>NC_137218.1:10483033-11133033 GCF_949987685.1 Ammodytes marinus
GATATTGCTTTTACATATAACCTTTGTTTTCATTTTTCTTGTTTCCTATCCTTCATAAAATGTATGGGAACATGTTTCTACTTCATCATTGCAGCAACACAACCACCGTCTTCATCACCATTGACAGTAAGTTAATTGGCTCTGCTGATGAGTAAAAAACCTACCCATACATTATGTATTGTCACTGGTGATGTAAAAATCTTCTTTTCAACATGAACAAGCCACTTAATGTCTGTACTTTTACTGCATTCAAGTGGCACATGAGTGTAATCTAAATGGATTACTTAATTCCTATAGGGAGGCATATGTGCAGTGTCTAAACCCACCAGCATGAATAATACAAGTCGGAGCATGGGTCTCTGCTCACACAGTTCATCCACTCCTACTTCACTGCCTCTATGATCCCTTGTGACTTTCCTCTGCACAACATTGCTGCATGTTCTGTATTGTTGTGCATGTGTACAACTTCCATGTATGTTTCAATGCTTTTTTTTTCCCCTCGCTGAATCTGTTGATAAGTGAAGCAGGTTGCTGCCAAGTTCTTCAGGTGGGAAAGAGGTGGCCAGGTGGAAGGACATGGCCTAATGAAAGGGATATAACGAATGAAATAGAGAATGACAGTGATGGGTGAAAATATTGTGCCACCTAAAAGGAGGCAAGGCATAAACAGTCTAATGGCTAAAGTACTAAAGGACAGTCTGATGAATGAAACATGAATGAGTTGTACCTCCTTTGTCATATATATGTGAAAGTTAAAGGGAGTGACTTGCATTGGGAGCATTTGATTAAATTACAAAACAAAAATCCACAGAGCCCTTTGTTCATATCTGACTGCTTGAAGGTAGGAAGTCAACGATTCTGGAGATTGCTTGTTGTCAATTGTTTTGGTCAAAATCAGTAAATATCTCCTCCCAATCCGCTACCTGAACTGACCATGTGTGCGATGAAAATCCAGTGTTAATACACAGCCTAATGGCTCTGATAATCCAGCAAAATACTACTTGCCTAGCACCAAACTGAAAACAGACAACGTGACTACCTGGTCAACACTGTGGAGTGTTTAGCAGCGAACGAGACATTTTCCCTCAGGACTGCACCTTTCCACATTCGGTTATTAAATAGGCAATGAGTATTCCTTACCGTACTGCAACCTAGGTCAATTGGTATGGTTTAATGCATTTTAAATCATATTCCGAACAATTTTTTTTAATGAGATGAGAGAGATGAGTCTAGATTGTCAATTATAGTCAGACCAATGTATCATCTATCCTAAGCAGTGAGAATAAATCAATATTAACATTATAGCCTAGCTTTCCTCATACATTGTATTCGTTGCAGCACCATGTGAAATACTTGCTGAATGACAATTGAGTTGGACTCTGCTCTGTCCATGATGTAATTCAAACAGCTACTGAACAAATGTACTGGAGACTAAGGGAAGATTAGGATTTATTAATATATGTTATTTACTGTACAGGGAGTGTACGTCCTCACAAGAGACATCCTAAGTGAACAAGTATGTCCATGCCTGCCCTATATGCTAGCAGGCTTAATATAGACTGTTTGACTAAGAAGGGGACACTGACACGGTCAGCTCCGATGGACTTCAGTGTCTAACACTTTTAAAGCAGTAGTGTTTGAGTACTGCACTTTACCTTCTCAACCTACTCAAGAATCTAGGTTTGTAAGATCAGCCATTGCACATTTACTAAGTAAAGCAACGTTTTGCTTATTTGCATTTGCAGTTTATTGTTCATGTCGGACAACATCTAAACCAACCAACAACAGCTCTTTGGAACTAAGTAACAATAATACAATAAACCATTACTTGTCTATTGAACACTTCATCACCCGGGATTACATCTCTGGGGGCTAAGGCCAGTCCCCATTTGCTCATTAGTTTACGATGAGCTTTAAAGACAGTGAGGAGACAAGTGTAATAGTTTGACAGTGGCTTCATAAATTCACACATTTTAATTGTGTTAACCACATTTCTCTCTATTTATGTCCTCCACCCACAATTGGAATGTGTTTGTCTGTGAATCTTCACACATTGCCTCAACACTCCCTTTAGTTACTATGCAACCATCATGGAGCAGGGCAATTTGAGTGCTGACAAAGTCTGCAGTGATTAACCCTTGTGTATCATTCTGGCAAAACCCGATCAAACAAAAGTGACAATAGAGTCACTGTGTCCTTTCAAGGAGATAAACATAAAGTTGCCCTCATAATCTTCAACGATTAATTATACCGACTCATCCATCTATTGATCTGTATAATTAACAGAGTTGACTAAGGTGATGTTTTTCCTCCATTGCCTTTAAATACTGGGCATTAGATGTTTTAAATACATGCCATGAAAATATGTTTAAATCATATTGACTTAATAGTTTAGCTGACGTTAAAGCCTCATCAATTTAAAAAAGTTCTGGCCACATCAGCAATATAATATTGAAGGCTGCTGTGAAATAGATTTAGACACGACAGATGCAGACTTAATATCATTTTAAAGCTCTCAGGTCCAGATGAGATATCATGCAATACCACACAAGTGCCTCCCGCAATCTTTCTTTCCTTTTATTATCGTATGGCAGGCAATAATCTTTTGTCTTTCAGCCATCATCCATTATAATGTATCACATTTGTATAATATATCACAGGCCCTAGTTTTTCAGAGCAATCTCAATGCATTTCACTGCAGACATTCCATCCGCGATATCATCTGGTGAGAAGTGGAAATAGCTGGGCCCTTAAATGGGGGTGGTGGTCTGAATTTCACAGTACCTCTCCAACAATCAATAAGCTCCTCTTGACCTTTTTGGGCGTCAATAATGGTATTTCTGCCTTTTGGAGGAGCATACGAACTTTAGCTCATCCTCAGACGGCAGTATTTCTCCCCCCTGTGAAAACTGTTGGCTTAGGATTCAAGTGCTCGGGATCTCCACAAAGAGCAAATAGTCAGACTTAAATGGCAGTGGAGAAAAGTGCACAACGGAGAATTGCTTGCAGAAAAGAAATTGAAGCAAATCATCCCAATGCCTCTACATGCCCCTGGAACATAGCATTGTCCCATTCTTTCCTTTGGCTGCAGCGGATGAAATAAAGCCTGTGAAGCCGCTTGCCTTGGGTTGAATGTATAACATGACATTGGTATTCATTGTGTGTGTCCCTCTCTGTATGTCCACCTCTGAGTTACGCAGAATGAACCCTCAGCAGCGCTAGGTACATGACCTTCCCTCCACACCAGCACTGCTTCTGGCTCTCCACATGTTAACTTGTTAATGTCAGAGCTCCCCCCCACCCCCACCCCCTCTATCCCTCTCTCCCTCTCTCTCTCTCTCTCTCTCTCTCTCTCTCTCTCTCTCTCTCTCTCTCTCTCTCTCTCTCTCTCTCTCTCTCTCTCTCTCTCTCTCTCTCTCTCTCTCTCTCTCTCTCTCTCTCTCTGTCACATATGCAGAGGTGAAAAACGTGACCCCTATAGGTCTAACACCATCATATCCTTTCCCTTTTCACCCTGGAAGGCTTGGGACTTGGGAGCGAGTGACCTTTAATGGGTATGTAATGAACACCAGCCACAGCCTCCTCATTCCATGTCTGGCTCCGGGCCTAAGTGACATGTAATGTAGTTTTCCACATGGTATATGACTCAGCAATGCCAGCGACTGGTGCATAGTTTTAACCTCAGGAAGGTCACTAGAATCAGTCACTACCTTTTCGAGTCTTGCCTTTACATCTCCTACGAGGAACTTTTAAATGTTTATGAAACAGTCTAATTTTTCCTCTGATGATCATATGACCTGTTACAGCAAACAAGACAATCAGTGAAAACAACGCTATTATTACAAAGTTATCAATGCTTTTACATTGGTCCGATCTCCTAGGACTCAGACAAAACTATTTACGTCTGGTTCAAAGTGAGCTAGAGGCCGAGCTTGTTTCTAAATGGGTTTTGGCTATGTGACATTAGTAACGACGTGCTAAAACAAATGGTTTAAGATGGAACTCCCTGCAGTTCTTTATTTTAATGGCCACTCTGGAAATATCAAATAAATATACTATGTCATCGCCCGTTCATGTCTCTGCTTTTAATATAAGGCTTTTTCACAGAGAGCAGCGGTGGGTGGTGAGAATATAATGTTAATGCACACCAGCAAGACCGGCTGTCTGGCCCTGCCATAATGGCTAATAGCACTGTCTGTTGGACACATCCCTCTGTGACATCTTTCCATTATCCCCAACCCTGTCCCTTATCTGTTCTCTAAAGAAAGAATGCAGGGAAGTTCAATCCCTCCCCAAAATAAGTGTCAGACAGAGGGCCAGCTGGGGGAAAGGAAATGGAAGAAAGGAAAGTGCTTCTACACCAGCTGCTATCCTGAAAAGTGGTTACATTCATAGGAAGGGTAGCAGATCAAAGATGCCCAAAACCATTACGCACACAAGTGGCCTCTTCTTTTTATGGGACACCAATGGGTCAGGTGGTAATGACTCCCCCTTTCACACTGGAGGCTGCTTAGTGGTCCAAAAGTGACAAAGGAATGGGATGGTGAAAGAAGCTAGGCGCCACTGGCTTTGTGTATTTGGATGAAGAGTGCAATCTTTTTGTTTTGCCATGTGAGTGGGTGGATGTGGGCACAAACCCCAGCCCTGTTGTACTTCCGGGCAGGATATGTGTGGATAAAACTTTTTTTCTGAAAGGTATCACCCAGATGAGATGATAGAAAAGGAGAAAATATTAAACCAAATCTTTGGAGTTTTTTGCTGGCTCAGTTGTAGGACTACTGTGAACCGTAAACTTGCAGCACCTTGGTAAACAATCTTGCTTTTGCTATTCTCTTTTGGATTTCACTTTCTACTCCATGCTACTGAAAAGCACGAAAACCCCAAATGTCAAAATTGTTTTGAAGCCTAGCACAATTGTGTGGTCCTTTACAATGAATACATCCCTGCTTAGATTTTTTGCTGAGATAAAGACTGTCAGAATTGATTTTTTATAGCTTGTGTATTAGGCGATCTGGATGAAGATACAAACAATCTATTAATAATACTTCAGTATTTGATTCCTCAAAATAAAGCTTATGTCCACACTAAATATACATGCATTCCTTGCAGGCACCCTTTATAATTCACACACACACACACACACACACACACACACACACACACACACACACACACACACACAAGCTTTCAAGCTCCTGCATTTGTTTCACAGGGGAGAATATGCCTTTAATTAAGAATTCAAGGCCAATGTTGAGTGGGGAAGGCTCTATGGACCTGCATTGTATGTGTGTGCTTGTGTGTGTGCGTGTGTGTGTGTGTGTGTGTGTGTGTGTGTGTGTGTGTGTGTGTGTGTGTGTGTGTGTGTGTGTGTGTGTGTGTGTGTGTGTGTTCATGTATAGGGCTTACAGTTGTGCAGGTTTTCTGCATAAATACATGCAAATGGACATGGCTTCATCTGTTTCCTCATCTCATCTGGGCACATCAACATTGTCTCCAGGAGCACAAACATCAACAACAACAACATGCGGAGCGGGCAGTCTTCCGGGTGCTGCTGCCCAATATATTCCAGCGCTTCATCATTCCCTGACATCACAACATGACTCACATCAGAGCCAGTAGCACCAAAACAACTGCAACACAACAGGACCAAATGCACAAAGCACATGTAAATGTAAAACCTGCTCCATCCATAGAGGTCAGACACGGAAAGAAACAATGTCACAATAGGGGGAAAAATATGAAGATGAAAATGAACCTATATGAACCGTATTCATATAACAATAAATATACATTTGTGTTCACCTTGTCAACTGTATCATTAGTGTCAACAGCGACCTTCCTCGATGATAGAATGCAGCCTTGAGTTTCTCTGGGAAAACGGAGGCGCAGGTCTCACATCTCATCACTAGGAGGTGCACTTGTATGTAGCAAAACTTAAATATCCACTTCTCACATCCACAGCTATCAAACTTCTACCCCTGTCACTATTTCCAGTAATGAACCTACAAAGACAATGTCAAACAGTTCGCATGATGCAACATGCATATGTCAGTGTGACATATTTCCAAGTTTAATAGGCTACCTGGGCAAGTATTATAACTTTCCCTATATATAGAAGGAAGTGTTTGGATTGATTTATTTTAATTTTTACTCCCACAAATCATTGATTTTGTGAAGTTAGTGATGCATGGCTGTGCAACTGCTCAACCTTCTGTATATAACGAAAACAAAGCTTCCATCGAATTCAATCCATTTCCCCAAACACCCAGAGGAGTTGAAGTTCTGCCATCAACCCCAACACAGAACGATCATTGCCTTCACATAGATCTGCATTTAGGGGTTCCCCCAGTGGTTTGGGAGGGTATTTCCCCACTCATAGGTTTATCAATGGTAGGGATTATTGGTCCATGATGGTCACCCATTGTCAAAAGAGAAGGTGATAACGGCCTACTTACCATATTGACTTCTGATACCATGTCTATGCTGGCTATGTCTATGTTCATTCCCACTCCAACCGGGGGACCTGGGACAGATCAAAACAACGGTAAGCAAGATACTGTACATCAGGTTCAGCCTGTATGATTGATTGACATATTTGAGCCAGAACAGGGTTAAAAAGTGTGATGAGAACACAGAGTAACAGTTATGAATGTAGCTGTTGTCAGCCGCAAACATAGTTCAGTTTTCATTTTGGGGTGGCAATAGGTGCGCCGAGCTGCGGTCAAAGTGCTGCTTATTCCCTTAAAAGTTGTTAACAGTAAATCATCCAGCCCCAAACATATTTCTGCCGCGGTTTTAACACCTGAATTGGGAAGTGGACATAAACAAGACGAGGCACTTGTTTGCGTAAAATTCCAACAGACGCGCACTGGGGGCTGATAGCCACTGTAGTGATTTTTCCATTTGAAATAAACGAGCTCGTGTATTCTATTGTCCAAATCCATCCCTCGGCCACATCACTCATGTGTTTCCCCCCATTATGTCCGGGTTGTTTTGACACATTTGGCTCCAACTAAAGCAAATCTAATGTAATAGACTGTGGCAACTACAGAAGCCGATTGAAATGTCTATTTTACTTTCCGAAATTGCAAACATAATTGAGTTATTGGCGGTTGCAGAGGGCGATTTAAACACTGAACTATTATACAGGCTGACAAGGCGGCAACTCGGTACAGAGTTGGTGACAATACGAGTTAATTTACCTCCGAAATCTGGCCTCAATCGTATATCATAACCTTTCAACAGTCTATCCACGGTTTCTTTGACCACAGACATATTGCTAGGGTCATTGGCACTATGAAAGAGACAAAAAAAGAGAGAAAGAGTGAACAGCAGATATAAATACGAGACATTCTTGAATCGGAAAGTGTGTAAGTATTTCACATGCCGTCTGTAGCACAGTAACACTTTGTACAAATGAGTGGAGCATCCTCCGAGCCTTTCACTTACCTTTGGACGCACACCACGGCCACTACGAGGGAGAACAACCAGACGCAAAACAAAATATGTTTTCTTATTCTGAACACTGCCATACTAATTGTGTGTCTTTTTCTCTTTTAGTGAAGACGGACGAGGTCCAACTTATTCTTGTCAGTGCAGTAATTCCAATGCCAGGCGCATGCGTATTCCCGACCACAACATCAAGAAGCAGGCAGCGCTGCCGCTGCTGATGGTAGTGGCAGATGTAGTATACCCAGCCACGGAGGAGATTTAAAGGAGAACCAAGACTATGAGTGACTCGGTCGGCACGCGGGGGTCTCCCTGGTTTCCTTACCACCGCTGTGACATGCTTTTAGAGGAGGTAATTGTGCCCGGAAAGTTGGTGGTTCGAATCCGCCGGGAAGAGGTTGAAAATGTGGGTGGGGTTGGCTGTCTCTCCGTTCGCTCTCGAGACACCCCGTCAGCCAACTCATCTAGCTGTCCACGAGCAACACACTTAACCCCGCTGCTCCTGCAGAGCTGCCCGGGGGCTCCCAGCGGATGTCTGCACTGGACAGAATGTAGGCTATGTGACGTAAAGGGAGCACTAGTAAGAGAGAACATTTAACTTCACTTTAGTTTTCATGAATCATTAAAGTTTCATGTTGACCACACAGAGCCAAACTTTCACTTCAGGAAGTATAATGTGAAACAATCAGGAGACCAGTAGGATATAATGTACATCTTGCATCGTCTAATATTAATTATTATTATATAATTATTAGGCTACCTTCATTATACATTATGTGCATTTATTGTGTTGAAACATGCTCCTATCGATCAGTGGTATCAGTTCCTCCGTGATTGGCTGTGAACCTCACGTGAGACACAAGGGACATATAACTTTTAACCTTTTTCATATATTATGCATAATATAGCCTATATATATATGTATGTATGTATGTATGTATGTATGTATGTATGTATGTATGTATGTATGTATGTATGTACAGATTCACTGTTTGCTCACTCCCTCCACATTAAATAAAACAGTTTTTGCAAATAGATAGGCTAATCAGTTGGTGACTCTGTCCATGGTGCTGATATAAGTGAATTCAGTGCTCCCTTTCTCTCTCACTCAATTGAACTGCATTTCCCCCTCCTCTCACTATCGCCTCCCCTCCACACCAAATGGGGGGTGGGGGGTTCCGTGCTATAAATGCATCCCTGCGCCAACAGTTGCTCACGCATCAATTTCCACGCATTCGGGCCTCTGACGAACACGAGAAGAGCGTAATACTCTGAGTAGCGCGATGCCAGTGCAACCTCTCGGGTTGGAATCGGGATGCACGGAGCAGAGCTGGATGCACTAAAGCCTACAATCACTCAGCACATATCTCGCTGCCGTGCACGCGTGTGGCTTCACGCACTGGAGAGCAGGACGTGCGCCACTGTGTAAACTCGGACACCAATCGTCATGGATATGGGGGGATCAGAGGCTGATGTTAGAGCAGTGAGTCCAGTGTAGGAGACCTACAGTTTCTGCCTCTACAGAAGAGGGGAACAGTGAAGTGATCATAATACATTTTCAATTATGTAAAAGCACAAGTAGAACATGATGACAGTCCACAATATGATTCTTCTTATGTCAAGATTTTACTTAATGGGTCACAATGATATGGAAATATAATTTGGTATTTACACATTTGGAATTCAAAATTAAAATGAACATAGATTTGTTTTTCTGTCCCCATTAAATAGATTGTTAATATATATTTACATGGGTTGGCTATGCAATTCTTCAGAGACAAAGTTTGGTAGCTGCAATTTTGGCTTATACTTTTTTTTTTCTCTACTGTTAAGCCCTGTATATGGGATGCATATCGTACTACCTTAAATATTTTGTCAAACAGTTTCAGAGAAGTAACAACAAAATGGGTCAGTGCCTTTAAAGGCATTTCAATTCTTTCTTTTTTTCAAATAACTTAATGGCCAGATATTCAATAATTTTACCTTCAGAAAGTACTAGAACGTTTCTACTCTTTTTGTAATGTAGTTTGTCTTAGAGTATGTTGAAATGGTTATCTACTTCGTTTCTTTGACATAACATTTTTTTTTTTAATTTTTAATTAATTTTTTTACAGTTGTTTGAACATCCACATATTAAAGTGCTTCATGTCAGACCTCGTTTCTGACAGTTAGCATTACAACTAATGTAGCACCTCTGTAGCAATATGTATTACATTGATTGCGATTTAATTACATGAGAGCTTAGCGTATATACTGTTTGACAATGTTAACTTATCCCCCTTTTTTAAATAATATATATTTTGTCAAACTACAATGTTGCTTGCTCTCTTTCAATTGTGTTGCCCTTCAGCCCAGTCTCTAGCAGAGATTGATACACAGGCTTTATTTAGTTGGTATGTGTTAATTATCAGGTAATAATTTTGACACATGTCTATTGCAAGTTTACCATCACTCTCCATGGCACGTAGTAGGATCAGCACCATGGATAGCACTCATGACATTTGGTACATCTTTTCCTAATGGGCCTGTCACCATGTTTTATATCAATTATGTAATCAACCAAAAAAAATAGGGCCTGCCGTCAGAATCAGGCTCGAATGTGTGGTTTTTCATGCATGCACTGATCTTAGAGACTGTCACAAAAAATAAAGTCAATCTAAGTAATGCATACATTAGGTTGCGTGGCACATGATAGAATGTCTTGGGGTTTACAGATCGTGACCTCTTTAAGCATGCACTATAAGTGAGCATGCATATCTCACTCATTTTCATCAGAGGGCTAACGGAACAGATGGTGGAACCATTGAGCGCTTTGCCAATCACAATATTGTGAGTATAAAAAAGAAGGACTGAGTAATATTGTAACCCATCAATGTCAGTGGGCGGATGTTCACATTCCCTCTGAAACTGGCACTCATACGAGCAAACAAATATGTTGACCTGTTCTGCTGTTTTTAATGCCTCATCTACTGAATTGTTTAACATTCCCTAAAGGGCTCTTGCTCCTATTTTCTCTCTCCATCTATGTCTTTGTGTATCTTGGCAGGGAGAGCTATATAATGACTGTTCCTCTGAGCCCCTCTGTAAAACACCATGCATTTCCACCAGTGTAAAATTCAGGTTCTACTTTGCTGATGAATAAAAAAAGGACATCCGATGTCTAAAAAAAGGGGTATTTGTGATGTTTCATGTCAGTAAACAGAGGCAAGCTGATGAAAAGTTTGCATGTGCAGGGAAAATACGTGTTTACTCTCTCTTGCTATGTGTTTGTGAGTGTGTGTGTGTGTGTGTGTGTGTGTGTGTGTGTGTGTGTGTGTGTGTGTGTGTGTGTGTTTGTGTGTGTATTAGAAAGAGTGTGGACTCTCCGCCTGAGTACACAGATAACACATCTTAGTCCATACTCTGCCATGACATTGAGTTTTGTTTCCCCAATAAATAACCAACATGATGAAAAAACTCAAATATTGGCATACAAGGACACACACAGTGTTCCGTTGGGCGTTCGATTTGATGGCAAAATATTTAGTTTGGATACACATGCACTCATACTCACTATGTTGTGGTTTAAAAAACGGGAAGTATGTCTTCACATGAGGACTCTGAAAATACTTTTGCCCTTGTATTGAGTATAAGAGAAGTACGCATATACTCACATACTATACATACCTAAAATCGTCAAAATAATATACAGTAAATGCATCAAATGGATTTGTATAAAGCATAGAGTCTTGGAGCTTTTTATATTTTTGGTGTTGGTCATTTTATAAGATTTGGGTTTTTGAGGCCTTTTTTGGGAGCATTCATTCAACTTCAATTATATATTTCTAAAACATATCTATTTATATTCTAGAGCAGCCTCAAATTGATAAGGATGTGGAGTTTATCCTTGTTAAGCGCTGTGCCTATTATTCTATCTCTACCCACCACATGTCTGATTTAGGAATGTCTCCTCAATTAAATATCGCTAAAGCTATCGTAAAACCTCACCAAATATTGGCAAACTACTTAAGCCAGTGTGATCAGCATTTATTTATTTACACATTGCAGGCACGTCCGTAGGGAGGGAGGGAGGCTGGTATAGATAGTGTGAATTACTATAGAGTGCTTAATAAAGCTATACAGCTTGTGGTCTTACTGTGGAGTTTGCACCTGGTCTGTTCTCGGCAGGTAACACCTCCCATGGATCCACTGTCTGATATCCATCCAGACCCACAGAGATAGAGCGGCAATATGCCAGAGCACATGGCACAAAATAAAGTGACATCATTTCACCCACTTACTGTTATGAATATGTCTTCCAAATGGCCATCAACTCTGCAAAAAGTCTATCAATATGTAAATACATTGTTTCCCAAGTGAAAAAAAAGAATACTAAAGTAGATTTTTAAAAATGATACTTAACATAATAAACAGTGTCTATGAGCAATATACTTTAAGTTGTGTTAAATTAAAACAACTTAAATTGCACTTAAGTTATACTTAAATTCTTATGTATAACTATACTTAAGCACTTAACAAATACACTGAAACATAGCACATTTTTAATGACTATATTTAAATGCAAAGTGAAGCAAACATTAAGTATGTTTTTTTTAAATATATATATAGTACAACACTTAAATATACTAATGCAAATCATACTTTAACTCTACTTTAGAATAGTGCATTGAAGCACATATGAAGCACAGAATGATATACTTTTATTATAAATTATATTACTACAAAAGTACATAAGGGTATTGATATACGTGGACAAACTTTTAACATACTTCATACACTTAAAATATGCTTTTAGTATAAAAAAATACACTATTTTTTCATTTGGGTTGTATTTATGTGTTACATATTTGCATGTATATATGCATGTATGTATCTATTTTGCTTAAAAAGAACTCACACGTGCAGTTAAACTTGGTATGTCGGATCAAAAATCCCCCAACCACATTACAGCTTGAACATTTAACATACATCACATTTATAGCATAATCAACCATAATTTGTAAGCACAGGATGGAAATTGCACTCAGCCTTTCCCTGTAATTAAAATACCTCTCTGCATTTCTCTTTTATGTGTACTGCAATTACGGCATTGACATCGCTGATTAGAGCTCCTTAACTCAGCAGGAGAGCTCCATTAGTGGCCAGCGGAAGACACATTGCAACGATGGCCTTCTTATTATTGAGACAGGGAGAATTTATGACTATGAAACACTAAAATATTTCAGAAACCAGAAAAAATTTGATGACCAGAAAAGTGAAGTGTAAGTCAAGCAGACTGGGAAACAAAGAATTGTAATTATTCATTACGTATAACTTATTGCTCAAAGCTCTTCTTTATGGAAAGGAAATGCAGCTACTCCAGTCGTTCAGTAGTTTAGGAAATGTTCAGATACTCAATTTGCAAAGAAAACACTAAATAACAAG
Organism: Ammodytes marinus; assembly: GCF_949987685.1. Classification (NCBI taxonomy): domain Eukaryota; kingdom Metazoa; phylum Chordata; class Actinopteri; order Uranoscopiformes; family Ammodytidae; genus Ammodytes; species Ammodytes marinus. The sequence goes on from NC_137218.1 coordinate 10,495,907, forward strand.
TGTAAGTCTTGCATATAAAATCTTATTCAACTAAAAGTTACAATTGCCATTTGAATGTATAAAGCATTACATCAGAATCATTATGCACATTGGCCTGTGTTGGATCATTAACGTTTCATTGGATGTTTTCTATGTAATTTTCAAAATGACAAGTGAAGTTTATTTAAAAATAAATATGAATATAAAGTTATACATTGCTAAATTCAATAGAAGTATGAAGGATCATACATTGTGAGTAATTTTCAACTACAATACCATTACCTCAGAATTGTGCTTCAAGGAAATCTACAGTTTAATACAACTTGGGTTTCATCAAGGTCAGGTCATTTATTTTATTTTATTTTAATTTTATTCCAGACACAGAGAGAAAACGGTCCATAATACAATACAAAAACAGTAAAAAGACAAACAACAATAAAACAGACTAAAAAAGACTCCAGCTGTCAGTTCCACACTACACAAAGAGTGTTCAGATATTAGCATATAGGCTAAAGCGCCAATGGTTCCATAATGTGGAAGTGAACCTAACCGCACTCATTGTAGGGTTCACTAGAGTTGTGATTATGCCGTTACATGACTCCGATAGTCTACACATACATCTGTACATAAGATTCCTGAGCACAGCAGGACAGGTGGGCACATTAACACTGACAAACATTTGGCTTGCACTGCTCCAACGTGGCATATGAAGCAGCAGCCTCATGCCATCATTATATGCTACATTGAGTTTCTGCATACTGCTTTTCTTATAGCGCCGCCACAAGTGGGCAGTATACATTGGGGTGCAAAAAGCTTTAAAGAGAGTGGTCTTCACAGACAATGAACACATACTAAACTTGCGCTTCAACATATTAGCTTGTGCATACATCATACAGTACTGTCTGCGGATGTCCCTGTCGTCAGACAGGTCAGCAGTTATAAAGTGCCCTAAGTATTTGACCTCCTCACACACTTTAAGGACAGCACCGGACAGAAGAAAATCAGGAACCAACAGTTTATTGTCCTCCCTGCTTCTAGCGATCATGATATTGCTCTTTTTGGATTTGTACTTAATATCAAAGTCTGCACCATATTGGGAGCAGACCCTTAGCAGCTGTTGGAGGCCAGCACTGTATGGACAAAGAATCACCAGATCATCTGCGTACATCAGGTGGTTGATAATGGTGTTCCCGATCATACAGCCTGTTCCACAGTTATTTAGCAGCTTTGAAAGATCATCCAAATAAATATTAAAAAGAAAGGGAGATAAAATGCTTCCCTGCCTAACTCCGTTACTTACATTGAATGGGGCAGACATAGAGTTACCCCATTTCACATACATAGACTGATGAGCATACCAAAATGCCAAGATTCTAACTAAATATTTGGGAACCCCTCGGTTGTGCAGTTTGAGGAATAGCTTCTCATGATTCACACGATCAAAGGCTTTTGAAGCATCAATAAAACACATACAAATTGTGGAATTTTGCCTGTTACACACATCAAATACCTCAATTAAGGCAAAAATACACATATCTGTGCCATGTTTAGGTTTGAAGCCGAACTGGTTGTCAGAGGTCAATAGAAAATGTTCCAACCTATTCAGTATAATCCTCTCCAAGACCTTCGATAAAACACTGGCCAGAGCTATAGGCCGGTAGTTATCCGAGCTGTTAATTTTGCCAGCTTTGTCTTTAATGATGGGCACTAATGTGACAGATAAAATAGAATCAGGTTGAATACCATGGGTTAAGAACCCAGTGAAACAAATAGCAATTAGGGGGCATAGTTTTCTACTTGCATGTTGTAAGTGCTCTGCAGATATCTTATCCATACCACAAGCCTTATTATCTTTTAGCATCATAATAGCATCATATATCTCTTGAGGGAAAACCATCACGTCTTCATTGCTATCAATGTTACTCACTGTGAAAGAGTTACTTTTAACACAGTTGAGGAGATCATAAAAATGTTTCTGCCACAACTGAGTAATTTTCTCTGAGCCGCTGACACCATCAATATTTGTTGGTAACGATGTTTTACAATTATTACTTCTTTTGATTTCTTTCCAGAAATCAACAGGACTATTGTATTGCAGTTTCTTTACAAGAGAGTCAGACCTCATTGTATTTGCATTCCTCTTAATGAAACGTAGAGCATAGTTAAATTTTGCATTTGCATGCTTCTTATATTCAAATAAGGGACCATGTTTATGTCTGCCTGACTCAACCCATGCTTTGAAGGCCTTTCTTGCCTCAGCATGAATCTCTTCCACATAGTCATTCCAGCCTGGCTTGACTTTGTACAGTCTGTGGGTCTTATACAGGGGCCTGCTTGACGCAAGGAGAGCCTTCACAATATTATCATACATGGAGCACAGCTCAATAATTATTCTATTAGGTTTGATTGTTAAGGATAACATTGTACTCACTACAGTAAATGCTGAGATCTCAGAATGTGGTGAAATTGTAGCAAGAGGAATGGTGTGAGTAGACAACCATCAAGTGTTTAAACAAGCTGACAAAACAACACTTTCTTTTGGGAGTAAAACGATAAAAGCCATGCCCCTAGACAATTCTTATTGTACTGGAAAACAGGGAGTGGGCACAATTATGGAAAGCTAAGAAGTTTGTAGAATGTAATGAAAACAACTGAAAGTTTGGACTATTTCAGTGATGATGCCGAGCAATTACTTGGATAAGTTGTTATAAACAACTGATGGGTAGAGCATGATAAATGAAACCCAACCAAAGTAAAGTCCCTGACAACTCAAGTATTATAAAAGAAAGGGGTATAACATTTAATAATAATACACTCTATTGCATCACTTTTAAAAACAAAGTTGCAAAGTGTTTAATGTGGTTGAACCAAGACCAAACATTTAAGGATTTCAACGAGGCAAATATAAACAGACCAGAAAAAGAACTACAAAAAATGTAATTTAATAAAATACCCCTTCGATCCCACACTGAATAGTCAGGATACCGAAATAAGGCATTTGTAATGCATTGATCCTGAAAATCCACCAGCAATTGTGTTCTTTACACCTCCCAGATACATAGTCCACCATGCTATCTACAGAGGTTGCATTCAATCCATCACTGTTCACCGATCCTGGAGGCAAAATAACCCAACAACATTGCCTGAAAATGCCCCCTCCACATTTTAAGCCCTGGCACCACCAGAGGCATGCTGTTGGCCAAGATCTCCACACTGTTCCGGGGCAAAGTGTAACGGTGGTAGTTTTCCACCTCTGACGTGTGGATAAGCAGGCCAGTCCATCAGCCAGCCTTTATGCCTCATTACCCTCCCACCACCAGAGGAGGCGCCACCTGCTATCTCTCCAAGGTTGCAGTGTCCTTCCTCTCGCTGCCTGGCTAATGGCAGAGAGTTGGCCAAATTCTTGACTCTTCACGCTCTCTCTCTCTCTCTCTCCCCTCTAATCTACATGTCTCTCTCTCTCTCTTTCTCTCTGGAAAGACAGAGGGTCTGGTTAAAATCCAGGGTGTGAAAAATGTACTGTGTTCGGTAAGTAAGTAACTCTTTTTGTCTGAATTTTAAATCTATTTCTATAGCATTTGCGGCTTGGAGTTTTTTATTTAATTTTGGAATACCTGGTATTGGAAATAAATGTCTATTTCAAATCTCTCTCTCTCTCTCTCTCTCTCTCTCTCTCTCTCAGTCTTTTACTCTGACAGACGTTGGTCATCAGTGCCAGACGAACTGCTGACAGAAGTCCAGGGTGAGTGTCAGCTTTAGCCACAGTTGGAAACAGTGGAAAGATGAAGGGAGCGATGGAAGGAGGAGAGGATAGGAGGATTATTTGAGGGCCTGTGCCAAAAGCAGATACCTCTTTTGGTGTGCTGGCATCAGAAGTGATGATTTAGACAGTGCCACAGGATGGTTACACAGTGGTTGTCCTTGTGAGTCCCAGTTTCACCGTACCGCCCGCAGATTACAAAGATCAAGAGCCACTGAAACACAGTGCACCCTACACGTGATGCCATTCAATGTTGCATCATGGTTATTCACCTATTTAAATAAGTGAGATCTATCTTATAGAATATGGTATGTAGATTTATAGACAAATATACATGTAGGTACAAATATGATATTCTAAAAATGTTCACTGGGCGTTTAAACGCAGAACAATTTATTTATTTATCTTCAAGTATAAACTCAACTATCAGGCCAGTGGTGCATCATCAAGTGATTATTATTATGTCATAACAAAAAGTTTTCATTACAATTTGTTTTACTCAAAGTTAGCCACTCGCTGTATGAATTCATGTGAATACATTGCAACCTTGACAGACAACCATCTGATTTGACCAGGACCAGCCTAATCAAATGAACTCAGTTTGGTGACAGCTCCACAGAGTTGGCAAAGTATCATCTCTGCAGGCTCCAACTTCCACTTCGAACTTGACATTTAATCTTTTTTTCATAACTACAAGTTACCATAGAAACTGAATACTAACTTTCTATTCTTACATCTGCAGAAGGAGGAATATTCCATGCATGGAAATGTTTCAGAACGCTTTATAGCATCGAAAAATTGTGTGTCTGTTGTGTTGAAAGATAAAACTTATGACTTAAGGGCTGCTCGACTATTATTTATTCTTTATGTATGCGTGTGTTTCAGTGTTTATTTTCATAAGCTTTGGGGTTGAGTTTGGAGTCAGGGTGTGGCTTTGAGATGGTCATCGGGGCATTCTAAGAGGTGTTTAATAGTTAACTAGCTATACTGACTTACCGTTTTAGTATTGACACAATCTCCACATATGCAACTATAAAAAGCAGTGGTATTTTGCTGACTGTGATGCATTTAATAATGTCTTTATTTTGACACAAGAGTTTTATGTTTTTCAGTGAGTGATGGCCTTACAATAATCAGAAGGAACTAAAGTTATGTTCTGCACAGTATGAATTGATGTAAATAAGTGTTCCTGGGGCGCCCATGGCGCAGTGGGTAAGGGTTTCCCCCCACGGGCCCAGGCCCTGCAGCAGACCCGGGTTTGAATCCCGCCTGGGTCAGTTATCTGCATGTCTTCCCCTCTCTGTCCCATTTCACCTCTGTATCTACAAATCTGTCTAATAAAGCAAAAATGCCCCCCCCCCAAAAAAAAATAAAATAAATGTTCCATCTCTCAAATTAAAATGTATTGCACACAAAAACAGTTTTCTAAAGTGACACATTCATACACACTTTTGCATGTGCAAACACATGCTTTCAAAACCAGTACAACTATGTATTCAATGTATTGATAGTTTGCACATGTACATTAGTTAACCACATACAGAAGCTCATGTAATACACTCAATGTCTCAACATTACTTGGGTTTCTATAATACTAGTTTAAACACAATTATATTAACAATGATTCCAATGTTCATTTTAAGTTGTGTGTTGCCTTCTTTGGATTTCACAGGTTTCAGAGGCAGACAAAGAAAGTAAAGTTTTCCTCACACAATTGACTTGAATTGAAAATGAAGCAGTTACCATATAAATAGTAACATATGTGCTTTTCATCTTTTTTTTCCATATACTGTATGTGTGAAATGCCTTCACGTAGTGTTAAGTATTCTTTTGTTTGTTCCTACGCACTGCACATGTACACAATTATGATATGCATAACATTTACATTTCAAGAACCACAGTTATACACCTTGAGGCAATAAAGGTTATTGAATTAACTTTCTGTTTTTTTATTTATTTTTTTACTTGTCATTCCTTCTCTGTGTACTGCAGGCTGTTGGCAGCTGTCCAGTACGGTTCACGAGGCAGCGAGGACAACTGTTTTCTCAAAAATCAACAATTATTTTATCTTACTATGAAATGGTTTGGTCTCCATGGAAACTGCAGCAGAAATTCTTCCTTTTTTTTTCTCCAACGTCAAATCTACTGGAGGTGGTGCAGCACATCATGTCTAAGGAGAAGATAGATTTTAAATGTTTACTGTTTGTGGGTATTTGGCTATCGGGGGTTGAGAGAGAGAGAGAGAGAGAGAGAGAGAGAGAGAGAGAGAGAGAGAGAGAGAGAGAGGCAATTTCCAAGTTTCAAAACCACTAAGTTTAATATAGGTCTTCAACAATGAGGTCACTCACAAAGGAGACTCACACATGTCTTTGAGCGCACCTTACAAACACATACAGCATGTTCATCCAACCACAAACCCATGCACATAATACCATAGCCATACGTAACATCTAATCTACACATTGAGGTTATGTGGGAATCTGTATCACCAGCATTTACTTCCTAAGCCTTGACCCTTTAACAACAAATTCAAGTCTTAACGTTTAACCATTTGGATGACCAGATGCTGACTGAATTTTCCCCTCGTAAACTAGACTTAAATTAATTCCACCTTCACCCTGATCCTACATTGCAGTCTCACGTATGTCACTTTCAAAAAGCATGGACCAGAAATGTCTACCTTTTCCATACTTGTGAGCAAATATAGTTCTTAATACTCTCAAAAACACACACACACACCCACACACATTCCCGCACACATGCAGCGCTTCTCCTACTGTAAGCGGTTACCATAGATACCACATGGTGAGGCTCATGAAGTAGATTGGGTCCATCTCACGTGGGAGATATCGAGTATTAATAGAAGCAATGTGGTGTGGCCAGAAATGAGTTTAGACAATGCACTTTTTTTTGGCGTTGGACAAGCAATAACGTGCTGTAGTGCAGTGTGCTATAGTACATGAGCTGTGACTTTGAATTGTCATTGTGTGAAGTGCTTCGGTGTGATACAAATAAAGTTGGATGCTGGAACTGTCCGTGGTGCTGAAACACAACATGCACTGTAAAGACATTCAGAACCTTTCTTATATTGTGTCCTCTTGTTTCTGCTGATTGTTGCAGATGCGTGCGTTTATGTACTGTATGTAAATGTGAGTCGGTATTCCACTGAAAAAAATTAATGACTGGCAGAGAACAAACACCTTAACAAAACCCCGCTATCTGATTGTGAGGAAGAGGTCGGCACGCTTTGGAAAGTTTCTTGCAATAATCTGCTGGCTCAGCACGCAGCCGCATGTTACGGTGGAATCAAATACAGCGCACATATCATGACATGTTTAATTAAATCCTATTTTGTCGAATAATGAAGTAATTAACAAACTCCTACTGGAAGCTTTTTCTTCAAAACGTTGGATTTTGAAGTATAGCCCCCTTATCTTCCCCAAAGTAATTGTACTTCCGGAATTGACATAATTGAATTGCTTCCCAGCCTGGCATACGAGGTGCATTGTTCTCACGGAATGAAGCAAACCTAATTGCAATCCATCACAACCACGCACTTTGCCTTTTTCATCTCAATTCAAACCTTACATTTAATGAATGGTTCTGTGATTATATTTTGGGGAAATATTGTCCATTGTGTACAATGGCCTCCATTATTCGACATTGTTCACTTGACATGGGCTTTGAACTAATCACCAATGACTTACTTAGAAGGTATGAAATGGGCCGAATGGAATAGACAATGAGATGTCAGAATATGTTGGGTCTGGCATGAAAATCCATTAGACGTCTTGTTGGGATACATTTAAATGTGTATATACATGTATAATGTTTTATAAAACAATATGCATGTACATGCTCCCAAATGAGCCAGTCTAACCATCTGCTTTTCTACTAGTTGAGGTATTTATTGTGGAGGTTTGACAGAGCACCCTTGGTATCCAGGGAGACAGTGATTTAGTCAGAGAAAACAGCATTACTTTTCGATAGCAGAGCTGTCATTCAGCCATTTAGAAGCTGCAATTAGCAACTTAGAACCTCTTATAATAGGTACATGCTTATCATGCCATTCTATCAGTCGGCTGTTTAGCAAGCCAGTCACACAATTAACCAGCCGGCAAGCCTGTATATCTTGGGGAACAAAACACTACAGTGGCAGGTTATCATGTGGGAAAAGTGGCTGACAATACACAGGGACGTGTAAGAGCATGCACGTCTACATATAGAATCGTGTTATACACCCTGACAGTCATCTCAAATCTACACAATAGTGTATGGCTGCAGAGCTCCCTCTGTATCAAGTAAACATTCAGAATTTCTTTGTGCTAATTTTGTGTAAATACAGAACATGCTTTTGTAATATGAGACATGCCTAACAATAAGAGATTAACGATGACTATGGGGGTGTGTCCAGCGACATGATACTTAAAGCTACCAGAGGTGGATTAAAAGAGTAATAGCTCTACAGTACGTCATGTGTCATCGTGTGTTTACACTAAACACGTGGGCCTTCTGCTTCTCTGCGATTGCAAGAAGCCATGGCACTACACTGCACGCTATAGGCTCAAGCAAAGAATATGTTCTACTATTGTCCCAGCTCATCCAAAACCTCGTTTAGTGTCTGCAAAAGTAATTCAGGTCAGGACCCTTCCATGGTCAGTGAGCCGTGGTTGGTCCGATGAGATGACCCCATGGTTGATAAGATTAAGTTTATCACAGCATTAGGCTTAGATTACTGTGTCTGTCAGCAAGCCAACGGATAGAATGCAATTACAACTTGTTCACATATTGTATAAGATAAGGTCTCAATTACCACTACAACTAAAATTGCTATTTGATTGTATACATGACCACTGCTGACTTGTGCTTCTCCTTCTTCTTTCTTCTGCAACTACTATGTTTACCACTTCTACTATTGATGGCTAATGCTTTTACACACATTAATGTTATATCTGCTACTTGTACTCCTACAACTCATACTTATTTTTTGAGACCATGTTTGCACTTTTTGGATGGTGGGTTGTAGTTGCGACTTGGGAAAAAAATATTTAGTTTGATCCCAGTGCCTGGCAAGGTTACTGTACATATGTCCCTGAACACACCATACCGTCCAACTTCTCTATAAAGTTGTTCCCACAGGAGGCTGCTTCACTGTGTGTTCACTCTGTTTGAGGGGATCACACAGGACAACGCATATTCCAGTTACCTCATGTAAACTTCAAATCCTACAGAGCCTTCTAGTGTTACAAGTACTAAGAGCTAAATGGACCAGCCATGTCCATATACTGTTAATGGAAACCAACAAGAAGCTTTTCCATTAATCAGATACATTATAGTAATGTCAAATCGACTTAGAGAGGACAAGCCCCTGGATGCACTTGACCTGAACGTGATTCATTGTTGTTTGCATAAACAATTTGAATCGCGTTTTAAGATCATTATATAACTTGTGTTTTTGAGTACAAAGAGAGCAGAGTTGAAGGATTATGTTGCGTAATCAGTCTACACATTTAAATGCCGTCAGAAGAATATCTCATAATTTTTCTCCCTCGCTTGAATTATTGATAACGTGACTACGATATCACTTATAATGAAAAAGTAATGCTGTGCTCAAATAAAGTATGCCACTTCATCGATCAATGGAAACATAATGGAGTGAAGACGCTCGCTGAAATTGGAGCATATAAAAAGATAGGATTTGAGTTTTGCCTTACAGGGGTTACAGTTAGGTTTTAGGTCACACATGGTAGTGTAGTGTAAAAAATCCTTCCCACACAGTGCTCACTTGTTCAACAACCCATTTAAAGGAATCACCATCATATTGAATGTTCCACCAGTACAATTGTTTCAACCAACCTCCTAACTACCGAAACATACTTCCTTTTGCATCCGTGCCATCATAGACCATCAGTGAATCACTGTGCACACTTGCTGGACGTTCCACAGAAAGCTTGGTGAAAATCATGCTGTTTTGTCAACAGTGATATGGCTGATTTTGACTGTGTGGTATTTCCCTTCTGCTCTCGGTCTATGGATATGAGTGAGTTTGAGGTAGCACTAAACGTATCTACCACCTACTCTACTCAACCACCCAACCACTATGTGAATCACACTTCATCATGCTTTGTCTCTAGTAGCAGTTGTTTTGTGTTGCTGTTGTATGGTCAAACCCTGCGGTTTTAGTCTCTCTCTTACACACACACACACACACACACACACACACACACACACACACACACACACACACACACACACACACACACACACACACAGTATATTACGCAGCCATACAGGTTACAAAAGCTGTAAATTATTTAATTAAATAAAAAAGAATACACTGCCCATTGATATAATGGTACTGTATTTATGGCAAGCTCTCCCCCTCTACTTCTCCTTCCTCTCTCTCTCTCTCTTTCTCTCTCTCTCTCTTTATCTCTCTCTCTCATTGTGAGTTTCTATTTCTCTCCAGCGCTCTTTTCTCCTCACCCCCCTTAATCTACTAGGCACAGTAACAGTTATTATTTCCATTTTCTAAATGTCCAAGTTGCACTTGAGACTACTGTATTTCTCGCAAAAATGCTTTGTTCGAATAACGTTAATGCCCTCCTCTTCACTCTCTTAAAAACTCTTCAGGTTTTTCCAACTGAGCGATTCCGGCTGAGGCGGGCGCAACCGCACTAGAGGGGACGTCAAATCGTGCTGGACTGGCGCGATAGCCTCGCACGGTTCACAACTAATAGAAGACCTGACCCGCGTTTAATCATGCTTTTAAATGATGGACTATGCTGATTTTAAAAGTTGACCAGGGATTTTTAGTTGTGGGGTGTTTGCGAGGCATGGCTTTCCTTTTAACTTGCTTATTTCTGTCTTGGTGAGTATGGCAACTATTTTCTCTGCATGTGTCGGACTTTTACGCACTGCAACCAAAGGCTGTGGATGGCTGTGCATTTGAAAGAATCTGTATTTGCAACTGTTTTCTCATTTGTTGACAAAGAAAAAGCTTTCATTAGTGCTTATTTACTTTAGTTACAGTGCGAGCAGTGTTTGGGGAAATCAGAGCGTTGACAGCAACATCTATTTGGATAACATCACGCGCATATTGGATAGATTATTGGATGGCTATGACAACAGGCTGCGACCCGGATTTGGAGGTATGCTACCGACCGTCTTGAATAGTATTTTATACGATATTGCCTCATATATGATTAGATCGATGTTCCCATTCTTAGAAGATAAAGTTTTATTCCAGTGGTTGTATGTTAAGTTGTTGTGCTATAATGGTTGAACATTATAGTGTGCCTCCTAAAATGTTGACACAATTACAAGTTAAATACTGTCAATTGAGTGTGAGAATTATGTCATAATTAAGCCCATGCTCTTTTTAGTTCTTCAAATAATTGTAACTATCCAGTGGCCATTTTCCTACTGTATGTCATTAGGCAAATTATTTTCAACTTCTTACTGCGTTTTATTTTGATAAGCATAGCATATGTGATTCACAGTTTTAGTTTTTTTTTGTCAGTATCATAGCAACTACTTATCTCTCTGCTGCAGGTCCGGTTACAGAGGTCAAAACTGACATCTTCGTCACCAGCTTTGGACCAGTTTCAGATGTGGAGATGGTATGTAAAGCACACTGACCGCTCAAACACTTGTACAGGATTCACAGGATGCTAGTTCTTTGCCTGTCATGTCACATGCATATGTTCCATCACTGGTTAAACAAAGCCATCGCTAATGATAAATAAACAAACACACACAAAAAACAAAACAATATGTACAGTTTTTCCTGGTAACTCTTTGCAAACAGCCTGAAATCACGGCTTTCCTTCATTATTCCAGCATTTGGGCAGGATGTCATTAGTACAGCTTAGCATTTTAATCTGGTTGACAATCCCCCCACCAGAGAGAGTGAGAGAGAGAGAGAGAGAGAGAGAGAGAGAGATGTGGCTGATGTTGGGACGGGGGATAGGTTTGCTACTCCTGACATGGGATAGGCTGAGCGCTGAATGTGTTGTACTCTACACTGCTTAGGCTTTAGGCTTTAGATACTCTTCCACATCATCTATAGCCTAGTTCAACTGCCATGTGATTCACTGGTAGCAGTTGTACAGTGAGGCATGGTAAAAGCCTCTTGATCAAGGCATCAAGTCTTTCCGTCTAGATTCCAAAAATCATCCACAACAGCCACATTTTGTAGACTTCCTGGTGACTTTGTAGAATAAATAAACTGTATGCACGTTTTCATAGGAATTCATCATAAATCAAAAATGTGAATTCACTTCATTTAAATACCCGACAGTCCATAACAAAAATAAGATTAAAAGACGAGGTAACCGTATTGCATTAAAGAAAAATATGTTTTATGTCTCTACATCTGTTTGGCTTGTAATGTCTTCAGAAGGGCTTAAATAGATAAAACAAATAAACCTGTGTAAACATGGGGCTATTTTGAGAAAATCACAGTAGCTATGTGTGCGCCACGGATGTTTAATATCTAAAAATGTAACAATAAGTATCTTAAAAGAAACAGCAACTGTTCAATGTATTGATTGTGAAATTTATAAATGAGCCCAAAACTTATTTTAAATTTCATTAGTAAAGGCAATGGAAGAATATTCCATACATGAATATTGATGATAATTAAAACAACGACTAATCACATTGCCAGTACTCTACCCAGCAGGTCCAATGAAACCATGGCTCAAAAACCCATCTGCCATGCCATTCTCTCTGGGGGTATGGAGATAGTAACGGCAGGAGCAGAAGCTGTAAAAGGAGTAGAGCTGGTTGTAGTAGTAGTAGCAGTAGTATTTATAGTAAATACATCCTTAATTAACCCACACTCTAACCTCCATCCAGGAATACACCATGGACGTGTTCTTTCGCCAGACGTGGATTGACGAACGGCTGAAATTTGAGGGCCCCATCGAGATCCTGCGGCTCAACAATCTGATGGTCAGCAAGATCTGGACGCCAGACACCTTTTTCCGGAATGGCAAGAGGTCCATCTCTCACAACATGACCACTCCCAACAAGCTGTTCCGCATCATGCAGAACGGAACTATCCTCTACACCATGAGGTAAACATTGCTGGACAGTTTGGCTTCCACACCCGGCCAAGACCGGAATAGAGCACAAAAAACCTGGGAGGCAAATCAAAAACGATACAAGCGTCCAAGAATATGCACACAGCCTTGAAAAGAAATGAGAGGAGCCAATCCAAAAAAAATAATAATGTGCCATCTGATTCTCAAAACAAGCGCTGGAAAGCGTATCAAACAAACATGACTCCAGCTTAGTACCAAAAGGAGATGTGTAGCTTTAACAACAAAAAAGTGTCCTTGAATAACTGATGCCCTCAAAATAGATGTTTAACGGATTATTTATTTATTATTCTTTCGGACAATTCCACACAATACACAATTTTCTCTTCATACATCATACTTTGTGTTGTCCGAAGGGAGACGGAAGAAGCCAAAGGCTTATCAGGTCCCGCCCCCATAAATTAGAATTAGATTATTTGGTGGATCAACATTTCATTTAAAATATTAAATAATTTGTTTTATTTATTCCATATTGTTCACATGTGTAGTTACCTTTGTGAGACGTACTTGCACATATATATTTCCTCCAGGATATGATTGATTGCTATGATATCATACAAAATCATTACATATTAACCTCTGAAGAGTTCATTCATCAAGCTTATGTCAAATAATCGCCTATTGTACAGCATGGCACTACACTGACCAGATCCGGGCTGGAAACAGTAGTAATAACTCAAAGTAACAGTGTATCAAATATAAATAAAAAAAATAAATCCTTGAAAATTCTTCTCTATCCCACAGATTAACTATAAATGCAGAGTGCCCCATGCGTCTGATGAACTTCCCGATGGACGGCCACGCCTGCCCGCTCAAGTTTGGGAGCTGTGAGTTTTATTTCCTGTTGAGCCTTGCTCGTCTGACAGATGGTGCCACTCGCAAATGATCACTCTGTCACAGGGGCAAGTGATGGGCCTGAGTAATCTGACAGCATACTGCATATACTCAAAAAGATTTGAATTTGAAATGTCACATTCGGGGGAGCTCGGCTGTCCATGTGTACCAAATGAAAATCCAATTTAGAGTTTATCTGTGTTTTGTATCAGCAGTGACACAAGCGATTTTGCTCCAATCTTCTTGAAATATGGCGGCATTAGGTCAGATTTAGTCCAATATTGTGAGTGTTTTTTTGGCTCTAGGATAATCTTTGAGTTCAAATTGTTTGTTTGTCGGCTTATTTGTCTATTTGATTTCTTAATGTTTTGAGAATTCCGACCATTTGGCATAGGTTTTGAAAGCCAAGAACTAAGCCAAGCATGGTGCCATGCATTATACATTAAAAAAGAGCAGTTGCATGAAATGGTGGGTGTCAACGTTTAAACAAAGCTGTCAATTCATCCTGTCTAGATGCTTACCCAATGAGTGAGATCGTGTACACTTGGAAGAAAGGTCCTTTGTCGTCCGTTGAAGTGCCAGAGGAATCATCCAGTTTGCTGCAGTACGACCTTATTGGTCAGACGGTGTCAAGCGAGAGGCTAAAGTCCAATACAGGTGAGCAGAGTTTCAAAGCTGTGCCGAATCCAGTCAAATGTGCACTATAAGTGTTAAGATTATTAATAAATATTATATAAAAAACTCCATTTCCCTCTCATAAGTGATCGAGATCTGTGTTTTCAACTTTTTTCACTTTTGTAAAGTGTGATGTGTATTTGACGATTTATTTCAATTATGCCTTTCATAGCAATTGCAAGAATAACTAGACAGTTATTAACGTCCGTATCACCATATTTGCACAAAATGGGTATTTTGCATTTTTGAACAGATGTTATATCAGCAGTCGTACAAATCAGCAGTGTTTATGACTTGATGATTTGCAGCAATATAAACTCACATGTTTTGGTGTTTACTCAGGTGAATATGTCATCATGACTGTCCACTTCCACCTGCAAAGGAAAATGGGTTTCTTCCTGATCCAGACATACATTCCCTGTATAATGACTGTCATCCTGGCCCAAGTCTCTTTCTGGATTAATAAGGAATCAGTTCCGGCACGGACGGTGTTTGGTAAGATATCTTGAAATTCACTTCTCTCAAGTGCAGTATACATTTTGCTAAGTTTGTAAATGTAAAAGTTTCCAGCTTGTTTTTGCAATTTTCTTCAAGTAAAAAATGAGAGATTTATGCAGACAGAAGCCAATGGGACACATGCTGCACATTACGTTCCCGTTGGAATGGAATCATTTGGAAAATGCGAGACCATTATCGTGATGCCAACTGCCAAAAACCTTCAGCCAAATGGTATTGCAGATAATGGAGGCGTTCTTCTCAGTTATCATTGTGGATGATTGCAATCAGTGAAACAAAAACGACTCTTTGGGGAGGAATGTAAATCAAGGCAATTCAATGAATAGACCAAGTCGTTTAGGAATTCCTAAAGCTGTGCCTCAATAGATTGTATAGTGTTTTGAAGTTTAACATTAGAGTTTATAGTAAGTTGTTGTTCCCAATTCTACCCCCAATGTGTGTCTCTGTTCACTCTGAAAACTTTGATCAAATATAACTTTCTTTGCACTCTGATTGATATAAAATGCAAAGGTTGTCTCTAAAATACAACCTTTCGCTAGAGAACAAGGCAGACACGGTCACCAGGGCCTGATTTAACATTTCTTCATGATCACTATCCCTCCTTCACTGTGATCGGGTTGAATTAATTGGGAATAAATGTCCTTTTTAAAAATTGGTCATGCGAAGAGAGGCCAAGAGAGGGAGGATGTTTACTTGGCCCTCTTCCGAGCACTCACAGGTTCCGCTTGCTCACATTACATTACGCTACAGTTGCCATCAAACTCTCGCCTCGGGAGCAGAGAGGGTGAGAGTCACTGAACAAAGACAAAGAGAGAGAGAGGCTATGAGAGAGTGAGAGAGAGGCTATGAGAGAATGAGAGAGACAGGCACACAGGGGAAAGCAAAGACAAATACAAGGGGGGAGTTTGGAAAACACTGTGGAAATTCCTATACTTTTAAATGTAAAAAGGTGCAGTCAGCAATTCTGGAGAATGGTTGTTTTCTATATCACTGTTTTTTAAATCAATGAATTTCACCTCAAATCTGGTGTTAATACACGACCTAGGGTCTGTAAACTGGTATGTAATGTACACAAAGCGTACGTAAACAAAGGGCGCCCACTGTAGCTAGCAACATTCCCGTTTACAGAATCCAGGCTAGGATTTTTTTTACAGCGCACACACAGTACGTATAGGTCATGTAGCAGATTGTTAGGAGATATTTACTGATTTTGACGAGAAGTGATTTGGGATTAGAGAAATGACTGAGTGTGCCTTTAAAGTCCCCTTATTGTTAATTTTCAACGAGCTGCAGCTGAGCGGAGGAAGACTGCTGGCCCTGGTAGGTTATGGGCGGTGTGGTCCACGCTTGTCTTTGGAGAAGAGCCAGTACGCCAACGAGCCTGCGCACGTCTCCAGTGAACAGATCCCGATCATTAGTGTCAGCGTGGAAGTGGAGGCCCCCTGCGGAAAACGCATCTGTGGCAACTCATTAACCTCACTCGTCCTGCTGTTTTCATTTAACTCAATATAGGCTAAAGGATAAAACAACTGCTCATTTCTCTGCGTTGGCTGATGTTTTGAAAAGGGTGCTCCGGGTGTACCCAGGGCAAGCTGGGTATTTTTACATGGAAACAAATCAAATATCACACATTGGATTTTGAAAGGCAAACTTTAATCTCCAAACTGTTGTAAAGTGTGTTTCTTAATTGAAGTCCTCTTTGGAGTCATTTGGAGTGAAAGTATGTAGTTCCAATAATGCTGTCGATCGTGCATGTTGGATAGAAAGTTGAAAACAGGGGGTGAAAAGAAGACAAATTGCTACGAGGATGTACTCCACCCTGACAGTACATTAAGCCATAGTATGTTGTGCGCTGGATTGTCAACAACCTCGCTAAGAGCTGAAAGTCCCTTGAGCACAAGTCTCACAGACTTAATTGAGTGTGTCCTAATTTGTACCTTGCTTTTTCTTCCCATAAGAACACTTAAATGCCTCAAGCATTTCATTTATATCCTGTCTTTATACTTCTCCCTCCCACACTCTTTCTTTGTCCCTCTTTCTCTCTCTTTCTCTTGCCCCTCTCCCTCCTACCCTCGCAGGCTTTCTTCACATGTCCCTCCACCCTTTTTTTGCAATCTATTAGCTTGTACTTCTTGGGCTTGAGACAGTCAGCGTTGGTTGGCTTTCAGAGGAAGTTGCATTTGAGAGTTGTTAGCTTCCACTGCTGGAGCGGTGTGTGTAGAAAATGCTAGACATTACTAGGTGTATTAAATGCCAGTAAAGTTTGCATGCTGCTAATGCAATGTGCCATGCTGCACATTTAATAAAAGCATGGGCAGCAGTGTTCGATGGCCCTTTTTCCCTGCTTGTTTTAGCTTGATGAAAGTGAATTAGATATGTACTTTGTTAAAGCTGGGGTGGAGGATTTGGGGAGAAAATGGCAGTTGGGATAGATATTCGAATCCAAATACCTCAACCGCTCAACTTGTTCTCTTTGGTCCCTCCCCTATGGTCCCTCCCTGACATGCTCTACACCAAAAACGTAATGCCAAAGTGAATGGACAGAGAGAAATGGAGCCTCACTCTGATTGGTCTGAAGTGTACAGCTCATGTTAACTTTGACCAATCAGAAATCACATGCCCCAGCTTTAATGGGCCATTAACAGAGATGTTCATTGTCAGCATCTAAGGACGGAATCCATGCAAGACCGAGGGACATCCTTTTTCCAGTGACTTAGAGAAGTTTGAAGATAAGTTGGAAGGGAAAATTGCATTTAATATCCATTTTTCTTGGATGGCATGACAGTTCAGAAGTACCGTATATCTAAAATGCACCTGTCATGTACCTTTTGAGAGCAGAAAACTATTTTCAAATCATGTATCCAAAATAATCTATAATTGGCTTCAGATCTATACAGAGTCTTTCTTACTATTCAATACTTTGACGCTGTGCTCAAGGGGATTTTTTTTCTATGTCTTTGTCTATGCTTCAATCCGGAGCGATGGCCGGAAGTTTAGAACACATTTTAGAGACTTCAAAAAGCCTAATGCAGCACTTACTTCAGGGGAGAAATACATCAAAAACAATGTTGCTGTCACTCTCCCAGTCATCCATTGATATGGCCATTCTTCTTTCCATCGTACATTTTGTTGTGAGAAACCTATTAACAGCTTTATGGCGCGTGCCTGTTCATATCACTGGATGGCCTTTGGTGTTTTTATTGGCATTACTGTGTCAGTGCAGTGGCAGGGGTTAGTCGGATTATGGACAGATTAGCATCCACCAAAGTGACTTCTTGGCAAACCTGATCAGGCTGCAATGCCACATGGCGTGACATTCGACTAATATGCCATGCAACAGAGCTGCTGGCATGCGTCAAAGATATGCATTGGGTAACATCAATTGTGCAAACACTACTAGGTACTTGTGGCGCAAAATCACCAATGTTGTTTTGTTTTATATTCGTATACATTTCAAGAGGCTTAACTACAATTCCGACATGTCATATATTTCCATGGCATGTTTTAATCATTCAACATTATTCAATATTGACGCGCACGTCTAAAATGTAAATAGGAATCAATAGTTGATTTAAATAGAGTATAAGTAAAAGTTGTAAAAGTCACTTTTCTCCATTAGCCATACGATCATACCATTACCTTTTTCAACATAGAACACTCAATCCAAAAATTCAGTTTGTAAGTAATTAGACTGTGCCTGCCACAGTATTCCTGTCACAGAGTACATTAAAAACTCACAATTAGAAAAATGACATTATAATTGGTACGTACACAGTAAATTAGAATACAATCTCATGCCCTGTTTTCAGAAAGTTTGTCTTTTCAGCAAACTGCCAAGAGGAATACATCGACATTATGAGAAATCACCACTTCACAATTTGGTAATAGTGTTGATAGTATATTTGTGTCCAAGACTCACTGCAATAGGAATAGCTTTGAATCATTCTCTGCAGCATTGTGGTCTCAAGAAGACATGAGTGCGTAAACTGCTATCATCTGTGCAATGCTGAATACTTCACAGACGTTCTTTACCAGATGGTATATTTTGCTAAGAGAGTTGAGAAGGCAATTTCCAAAGGGATGCTTTAGTTTTTCTTTGCCACTTAAATTATAAAATAGCTTTTGGCGTGAATAGCAGATATATTTATCTATTTATTAGAAAGAAAAAGACTCTCTGAATTCAAATGGCAGGCTGAGTGGTAGCTATCTTTCCTTGAGAGTTGTTGTCTAAAATAAAATGTGGGATTATATTTGTTTGTGTTAAACCAAGCTAATTGCAATGGTCTCTTATAATCAAGTAACAAAATCAGAAGCGCATACATTTATACACTTAAATAACCACAGTCAACGTCAACCCATGTATAATATAAATGTGCTTATTCTGTGCATTATTTTCTTAAATGTTTAAAAAAAATAAGATATACTCCAGAGATGAGTAACATATGGACAACAAAAAGGCTAAGTACCAAAGACAAAACAAGCCAGAGGGCTTGCTTGAGCCATTTTACAATGTGGCTAATAGATAAATTAATAAATAGTTCCAGATTTCGTGAAAAATGCTTATTCACTTTCTTAAGAATAGTGAAATGAGAAAGTTAATACCTTTAAGATAAGTGTGCATGCCGAATTAAGCTGAAGTCAGGAGGTGGTTGAGTTAGCTTAGCATTAAGGCCATAAACAGGGTAAAATGCTAGCCTTGTTCTGTACGGTTCAATTGCCTAGTGTGAGTGAGCCCTAGTGTGAGTGCGCCCTATCTTGTAGTATCTCGTAGGAATCGCTTTGCTCAACACTCGCCGAACAATGCCATGTCTAGTCTTGTCTGTTTTTGTGCAGTTTTTAACTTAAAACTTGCTGTACTGATTTTAGTAGGGCAGGAAATTTGGAAAAAGCCAGGCAAACTTTTCTGGTTGGCTTCCAGTTTTTATCTAAATGCTAAGCTAACTGTATGATGGGCCCTGTATTTGTACACATAATATTTTAATATGTATACTTATTACCGAAAGAAGTTTCAGCTAATACACTTCTACAGCATACCAAAACATCAATCCCAGTACCACAGTGAGATGTAAAACAGTATGTTCCATTGACATCGATCTCTGTCTCCCATGTACACAGGTATCACCACTGTCTTGACCATGACAACGCTAAGTATCAGCGCCCGCCACTCCCTTCCCAAAGTCTCTTACGCCACAGCCATGGACTGGTTCATCGCCGTTTGCTTTGCCTTCGTCTTCTCCGCCCTGATCGAGTTTGCGGCCGTCAACTACTTCTCCACGCTGCAGGCCAACCGGGAGCTGAAGAAGGCTGCTGCCATGAAGCAGGCGGCTCAAGAGGCAGCGGCAGCAGCTGCAATTACATCTACAACCACACGGACCGACGGAGAGCTCTCCTCAGTAAGTCTCCTTCACTGTTTCGCGCTTTGTGATGCGTTAACATTTAAAGGTAGAGAGTAAGTGATTCTGGAGAACGCTTGTTGTCAAATTCACTTTGTTAAGTTCAGTACATATCTTCTCATGGTGTGCTGCTGATCGTGCACTGAAAAAAATATATATAGTTAATACACAGCCTAGGCTCTGTAAACGGGCATGTTGTTACATGTTACATATCAGTTTACCGCGCCTAGGCTGTGTATTAATACCAGCTTTTTTTCAGCACGCACACAGTACGGACATGTAGCGGATCTTGAGGAGATACTCACTGATTTTGGCAACAAGTATTCTCTAGAATCGCTGACTCCGCCTAAAAATGGCAAATCTGTTCTGCCTCAAGTTCTAACCTCATAACAACACACACAATCACTGACCACTTGTCTACAACATACAAGAAACGGCAGGACTGCTGACGTTGTGTAGGAATAAAGATACAGACAGGAGAAATCGCATTGAGTTGCTCTGATAAATGGCCATCGGAGCCGATGCTGCACTCACAGGGAAGGAAACATGTTTCACTTGGCCCAATTACATCCCCCTCTACATCTCTTTATCAAACCACTCAGCTGGCAAGTGCTTCTGTCTTTATTTCTCACAAATCTTTCCTGAGCTGCTTAATAATGTAAATCTCCACAGTGCTCTGAACTGCATTTGCTGAACGTGTGTTGTTGTCACCACACTTTGTTTAAATTACAAATCAAATGTAAAATAACATGACATGACGTATTTAGATTTTTTATTATCAAAATAAAGTATTTGAAATAGGAGTGGTATATTGAGTCCACTTTTGGTAACATTTATTCTGCAGAGCTCGTGCAGACAGTGGTGGTGTAGCATTAGCAGTGGTTTAACACCCTACAAGTAGTTAATAATCCTAGCAAACAAACAAAGCGATCTGTTTATTTTATGTGGATTGATCGGACTTATGTAAAGCTAAACTATTCAGTTTACAGAAGATGGACTGTGATTTTTGAGAACATTTGCATCATAGGGGTACAGAGGGTTAACCTACATAAAGATAGTTTCCAATGAAGCCATCTGAGGTTGGGTATTATTATGGATGTATACAGTATATGCAATCATTCTGTCACCATAGTCGCTAAATATATCTTTTTGTTTTTCACACCCATCATGTCTTTCACCTTTCTCAGTCCTAGTCTCTTGCAGAGCTTGTCTGTAGTTGCAGTGCATCGCTGTTTACTTTATGTTTTGTCAAAGACTTGCTTACAAAGATTTTTGAAAATGTCTTGTTGGAGATTTGGTAGAAGGTCATTTCAAAATGTGATTCCCTTGGCTTCTTTCCATTGTGTGCTGAACTCTTCTTTAAGGTTATTCAAATAGAACTTGGACTGGACTGGCCTGTGGCTCTGAGGTTGACTGATGTGTTGTATGAGATCGTTTGGTTTTGCTTGGTTAAGATGGTTTACAATCCTTTTATATCGCTGATGTATTTATTTATGTATTTCTATTCTCTGACTTGCTCCCAAGTCCTTTCTACTTAATGAGTTTTCCCTCATGTTACCCCTAGCCCCCTTAGGAAACACACAGCAGAAATGGACCAATTGATACAATCCCGCTTCTTCTCAGGCGCCCTGCTATGCTCTTCATGTGAGCACTCTATTCTCTCTGTATATCCCTTTTTCTCTCTGTCTCTCTTTCTTTCTCTATTTCACGCACACTCAGACACACATATCTCTTGACCATCCTTCTTTTGCCCCTCTCCCTCTCTTTTTGCTTAAATGTGCACATTGACACAGACTAATACACCACTATATCCACTTTATCCACTCTTGTCCTACATGAAAACACATCCACGGATAATCTGCTGGCGCACACTTGCATATATATATATATATATATATATATAAATATATATATATATATATACACACACACATACATGCACACACACGTAATCTGCGACAAGCCCACCCCCATCCACACATTCCACTCATCACTTTATACAATGTCCGATACATCCATCCATCTACAGTTGATCTACTGTATCATCCATCCATCCCTCTCACCCTAGCCCTCTATTCTGCCCTGTAACGGTGTGATAGCCACAGTGAGTGACGCGAAGAGACAGGCATTGGCCCTCTGAATGATGTTGCCACAGATTATGTAAGAGCCATAGATTAAGGGAATATCCAGCATATCACTGCAGGCTCACAAGCAGGAGGGCAGCCACCACAATGAAAAGCACGAGTGGGGGCTGAGAAAGCTTTGGCCTGGCCCAGTCCTAGACTGTGGAGCGGGTTATGGAGGGGACGGACGGATGTGAGGGACAGTTTTTTTTGTGTCGTGTGCATGAGAGAGAGAGAGAGAGAGAGAGAGAGAGAGAGAGAGAGAGAGAGAGAGAGAGAGAGAGAGAGAGAGAGAGAGAGAGAGAGAGAGAGAGGGATAGAGAGTTACACTGAGTTACAAAGAGAGAGTGGGAGGGATGCATCATTTAAAATGACTGGCTTTCAACAAATATGTAGGAGGGAAGAGTATTTAATATACAGAGAAAAAGGAAGAAAATACAATCGGAATAGAAATAGCCATCCAAACAGTCATGATTTTAAACACTACGACCTGTTGTGACTGTCAGGTAAAGACAAAACAACATTAGATAAATGGTCCATTTAATGAATCGAATATTCAAGTGTAAACATAAAGGGTAAGGGGGTGTTTATCAGTTGCTGTGTAAAGGTTGCTGCATGCACTGTCAGTGGTGTGTGTGTGTGTGTGTGTGTGTGTATGTGTGAGTAGGTGGTGCAGAAAATTAACAAAACAAAAAAAGGGTTGTGGGAGGGAAACAAAAAGGAGTAGAGAGAGAAAGACAAGGAGAGTAAGGAGCATTATTTATAGTCCCAGCCACAGGTGCTGCTGGCAAACACAGGACTGGTGATCACTGCTTGGCACAAGAGACATCCGGGATGATCAAATCCGGACCATTTTGATTTTTATAGCATTTGACCTGGCGTCAATTAGGGTTATTATTTTCAAGCTTAGGGAAAACTGTCAGCAACAGCAGATGCTTTGCATTGTAACGTCAGTTATCCCGTGGTGTTTTTCTTGTTTTCATTGTATTGGTGAGGCCTGCCCTGCCATTACCAACAATAGATCATTGGAATAGTGTCAAACCAAAAGACATCATACTGACCTCATTTGCAATCGTTGAGACAATTGCCAGTTTGGCATTCGGTGTCTTTGTCATCTTTTGTTTCATGTGTCCATAACCTTGTCCATGATCTCTGAACTTAAACATTACTCTGTGACTATGGCGCTTCCTGTGAAAATCTTACTTTTGATTCATCGAAAGCAAGTGTGCAGACCTTGCAGACCTTGGGGGCTTGGGGCCCTTGCTATTTGGCCTTTTGGAGAGATATTGCCCTTTTTTCTTTTCTTCTTTCTTCAATAAATAGATAGATTCCTGTTTGCACACAGCATGCCCTGCCCAATAGATATATTGATTGAATCAATGTCAGGAGATCGGTACTCCCAGGGGATGCCCTCTGCCTCTGTCCATCCTGGTTTCCTGCTGCAGACACAGCACAGTGTGAAGGCAACATTGAATTGCTGGAATTGTGTCAAGCAGTTTGTGACAGAGAACTAGGTATAAGTTGTGCTGGGTACCATGCAAGGAGTTTGCAATGTGTTGTACTAATTGTAGCAGTGTTTGAGCCAACCTCAGTCATGGGTTTCTTTCAGACACATTACATTTTGTTATCTGTTTATATAGTTATTACAGGACCGTCAGTATTTATTTAATTATTTGCAGAAACATTGCCTATTGGGAATTCCGCCCCTTCCCCTGTTACTTCCTCGGCACGTCCCTGTTCAAAAGTATTTGTTGTGAACTCACAAATGTCCTCTGTTTGCCCAGAGTTAAGCGAAAACCGACACTTACATAAGTCAACATTCTCGCACAAATTCACATGCGTCCAGAGAAGAAAGGGAATAGAGTGGCTCAGTCTGTGGAAATGTTGGTCTTAAGCAATAGTTTCGCTCGGAGCCACCCTGTTATCATTCCGAATAGAGAAAAGGCATTTGGTGAATTCTATGACTTTAACCCTGAGTTTCCTGTAAGGAACACTACCTGGTCAAATCATTTGGTGATGGCACAAATGGGGCTGAGTTGTTCCCAGAGTTTTAGGAAAGCCTTATCACTTTTCCTTATACTTCCCTCTCTAGGACAAGTCACACAACACACTAGTAGCTAATATTCATATAGACCATGAAACATGAACTGATGATGAGATAGTTTGTTTATTTATTAGACTGCTAGCCCAAACCAATAACCAATTTTAATATCTTCATTGTGTTAAGCCAAACAATGGAAAAATAAGCTTTATAACTTATACTGTATATCTAGGATACGTTCTGCCTTGCTTCAGATGCATTAATATAACAAGTCTATTTACATATCCATCTCCACCAACTCCTAATAATAATCCACAGATGTATACACTCCCACTTAACGCCCACTTAAATGAACCTCCATGCACTCACTCCCAGTTCAGATTAGTAGCGCGCAGATAGAGTAACCTTTTTCACATACACCTACACATTCCTCATGCAACACTCATATATGCACATACATGTAGCTCCCACACATGAATACATTCAACAACATCCATACATTTTTCAGTCAGTCAGTCCCCATTCTCACCATATCAAAGTGGGTAGGTGGAAATCTAGCGGATAAAGAGAAGAGGAGTTTATCCCTCTGAGATTTGACCAGAAAGAAGCCAAGCAAGCCTGTGTACATCGCACACACACGTCACACATGCAACGTGTACTCACTGCATTATCTTTTTACCTAAAAATTAACCAACCAGTTAAACAAAAAACATATGGACAAGTTTGAGTATAAATCCTTAGTCTTGAATTATCTTCGAATTTAAAAATATGCAGTGATTCAACAGGAGGATGCATACCCAACTCACAGACAGGGGCCCATATTGTGATTGAGTGATAAGTGCTTAATGTTGGTATTTCCCCTTAAATAACTGTACCACACTAATGAAACCCGAAGAGAATTAAATATTTTTTAAATTGTTTGATTACAGCTCAGCATCCTTTGTTCTCTTCCCTCTATCCCTATGTCTTTGTCACTCTGTACTCAGCGGTAATGAATAAACATTTTACACAAGAGTTCTAAATTCTGTAGCTGGTCGAAACCCACCTGCAAATGTTTTGTGAAATTAATCCTATTTTTGGGATTGGTCACCTTGAAATATTTGGAAGGCTTCCCCTAAGGCTTAGCCAGAGCAATAGTTTTTTCAAGCTGTAGAGTGCAATCCACGTAGGATCATGAATCTACACTACATCTCACCAGTTCAGTTTGTTGTCCAAGAATGTTGATTGGAAAAACATCCACTGTGAACGGAATACGCCTGACAGCTGGAAGCAGAAACTGGTCAATCAAACCATAGGGAGTTTGATTCCTCAAACTTCAAAATATCCAAACTCTGTGAATAATTTAGGAAAACTCTATATGCAAATGTTGTACTAAACTGGCCTAAAAATAAAATAAATCATTTTAAAAATCGCCACAAGACTAAAACATGTAAAAACGGTAATGTAACAGCCGCACTATTATAGATACACTTAACCTTGATCTGTCAGGAAGTGTCTGTCTATTCCTATTCATCGTGGTAGACACATTTTCTACTTGTTTCTTGGATGGCTCTTTCTTTTAGTCTCCCTCTCCTTTTCTCTGACTCTACCTAGAGGCAACATAGTGTTCCTTGACCCATTTCCCAGATGTACGCTCCCTCACTCTCTCCCTGTACACATAGTGTAGTTGATTTACAACTAGCGGAGCAGGGAGCATGTGCCGAGATCACAGCGCTTTACAGAAAAGTTGATGAGGCATAGCAATAACAGTGTGTCGATATACAGTACTGTAAGCCTTTCTTGTTTAATACGTTTTCTTTGCAGATCACTCACACACACACGCACACGCACACGCACACGCACACGCACACACACACACACACACACACACACACACACACAGCAATACAGCATCAATCTTCATGGAACTGGTTGATTGAAATGACATTAAATCAAATAAAAAACAAAACATAATTGATTTCCATTTTTGAGCTTAATTAGCCTGGTACTCATTGATATTCTAGAATTTTTTTTGCTCACACACATGCCACATGCACTGATCGACTCGCAGCTGTGCAAATATGGCTCCAACATCAGAATTGATTGTCCTTGATTTTTTCTTCTTTCATTTAGCTTGTTTTGATTTTAATTATACGTGTATATAACGTGTTAATGCTACAATACACCGATATACCATTATAACTTGTTGTCGATTCCCAGGCAAAATCGTTTTTTTTTCTAGTATATAGTCTACAGTGTAACATTTCTAGAACATACGTTTCAAGACTTTCTTGGTATACACCACCACAACAGTAGTTTAATTATTAACACCCTCATAGCGCACTGCACAAGATTCCCTCTCATATGAATTTCCTCTCACCGATTCTATACCTTTCCCTTATTGCCTCTCCAAGGTGGAAACAAGCAGTGTGCTGAAGAAGAGGATGAACTCTTCACTGCTGTTCGACCGCCCTGCCAAAACATTTCCCAACCCACCGGTCAACGCCCAGGCCTTTCTGCAGCAGGGCTCAGCTGTGCCCGACAACAACGTTCTGACCGGCACCAGCATCATCGACAAATACTCCCGCATCCTCTTCCCCCTCTCCTTCGGCGCCTTCAACCTGGTCTACTGGGTCGTCTATCTCACCAAGGACACCATGGAGATGTCCAGGTGAACAAACAGTATGGCATGCTTGTTTTTACAGATACATCATCCAGCACTTCCTCACTAAATTTTATGTATTGTTTAAAATCATGCAGTTCTGTATTTGTGTCTATGTACTGTATATTTTAAAAAAAGGTGCTTATTACCCATTTTTCCTCTGGGAAGTGCAAACAAGTTTCCAGTTGGTTTAGACACCCAGGAGATGGGTTTCTGCTGTCCACTGACTGTGAGAAGTGAAACAGGGGCTAGACTTTTGACTTTATTTAAACTCCCAAAATGTCTTGCATCAGTAACTGTGGTTTGTTGGAAATTGAATCAAAACAGGCAGCAGAATGGCCCTATTTTTCAACTTAAAATGTAAATAAAGGTGTTTTAATGGATTGAATGAATTAAATCAGTGAGTTTCTTAACTTGAAAGTGACCTTGCTTGAGCTGGCCATTCTTTCTTATCATACAATATCCTTCGTCCTGTGTTAACTTTCTGCTACCATCTATGGTGTTAGCGGGTCGACCCGTGTCTGAAATCAGCTGTAAAAAACACTAAAAACAATTATCTATCATCCAGTTTGTTTATCATCTCTTGATTACCTTGTTAGGCTTCCTTATCCATGAAACTATTGCTTTTAGGGCTGTCAAAATTAACGCGTTAACGCAGGGTGATTAATTTCTGGAATTATCAGCGTTAATTTTTTGAACGCATTTAACGCATGTGCAGAATGATCTGCCCCGTGCATCCCACCCGCTCTGTACTACAGTCACTACTGACCCAGGATCAGTAGCTGTGCACAGCCAAACATAGCAGCACGCTAGCCTGTGCCATGTTTTAAAGTTTTAAACTGCTAACGGTCACGTCTGTGTAGGGGGCATAGATGGTATATAAAATCAACTGCCGCGGGTGACAGTTGATGTCGAAGGAACAGGAGGAGAAACATTGTCCGCTCTGTTCAGAGCCCGCGAGGACACAAACGTCTGCAGTCTTCAGAAGTGTGTGTAATCAGACATCAACATAACGCCGGCTTCCTGGCACACATGAACAGTCCCTAGGACGTGGTCGCGCGCACGCGCACACGCACACACACACGCACGCACACACACACACACACACACACACACACACACACACACACACACACACACACACACACACACACACACACACACACACACACACACACACACACACACACACACACACACACACACACACACACACACACCGCGGACTGTAATCAAGTTGTATTCAATAATGCACAACCTATAGATTCACCAAATAAATGCCATTCTATAGCCTATCCTATATTTGCCCAAAGACATAGTAAAGAGACAGACCAATTGAATTATGGTTTGGTAGGTAGGCCTATATATTTTAGTTTGATTTAAATTCATTTTCAGTATTAAAACCATCATTTGGATTTTCAATTAATAAACATAGGGGAGAACGGGGTAATCTGTGGCACTTTTTACATTTGCTCCCCTCTAAGCGAGCTAAAAATATTTATCACTCAAAATTACACATTTCCCATTAATTCAGGATGTTTCCTAGAAATGGGCATTAGCAGAATTTTTTCATGACAAAGGGCAGTGAAAATATGATTGTTTTAAAAAAAGTTGTCAGGTGGCTCACTTTACCCCAGCTGTGGGGTAAACTGAGACAGACCCGAAAAATCAAGGGGGTAAACTGATCCACTTACTTTTTCCACTCTGAAACTACCATAACAACACAGATTGTAACAGTTAGAATCCTGAAAGCTAGCCACACATTGCAGAACTAATGTCAGACTAGTAAAAAAATTATGGGGTTTGGTCAATTAAGCAAAGCAAATTTTCTAAACACTTGAAAGTAACTCTGAACAAAATCAAATACAACAGATTATAATTCAAAAGGTTTTAATAAGATTCAAATGAAAGATAGAACCAGATAGATTAGAACACAGTCTGGGGGTCAGAACACAGGACCCTTAGAGCCAGCTTGTGTCTGGGGGTCAAAGCATAGGACAATCAGAACCAGCGAGAACAGCCTGGGACTCAGAACACAGGAGAAGACCCAACTGGATTATAACATCAGCCTGTCATACTCTACAACTAGGCCTACTCTACATTCCAGCCCTGAAGGTTACAGGGAAAGATGAGAAGGTGCTCTTTCCGTGTGGTTGCCCCAGGTCGTCTTCCTGGTGTATTTCCTTGGCATGATGGCTTTTCTACAATGTGTATGACATTAAAATAAAACATATGTTATATAATATTACATCAAAATATGTTTAAGACTAAACTTAACTTGTGCCTCATGGTGGGGGAAAGTGAGACAGTCGCTCACTTTCCCCCACAGCATTTGGCTCACTTTCCCCCACCACCACAATTTGAGAAAAAACTACCTCTCTTAGCATTTCAGGCTAATCTTTAGCAAATATTATCACATGGTTTTTATATGTTGGTAGTTCATCAACACGTATGACAGAAGTTTTTCTACGTGAATACATTTGCTTTGGCACAACAGTTGATTAAGTTGACAAGAAAATTTACTTTTACATGCAAAATACCTATTTTGGTGAAAAAACATGCTTACCACAGCACCATGAGGTCCTCTCTTTCAGGGCCATGGGGAAATGAGAGGGGCTTGAAAACATATATTTCACATGACCACAAATGTTTTCCGTTGCCTAGATACAGGGGGTGGCTCACATTACCCGATGCCTCAGATTCCCCCGTTCTCCCCTACTAATTTTAAATGTAGATATCCACCTTCTGTCATTTATCTTTCCGTTCATACAACAATATACAGAGAAAATTCGAATTTTTCGGGCATATTTCGAATGGTAAAATTAATTGTGATTAATTGTGATTAATCCACAGAATCCTGTGATTAATCTGATTAAAAAATGTAATCATTTGACAGCCCTGCTTTTAATATTTTTGGTGTAAGCGCCTGGGCCTTTTTTTTGTCAGTATGCACCTCAATTTCAATAAAAAAGATGGTAAAATTAACCTCAAGAGAATCATATAAATAAATATTTGGTTGTTGTGTTACCTGATTATTACTGAGGGGTATGAGAACACATTTCTTAACTAAATTTGTTTTATTTATTTTTTCATATTAATATTATTGGCCTTTTTAACATAGGGGAAGGTGGGGTGATTTGTGCATTTTGGAAGTTGCAAAACCCCTTGTTTCTAGAAAACCGTGGAAGAAATTGGAAATGTGACCACATATTTAAGAAGAGCCATCCATTTGACTCATCCTGTAAAGAAGGAAGACACAAGGAATAAGATATAAGCACATTTAAGCTCAAAAAACTGTGTTTTGCCTTTCAAAGTAAAATTTCCATGATCAAGGTTTTTTGATTATTGTGTCTGAACAATTATAGACACGTTTGAAAACATTTGACACATGTTTTAGTGCTTTGGTGTGCTACACTTTGAGTCTATATAGTTAGCACAATGTCAACCCTAAATTGCTGCATCATGCCTATTATCCAAAATTCTGGGGATGGGGTGATTTGTGCGCAAGGGCCTGGGTGAGTTATAAGTAAGTAAGTAAGTAAAATGTATTTATAAAAGCACATTTATGACAGTTTGCACTGCCCAAAGTGCTGTACATAGTGCATTCAGTAGGTAAACAATGAAGGTAAAATAACAATAACCAAAATAAAAGACGTAAAGCCCATACATCCACATAAACACAGATAGTAGTGCAGAGGTAAGTAAGTAGTGCAGAGGTTAATGGGGAGGAAACACCAGGGTGTACATATGGGTTTTGAGCCTTGATTTAAAGGCAGAAATGTAGGTGGAATCACATTTGTCAGGTGGCAGTTGGTTCCACAAGCACGGAGCAACTAGTGCAAAGTACATTTCTGAGAGTTGTGCCAGTGGCATGGCTGTATACGCTGGTCACCAAAAGAAAGTGATTGTCTACAGTAGCTCAGAAGAGAGTGACATCTCAATTCCACTTAACGACACCACTGATGAGAGTTCAGATGGCCAGAAAGATGATGATGGTGACTTTGTCATTGTGACACAATGACGCACAAATCACCCCACTACTGTGCGACAAGACAACTTTTTTTCCGAAAGCTATATTTCTTAAACAGTTTATTCCAGATCCAAAGTTTTTATTGCCAGGGATGCACAACATCCTGAAATATATGTACATATTTGAGTTGGAGACATAACTGTCAAGGCCTCACTTTAAAATCACTTTGAGTAAAAAGTTGCACAAATCACCCCACCTTCCCCTATATGGTGTTACTGGTCAATTACGACCCACATATATTTATTTCAGAAAAGAGCAAAAAAACTTTTATTTCAGCATTATACAAACACACAATGAAAACCAGAACAAGTTACAACACAAAATATAGATTTGTAAGGTCAAATAAAC
The DNA here is from genome assembly GCF_949987685.1 of Ammodytes marinus. Taxonomy (NCBI): domain Eukaryota; kingdom Metazoa; phylum Chordata; class Actinopteri; order Uranoscopiformes; family Ammodytidae; genus Ammodytes; species Ammodytes marinus. The sequence goes on from NC_137218.1 coordinate 10,527,354, forward strand.
AACAACCAATCAACAAATCAAACCAATCGAAATCAATTACTAGTTCCAAAACTAGTAAAACAAAATAGAGTAAAAGTCTCTGTGTGCATATGTTTGGTTGTGTGTTCAGATGTGTGGCAAAGAGCAACACTTTCTATGTTCTTTGCAGAAATATTTCTTTCAGGTAAAGCACAATACTTTTATCCTTCTGTCCTTAGTGCTTCGGCAGACCTGACACCTCTTATTTTTAGAATCAGGTGGCCATTTTCACCAAAAACATGATCCAGAACTTGGCTCACTGTATATCTCCTTATTTTTGAATACTGCAAATAGGAGATGTGCACTCTGCAAGTCACCAACTCTATACTGAATTGACCTCACATGTCTGGATATGCCCGTCTGTTTGTTTCGCTTTTATGCAGGTATAAGGGCAAAAAAAGTCAAAATGAGAACCTCCCCAGAGCTCACATGATTGGGAGAGGAGCTGACTGTCATTGTGTTGGCTGACAGTGCACTTATGATTTCAGTGTTGGCTCTAGTTATTGTTTTTTACATCTTATTCTATAACCGGGTCGAAAACAACCCTAACACCACAAGTGTTATAATTTCCACCAGCAGAGCATTTTATAATTAAGTGAAACGTTTTTTATTTTGTTGAAATAGAGGTTCCTGACAAAGTCAAGAAATCTTGAAGCAATAAACAAAATGTAAGTGGTTCTTTTATGCATTTGACATCCAAAACGGGTCGGTGGCGACCCTAACACGAGAGGAAGGATATGATAATAATGACATTTTACTGTAATAAAGGCATGCAGTAGATCCAAAGTCGCTTTGATATTTTAATGATTGCTCATTAGGTCTACACTATATTTGTAGATTCTGAGTAATCTAATGTTATATAATATGGATAATACAATATTGAGTATCCATATTAAAGCCACATGTGTGTGCGTGTGTGTGTGTGTGTGTGTGTGTGTGTGTGTGTGTGTGTGTGTGTGTGTGTGTGTGTGTGTGTGTGTGTGTGTGTGTGTGTGTGTGTGTGTGTGCGTGCGCTGGGGGTTATGTGTCTTTGCCAGCCTGAGAGACCATATATCATTCAGCAGCCACACAAAGCTCAAAGCCTATACACTTTCAGTTGTAATTATATGTTTTTTCCTAATGTGCCAGTATATGTGATGAGTGGACCAAGGCTTTGTTGAGTTGAGTTAGCTTCAAAATAAGACCACCAAGCAACACTGACAGGCTCAGTAATTGATATTCAGTGTTTTTCAATTTGTCTAGCACTATGCAGTGCCAAGAGGCTGCAGTACTCATATCCTGTAGGTGCCTGTGCTTTCCCTAGACATTGCACTTTATCCTAGCAAATAATCTCAATACTACTGCGATTCACACTACTGTCTGGAGTCCATCTTAGTGGTATTGTGCACCTATTTAAATCTGCCATTGTATGTAGCTACTGAAGCATCGGAGCAGTCAAGTGTTCACTTACTAACCTAAATGGATGTGAAAGGTGATAATTTCCATTTCTAACTGAATTTTGACGTTAGCAAGCTCTCAAGGAAAATTTTAGCAAAAGCTGGTAATTTTTCCCATGCTCACCATTTTGCTTTAACATGTTTGCAGAAGAAATAAAAATAGAATAACCGTCAATCACTACAGTCTGTGTTTAACCAGCTTGCCAACCTTACAGCTATGCTGCCCACATGGACAAGCATAGAGAAAAGTTTGCAAGCAAATACGTTGATAGCTTGCACGTTAGTCTCATCATTTCATATAACAGATGTATCAATGCTCCCATTACACAAAACATTGCATTTCTGAATCATTTTTATTCAGAGGCAATTTTGTGTGAAAAACATTGCGTGAAAAATATCCTACACCTGGGGCCTCATTTATAACGGTGTGCGTAGAAACCTTCCCAAAACATTGCGTTCGCACAAAACCAAGAATGTGCTGCGCAAAAAAAAAGTTGAGATTTATAAAACTGTGCTGCGCACAGTTGCACGCAATCTTCCCTTTATAATTACCCACCTGCGGTGATTTGTGCGCGGACGATCTCCGCCCGGTGTCATCCCACTACACCTCCCAGTTTCATCCCACAATCTACCATACATGGCGAATGCTAAATAGCTCCTGAATATGATGACGCACTTAATAAGCACAGCATTTTGACTGACATGAGGAAAAAAGGGAGGTAACAAAGAAAGCGACTGGGAAGGAAGAAAGCCCGTGCCATGCGTCGCTGTAACTGCCTCAAAAACACAAACACACACGCGCGCGCTGATCACATATCATGATTGGCACAGTCGTTATAGTCTTTGTTAAGATGTTTTGCCCAACTTTGTACTGTATGAAATATCACGTATTAGCGAAACTGTAGGACTAGCCTATATGTAGGCCTATATAAAATGTGTTGTGAGAAGTGAAATAATGCATTAGCCTATAGTATATTCCAAAGCATTGTTTCCCTTCCATAGATCAACACATTTCCAACAACGTCAGATTATAGGCTAGTTTAAACTTCGAGGGTTAGTTGTTATGGGAAAGAGATGCATAAAATAATTTGCTACTTTTTACACACAGCCTAAAATATAGACTATTTGCTCTCCCGCTGGCCACTCAGGGACACACCTCCCGACGTATATGATATTATTATAGAGTAGAACTATAAGATTCAATTTCAAATTATAATCAAAATATGTATAGACCTACTTGATAAGTAAATCAACCTACATCATTACTGCATGCCATAGACAACAGTAGCCTATATTCGCAACAATAGGTACGCACATAATTGATGAAATATATTGGGTGCCAAGGATATGTGTGTTTTTCCGATGACAGAGCTTTATTTCGTGGTGTTGCCATTGAGTGTCGCTGATTCCCCGAGTCAGCAAAACCTTGCGTGAGCTCTACGCATGGTCAAAAGTTTGCGTGGGAATACGCACACTTCTACGCAAAGAATTCTTTTATAAATACCACCGTTTTGCCACCGCACATTTGACCGCACATTTCTGCCGTCTACGCAAGGTTTTTGTGCGTAGAAAGCTTTATAAATGAGGCCCCTGATGTTTCTGCTGGAGCCACATATAATTAGCATTTCATAGTGTACACTATTAGGCTGCTACTCAAAACTGTGGTGTTTCTGAATTTGCAGCCAACAACACATGATCAGAAATCTCCCTTGAATGTTTGCGTTTTCATCCTAATATTTTTAGTTTGTAGATGCAGATTCAATTTCAATAAACCTTATAGCCACATTCCTATCTCTTTCTCTCTATTTTTTTACATAACTTCTGTGAACAGAAGGAGAACATACTGTTTTAATCAGAACACAATACATTACAATGGCTGTCATTTGAAACAGCAAACGAAACAAGATAGCTACTGTGGCTTTTATGGTGAATATAGTGAAGGCTCAGAAGAACATGTCATTTTCACAAGTGGAGTCTTTCGAATGTGTGTGATGATTAAACCTGAGTCTGTCTGTCAACAGATCAAATCACACTGCAGTGTTGTGATTGCATCAATAGATACATACTGTTCATCACCTGTATGGTTACTATAGGGTGTGATAGAATACTGAGGGTTGTGCTATTTAAAGGAGAAACCTTGGTGTATGGTGCATGTGAGTTTGCGTGTTTGATTTCGTCCCGACCATATGCTTTAAACAGATGCATATGCCTGGTTGTGATTTTATGTGCACACGATCTATGTGCTTCGTGACTCCTGGGCTATTTAACTGTGTGGGTTCAGCTTATTTCATTCCCTGCCTTGCTCTTCTGCTAAAGAGAAAGAGAAATGCCCGGAGGCCTGAGCTAAGACAAGTCAAATGACATGGCAGTGTTGGCAGGCGTCAATATAGCTTTGTGCTACTACACTCTTTCTATTAATTGATAGGGACTTTAAACCAGAAAGTTCAGTAGATCCTGACAAACTTCTTGTGGGAAAAACAGCAGCGCGGTGCCCTGCATGCCTGAGAATAAACAGGAATTTGCAATACGGAAATGTATAACATATTCCATGTGTAATTCTGTATCCATCACGGCAAAAGCACAGGAATGTCTTCACATGTGTATTCAAGAGTATCACTGCTATAAGTGGGGGGAGTGATGAAAGCAAAGAGGAGGTGATACATCACACAGTGCCCCAGGGCTTATAACTGAAAACCCCAGTGGTGTTAGAACCAAGAGCTGACCGACCAGTACAAGCACAGGTTTTCACTGGGATTGATTTTGATGACATCATTCTCGCTTTTAAAGTGAAGATATTGAGCACTGACAACAACTGTCACCGAACAAGCTGGCTACAGATGGTGTGGTAGAATAATAGATGCAAATTCTATTTTTTGTAAAAATGTAAGTGTTAACTGGACCTTTTGACAAAATGTGATGATATTTTTTTTTCTTTCCTTCTTTATCATATTTGTTACACGCATTTTTCGACGTGATTTTATTATTATGAAATAAAGTACGAAATATTACGTACTTATACTGTAATTTGCTTCAATGTTGTACAAATTCATATTGAAATATGTGTTACTATATGAACATTAATCTAACCAGCTATTCTTATATCTTGCCAACAAACATACCACAACATAAATAAATAAATAACCAATGAAGTCAACCAATCACTAAAACTAGCTGACATTCTTCAAAGTACAAATAAATTGACATGAAAGAAGAGGCTCCAGTGATGACAATAACAAACCATACCTTACATACAGGAGTTACATAGTATTTTACTGTCAAGCAAAAACAGCTTCAAGTGCATTGCCAAAGCTCTTTGGAGGTGACTTGCCCTGACAGTATTGCAATCAGATTTTAAATATGGCTAATGGAGATGCGTGGGTTATATACTTTGGTGTATGTGTAGGAGTTAACATTACAGTAACACTCATGTGTTTGAGCTGAACTGTGTCATTAAAACGGAGTTATTGTGGACACCATGGTGAACATGAAAGCATCATTACGGACCAAGGCTAAATTACAATCCACGGTACAATAAATCGCACTTCCACAATTAACACATTACAATTACTTTCTATTTTTAGGCAGTAGCACCCACTCTGGTGACCAATTCCTTTCGAAAAACATCCCCCTTAATCCAAATATCGCATCCATTACATGAAAGCGGGCAGTTCTTTTCACCCCAGTGAAATAAATATACAGCTCGAGTGGCGCTAACTCCAAGCAGATAGCAGTGGATGCAACAGATTACTTTCTTTTTTTGATGTTGTTATATAAAGTCTTCCTGCAAAGAGAAGCTGGACATGAAGGAAACACGGTTTGTGTGAGCGTGTGTGCAGGTTGATTTGTGTGTGTGTGCCTCCTTCTGTGAGGATACGGGTGTACAAGTGTATAAATGTGCCATGGCAGCGGTGCCTATCCACTGGAGGCTATTTTAATGAATAGCACCATTCAGGGCCAGTCATGAAGGAACCACATTTGTTGAAAACACTTCCTTCCATGAAGGGGCCCCAGCTGGTTGGCTGACTGTTTGCTGGCTGACGGCTGTATGTCAAATTGGCTACAGCAGGTGATCAGCCCTGCTTCCTTTGTATTGCCTATCAGAGCGCAAGGCATACAAAAACCATTGTTGTCTATAAATCAAAACCTAAATGCTGTTTTCAAATCAATTCCTATTTGCTACTGTAGGGCCGGCGGTAGCCATAACTTGGGTGTAATGATCATTCAATTACGGGCCACTCAGAGAGATAGAGCGAAGAAGAACCACTATAAACAGCAATCCCCTATCTTTCATATTTCTTTCTCTGTGGCGGCATGGAAATTGCTACATCTGTCACCTAGTGTTTGTGTGACTGTGTGTGTGACTGTGTGTGTGTGTGTGTGTGTGTGTGTGTGTGTGTGTGTGTGTGTGTGTGTGTGTGTGTGTGTTTGTTTCTCACACATCCAATGTACCTGTGTTTAAATATCTGTGTGCACACCGACGTGTAGACATGTGAACATTTACAAACCCTTATGGGGTCTAGATCAATTGTTATCCAGCCAGAAAACTGCTCTTTGTCCCTGACTTGTTCTACACATATACCGTACATGCTCTTTCCCTCTCCCCTACTATCACTCACACTCAATTGCTTTCTCGATTTCTTCTTCTTTTTTTTTTTTGCTTTATCTGGCTGTCACTCCCGTAGACACTCTGTCCCTCACTCTACTCCAGCATGTCTCTATAATCCCGCTCCCCCAATATCGTGAACTGCCTGTACAGCCCGGAAAGCTAAGCACAGTGCCGTCGTTCTACACTTCATCTACAGTACGCAGTATTAATTATCCTGGTCTGGTTATTATGTTTACCAATTGTGTAGATACATACTACAGTTAAGCTATAGGACGGTGCCCTCATCTAAAGAGGTAAGGTCCAATCACCAATAGGTCAAAGGTTCAGTCTCTGTAAGAGCCAATATGAGTTTGTCAGCAGTTGCATGACCTGTCAGTGTGCCTACAGACCCTGAGCACTACTCTCTCATTTAGAATGACACTGGAAACAATTACATGTGATCACTTGCAATTGATTCTTTTTCTTAAAAAAAATAAAAATAGAAGAAAGTATTTAATCATGGATAGCACGTCATCAGTGAACATTGGCAAATGCATAGATGATATGGCAGCACAGAAAAGTATGTTATAGCATTATACAGTGTGTGTGTGTGTGTGTGACCAGCTGGATTGTCATGGTAACTACAGTATATCACCAATTTAGCCTACAGCTGCTGTGGTTTGTACTGTTGTATCTCAGGATATATTGTATTGATGTGTATTGCATTGTGGCTTATGTGTGGCAACATAAAACTGAAAATTAGCCTTAGGTTGCCAAATTTGAACCTTTAAAAATAATCTGCTCTGGCATTTTAAGGAAAAAAAGCTTAAAGGCGTAATAAAATTAACATTATATGTTGTTTTGAACTGCAGAATAACAAAACGTTCAGTGTTCAGCATATGGCCTGGCTACCAGTTATTATGCTGAAATATTCACACCATCCCACATTCAAAAACAAATATGTGTATATGCTGTGCCAAATGCTACATTTGAATCAACCTGTAAGTGAGTATATACAGTGCAAGATTGTTGGACTGGAACACAGCTGAAATGAAATGTCAGTTCACACAGCGACAAACAAAAACAAACAGTGCATTTGCATACTTGCAAATCACTTGAATATAACAACATTTTCGCCCTACGTTTGCCCTTTATAGCATGTGGACACAGAGAATAAATCCATGTCTACCGGCCAATCAAAAAATAACACAGGAAGCTAGCTTTTTGTTTTGCCAGCAGCCATGCAGGTTCTCTGGCTGAAAATGGCCCTAAGTGCTGTCAAAAGTCTGTCCTGTTTTAACACATCAGGCGGAGTAGGTGGAGGTGTGAACTACTTGGCAACGGTTCCCAGACGAGTTTCACAACAGTCTTTGTGAACAACATTGGCAGTGAGGGACCGAATCCTTTCACATTTCAAATTCAGCCTACGAATGAATGCCAGCCTTCGCAAGGCAAGGCAAGGCAAGTTTATTTATATAGCACAATTCAAACACAAGGCCATTCAAAGTGCTTTACAGGGGCAAGATTAAAATACATAAAACACATTAGAAGACATTTAAAAGCGATTGAAAAGAAGTAAAACATTTAAATAAAATAAGAAGTACAGGTTAAAATGGAAACAGAAAAGTCTTCAGACTCGATTTAAAAGAACTGAGGGTTGCAGCAGACCTCAAGTTTTCTGGGAGTTTGTTCCAGATATTTGGTGCATACAAACTAAAAGCTGGAGCATGTAGATGTTAAACAGAAGAGGCCCAAGAATGGAACCTTGGGGGACCCCGCATTCAATATGTGTCCGCTCGGATGTGAAATTGCCTATTGACACATAGTAGTCTCTGTCCTTTAAGTAGGATTCAAACCAGTTTAGTACAGTTCCAGAAAGTCCAACCCATTTTGCTAGTCGATCTAGTAATATGTTGTGGTCAACTGTGTCAAAAGCGGAACTGAGATCCAGTGAAACTAAAACAGATCTTTTGCCACTGTCTGTGTTTAAGTGGATGTAGACAGATGCAGTCTCAGTGCTGTGGTGTTCGCAGCGAGACTTAACCGGAGCATGCAGTTACATCATTACAGTTTGTGTCTGTGTGCTTGTGTGCATGCAGGCAGAGGTGGGCGGATTTGAAAAGGAGTGAGTGGGTGTGTGTGTGTAGGTTTCTGTTTGCATATATATGTATAATTGAATATGATCAAAAATAAAATCCATAATTCTTAGAAAAAAAACCTTAATCTACTCCAGGCAGAAAGTGCCCCCCTTTCTATCATAAACACACATACAAGGTTGATTTGTTTTACCTACCTATTATATCCTTCTTCCTCTTCTCTCTGTCTTACAGGGATCCCGTCTAAGCCAAGAGTTCTTCGTTCCTGGAAATTGGACACACACTTTCATACACTTGCAAGGACATACACTTACACACATATCAAAACAATTAATAAATGACAGATATTTGCCAAGCACTCTTCTATGCCGCCTTAGTGCATTACATTTCTTTTTTAAGTATTCCCTTTGGAAAAATAAGGGTTGACAGCAGATTTACCACCTCTCGTGGCCAACCTGTGACCTTGTGGGCCACGGGTTCTGGAGCCATTTCAAACAAGTATAATCTGTCTCTATCTCTCTCTCTCTCTCTCTCTCTCTCTCTCTCTCTGTCTCTCTCTGGCTCTCTTATTTTCTTTAAATCTCTTCCCCAATAGTAACAAAAAAAAGGTTACACATAGGGACACTTTTTTTTCAGTATCCATCCTGATGGGGAAACCCCACACAGCTAAGTAAGCTAGGCTGCAGATAAGCAGAAGCAGAGCCATGTTGTCATTGTTGTATGTGTTGATTCTGTATGCATGCAACATGCTCATGCATTTGCAAACATGACGGTGAATTAGTCTGAAACCACACTTACTCTCCAACGATATTGAGGTCACATATAAGGGACTGAGTGTATCCGTTGTCTTGACTGGACTCCAGTGTGAGAAACTGACTTGCAGGAACTCTCACCGCTAGTTCTTATCTTCATTTTTTCCCCAATATTTTTCTTCTTCTTTTTTGGTTCATTGGCTCAATTAACCCTCACTGGTGGAGTACAGATGATGTGAATCCAAAGCTTAGTAGAGTTTTTATTGCACACTCCTCAGATATATTGGCCTGGATCTGAGGCCAACATATTTCTCCTTCTGCACATGCAGATGGAAAAATGTGCAAATGCAAACATAAAATCAACACATAAAACATGCGCACATCACTCACTTATAAGTTACTCTAGCTGATTTTCACAGTGACAGGAAATGTATGACCTAGATTTCCAATAGACAGAAAAATGGGAACAACAGTTTACGATTTAATGATTATATTTGAATGCAAACTTTTCTCCAGCCCAAAGCTGCAATTCATCTGGTAACATTTTCCGGAAATCTCAAGATATGTAATCAAAGGATTCATTTTTTTGGCTTAAACATATGTGACATGTAGGACAATACAGTGCAACAATGAATGTAAACTAAATGGATGGACGTGTGACATTGTGTAGTCTTAGGCCACATTCTTAATGAAACAAAAGAAAACATACAGTTAACCCACATTATCCTCGTTAGCATCCCATACAGTAACATTTTCATCTATCCTGGCAAAAAGCCATACGTTTACAGACAAAAGATTTAGGCCTTTATTTGCTCATATTGTTTTCATTTCCTTGTCATTGTTTCTATTTATTTTAATTGAAGTTAAAGGATTTGTGAACTGGTTGCCAATATATATTTTGTATGTGTGTGATGACAGCTCTCTGGCTTCTGGTTTCATTACAAAAGCAGCGAAACATAGAAACCTAAAGCCAACATCATCAATTATATGAAATGCCATAAGACATTAATTAACAATAAACGTGTGGATGTGCATAATATCATTACACCCCCTTTCCAATTAAGTAGACGGTATGTTAAAGCCATGTGGTGTCTATATATAAGCCCATGTGTGTTTGCGTCCTCACGACATCCATCATCCATAAGGATGTTCTCATTAAAGGTGTCTCTTATTAACACAAGCACCTTTTAAAATGAAAAAGCAGCACACTGCAGCAATAGATTAAAGTAGTCTCGAAAGCTGTACACTTCTTCTGGTTATTTAGTTGGTATCGATTCTGATTACAGTTCTTGCACAAATGTTATGTGAAAAAAAAGCTGTATAAATGGTGGAAATTGCCCCAGCTTTCTTATCCGTTCCTGCACATACTGAGGGCCCTCTACAGTATGTAGACATTATTGTAAAAGAATGAACAGGACATTATGTTGAGTTTTTTTTTTCTTATTCACTTAACTCTTGTTTGTTGTAATTATGTATAATTGTTTGAGCACTTTGATTTGTGAACGGACCAGCATGGTAGAGCTCAGTACAACCGCACTACTATGATAAATGAATAAAGCATGATTTTAACTTTGCATCATGAACATATTTTTCAAGAATAAAAATTAAGAAATTCAATTAAAAAATATATATATATACAGTATATTCTGGTCTGAGCACCAAGTATAGGATTAATTGCTTAAAATTGTATTTATAAATTGAAAAGTTTTCATTAACTTGCATACGAGCAACTCTACCGCCAGACAAGAATATCAATATTGGACAAAACCTTGGAACAATCCAGTGCCAAGGATTTAAATAGTTTCTTTCCACACTATTTTCTGCATGACAACTATGATACTAAGGTATGTTTAGGGTTAGACTAGTACCACATAACAAGGCTAACTACTGTATAATTGCAGGTCTGTACAGAAACTCCACTCTCTGGCAAGAACATCTGCTGTTCTAGGTTTGGACTTTAAAACTGTTTATTTTGAAATTAAATGTAATATTTTGTTGGCCAATTATGGACTTATGGAATTTATGGAAACTTTGGGTTTGTTCACTTCAAAGCTACAGTGTGTAACTTCATATGAATGTTGGTTAAATTATAGCCCAAAGGAGTTGACACAAAACTAAGTAAGCCTATCAGCTCCACCAAACTCTCTCTGCTATTCTAAGAAAGTCAGCGTTTACAAACTGGTGTCGTCCTCCGACACAAGAAGCACCCTTGAAATATTTCAGCCGCTGATTTTCCCACCACGAAAAAACCTTGATATACAGCAGAAAAAATAAAAGCCATGCCCGATCACTGAAGGCTTACCTCATGTAGATGCGCCGACAGTGTTGTTGTAATTACTCAGAGTTCCTCATGGGGGCAACACTAGTTACGCACTATAGCTTTAAGGCCTATTGTTGCATGTTTTATTGCACATGTTCACCAGATGACTCAGAGAATGGCGGGGTCATCAGACTATATGAACTGTATTTTGATCCACTCTCCTTCTCTATACTACTCCGTTCACCGACCCTCCTCCCCTCTGTCTTTGAGGCAGGGCATTTCATCCCTTATTGCCCTGTATGTCAGGCTCCACTGGGGCAAAAACTGACAGCACGTGAACTCAGATAGCCACAGAACTGCTGGCTCAACCCCGATGGAGCCTCCCAACACCAACGTCCTCCCACCCCTCCCACCTCCAGCGATGACCAGGTGTGCTTCTGCAGAGTAAACTTCAGTCAGCATAGTCAGACATAAATGGCATCTATGGATCTTATGTACATGCTCTATGGTATGGACGGATGTGCTAGCGTGAGAGTTTTAATATGACTGTTCTTTGACCAGTGACCAGCCCTCTGACCATTGCACCACCGTGAATATGGCCCTTGCATGACCTCCGACCCGTTATGTGCTTGTTAGGGTTGTTGAATGTAGAAGGTTGCAAACTTCATAGAATATAGGATTCTATCGATATGATAAACTGTGGCCATAAACTGCCCATTGGGTGATATTGTTTCATTCTAGACATGGCATGGGGCCGGCTGACTCTTTCAAGTCCTTTTTTGAACTTTAAACACTGTAAATTTTGCCCATATATTTAGGAAATGTTTCAGAAGACAATGAATACTCTAAATTGTTATACTATATGTATATTTTGTGAATATGATTAAAGTATCTTTAGGTTGCTATTTGAGTTCCAACTGTATGGCCCTGGCCTGCTTGATGACGAGCTGCACTGCATTTAACCATTCGTACTGTTTTGAATGACAACAACTTTTATATTTTAGCTGTTCAATTCCTCCATGTTTGCTCTGTGTACATGTTGCTCTCCATTCGTTTGTATTGTTACGAGGATGGCCTGTTTTTATTGCATAAGAAAACAATATTTCCATATTCAGGTATTTTTTTTTGGCATACTAATTTTTTCCCACAGAACTGTATATTACTATGTTCAATAAAGCCAGATTATGTATATATTAATTCCCTTTCTCCCTTTGTAATAAACTTCCACTGTGAAGTGAGGCATACAGTTTTTTTTTAAAGAGGCCTTTTAGGCTCTGCTCATTGTGGGATTTTAGAAATAAAATATTTGTAGTAAGACTGTGAATATGCAATTGTTGTAGCCCTTCTCAGCGGGGCGTTTTCCCCATCATTATTACCCCATTGCTCAGTATTGGACATGCATGAACCTTTTCTGTCCAAGCGGTTGCCTAGAAATACATTTCTGGTTAATTATTGTGGAAGGAATGTCAGTGGATTCATCTTACCAGTTGCATTTGTTACTTGTACCCACACGATCTAAAAACAATACATCACATTTGCACACATGAGCTACTATTACTTCAACTCGAACCAAAGTATGACTCCTTCACCGCTCCCGAAGACCACGATGATGATATGATGAGAGATGTTACGAGAGAAGAATAGGGATGTGGTTTAGTCAGTGACTCACACGTTTATATAATTCAGTGTCAATATGTCCTACTCTGTGAAAGCATTACGAATACTGATTATGCCACTGGTTTGTTGTCATTGTGTTGGTTTACATTCAGTGACACTTTGTACTGCAAACGATCCCAACAAAATTAATGTTAAAGTAGCTACATACTGTATATATGAATATAAACACACACATACAGAAAGTATGCATTCCCTAGTGTAAATGAAAAGACCGCAAGCTAGTCATTTGATGTAGTCTTGTTTTATTTTTTTCTTTACCTAAAGCACCATAAAAGCATGCATTTAGCCTGGAAGGAAAGTGAGCCTTTAACCCCAATAGTGTTAACTCTCCATTCATCCACACAGATCATTGTAACCTCCACCCCCATCACACACTAGAGATTTGAGTAGCTCACAGGCAAAAATAACCAGTGGACTGGGGAGAAAAAAAGGTATGTTTTATCATCCAACTTCCTGTTCCGTTCAGATGCAAAGGCATGTGCTGTCAGACTAGTCCTAGAGTAGGGCAGCGTAGCCAATCATAAAAGGGTAGAGTGCCACCTATTGGCAGTCAACCTAAATCCTCTTTCCTCTCCTCTCGTCTCGTCTCCCTCACCACCTCTCCACTCTCCCTCCTCCCACACACACACACACACTGGTGCTCAACTCCTACACACTGACTCACCATATGTTTTACATGCGCAGAGAGAAAATCACAGTTTGAGAGCACACAGTAGCTGCACGCACATTAAGAGACTGACATGTCGAAATATCTTGGTGTGTTTATGTGACGATTGCGCACAGATGCTCATGCGTGCACACATATTTACACAGTCACAGCACACAGATTTATACCCCGCAAAAAAAAAAGACAAATGTTCACAATTTAACAATAATTATCAGATACATTTTCTTATTAACAGTTAGGCAATCAGTGCTTGGATAAAGCTAACTGGATAAATAATGTAACAAGAATTTTTTTTTGTATGTTTGTCTCAAAGGAGCAGGGGATCTTTGTACATCTCATATCCATGCATCTCATACTTTATTCCCTTTAGTTGCTATTCTGATAATTATATGACAAAATTATTTAAAAAAGAGCCCAACTAGATAAAAAAAAATATATATATACATATTACTTAATAATGTTACATTACTTTTTGCCCCAATGTGTATTATTCATTAAGGAATAGACCAAATCCATATATAGGACTTATACTGTTTATTTTGTCAAAGGTACTACAATTGTGTAACGTTAGTAGGGTTCAAAGAGTATTATAGTGATCTAAGAGCAACACATATAATATTTAAAATAATTTAATTTCATCAGGTCAACAAAAAATATCCAGCATCACTGAAGCAAGATAGACGAAAAAGTGTTAAAACATCCATATAATGTTCAATTTAAAGTGTATGAGTGAATATTAAATATCAGTTTTGAGTGTATAATCAAGGTTCAAGAAGGAAGAGTGGAGAAGGTAGTATGTGTTTGAAGTGAAGCCAGTTTAGAAACACCTGAAGTTACCCACCTTTTTAGAATGTGTGTTATCCACTGTGAGCCATCACCTAACATGGGTTTTGTGAGCACCAATTTTGTTTCCTGTAGGCCCTACTACACCATGATGAGAAGATGTTTTGACTAGCACTTTAAGTTCCTTTGGTTCCACTATCATGGGAATTTGAACTCCTCAATACAACAAAGGGAGGGTGTGTGGGCAGAGAAATAGGAGGCCAGCAAATTCTGCTGACCTCTGACCCCTAGGACATATTGTTTATACACACACACACACACACACACACACACACACACACACACACACACACACACACACACATTCACACACATACGCACACAGGCACAAGTCAACACATGCTCTCTCTCGGGCCGGAGCTGTGTCTCAGTGCGCCTCCACTGCGAACACTTTCCAAAGGCGCTGTCGGTAGGCACCATACTAACCACATCAGATTCATTCAAATGCCAGACTGTCACATGCAGTCTGATTCATCAACTTTCCACACTGTCAAACAAGGAGAGAAAAAGATGGAGAGACAGACCGGATGGGGAGAGGGGATAAGCAAGGGGGAGGAAGGTGAGAGGAATAGAGGCAAAGATGGAGAAGTGAGATGGTAGTCTGAATAGGGCACAGTGGAGAGAGCCAGAATGGGGGAGATATAATGAGTAGATAGAGGATAGGGGATTCAGATAATAGATGAATGCATAAATACATAGGAAACACAAGCAGAAAACTCCAGCTCTCCCGTGCCTGACATGCCAAGCTGCTGCACTGCAAAGAAAAGACGCCGCCACAAACAAGCAATAACCCAGAACGTAGAGTGTCACACACAGATGGGAAACATACTCAAACTATCTCTGTCTGTATTTCTTTCTCTGTGTGACTGAGCCACGGAAATGCAAGCTGCTGTGTCTTTGTGTGTGTGTGTGTGTGTGTGTGTGTGTGTGTGTGTGTGTGTGTGTGTGTGTGTGTGTGTGTAGGTGCTGCCTGAATCTCATTTCATTTCGTTCCATCTCCCTTTTCCTCTGAAGGATGTAATGCGGTGTCATGCAACACAGTTCTCCAATGCCATTTGCTGCTCAGCAGCAGTCTACGGTACATAAAACAATGCTTAGGAGGTGTCACTTGACGTGGAGTATCTTGAATGAAAGTATCGCGCCAGGCATATCACATTTCAGCTGTTGAATATATGGGAAAAAAAATCCAGTACGGCTTTTGTGGCCCTTTTTCAGTCAATCTTGTATCGACTCAGTCAGTAAATCCTCTGTGTTTAGAGATATTATGCAACGTGTCACTGTTTGGAAATGGAAATGAGGTCTGGGGGAGAAGCTCATTACATCTGGATTGACATCATAACTGTGAGTTGTTGCAAAATAATTTTGAACAGGGAAGAGAAGTCGTTTAGGTTGACAGCAATAAATAATGTGTCATTTTTCTTTTTTTTTACAGTACACTTCACAAACATGAAAATGTTTACTGGTACTGCACGGAGCAAACACTGTTTGCTTACACACCAGCAGGGGGGATGTCTGCTCAATGTGATTAAACCTGTAGTAGTGATAATAAAGGGAGTACACAACTGAAATGGCATGACAGAGATACTGCCTATTTTCAGATTAGTGTGGTGGGCTGAAATGCTGGAAAACATTCATTACTGCAAAGGATTTCAATACAAAATCTACATAAATACACTCATGTATTATATATCATACTAAAAAAGCAGAATGGTTGTGTTGGAAGTCTTGCCAATCTCAATATATTGGAATTGTTGGTAAAAACAAATAAAGCTGTGACGATGTTTACATGTGACTAAATCAGACATGCAGTCTTACACTCCCAAAAAAAATATTGCAGAGGCGCATTCAGCCTAACAATAACATGGACACAAATGTTATAATGCGTTGCCTTAGTTTGAGTCACATATATAGTCCAACATTTATTAGGATTGCAAACAAATTAGATGATACAAAAGCATTGTGTTGGGATACAGAACTGTATTCCCACAGTTAGATTTTAAATCTATGAGAAAAGATTTAGCTCTGGTCTAGACAGTCGAGATATTAAATAAATGTTGCTGACACAATATGCACTTAAACTTATACAGTACTTGGATCTTAACCAAAAATTCCCACTTTCACACAATTGACCGGGGAGATTGCAAAGGGCGGAGGATGAACACATTATTATTTATTTGATTAGAATACAAAAGTTAAAAGAAACACGGAGCATAGACTTTTGTTTATTTTCTAATAGAAATTTTCCCAAATAAGAAGCAAATTATTGAGCGTTACCTGACCTTGCCTGCATGGGTCTAGGCTATTAGTGGTGAAAATACAAAACCCTTATCACCTTTTTAATTGACCTTAGCTTGCTACATCATGAGGTAGGTCATATGTACGGACCGGGTCTCATTTGATGAAACTATCTTTCCTGGTGTATCTAATGAGGAACATCCTGTTCTGATTAGACCCGCACATGGGGGACGGTTAAAAATAACCACAGAATCAGTGACGAACGACCTGTTTCGATACACTCCAGCGCTCCACACACCTCACGGGGTAGATAAGGAAATTCAATGAGAATTTTAATGTAAGATCCAAAAACTGACAGCCTCTTTATGGAGTGAAATACAATTTATTTCCCTCATTAGTTCTCTTTGAACACAATGGAACATGCTCTGTAGTTTTGTTTGATCAATTTAAGAAGAAAGTTGAATCAAGATCAGAAGGATACAATGGATCTCTACCATTGAGAGCAGTACCAGTGTCCTCTCGTGCATACACGTACAGCATCAAAAGGAAAATGATATATTGTTTGGCTTTATGGGACTAGTGTTCAAAAATTAGTTGAGCACCAGGACTTAGCACCTCACGTTATCACAAAGGGATGTAAATTGGCCCCACTTACAATGCGCTTTTCCCTTGTTTTCACAGACCCAAAGCACTTTACATTGACACTCATCAAATGTTTATTTCACAATACTATCTGTGTAAGGATCTATGTTTGCATATACTCCAGAAATAGACAGGGCCTAAACCACAAGTGGTTGGACATCGCTTTGACTGCTTCATTTCTAATAACCAACAGTTTTGTTTTCAACCGCCATTTAAACTATTTGTGTGTGCTGGTGATTGGACACACAGGTCTGTGTCGACTCTGACTCTGAGAACAAAGTGGTGTGAAGTTGCTGGCGAACTGTGTGAATCGGGTGGAAAGTAAGGAAAAAACACTGAAAAAATATGGATACTGTTCACACGTGTTCAGGGTGCAAAATCATTCATTTTACAGCTTTGAAAAATGTGTGCGAAATACTCTGCAATTTTACCGGTGTTGAAACATCTATTGGCTTGATCAGTTTATATTCACAGCAAAATGGGGTTCTGTGCAATATCCATACAAAGTGGAAAAGCAACACACACCACCACTTGGGCCACACTTAAGAGACAGCATTGCCCTAATCACTTTTGGCAGTAACCTATTGCCTTTGTGGGCACAGCAATATGGTACACTCCCTGGCATTAGTATTAAACTGGTTTCTACAAATCCTCTTTATAACAACAACTCCAAGCATGTCATTAAAAATTCCACTTGATACCATAGCAACCAAGTTTTTCCTATTTCAAGAGGTCAGTGGGAGCTTGTAGAGAAGCACCCACGCTGGCAGGTGAAAGGTCACATCTCAGCTCCAGCATCAGGCTTGCCATCTCCTCCAACAAATTACTCATGAATACACATCGGTCTCTTTATTTGTGCTACTCACGTCCTAGCCATATTTCCCAGACACTTGTTAATTTGGTGCTTGCAATGCCACTCACCATCTGTATCAATACCTTTACACAAAACTTCTCCGCAGTGGAGAAGATGAGGAAAGCCTTAATTATCCGCTCCTCGCTGTTTGCATGTGTTATACATGTCACTCTCAAAGCACAACTCGAGATGATCAGTTTAGCATGTTACAAATAGGTTACGAAATAGCATTTGATTACACAGTGCAACCACTGTATCTCAGCTGAAGGCTTGCGTAATGAAGTTGCTGCCATTTGCAGGAACAGCCTTTATGAGGAGAAGTTCATAGATGCAATTATGTGGCCTGGGCGACTTGCCAAGGGAATATGAAGCAAAACCATCTTATTGAAACAAAGCATTACGGATGAACACATATTGCCTCCAAACATATCCGTCCATGTTTGTTTTACACTAAATGCAAGACATACAAAATGTATTATGACACAATCCAATTAAAAGGCTTGGACATTTTATTTTAAACAGAGCGTACTGTATGTGTTAATAGGAATACAAAAATGCAAAAGCAAACTATATTAAATGAGAGCTTTGCTTTACAATGTGATGAACTGAGCCTAAAAACAGTTGCTGCTTTGACACAATTGACACGCTGGAGGAGGTGAAGGAGGAACCTTCAGAGAATAATCACAATGAGTCAGGGTGTCGGACATGGGCGAAACAGTGTGTGTGTGTGTGTGTGTGTGTGTGTGTGTGTGTGTGTGTGTGTGTGTGTGTGTGTGTGTGTGTGTGTGTGTGTGTTTGTATTTATCACAAATCTCTATCTCCATGACTTACAATCTACATGTGAGAGAGCCTTTCACTTTGAGCATGTATGTGGGAATCAGGTTGACAGGGTTTTTAGGAGCTTGGAGGCTCATATTGATGATGTGTCTAGTGCCAACCAAAACAGTGCTGATACTTGACTCCCATGAATGTGTTTTAATGGGAAAATCACAGAAGCATTGAGGATAGGACCATTACACCCTGATTACTATTATCGATCCACGGACAGGTTTTTAAGTTTTATTTTTACTATGTTAACTCAAGGGAAAGTTGTCCAACGGCCATACCCTTGAATAAAATACTGAAAGGAATGCTGTTTATATATATATATATATATATATATATATATATATATATATATATATATAAAAACTTAACAAGCAGACCTTCTAATAAGATGCAACTATTACTCCACTACCCACATGAAACATTGAACACAGTTGATTCCACAAGTGTCTGACACCATTTTAAAAAAAGGAAATAATTAAATATGAATCATAAAAATGTTACTTTTTTTATTTAAGAACCACATGACTATTGTATGATATTGCATTAAGATGTTCTTGATAAGCTGCCTACAGTCTGTATTAAAAGGAACACATTCTCCCACTCACCTCTAAATTGTTAAATCATATTCAAATATTCACACACCTTAAACACAGCTTGCTAAACGGCATCGCTGGTTACTCAGCTGTCGTCTAGTGAAGTATGCCTTAACTCTGGTCATGTCCACACACTGGTAAATCCCACATTCCATTCAGAGTAAAAAGTGAGTGGTTACTCCTGACACTGCAGTTTATAGGCAAAAAGGCATTCATTGTGGGGATTACAGCAGAGGGAGGGAGGGAGTGTGGGGGGGAGAGAGAGAGAGTAGAACATACTGGGTGATAGGAAAAGCCGATCTGTTCTTGCAGGAAAACCAGTTCCATTAAGCAGCTTGGTTTGACCTCAACATGTAGATTATACAGTACTGACGATCATGCACTGGGCCATTAATCCATATCATGGCAAATACAGTAAGAAACAAGCTGATGTCCCATGTGTAATATATCAGAATTTTAACTGTTAACATAATTTGCGTTCATCTTTTAAATATGTTATAATAGCAGAGGCATATAAGCATGCACAGCAGAAAAAAAAGGAGAAAAAAATGTCTTGATATAGAGCCTCTAACCTGGCCTGCACTCACAGTATATAAACTAAGATTAAGAATGTATAGCATCCAACAGTATATTACCATGATTTTTGTATTAAAGTATCTCTATATATCAACTGGGCTTCCTGGCTCGAAGCACTCAAGAGTTTTATTGGCAGGAAAACCTACTTTAAAAGCAGTTGGGCTCCTCATTGATATCAATGCATTTAGATTTGTATTTTATTTATTTATTGCATTTTGGTATAGGCAATACAGATGGTAGGTAAATACATAAAAGAGCTAAAATATGGCGGATGGAGTAAAGAGAGAGATTATTTAGAAGCCTTTAAAGGAGGAATTATATAGATACCCAGGGGGCAAAGTGATTTTATGGACATGAAGCGTTGTAAAAGGTTGTTCACCAAAAATGACATCTAGGACCTTCCACGATCACAACCTAGGTGGACAACCTTGTCAACAAGCTGCTGGAAAGCTACAGCGGGCCGACATAGCAAATCAGAACCACTGTTTAAGTGAATGGGGGTGAATGGGTGTGGGCTAATGGGGAAT
Organism: Ammodytes marinus; assembly: GCF_949987685.1. Lineage (NCBI taxonomy): Eukaryota > Metazoa > Chordata > Actinopteri > Uranoscopiformes > Ammodytidae > Ammodytes > Ammodytes marinus. The sequence continues at coordinate 10,547,942 of NC_137218.1, forward strand.
TTTTTGAACTTATAGATATCATTATGAAACTTTGCCAGTTGATTATTGACATTAAAACAAAAACTTTTTGTATTACAGTATTTTCCAAAATGTTTAAATAAATATGAAATACTTGATTTTATGAAGCTTCAGCATACAATGTAGCCACACATATTGCGGCTATACCTGCACAGCCCTATATTTACAACACAGCAAACAGCTCATTAGATAAAAAGAAAAAAAACAATCAATCTGATTAAACGTAATCAAATCCAAAAAGGTACAAAGACCTATTCTGCCAACCAGCATTATACTCGACAATAAAAATGACCTACAGTCGATTTCCTTCTCCTCCTTTTCCTCCATTTTTGCATATCTTAAGTGGAAGATTGATGACTGGCTGCATGCTGTGGACAGAACCTATGCTAATGAGGAACAGAGCAGACCTCCCCTGAGTCTTGAAAGCAAGTTGAATGAGATGAGGCAACAGTGACTCCAAGCACAGCGGGAGATTACTGATTCTACTGGTAAAAGGTGTGTAGTGTGTGTGTGCATGTGTGCTTCCTGTAGGCACTGTGTTTTTTATGTGGATGTTCATGTGAGTACACGTACTGTATATGCATATTTAACATGTATGATAGTATTAAAGAAAATATTTGGTATGCCGGTGGTGGTGATATGGGGTCAGTAGGAATATGAGACACAAATAAGGTCAAATCCACATTACCATGGTAACCCACTAGAAGAGACCAGCTGGTCCATCTGTTCCGTCAGCTAACTTTGAGTTGGTTCTCGCACACCTCATACCAGCAGCTGTTATAGTCACACCGGATCTGTATGTTCACTCAAGCAGCAACATCGTGTGCAGTTTAATTGGAAAACCAATTCTGAACAATGCATTTAAAGAAAGACATTCCTAGCCAGTATTCATTGCATTGACTATTATTATATACACCATATCTGATGATATGAAAGGTCAGACAAGGTATTTTACTTATCAGTTTTGCTGAAGGGAAGGTAGTCAAAAACGTGAGCAGGGGAGCGTCTGTTGTGCTAAGGGTCATAAAGGCCAATGGCCCTGTATGTGCATCAGAACTTTATTTTCCAATAAGGAACACACACTTGTTTATCAGCATCTCAGCAGATTCTGCAACCTGTCACAGTTAACCGAAAGTCTAACCAATACACTTAAAGGTTTGTTTCTATCAAATACTTAAAAAGTCTGTGAAACAAGAATGTAATGTGTTATTATACTTTAAAAACCACTTCAACCATTTGGGATGTTTACAATACAATCTCTATCTGATTCTTCAGATTCTGCGCCCAAAACATGTCTGTCAAACGTGCCATGAACAGTAAAGCATCTAATTTCATCTTAGGTTACGCATGACATATAATTACACATGATTTTGAATACTTAGAATCCAGGGGGTGAGATGGAATTAGTATGGCGCTTTAGCCTTTCAAACGGTGCTTAGGCCCAATTCACTTTCATTAGAGAGAGTAGTCATGTGTTTATTTAATAGCTCTTGGTTCAAATACAGACAGTATCAGGTAAGCAGGTGGCGCATCATTTGATTGCCATAAATTTGGCAAATTCCCATTTCAATTACCATGTGTTGTGCATATTGGGAGAGTGAATTTTCAGTTTTAGCTTTTTCACAAAACTTTTTTTTTCCCAGGGTTTGAAATTAAAGCCTCACATTGAAATGCAGCAGAACATGTCCTTCACTAAGGCAAAAGCAGATCATTGTTACGTTTATCTCATACGTAGTTCATCTTACATGGTCAGGAATCAGGAACCTTAGCTTTCCCTTAATAGAGGACAGAGGTTGTCTGTACAAAAACCATTTTCCTCACATAGAAAGTGCGTTCCTGCACACATTGCCAAAGTAAGTGCATTTGGAGTCGATAAACATTCCCATAACACGGGCGATTTCAACAACAAACAGTACACTCCATTCAATTACAACTGCTCCATTGTGTACCATTGAAAGTAGCAGGTGAGGTACTGAGCAGTAACAACCCACTGTTGGAATTAAATGGTATCATAACACAGCGAAACCTGAGCTTAGTGCTAGTTAGAGGGGCACTGAAATAAAGCCCTTTTAATATGTTCTTTTTAAACGGGCTGGTCTTTTTTCTGCCCCACAATGGTTTCACTTCTGCAGCACACAGAGACTGGGGCCACAGTTGCATAACATGTACAGCTGATGTAGTGTTTTTTTCAGTCTGTAAGTCAAATGGGATATTTTTCTGGGTAATTTCTCACCATGGCGACCACACTGATTAGCATGTGTATCATAACATGTATGTGTGGGCTAAGAAGCTAATGAACTGCTTACATACAAGTATTCTGCCAAGGAGGTTGTCTCTCTCTGTCAGAATGTCTGTGAAAAAAGCTCACTGCTCACTGGAGCGGGTTGTTCATATCAGAGAGAGAGAGAGAGAGAGAGAGAGAGATAGAGAGGGTAAAAGTTGAAGAAATAACAGATGGCTAGCTATAGCTGACTGGTTGGGTGGGTGGATTGATTGGGGGAAAAAGGGGAATAAGTAGGTGGGTGGATGGATGGATGGATGGATGGATGGAGAAGAAGGGGAGATAGAGAAGTCGGGTGGATGGATTTTTATATTTTTGGATGTCAGGTTGGATGGGTTTGGCTCAGAAACTTAGGAAATGTAAAAACCAAAATATCATTGATATTTTGTTAAAACAAACTTTTTCATGAAAACCATTTTACTGTTGAAAGTACAAAGCTAGAGTGAGATCAAGATTGAAATATCTGAGCAAACCTTGCGTAACACACATATATATATATATATATATATATATATATATATATATATTAGGGCTGTCAAAATTATCGCGTTAACGCAGGGTGATTCATTTCTGGAATTAACGCGTTAATTTTTTTATTGCAATTAACGCTTGTGCAGAATGATCCGCCCCGTGCATCCCAACCGCTCTGTACTACAGCCACTCAAACGTTGTGGCTGACCCAGGATCAGTAGCTGCGTGCAGCCAAACATAACAGCACGCCAGCTAGCAGAATTGCTAACGGTCACGTCTGTGTCGGGGGCATAGATAGTATATAAAATCAACTGCCGTGGGTGACAGTTGATGTCGGGAGCAACAGGAGGAGAAACATTGTCCGCTCTGGTCAGAGCCCGCGAGGACACAAACGTCTGCAGTTTTCAGAGGTGTGTGTGAGTAGACATCAACATAACGTCGGCTTTCTGGTACAAATGAACAGTCCCCTACGACGTGGTCGCGTGTACACACACACACACACACACACACACACACTGTAATCAAGTTGTATTAAAGAATGCACAACCTATAGATTCCTACTTCTGGACAAATTTAATTTTCCCTTCAGTAGTCAGTCTGGGTGTACAGTGCATTTCCCAGTTTTCTCCGGAGAATCTACAATCGTCCAATCAGCGAACAGAGCGAGTGGCTGAGAACGATGACGTCGAAGTCGCGCTCCAGTTTCAATTAAATGCTGCGTTCCTTTATACTCGGAAGAAGGAGATTTCCGACTTGGTAGTTCCGAGTTCCGACCTGTCTGTGTTCCAGTGCATCTGCTCGCGAAAGTATGGACGCCTAAAACCTTTCTCGTCCAAATAACTAAACGTTAGGCTCTAACAAGTTACTGGTGCCAGGTACCGGTAGATTCATAGACTACAATATGTAGTGAAGTCAGAAATTTCCGAGACTCATGACACACGTGACGACCAAACGTGATGCGATTGGTTGGCTAATCCAGAGTGGCATTGGGCAGATCCAATAGTTTTAAACTTCGACAGACACCCGTCTCCAAGTGAGTGAACGTTTGCCAATTACAGAACTTCCAGACCTTCTGTACAAATTAAATGAAGTACGACGGTCTGGTTGGACCAGGCTAGTAAAGAGACAGACCAATTGAATTATGGTGTGGTAGGTATATATTTTAGTTTGATTTAAATTTATTTTCAGCATTAAAACCATCATTTTGATTTTGAATTAATAAAAATACTTATTTTAAATGTACATATCCACCTTCTGTCCTTTATCTTTCCGTTCATACAACAATATACAGAGAAAATTTGAATTTTTTGGGCATATCTCAAATGGTAAAATTAATCGTGATTAATCCACATAATCCTGTGATTAATATGATTAAAAATGTTAATCGTTTGACAGCCCTAATATATGTATAAATAACATAAATCTGTCTTTATGCAGAACTCCTTGCATTTGTCCCAACTATAATATAGTCATAATCATCATGATCTTCAACTGCTTATCAGGATTCGGGTCATAATTCAACAGGTTAAGGGTATTATAAGAATTTGAACAATACTTTTGTCAAGGGAAACCAAATGCCTTTTGCATTTATTCATATAAAAAGGTAATTCATTTTGTTTGTGTTTGATGTTACCGTATTCTAAGTCAATGAGTCATTCACAATAAATAAAATCACTAGTTAATGGCTATTTGCTGCAGGCTATGGAGTCGATCTTATGTTAAAACTGTGTGTGTGCTTCCCGCTAGTGGGTGGTTTTGACCAAGCCGAAAGCAAAACCTAAATAATTACACTTGAGTTAACATGTGAGTCAATGTGATGTGTTGATACGTTAATTCAATTTCTGTCAATACAATGCGTGTGTGATAATCACCAATTGAGTAACAGAGTATGGCATGATACATTGTATTTCATATCTAAAAAATATGTGCGGTTCTTCTATAATATTGAATGGAAATCAAATCTGTAAATAGTCTAACCCCAAATGTGACTGCTAAACACACAGTAGGGGGCATGTAGGATTAATGAAAACAGAAAGCAGGGGGTGGGGGGTGGAAGCAGGGGAGAGAAGGATTTGTGTCCAATATATGAAGTAGGAGAGGGAGGCGGGTAGTGGCTGGTAATGGAAAAGGGTATGGGAGTGGATGATGTGGAATGATGAAGAATGGTATTTGGAAGACAGAAACATCGGAGTATGGCAAAGGTGAAAGCATCAGTTGGGAAATGGGACCACAAAAAAAGAAAATAGAGGATGAAAAAAAGAGGACAGGCCAGAGCAGCTGCAAGGTTACATGGAGTGGGGTTAAGGTGAATTTGAAGAGGAAGAGAGGACAAGAAGATGAAATTATGGGAGAGTCGTTGCAAGACTAGCAAGAGACCAAAACCAATATGGAGAGATTAAACTGGGAAATCTGTCTTTGTGTGTGTGGGGGGGTCTGGGAAATAAAATAATCATCTTCCTATGAAATAAAAAAAAGAAAGAAAAGACAGTAGAACAGGAGTGAAAAACAGGTGGGAAGAAGACATGATGAGTAGTAGGGAAACAAATAATGGAGACAGAGTCATTTAATAAGGCAGAGGGCTGAGCTGGAAGGTGTTGAACTGGAAGGAGATAGATTAGTAAGGGAAGGTTGAAAGAGGGATGAGAGACATATAACCCGTACAGGTGAACCCAGGATAAGGGATGGGGGGGTGGATATAATGGACACTGTCGGAGGAAGATAAGGGATTGGCTGGATGGATGGATGAGTGTATATTGCTGAATAAATGGATAGATGGTTGATGGGTGTATCGGTGTTTGGATGGATGGATGGATGGATGGATGATGGTTGTAAATGAGAAAAGGAGGGGGATGCCAGATAAATGAAATGAGTCAGGCATGCATCTGAACATGGTCAGTGTGCTGAAGAAATAGGTAAGTAAGGAGAGGCAAGCAATAAATGATAGCGGAAACTGATCAGGGCTGAGATGTGTGAAAAATATGGAATATACTGTAGAGGTGGATCCATTTATTGTTAAACAATGAAGATGATGATGATGATGATCAAACCCGGCATGGTTTGTCAGAGATCGCTTCCCATAGAAATACACATCGGGACTTGTGCTGCCGTATTCTGCGTCAACCAATTTATCGTGCGGTCCAATGTGCTGACGGTGCTCAAGTAAATACCTGCCCTAAACGCAAACCTTGGTGCCAATGTTGAGTTGACATATTTCACATCAGCATATATAATTTTAGGTCGGACGCTCAATGCAAACAAAAGAAAACTTTGTCTTCCTGTAGCCCCCTGAAAGCACAGCTGTCATCCCACAAGACCTCAGCCAAACGACAGATCCCTTGAAAATGATTACTTCCAGGCAATTTAACACAGGCAGACTATGCGCCAACATAAAAGGTCACAGGTTTTATGTATTCAGCATAAAGTGGATTTGTAATAAAAAAAGGAATCTGAGATAAACTTAATGGTCAAAAGGAAGACAGAAGGTAGGTCAACATAGACATAGAAATGCAAGCTATAATAAACATAAACTGAACAGGCCAAAGCAAACTGGGCATACAAAGACAACAATATGACTTAAGAAACTAAAGACAAAGGGCAACATATACTGTATATAATGATATAGATGTTTACCAGACCATTTTAGATACAGAAGGGGGAAACACAATGCAACTTCAACTGGAAGAAAAACATGGATAATAACTCTCAGTTGAGAACAGTCTTGGCCTCTTCCTGTATTTGACAGCTCTCTCTTTATAGGCGGAACATCTTTTGCTCAAGTCTGACAATATGTCCCTCCTTAAGATAAACCTAAATGAAGATCAATCTAGATATGACTATGCAGTTCCCTAAATGTACTTGCTAAAATGGATGTATGAAACACAATCTATCAAGTAACTCACCAAGATGTATAGGCAATTTCAATGGTGTATGCAAGGTTAAAAAGTCGATCAACTAAATGAAAAAGATCAATGTGTTAACTCTATTATGGAATTTGTCTCAATTAAATCTCAATAAGTGGGTTTTAGACTGTGGCCTGGTTTATAGGATCATATGTATTCAAACCTACTTCTGCTTGAGAAAGCTGCAATGCTTAATATAGTCAGAAACCACTCACTCATAATAAAATAATAACCTCTAACTCTCATAACGATAGAGTAGTGTAAGATACAAAAAGAACATTCCCTCAGAAAAGTATTGACCTGGAATTTAACACCCACTTTGACACAAGTGCCATCACCATAAAGTGGACAGGTCATCGTAGCAGAGTGAATGGCTCCAGGTCTCCAACACAATTCTATTCCCTCTTCAGAGATTGATGTCTTGGCCCCGGAAGGTCAGAAAAAGCATTAATATGACAATTCCAAATCATAGCTTAAGAAATGCCACAGGTGTGGGGAAGCACACAGGATACAGGGGACAACACTGCGAAGGATTACATTGTTGGCTCCAGGGCTGATGTAATATATGGTGAGTCAATCCCCTTCTGAAAAAAATTATACAAATCTTTTTTTTTACAAGTCCAGATGTTACTTAAATTCACTTAAATAACTGACAGAGCAGCAGTAATTCTTATTTTTTTAAAGCTTCATGCATCCAATAACTGGTATGGACCAGCCTATTTTACAAAACACACCATCCTGTGCTTTTTCTATGAAAAAAGGGGGACATTTGATCAGTTAACCTTACAATAGGGGAGAACGGGGTAAGTAGGCACACTTTTTACTCTAGTGAGAATTGCTCATCACCAAAACATCTGTCAATAGCCATTCCTACATTAAATTGAAGCTTAAGGTGTTGGCTAAAAATGTGTGTCTCTCTTTTTTTCCAACTTATTGTAATGAAGAAGTAATTTACCATCAAAGACACTCTGACACATTGTGACAACCAACCCCATCAAGGGGTCGGTTGTCACACACTATGGGGTTGTTTGTCACAATGTTATCTTAATGGGAAAAATCTTAAAAAGAAGGCAAGGAGGCAGGACCAAATTTGAATGTTTAATTGCATTGTCAAGTTGACAAATAGGCCTACATAACGTTCTGTAGCCTTGGCAGCTGGTCTAGTTTGGGATGCACTGGGTTGTTTTGATTTTGTTGCCCTTTTTTCTTTTGCTTGCTAGCTGCCTTTTCCTGCTCTATTATTTCCTTCTCTGGGGTGTCAGTGAGGATACAGCTTGACAATTTATTTCGTTATTGGGTTCCTTTTCTGGCTGCAGCCTTGAGATAACATGTGACAACCAACCCCCCAAAAAATTTGACGACCAACCCCAACTTGAATTTCTTGCTAGCATCAAGGCCAACAACCATCTGACAACTAATTAGCTTGCTAACCACAATCTAAACTATAGTTTACCCTTCACACTTTCTGAGGGTAACAAGTGTTTTGTTATAAACCCATTGTGTAAAAGCCTAGAAGAAAAATACTGAGAAGCAAAATATTTGGAATTTGACATGAAAAACACAAAACATCCTCTCACCTGAAATGCAGCAGTCTAACTCCAAGGAAGTCTATGTATGTGACCTCTGATCCCAATTCTGGACCTTTTTTATATCAACATTTCAGAGCTAGCGCGCTCTGGTGGCGAGATATAACGAATGTGACATCCAACCCATGTGACAAATTACCCCGTTCTCCCCTACTTATTATATTGTACACCCCTAACGGTAAACTGTATTTACCTGCAATGAAAATAAAATATTTAATTGAGCCACATTTCCTATCACTAATCCTGAAACTGATAACTTTTCATGTCCTTCACCTAATTCTGAGTAACACCAGTGACGTGCGGTGAGGTCAGTGAGTGGGTAGGCACTGAGTTCTGAAAGCCAGATTTCTCCAAACCTATATATTGTTATATCAAAAACAATAAACAACAAACAGGCACGCACGGCCGATTTCAAATAAGTTCCTCCCTTTCTTTCTCACTCACTCACTCACTCACTCACTCTCTCACACACACACACACACACACACACACGCGGGACGTATATGAAATGTCACGACGGTGACTTCAGGTTTGCCCGTAGCCTACTGTAGTTTCGTCTAAATGATTAAACATCGCATCCATCGACTTAACGGACCCGTCCCTCACACCGAGGGCCGAAAAAACGCAGGGCAACAAGTCAAACCTTCGCCGATTCAAACTACCGGTACTACAATTCAACTTAAAAATAAAAGACAGCATTTATCATTATGTAGGACTACAGCGTAACTGATGGCAACTCCACTCCATAAACTTTATCTTAATAGGTAAAGTACCAGTAACATATGTCCCATGGACCTGTCCAGCATCAGAATGTAACCATTTATCCACATTGCAGAGCATAGCTTTGTCCGTCAGTAACAATGAAAACACAACTGCTCAATTGAATATAAAATGCAGAATGGATTGCACTCGGTATCAATTCATCCAACTTTATTATTAAATAAACCCCCAAAAAGTTTCTGACTCACCAATCTGACTCCCTGGCTGTAGAAATAAGCAAGACGATAGTAATCCAGTGACAGTCTGACTGACAGCACAGCTAGCTTGCATCCATGTAGGCTACCTGTCCGTTTGAAATGCTCGAACATTGTTTGTCCCTGTTGCTGCTGTACACCGTCCAAGGCTGGCGCAGGCCTTTCTCTTGCTATTCATTCTGTTCCTTTTTAAATTATAATCCAATTTGTTAAAATTCCTCCAGTCTGAAATATCTGCGGACACGGCAGCTGCAATGTTGACTTAAAAATCCGCGGGGGTAACAACGTAATGACGTTGGCCTAAACTGCGTAAATGTCTAGTAATATCTCGATTTTAATTGGTCCATGAATGATATGTAACGTAAAGGCTTATGTGGCATACCATTTACGTAAAATAAGCACTAAGAATTCCGCTTATTTGCGTACATGTTAAGTAATACAGAATCAAGTGCGCATGCGCGAAAACGCGCCGTCCACAATGAATAGGCGCATAAGCACTGATTCTTTGCCGTACACAATGAATGGGAAACAGCAAAAGCACAAAATTTCTTTGGCGTAACTTACTAACTGCCACCTTTCTAATCAAAACGTCTACACTTTTTTAAAGTAATCGCGGATTACATGTAAAGATCGAAATAATTAACAGTAATAATACAAATATAAGTTTATTAAATAAATAAAATATTTTATTTTATTTTATTTTTTATTTTTTGCACACGGCGCCAGGGTAGGCACTGCCTACCTTGCCTACCCTGACCGCACGTCACTGAGTAACACCCCTACTTTACCGATGCCTCCTGATGCCACAACATTTGATCTTTATGTACCTATCTCACTAGGCTGCAAATGTTGGCGACAAATTGCTAACGGCATTAGCGAGGGAGTTTCCAAAATGTTTTGAAACGTTCATGGGGGTTCTGAATTTCTTCTTCTGCATTGGGAGCCCGCAGAGTATCTGTTTTTCAAGGCAAGCTCTTTCAACACATTAAATCCAAAAGACTGACTCTCATACATACGCTCTATCCAAAATGGGATTGATGCTTAAGAGAATGTGAACATACATTCTACTGTATGTGGCACTAATATATCCAGTGCAGCCATCTCAACCACCATCACACCTTATTACCTCTGTAGGGTCCAGTGGTCACCTCTCCCCTACCAATGTGCTCTAGTGCCTTTCATCAATCAAAGTCAACCAACTAAGGAGGCTGAATGGAGGTTTGGTAGGGTTTGAAAAGCATTTGGGACAAGCTGGTGTAGCATAAACAAAGAGGCTGTAAACATTGTTCAAAAATAATTAGAAGTTGGACCTGAATTTCATCTACACGTCTGATAAGGTTTCTGTATGATGCAGTAACGGAAGAGGACTGTTTTACACAAACATTTGCATTTTCGCTCGCACATGCTCAGACACAAACTCCCACACTCACAAAGCCATACAGTCAGAGCTGTCAATTTAGGTCCACATCATACCAACATCAATCTTCATTAAGTGCTTGACCTTGGATGTGACCGGCGAAGCATGGATGATATCAACTAGAACCAAGCTTGAGAGCCATTGTGTAAATGGGTGTGTGTTTGTGTTGGAATCCGTTATCGTGTGGGTGTGCGATTAATGAAAGTGTCTCGATTCTTTCGGGCCCAAGTGTGTTTCGCGCACAATCACAGTGCAGCGCTGCATTTTTATGCCACAGCGGCCAAACTCATTTCCTTGCAACTTTCGTATGGAATGGTGAAAAAATTATCTTGTTTGCAAGACTGTTATTGGGGTAATGCAATGGTTTCAACGCAGATATAAAGGCTGCAATGCTGCAGAAATCATTTAAAGCAGCTTTGAGGATTTTTTTTGTTTGTTTGTTTAACAGTCTCAATTTATTTTTGGTACCTCTTTATAACTGCCACAAGCGAAATAACCTGTTAGGAAACTGGATGGTGGTATATTATGATTCCTCCCCCCTTGCTACTGGCAGAATAGCCCTGGCTTTCTCATAGATTCAAATTAGGGAGCAAAAGCTGTTGTACAACCTGGGGGTGGCTGTATCACCATCTCAATGCCATACCTGAAATGTTACTTTGTGGAATATGTGTTTCACTAGTTATTGATCCCGACACAATTAGAGACGGTGTAGTGTGCCTCATCAGTACACATCCTGTAAGAGCCATTGACCCCTTTTCTTTGTTTGTATGTATTGTCATATCATGCCTAATTCGACCGCCTGGTGGCAGCACAATGTACCGGATGCAAGGCTATAAATCAGGCGTAGCAGGGACGCCAGGTGAATGCATGCCGGAAGGCAAATAGTTTTCGACCTTGCAAAACAAGCTCAGACTAACAGAGAATAGTTGTTGTATGTTCAAGTCACACCTTTGTGTGAATGAATAAAAGCAAGCATTCAAAACCCGAGGAACGAGTGGACATTCGAAAGTTTTCAACTGTTAACTGTCGCTATACGGCACACGTCATAACACCAAAACGACATGCAGCCTAGTGGCTAATGGTAAGCCGCTACACATCCCACAATATATATTTGTTTATAACCAAAACAATGCTAGAACCTCTTCTTCCTTCTGCTCTTTACACCAGTTGCATGGCTGAAGGTCATGGATGATGGCAGCTTTTTTTCTGCCGGGAGGCGACGGTGCTCATGCTAATCTGTAAGGTTTTCAGTCCGTATGGGCTTAGAGAAAGTCAGCCCAAATCAAAATTCTGAGCCTGTCAGTTTTGATTTCCCCCTGAGTCACTGGCTGCGCCCTTTTGCTAATGATTCAACAATGGGGTCTGGAACTGCTCTGAGGTGTTTTATCAACACTACAGCTTTTGATTGGTCAGAGGTTGGACCCTGCAATTACAACATTTCACCAGTCATTTTTGTCGATTGCTTGTCGTGTGCTGTAATGGAATTCTTGGTATGTTTGTTGACCATCCAAAGCGACATATCGGACTGACTCTTTCCAAATGACAAGAGGGAAAATCCATGCCAGACTCATAAATTGGTTTATGATTCCAATCCGTGGACCAGATTGCTATTGATGGGGCTGGATTCAAGCAATGTCATTAAGGGATTTTAAGAGACTCTCAAAATTCAAATACATTTCATTATCTAACCAACCAATACATTAGTTATTGTGATGGTAGATACCCAAACACATTAGTTCAGTCGGCATATTCACATGGAATGGATCGTCATGAGAATGTAAAATATGCTTTGGTATTGATATCTAGGCTCTTACGTCATCACTTCCCCAGGAAACACCACAGCAGCAGGGAGTAGGGAATGGACATTTTAACTTCCAGTCTAAGGGGAACGTAGACTAAGGGCTGGTGGATGTTAGGGTGGAAATGATATTTTGAAATGCTATATGAGCAAATGCAGTGATAGTATATAGTATGTTTCAATGGTGCAAATCAAACTAATGATCCTCTTTTTCTATTTCCAACCCCTCCCCTTTGGGTTGTATTATGTCTATGCCAAAATCTTTGTGTATGATTTTTTTTCTCTCCCCACCTCACACTGTTTACCCTCACTTTAACAACATGTAACTAGGGCTGCTAAAGGCAAGCTGTATTTGACAGTGTCAAGCTGAGGGCAGACACACAGGCAGACAATTATTTTGCTTTGACTCCATATAGCACGCTCTCTGTCTCTCTGTGCTTCTTGTTTTTCTTTCACTACCTCTAACATATTGTGGCAGCTGCTCATGATGAACAAGTGATAAACGAGCAAAAACCAAAAAAAAAGTCATCAACTATTCCCACTTCTGTTACTGTTAGACTAGGGTCAACAAGGTGTAATTATAGTCTGGGTCTGTTTGATTTGCTCATGCCAGCAGCAAGAGATTGAAGTGACAATGTCTGAAGTATAGAAAAGCAGAAGACAGATTATAGGTTAACTGGTGGTTATGACGTCACTTTGCTTACGAAATTATATATCTGTGATACTCTCTTTCCCTATTTGCTTTCATTAACCTGACTGTCAACCTTTTTCTGCACAACTCTGTATTTTCATGCATCGTTCAGATGTTTTTCAGGCCCGGTTGAGTAACTACTACTCAACACTCTGCAATAATAATACAAAATGCCTCAAGTGTTGCTATTTGCAGTGTATTATCATATTATTATTTCATTTCTTGTTTCAATCAGTAAAATATTTTTCAACAGTTTGTTTTTATACTTTTTATGATATAATATTAATTAAAATGCATACAACATTGATATTTTAGAAAACAGTTTATAGGCTACAATTGATTTGATTTAAGTATATTTTTTAAATGTATCAGAAATGTATGAACGTGTCCCCATCCCCAGTGAGTTAACCCATAAAACGTATTTCCTTTTTTCCACAGAAAGCTATTGTTGTCTTCAACTGCATTCTGCATTGCTGCACAGCAAAAGCACTATCCCTGATTCCACATAGAGGATGTCTAACCAGTGCCAATGGGAGAGTGAAATATGTGCTTGTTTAAAAGCAATTAGGCACAGCACATTCATCTTCAGGACCATATTCTGATATACTAAGAACATTTTTAAAGCATTAATCTTCAAACTATCAAGTCAATAATAAAAGAAATGTATCTCAGTTCTTGGCCACATGATGAGAATTGAAGAGCAACTTTTTTGTGGCTACCTCCCAGTATAGCACCTCCATAGGAATGCACAGCTTTGCTGAATGACTGAATGATGGGCTCTAATGAGGTAGGAGACATGCGTATAAAAAACTTTATTTTCTCTCTCCATTCCATCCCTGTTTTTTATTCTGTCACTTTCTCTCTCTCACACAGACACACACACACACACTCTGACACCATCACTTTCTCTCTCAATCACACAGACACACACACACACACACACACACACACACACACACACGTGTGCACCAATAGACTCAAATACACAAATACTCCTACACCTCCAGAAATAGAGGCAGCAATAGTCTCACTGAATCTCTCAGCCCACGTGTTGATAATGTCACCTTGTCAGTGTTTCATTACCTTGTGCTAACAATCAGTGAACCCCTCTCTCTCTCTCTCTCTCTCTCTCTCTTTGTGTCTCTCTACCTCCTGTCTATCTTGCTCTGTCTTTATTTTGGGATCAGTGGGCTGCTTGAGAGGAACTGCCAATGCATATAATTGCCATAGCTACAGTGATGGTGCTACACTGCAATCTCTTCATCGCATCTGGAGAGGTTTATGATCCATTAATGACAGTAATCTAACTTGCTAACTGCACTCAGAGGAAATATCGGACGAAGGGAGGACAGTAAGGATGTAAGGTCCATCACAGAGGAGGTAGAGTATAAGGACTCCACGACCAGACAATCAGTTGATCTTCATGAAACAAACAACCACTGACATAATAACCCTAGATTTGTTCTGAGAGAGGCGGATCCCAATAGGGTTGCAGAAGAAGAGCTAACTAAACCAAAGTGTCGTGACCTACACATACACAGATGCCTACAACGACTTGTGTCATAAAGAGACATAAAAAGGTAAATAAACCGAGTGTGAGATGGGTTTACCCTTCACTGCAACCCAAAACTCAAAAAGACTAAATGAGCACTCCGATAACAATAGCAGAGTAAAGGGGGAAAATTAACTCCTCGAAAGGTGAATGCTGGAATATCATTTTTCAAAGTCTGCAGTTTGGTTGCATCCCGGAAATTGCTGGTAGAAACTGAGTGTTTCAGCGATCTTCAGGTGGGTTGACAAGAGATATTTGAAGGAATAGGCAGGGTGAAAACAATCGAATAAAAACGCCCTATGAAATGGAACAAATATGCGACTGTTACTGTAATGGATAACTCAATAAAATCTGTTTTGCCGTGTGGGCCGATTAAATTCACAGCACATATTTGGACAAACCAAAACTTTACTACTTGCACAACTTACGGTATGTCTTGTGATCTGTGTTAACTATTAAGCAATACAATTGTATGCCAAACATAGCCTGACCCTAATCCTATATCACACATTCTCGTTATTAACATAGCCTGACACTAATCCTATATCAAACATTTTCGTTATTAAATTTTTTCCCAACCATATGTAAATATATTCTATGAAAAATCTGTGAAATACTGATAGCTTTTTAATTTATTCCCTTAACTATTTACTCGGATTATGATAAATATTAGTTATAATAAAATATATACGGTGGGTGAACGTGCTTATTTCAATCAAGCCTTACAGGTTTTGGTGTATAGTTTTACTATAGGTACAACAAGTGTCAATAAAAGTATTTAAAGGAAATCAACTGAGTGGGCGAACAGATGGTCAGTGAGAATTTAATGCCCAGGCCAAACTAAACTGTTGCACATTGGTTGGCTAAATCTCAGGGTTATAATCAGTGTTATGTAAACTGACTGAGTGAGAGCGCTGCATGCTGCTGTGCGGTCTGCCTCCACTCCGGGGCCCTATTTGCTTGCTTTCACAGCACTGTTTGTGTGTATATGTTGACCGTGTACTCACAAGCACACATCAATGTTTCACGAGAGTGAAAGGGAGAGAAGAAGAGCCACTATGGGCATAAACTGATATGAGTGGGAGGGAAAAGCCAAGTAAACAGGGCGGTCAAGGCCAGCAAAAAGAGGCATTATGTGGAATACTAATACTTTTCCTTCTCATCTTTAGCTGAGGAATGTCAGTTCATTCAAGTCTAGAGAGGTTTTCAGTTCATCACAGTTTGAAGCAACCACCACAGCTGAACACTGAAGCCAATGCGCAAGTGTCCACATAAGCACTTCCCCTAATGGCCACTAGAGGCTGGCTCCAATGAGCTGTGTTGAAGTGACTAGGAAAAACCACACCATATCCAAGGGTGTGCTATGAATCCACTGCAAAGGAGTGCAGTTATGTAGGGAGCTAGTCAAAAAGGCACAGCATGAATTGTCCAATATGAGCAAACAGCTTTAGTACTACTTCAATTAAATGAAAATAAATAAATAAATCATGTCCAAACCTGGGAAGGCTTGGAAACTTTTATATGCAGGGCCAGACTCAGGAACCACTTTTTAGACCATTTTTTTTCTCTAATGAGTTATAACTGACATATAAAGCCCTGGGTCTTCACAGTAATCAATTGGACATTAATATTGAAATGTTTTATTATTTGTAATACATGTAAATTAATATATGAAATCATACAAATACATAGCTATAATTTTTAACTCAATAACCTACAGCCATGGACATGTATAAGGACTTGAGCATGATACGCCAGACTAAAAAGGGTTAATAGGGTTATAATTTTTGTGTATCCATAAGTAGCTCATAAACTGTTCATATTGCCATGGGATCTAATTAAGTGGATTATGGCTAGAATCCCACTGAGATGATATGTTACCGTACATACCAATGGTATCATTGTGTGGAAGAAGAAAACACTACTGACTTACAACATGAAATGACAATGTTACATTTAAACCTTCCTGGAAAAGTACTGACAGTGAAATGCACCTTACTATCATTAAGGTGAGTCTCTTGTCAAATTTGACTGCTAAACGATGAATGATTTTATTCTCTTTTGTAAATCCCGAGCATCTCACTCTACCTCAAAAACCCATTTTGACCCCTTCATGACCATAGGTTAGTATGAAGATCGACCATTATATTGAGAGCTTTGCCTTCTGGCAGCTCTCTTTGTGTCACAACGGTGTGATAAAGCAAGTGCAATGCTGCTCCGATTATCAGGGCAGTCTCACGCGGACAAGGCCACATAGTACTTGATCTCCTTCACTAGGGGTAAGGTATCATGCCCTACCTGGAGTAAGCAATCCATCCGTTTCCTGCTGAGAATTATGGCCTCATATTTAGAGGTACTGATCCTCATCCCAGCTTTTTCACAATCGGCTGATTGATTGCATCATCTTCAAAAAGCAGCAGCGAGATCCTCAGCCCCCCTTTGAGGGGCCCTCTCACCCCCACCCGCAACACCTCTCACAGTATCTCCCAAGGGACTCAGACATGCACCTTGACCAGATCCACAAAACACATGTAGAGCGGATGGGCATACTCCCAGGCCCCCTCTAGTATCCTTGCAACAGTGGAGACCTGGTCAATTGTTCCACGGCCAGAAAATAATTTGCTGTCTTCCTTTTCAATCTGACTTTTATAGTTATAATTATCAACTTTTATCTTATTATGTGTGTCTGTATTTCTGTACTGATAAAGCATGTTCAGCTAAGTTTGGGTGTGTACAGACACCTGTGTTAACACTATGCTTTTCTGTATTGATATAAACATCCATTTCGGTATGTATAAGTGGGTATGATTGGTATGCGTTTGCACATGTGCGTGTATGTGTGAGTGTCACAAAGGGCTTGGCCTGAAACAGTGAGTTGGAGGAGACGCCAGCTTATGGCTGATTGCAAAGAGCAGCTCACCAAGGGGAAGCACTCTTTTGTCTTCTACCTCTGGATGACTGATTGAGGCAAGTAACTCTTTACGCTCTGCAGGAAGGGAACAACAGGCTACAGCCACAGTGGCTGAGTGTTCAACAGTAAAACTGCTAGAGAGGCATCAGGCACCAAGCAACAATTTGGCTTCTGGAACATTCTGATCCATTCTCTCTTGTGTTTTTGTTGGCGGAGCTCTCTACAGTAACCATGATTTAATTTACTGTGACTGTTTCTCCTCTTCCTCACATGAAAAGAGGAGACTATAAAGTGGTGCATGAGTCTTGCAGTGAAGTGGATAGCACCTCACTGCAAATACCACGGATCAGTCCAAACATGTAGCAATTCTCAATTTGCCTCTTTCTGCAGTTTGGATGGATGAGGGATAAAAGATTAAACCAGTAGGCTTGCTGGAGTGCAGTTGAGACAACAAGTCCAGAGCCAACCCGCTGGCATTGTGAAATGTAAAAGCCCAAGGGGCAAGACAAGGCAAGGAAAAATCCAGCTTCACTGCAGTTATTGAACTGAAGTATTGCACTCAGGTTTATCTGTGTCTTTCTCCTGCTTCAGCCTCAGTTGGGAGTCCTGCCTGCTGTTGCCCACTGGACAGAGTGTGGTCTTGAGTGACCTCTTCATTGGCAAGCAGCCCTGACCTAACTACAGCTACAAAAGGCCGCTGGCTATAAAAAAACAAACAAAAGAACATACACATAAAGACTGGAATCTCCAATCAAGCGAGATTCATATGCCACATTTATACATTCCTACCCTGTGAAAAGTGCTCTGCCCCCCCCCCCCCCCCCCAAAGAAAAAAAGACTAGATAAAAGACATTTCCCAATTGTTCTGTTAAATGCCTTTACATGTGCCCTTTAGTGCCTACAAATAAACTGAAACAAAGATCTGCTGTTGTGAATGTCTGTGTAGGCCAGGGGGGTTGTGTCAGTCATTTAGAGTTCACCAAAACCTTCCAGGGTCATCAGTGCTCAAAAGGGCCAGCTTTCATTTAAGAGATAACAATCCCAGTGCTGTAAGTGCTTGACCAATGCCCCAAGAGGAAATGGTTTGGCCCTCGTATACAACAAACAACCACACATGGAAACTCAGTGATAATACACTACAGCATTAACAACTTCACTTTGTAAGGTCAACTGGACAAATGCTAAAGAACACACCATGTTCAACATTGAGTGTGCACCTGAGCATAACATACACATTCAGAAACACACACATTGACACAAAGGTGTGAATGTGTGTCAGCGATGCAACACCCTATGCCACACGTTTCCTCTGAATATCAATTGTCCACAGTTGGTTCTTTAAGTTTGTGCGAAACGAAACAAATTATCACAATATGCAGCACCATGATGGATGCACAAACAGGGAGGGAAGGGGTGCATAGTTAGTCAATAGCCCTTCTTTTAAAATGCAAAAAAGGCAGCGTTCACAGCGAGTGATTATTTCCCCATAACCTACACGTTTCTCAACTAAATTACCGTCATCCATCTCTCTCCGTTTAGCCCTGCGCGCGGGCTTGCAAACACACACGCACGCGCCTCACTTCACTATCGTTCCCATCACCTGCCCAGAGATGGAGCTGTGAGTATAGGCAAATCGCCTTGGCTTGCAGTTATTTGTTTTGAGCGGGCTTCACTGTACATTCGTCTTAATTGATCATTGTGTGTTGGAGAAGCCGTCTGTCGTTGCCCCACGAAGAAATTCTCCTCTGTGACAGAACGAAGGCTTATTCAAACGTGAGGAGGGGGATGGAGAGACGAGAGTTTCCCAGTCTCCACTCTCTCAGGCTCTGTCGTGCGCGTCACGCGGGCACGTGTTGGTTATGCATGCCCTGCACGTGCACGCGCGCGTAGAGGCAAAAATAAAAAAAAACGAATCACATGCAGCGGTGGCGTCTGGCTTTGCGAGAACGCAAGCAGCTTGAAATGATACTCTCACTGCATTACAATGGCATTAATTATACTGAAGGAGCTCTGTTGGGGTTGTGGAGTTTCTCTTATTCTCGTTAGTAGGCTATTATTAAAATACGCGCGTGCACCTTCAGCATCAGGTTATAAGGGCGAAATGTGAAAAGACCAAATAAAAGGAGAACAGAAGGGGAAGTCCATGTCAAATATAGGGATTATTTGTTTTGTCATGTGTGTGTGTGTGTGTGCCATTTGGTCAATGGAGTTCTGATTAGAATGTTTGGAGATCATATTAATGTCATATTTATAGCCAAAGATAGATATAGATAGCCCAGATATCTTATTGAATACAGAGGCACGTATAGACCCATGACTTCCCTCATAACTAATCACGAACATGTACTACTTTAACCACGCGTGAGGAAGCAACACACACACACACACACACACACACACACACACACACACACACACACACACACACACACACACACACACAAACACACACGCGCGCTCGCAGAGGAAACGTTGCACTGCAGACCAGACTGACGTGACTATACACTGCCAGCTCACTCTGCCCGCTATGATGAAAATAACCCCCCCAGTCAAAACTGAAGGCGAAAAAAAAATGAGTTGCTCCTCTGTCAAAAGCCCTCTTACATCAACAGCTGGGATTTGCGTGGGGCTTATGCAATCGTGAATTACACTGATATGATAACAAACTGCCCACTACACAAGAATGCCCTTGTTTCCCTCCCCATGCCTGCTGCTTCTGTAGTCCTCCCTCGGTGATGAAAATGTCCACTGATTTGTAGTTTAACTTGAAATACGCAGATGACTACAAAAATATACGCTGGGTATCATCATCAGCCCAATTTTTTTTTACTTCCTCCCTTGCAGATGCACGCAGCTCAGCAGCGCTCCTCGCCTGTTCTGAGCTCAGTCTTGAGTGGCGCGGCTGTATATAGCAGCAGAATATTTGGCCGTAAACTGAGACACAGTGCTGTTGCCTCGATGCGAAACGCAGGCTTTTAGGAGACGGTGGTGAGTGATTCGAGGAGGATTTTATTGCGGCGAGAGGCTCGTCTCATCGGTGCAAAGCTGGTGAGGGAACACGATTTTCTTAATTTATTTTGGATGTGTCTGTCTTGTGTGCGCGCCTATCCGAGCCGTGGTGTAATCCATTGGCGTTTTATTTCTCGCTCTTTATCGTAAGTACTCACTGTCCGTGTTATGGCAGATACTTGTGTCCATAAGATGCCCTAGCTGTCTTTGGTCGCCACACGATCTTTTGATAAATTTCAATGATATCCCCTTTGGAAACCCCATCACGTATAGCCTGGGAGCGAGAGAGAAAGCGCTATGTGGGGAAAAACAAGGGATACCAGTTGAAAATGTAAGAGGATTTTTATTTAGCTGCCAGTGAAAAGAGATTACAGAGCCACAGCAGTGGAAGTTAAATTGTGCTGCATATAACAGGGGCGGGCTAGTCTTTATATTTGGTTGGTATAGCCTATTCTAAACAAAAAATGCAATGGTCTATGCTTGGACACTGTTCTCCATGCACTTTATTTACGGGTGACGATTTGGTGAACTAAAACATTTATTTTGGATCGATACCTCGGTGCGAAGACCACATTTGTTAGTTGACCAATTTTTTTTTTGGTGGCTGACAGACAGAGAGTTCAACTCACTACAGCACCACCAATGAACAGTGAGAGAGACCTGCGCATATCGTCAGCAGCCGCTTCTCCAGCCTCAAGCTAAAATTCGTCAGATCTGAGATCACAGAGGGATTTTTTCCCCCCCTTCATTCAGTCCGGCTAGAAAAGATGTTCTCAAAAGTTTAAGAATATTGCCAGTGGACACCGAATAGACCCCGACGCATCTGCTGTAAGTGATTTTCTCCGTTTTTCTCGCTTTCAGGCGCCAGGCAGAAATAGAGGAAGGGAAGAGGGGAGTAACACTCGAATTTATACATATATGGTTCGTGTTGCTGGACACCGCTAAAAACGAACACGAGTCTTACTAGGGGGAGTCTGCCGTCGAAATTGGGACCGTTTAAGGGGTATTTTATGACACACAAGAGCCGGTTGTTGGTTGCGTTAACGGGAGGCAAGCCTGGTTTCAGCACCACGGAAAGCGCTCCGAATAAAAACAGCATCAACGCGCATTTGCTTAATTACTCCGCCACGCACGAATCGGATCGCCATGCATTTATTTAGATCAGCCTTGCAGGGATGCCAGTTGCATGCAACGATTGTCTCCAGCTGAAATATGTTCACATATCGCAGCGGAGAGAGGCTGACATTTTTTCCTTCTCCTCTGAATAACTTAGAAAGTGTGCCTGTGCGGGATTTTCTCCCTCCGTTGGTTAATCTGCATCATCCCCCGCTTTGTCAAAGCGTTGTCAACCAGAGGATTTATTTCATTTTTTAATTTCATTTGAAAAGCATTGTGTGTGCGTGTCCTCCGTCGACACCAATCCTCTTTCTCCTCTTACTTTTCACCTTGGAACATCACAAGCAAGTAGCAGGGGTATTGTCTATGTGGGGGCTGTGTTTCTGTGGCAGGATTTTGTGTTCGTTTGTGAAATACTTTAATTCATGAGTAATAAGTAATTAGCCCTCTCGTGGACACATCGATTATGCATTTCAGAAATTGACCATGAATCTGAGCGTTGTGTTTTGCATGCGCAATAGCTCAGGCTAATTGCTTACATACTTTATGACCTGGCTGACATCATAGCTAAATGATTCGGGAGAAAAAAATATTTTTGGGGGGGAATTGGTTTGATATTGCGGTATAGCCGCGTTTCACATTGCAGGGTATTAGAGAGGATGCTGTGTACAGGTGCTACAAGCTGGCACAGGCTGTTATGTGGTCGATGATGCGTTGCCTTGTTATTTCTTCTTAATCATTATGCGCTACAGATGCAGCCACGCCGTATGTATGCGTGTGTACTGAGTGTCAGCTACGAACTGGGTCCCCTTTTTTCCCGATCATGGACAATGCTGAGCTGCTATTTAGATTCGGTCTCCCACATACTGTAGTTGGGGCTGTAGAATATGTCTCTGTCAACGTGACAGATCATTCAAAGTGATGATGTAAATCTTCGAGGCTGGTGCGTGTGTCAAGTGACATGTGATGGCCCAGTGCTTGTGGCAGGGCCATTTGGTTTGATTCATGGGCTGTCAGTGAATCTGTGAGAGATGTTTAAGAACCAGCACCAAAAAACCACACATGAAGCTTCTCTGGGTAGGAACAAGGTCTTCCTCACAGCCTCCACCACTATGTTGACTGTTGTTTCAACATATTTACATGTTGGGCTATGAGATTGGACCACTTATATGACTTGCTAATGATGTACAATATCCCTCTCTCTCTCTCTCTCTCTCTGACCTCCAGCAGTGAAAGGTCCTCATATCGCAACGATGGGTGGACGGAGCAGGACGGCCTTCCTGTGTCTGTGGGCTGGCTTGCTCTTTGCCAATGGCCAAAGGTAAGACCAAACATTTTTAACTGGCAAAATGCATTTGTACCTGTGTCATTGGATACTTCCAAAAAATAAGAGCGCCACAAAAATAATCTTCATGTATCATTGTGTACAGCGTTTATATGATGAGGAGGTTGAGGCAAAGACCCAGCGGACTCATTATAGTAGGTTTAATTGTTGCCTATAGGATCAATATATCACTAGAAAACTAATTATGTTTGGGGGACAAACATGGAGAAGACTACACTGCATTGGGCCAAATGTTGAATTGCATGTTTGCTGAAAAGGACAGTTACCTTTTGATGTTGGTCTCTGCGTTTTGCTAAATGGTCAACTGGCTAGTAAATATAAGTCACTAAACCGGTTAGTCAGCCAGCGGTCACCCTGCTGCGCTGATATTATGCCTTTCTGCTTGGTGTAATGGGTTACACCCTTACACAGCATGTTCACCATGGTTGTAACTGGGGCATCCCCACAGCCAACCTACATGCTTAAGATTGCATAGAAGTACTAGGAAATGCAACAGAGACGATGAAGAGCCAAACTAGTCACAATCCACGTTACCATAGGGTTACACATTTTGTTGGTTCCCCATCCTGGTGACACATCATCTACATTCAGTTATTTTAGACCTGGTGGTTGACACAGTGGGTGATGCGTGCTGCAACGTATTATTTGGCACAGTCGCGTGCATATGTGTTTCTGACAGTGACTGCAGGGACAGTAGGGTCGATGTACAGACACACTTCTCAATGTCAACACTGAGGTGTCGGATGTCATCTAACCTGAAGCAGACAGAGAGAGAGAAGAAAATAAAGAGAGAGAAAGATAGACAAGGAGTGATTGGATGAGAGGTGACAGCAATAAGATTCACCGTCATGTAACTGCAACTGCATTAAGTCCTACACTATTCAAATGCAGGGGCAGCCAATCACGTGTGTCATACCTCAAGACATCATAATCTTATTACACTTATTTTGAGAATTAATGTGGAGAACTTTGGACACCACAGTTAATAAACAAGAAGACCAGTTAAACATTACAAAGAAATAAAAAAGGCCAAAAGTGCCATTCATTAGCTGTAAAAACTGCGTGAGAACATTCAAGCTCCCATCTCATAGTGGTTCCTGGAGAATCCTGGAAAGACTGAAGGGGATCAGGCTTTTATGCACGGTTGAATAATTCAGCAGAACTGTCACAGACAGTTGACTTGGATGGTGATGTCTTGAGGTCCAGCTTGCTTCTCCGCCAGTGACAACAGCTGCACCACCCTCCCAAAAAAAACGCAGTGCATGTTTAAGCTTACACGCCCTGAGCGCTTGCAGAACACAGAGTCAAATGTGTCCTTTTTTAAGTACATGATGCACCACAGCTGGCGGTGATTGCACACCGATTTGGTCAAGCTGATTACTTATTGCGGACGTAGCCTGGGTTCGAGACGTACTGGCGAGAAAATGGGGGAGGGCCATCTGATTTACTGGGTTTTGACGTGCTGTATGTTGTGCACATTAGGAGCCAATGTAAAAGTACTGATTACTTCACTGAGAAACTGTCACCGCAAACTGCAGAGCAATTATCACCCAAAGATTTACTGTATAATCCCATCCCCTTTTTGAAGTCGAATCGCACACACACTCACGCACACAACCCGGGGGATTTCGTCGAGACGCGGTAATCAGGAAGACCTAGCACTCTGCTACAGTATGTTGCCAACGAAAGAAATTGCCTTATAATTAGATATCAGAGAAACGACAGTGAAAGAGAGACAGAGAGAAACCCACAGTGAAATGGAAAAGGGAGAGAGAGAGTGAGATACATTGGCAGAGGGAGAGTGAACAGCACTGTTGCTGTTCAGATGACCTGTAGATGGGGATGGTGTACAATGTTTTATGAGGAAGTGGCCACTGGCTTGATAAACATGTGTATTCTTTCACAGCGCCTTTTTGTCTCCGGTTTCTTTTCTTTCCCTTGGCATATAACCCCATAAAACCCCACAACCCGTGTTTCTCTTGTGCACTGTAAAAAATGTCTGCATTCAAAAAAAAAAAAAAATATATATATATGCATATACATACATACATATACATATATATATATATATATATATATATATATATATATATATATACAGTATATATATATATATATATATAATTTTTTAATGCAGACGATATGTGACGATATATTATTCCATCCATTCCCAAGATGTAATATATGGTTTTCTACTGGGTTGAGATGATGCATTTGATTTGACTTGTCCGTGTCTGGAATCAAGTTAAAATAAAACGGACCATTACTCAAGAGACGAAAGGTCAAAGAGAGCTGCCCTTTGATCGATTATTTCCTTCGTTTGAACAAGAGAAGCGTAATTTACTTCCACCGATTATTAACGACTTGTGAGGATAGATTTTTATTTCCGTCTTTGTATTTCCCCCTGTCAAGTATGTCTAAATTATTGGTGAATTTAAAAGAGCGCAGGGACACCATGTCTTGTTGGCAAGATAACTGTAACCCATGGAGTCGACTAAAAAATGTTCTAGTGTGCTGGTCTGATTTGGGCAAATTGGAAACGCCTGAATGAATTTATAAAGTAGAAATATTAAAAAGGGAGGGGGGGGGAGGAGCTTGTGTTTTAATCTAGCCTCAGCTGATGCTCCAAGGGTGTATCAAACATGTATGATGTCTGTATTTGTACTTAAATGGCTTTCCAGACCTGAACAAAACAGAAGAATTATTGTTTAAAATATTAATATTTAAAAGCTGTTACCTTCAAGACTGACAAGTAACACAATTGCTCAACGTGGTTTCTACAGTTTTAATGCTGGCTTCGGTTTTCAGTGCGTTCTCTCGTTTTTTTGGGAAGATAGAAGGTCGCTTGCGAATTAAGGGAAATCGGTGGCATGGAGATGCACTTTAACCCCTTTTTATACAAATCCATGCGTGAAGCAGATAGCGCGTCCTTATTTAGAAATGTGGACACGCTGGCATTCAAAAGTCTAGGATCTACCTCAATCCCACATCTTGGAAGGTGAGCTGTGTCTCTCTAAAGCGCCACTCCCCAGTTTCACTCGACGGTATCCTTCACCAGTTCCCAGCCGAGCTCCCGTGCCTTTTATCTCCCTCTCCTCCATCACCATTATCTCCATCTTTTTTTCTTCTTTGTCTTCTCTTTAGAGCTTCTTTCGCCTGTTCTTCCAGACGCTACTCTCCCTCCCTCCATCCCTCCTTCCCTCCTCCTACTTTTCCTTCCTTCCCGCTGCGAGTCCCCGCTAACTAATCTTGATGACCTCTCCCTCTCCTTGGAGCCGCTCAGCTAGCAGAGCGTGTTTCCAAACACTTGCTATTTATTTAGCAGGCAATCAAACCAAACAATATTGGCATGAAAAGAGGGAGAGGATGATTATACCATGAGCATACAATACACTGTTAAAGACTTTCATCCTGATTATTATCAGCACTATATGCAAACACATGCATGAATATGTAAACACACTCACATATGTGCACAGACCCTACGTCTATACAGCACATGCGTGCATTGATTCAGGTGTGCAAACACACATCCGCATACACATGTACACACCCTCTTTAAATATTTCTGACGCATCCTGCCTTTATGGTACAATGTAATTATAGGGCTGTGTCCCTGATTATGCGTGTGTTGAAATATTTATACTCGGAGATGCTGCAAACTCTGCTCTCACCGTTACTGATTGTAACTGTTTTCGGCATTGCTCTAAGCATTTTGTTTCATGTTCAAAGAGCACATTCAGCAAGGCCTTTGTGGTCTAAAAGTCCATATTAAGTTATAAATAATGTATTATGATTTCTCTCTTCTCCCGCTCTGTGAGATTGTTTGAGTGTGGATGTGTGCGTGTGCGCATGCACATTTGCACGCCTAGTTTAACATATCCCTGAATAATATAACTTTAACACTCGCAAACATGCCTTTATTAATATAAAAAAAAAATCCAAATGGAGGATAATTTAGCCTTGTGGGATGTTTTCCGTTTGTGTCCATCTCTGAACCCATCTCATGATCAATATAATCTAAAACCATCATGGTCACACAAAACATTGTAAAATGGCAACAACAGGGAATGTGTAAGGGTCATACAGAATAAAAAAAAAATGTCTTGTCCGTTTCTATACAATGTGATAGATGATGCATTCTGTGCTAGCGGTGTTCTTCAACAGAGCTGTCAGGCTAACAACAGAGCAAAGTCCTTCTACTTCTTTTTTGTTGGTCTTGATGTTGTATGATTCATATTCTGTTTGTGATTACTCTTTGGCAGTTCTTGGACTCTAGCTGTGACGACTATTACAATATTCTTCTTTGCTTTGCTCAGCTCTAACAACGGCATGACAGATGAACAGAAAGATAACACTACAGTGTTCACCAAGATCTTAGACAGCCTTCTGGATGGCTATGACAATCGCCTCAGGCCAGGACTGGGAGGTCAGTAAACCCAAGTTACTCACTGTATTTAGGAGGGGGGTGGGAATGGTGGGGGGGGGGGTATGCAAATCTCATTAAAAAGACTCCTACAAATGGCTCACCTTCCACATAACTACACATAGTAATATCCATATGGCTATATGTTACGGAGTGGGGAGGGAGGGTTGCTTTCAGGGTCAGATTTTGTGTGTGTCATATTCAAATAAAGAATTAGCGACTCGTTCTTCACCTGCTGCTTCTGTGAAGCAGTGAGTTGTCATAAAGCCAGCACTTATAACAGAACACAGTGAATGACATTTTATTGTGTGGGCGCCCCCTCAGTCAATTGTCCATTGTTAGAGAAAATGAGAGATAGATACAAAATGGCAGCGAGACTGGGAGACAAATCCAGAAGCAGAAAATAAGCGAAATATAGAGAACGAGAGAATAAAAACAAGAGCGTAAAAGAGAAAAGAGGGAGCGATAATGTGAGAATTGGTGTGTGAAGAACGTCGCGGATCGCACAGTGTGGTGCAAAAAGGCTTCAAACAGGCAGGGGGATAAAAACCAGGACCGCTAGAAGTTCAGCAGCCGAAGGGGAAGAAATTATGGATTATGATGGGTATCTTTCATAAATCATGCTGTCATATTTCAGTGTCAGAAGCACAAGGAGTGAACTCCCTGCACACACACACACACACACACACACACACACACACACACACACACACACACACACACACACACACACACACACACACACACACACACACACACACACACACACACACACACACACACACACACACACACACACACACACACACACAGGCCTCTGCTCTCCACTCAAATTGAATCCCTACTTTAGCCATCATTATTATGGGACCAGAATGGCATGCTTTCAGTAATACAGCGATGTGCAAATGTATAAAGAGATTGAACCACTGTCCGGGTAATGGAGCCGACACTGAAACCAATACCAGCAGAAATGTTTATTGACATCTGAAATGAGCATTTTTATAGTGGTGTTTTTGTTTCAATGTGTGTGTGTGTGTGTGTGTGTGTGTGTGTGTGTGTGTGTGTGTGTGTGTGTGTGTGTTAAAAATAGTGTTGAGTAGATTGGATGGATCAGAGTGCTGTAGCCAGGTGGTCTTGTATTAACAGGTAGTTAGGGGCTAATGAATGCCACTAATAGTCACTCACTCTGGCAATTTCCTGCTTCAACAGAGCGTCTAACTGAAGTCAAGACTGACATTTTCGTGACTAGTATTGGACCAGTTTCGGACCATGACATGGTAAGACTCTTTTCGCCTCTGTAAATGTCACTAGTTTCCGCCGTGTCCCCTGTCCCTTCCCCCTCACCTCTTGTCTTCTAACCTCTCTAGACACAGTGGTCTCCAAGCTGGGAGATCATTCTAATTAATTGGATGGTTTTATTTCATTAAGTCCAGATGTGTTAATAAACCTGTCACACATGTGAAATGTATTTTTCTAGTGCATGATTTCGTAATCCCAAATAACATAAATGTCACCGCATACTCATAAAAGTCACTCGCACGCGTCTTTTCTTTTGCACGCCAACATGTGCCGTGAACTCTGACCGCAAACTGTGTTTACTTTTTTGGAATGATGAAAAAAAAAAAAATGAAACATCACACAGTGATTGACAGCTATTGTTACAAATACATCATTGCAGTCTAAAAGTATCACATTGAGGTGCTGATCTCAATATCGTTAGTGAGATGTAATTAAATGGCATTAAACATAGCTCTACTTTAAATTATGTTGCTGTGATTTGGAAGGTCAAGCTGCTGTCAAATCCTATTTAGAGATGTGTGACAAACACTACACTATAATGAGATGATTTGACGGTCGGTGGCAATTAAAAATAGCAACTTTTCGTTATAAAATTCAAAAACATCTGATTCCGAATATGAATCACCCATTTAATGATGTCTTTAGTCTCCGTCAATATGCTACCTGAAAGAGGCACTAGGCCCTTCAAGCATGAGCATCTGATGTCTGGAAACCAATTAATCTCATCCAAATGTCTCACTGCCTCTCTGTTACCACAACTGTTATGTGCACGTGGAGTGTGTGTACTCCATTTGACATAATCTCAGTTAATTGCACTGGCTGACGTGCAGTACTGGACTCTTTTTTTTCGCTGCTGTGTTAAGGCCAGAAGGAAAAGCTGAGGAACATTTTCTCCATCTCCGGCCCTTTCCCTTTTCTCCTCTCCTAATACCTTGAAGCTCTGTTTCAGTTCATACTAATTATCTTACCCTGGCCAAGTGGAAGTTGGGAGGGCGGGGGTACAAGAGAACAAAAAACAGACTGAAATGTAATTTTTACAGCCTCCCTTTACTCTGCCGGGCAGTCATGTGTAACCATTAAAATCTGCTCTCAGCTAAAGTCATTAGCTGCCTTCAAAATGAAATGTTCTCCTAATTTTGTGTCCATTACTTTTTTTGTGTGTTTAATTCAGAGTAATGAGAAAAGAAGTTTCCCTAAAGATAAATGATAGAAATTATCATTTTTGGGGGCAATTTCCCTAACAATGCAATACCAAAAGACATCCCCACTTGTATGAAGTCCATTAAACAACCAGACCACATAAATGGAAAGACAACCACACATACAGCTATGTGAAATAGAGAACAATTATAAACTCTTAGCAGTGGCTGCATTCTTTTGGAAAAGATACCAGCAACAAAACCACCCACTAGATCCCTCCTTTGTTTGCAAAAGCCTTTAACATGAAGAGACAGTTACCAGCAGGGAAACTAGGCCAAGACTACCATAAGAGAGTCAAAGTGACAAGACCAAGACAAAAGGGAAACGGTGGAAGCACCAAAAAAGGGTATAAAAGAAAAATAAGGTTGGATTACTCAGCATAGTCCTCCATGCCAGCTGTAGTCGATAGAGGGGGAAATAACACAGCTTCAAGGTTGGGGGTATTGGCTTTTTTATTGTTTTCATTTTTTTCTATCTGTCCTTTTTGACTTCTGTTTTTTTATCTCACTCTCACCATCCACATACAGGAGTACACTATTGATGTCTTCTTCAGACAAAGCTGGAAGGATGAAAGGTTAAAGTTCAAAGGCCCCATGGCTGTGCTACGTCTCAACAACCTGATGGCCAGCAAGATCTGGACCCCCGATACCTTCTTTCACAATGGCAAGAAGTCTGTGGCACACAACATGACCATGCCCAACAAGCTGCTGCGGATTACAGAAGAGGGAACACTGCTGTATACCATGAGGTAGGGTGACGTTGTCCACTACACCTAAACTGTTCTGAGCTTGAGACCCTGTGTCGTTTTGAGAGCACACTACATTAGCTGAATAGAAAGCAGGGGTTAAGTTACTGTATATGAACAAATCATGAAAACATGACTCGGGACAGTTCCAGTGATCTAACTCAAATGAATTCCGTACTTGTTTCATGTGTTAGCCCATCTCTATATACTGTATGATGTTTTGATGCTGCGTTTAGCATTCAGCTCGAATACCATGAAGAAAAACACATATATTCTCTGTAATTCCCTACAACAACTCAGCAGTGACACATTACTGGAAAAAGTGCATTTGTTGAGAACCGTTTATAGCCAGGACTTTTAACACATCTGGTGGATTTTTGTCGTCACTGAGAATAAAACAGAAAGTTAAACTTTTAGGCTATTAAATTAAACATTTTCTGAGGTGCAATGCTTTTAAAATGTTTTACTGTGAATGTTCATGACGCACTCCGCCATATAGATGATGATTCACTCTAGAATTCTATTTTTATTCATATATTTATTTATAATCCTTTGGAGATTATGGTCAGCCATGTATAAATGATATGTAGCAAAGGCAGTGTCCTTCCAAATGTCTCTGTTTTCCATTGTAGTGTTCAACAGGAGAAATACTTTTTTTTTGTATCACTTTTGGGGGATGCTATCTGACAATAGTGAGCAGGGAGATGAGGTGTATGACTGAGCTGAGTTAAGGAAGACTCGTGGCGCCTCAGTAGCTATCAGCAGGACAGCAGGTTAATAAAAGCCTCGGAGACAGTCCGGACCTCCAAGCAGTGCACGCCACGGAGTGATGCTAATGCGAGATGTCTGAAGCAAGGATCGTAAAACATCCGTGTTAGCATGTTTACTAGCAGTGGGAGGGGGCAGAGGCGTAGCCCATATTGCTGTCACAGATGAGCGAGATGAGGGATGGATGGGAGATTAGTATGTCACGGGTGGCCTGACGTGCTTCCTTTTTCACCACCGCTGTCAGGAAATAGAAAGCTACGGCTCAGGGAACTGGAGCGTTTCTTTCTGGTGGTTTGGGGGGGGGGGGAGGGGGAGTAGCTTCAGTTTGACAGTGTTTTGGTGCTGAGGGACTGGGAAGAAGAAACAGTTCACTGCTGGTGCCTCACTGTCCTGAAATATCATTTGTGTGCCGTCATTCTCCAAGTCCTCTTCCTCGCCCATCTATCAGCACTGTCACCATGCTTTTTTTCCAACTGTCTTTTTTTCTAATACACTAACGATATATTTCCAAATCTCCCAAGGCTTACAGTAAGAGCAGAATGCCCCATGCACCTGGAGGACTTCCCTATGGATGCCCATGCTTGTCCACTGAAGTTTGGCAGCTGTAAGTAGCCTCTGTGCCTCACACACAACAACCTTACACCAAGGCACAAAAACACACATGAACACAGCACACAAACATGCCACTTTGACATGCTTGTCACTACCTCATCCAACTGGAAGCACGACCCTGGCCCCAGTTCCTGAGAAGGGGATGACAGTGTGTTAACAGCTGTTCCCCCCAAAGGAACTGTAGGCCAAAGCCCCCTTAGGTTTCCCCCCATTCAACCCTACCAGGCCACAAAAGACCCTGGCAGGCGCACAGTGCACCGACCTGTGTTTATCTGAGGCAGCACTCTCTGTAATATTTCCAGAGCATCACACCAGCTGCTCACCGCTGACAGCTACCCGCACTACCCTGCATCGTCCCTGAGAAGACAATACAAGCAGATAAAAATGATGGAGGTACAGGACAAGAATAGAGAGCGAGTGAAAAAAAAAACTAGCGGGTAGAAAGGTATTTTGGGGCTGAGAGAAAGTGAGAAAGCAGGTAAAAAAACACAGCAAAAGTGAAACAGATAGAGATGTGAGCTTCACACTGTCTCTGTGCCATTGCTCAAGACAGCAGCGCAGCGTGAGTGAGCGGACCAAGCCTCAACCCCCCCTTTAAATTGAACTCACTCCCTAAATATTTCAGTGATGAGCTCTCTCCCTTATGCTGCAGTCTGCAGTGGAGCCATCCTTTCCTCTGCAGTGGTCGCGGCCACACTGCAGCTTTTGACAGGTTGGGTGGCCAGAGGGAAGGAAAGGACTGACTTAGCTGTATTAAGGTCATGTTGTCCTGTTGGGAGCTTGTTTGTTTGTTTTCTTATAAGTTGAGGGATGACATGATGCGACATGACACAATGTGACACGACGTCACGTAACATGATAAGATGATCGAAGGAGACAACAAAATATGCGACAGGACACGAGCTCGGATAATGAAAAAAAAACGATTAGAGGAAAGAGTGGAGATGAGGTTAGCGCACACTCTCTAACAAGGTGAAAGAAAAGGATAATGTGTTTAAATAGCAAATGAGAAAAGACAGGCAGAATTGAGATGAGAGCAGATGGGACAAGATGAGAGAAGACAAGATGAGGTAAACCAAACCGAGAGGAAGACCCCATTTAAGATTCAACTATTTTATTATTCCCCGCCAGGCATCCCTTGCAGCTCCAAAAATATAACCTGGCGATGCAGCGCGGGACACCTGACAACCGGCAACAAAATAATTTATAACTTTTTTTTTCCACTTTTCTTCATCCATGTCAGATGCCTACACTCAAGAAGAGGTGAAGTATGTATGGACCAGAGGGGCTGCCCAGTCCGTGGTGGTGGCAGAGGACGGTTCCAGGTTAAACCAGTACGATCTCATGGGGCAGAGTGTGGATTCTGGTGTGGTGCAGTCCAGCACAGGTAGGCTATAATGGTTTCTTGATTACAAAGCACACTGAGAAATAAATAGATGTTTTGAAGGGAATTTTTTTTTGTTACCGCTTGCAGTTCATCAATTTGACACATTAAACGTTCACACTACCCCAGTCAAAGCTGCCGAGAAGGATTAAGGCACAATACAAACACACTAACATAGTCATTTTTAGTTGATCGCACAATAAATATCATTCTTGCTCATCGTTCATCACTTAACAAACTAATGGTCTGAAACTGCAAATGTTGGATCGGTTCATCTGCATTTTCAGTGGAATCAGTTTTGTCACAATACATGCAACCGGCCATGTCCCAGATTCCTAATTTCCCTACTGGCCGTTAGACTCTTTTTTTCGTACCTCCTCCCTTCTCCATTGATAGTGGCGAAAATTAGTGACAGCGTAAAATGGGTGACCTGTTTGCAGAAACGCTAACTGCTGGCACAAAGTAATGTGCGAGACAGCCCTATCCCCCAAAGCCACACTTTGCTTTCTTAGCAAACAGCTCCCAAGTGACTGTATGCAAGCTTGACTGAATAAGCCATGTTGATATAGTATTGTAGAGTATTTGCTTGTCCCAGTTACTTGTGTTTCTGGTACAACACAAGTTCAACATATTGTTGTAACCGGATTGAACCTCAGTCCGTGCTGTTACTGTGTCGTTTCTCTCGTTTACCAATGTGTCTGAATGCAGTGATGAAAGGGATCATGTCTGGGTATTGGGCTTGTTCACCAATAACCCCCATAACTGCCAATAAATCCCCCCTCCAATAAAACTGAAGGCCAAAACACAACAAACCATCTGGAAAAAACCCAGTAAAGATTATAGGGACGGGTGCAATAGATAATCTTACCATATACTGTACTGTATCTTAAAGGAAAAGTATAAAGTTATTATCATGCATTATTTCTCACGTTGCCATGCCTTCCTTTTTCTTTTGTCTGCTCGCCACAGGAAAGTACGTCGTGATGACAACCCACTTCCACCTGAAGAGGAAAATTGGTTACTTTGTGATCCAGACATATCTGCCCTGCATCATGACAGTCATCCTCTCCCAAGTGTCTTTCTGGCTGAACAGAGAGTCTGTCCCTGCCAGGACTGTCTTTGGTGAGTCGCCTGTTCTCCTCTCCTCTAAACATCTGTGGCTAGATCAATGAGCCCATTGACAGAAGGTTTCAAATCTGTTTTTGGAATATCATTGTGGAAATTATGCCTAGGCACTTGCTTTCAACTATGGAGCCAGTGAGCAAGGCAATTATGTCATCATGTCTAGCGCTGTGGTATAAAATCGATATATTGTGATATATATTTGCGTTATATCCGTATCGATGTTCAACTCCAAAAAAAATCGATATTTTGAAGAAAATACATTTTCTGTTTAAAACAGGTAATGAACAACATGCACTCCTGTAGATGTTGCAGTGTGGCTAGTTGCTTCAAAGTGCCAGGTGCCATCCCCGGTGTTGTGACTCGGATGACAGAATTAGAGCATCCCCTTCCTAATACAAAGCTGAATATCGCAATATATCGCAATATGATTTGTATCATAATGTGCTGTGATATATCATATCGTGACCCATGTATGATGCATATCGTATCATGAAGTCCTTGCCCCACCCCTAATTATGTTGTTACTTTCATTCACAAACACACTTTCCTAATTATATAAAATGTATTACATGGTTTAAAACTCTGTGATCCATAATTGTCTGTAACCCATAATTAAGTTAACATTACAGTATAATGCAGTGGTTTTAAACAGGTAAAGAAAAACATTTTATCAGCACAATGCATTAACACAGATTCAATACAATACATTGTTTGGGAGCTATTTCAAGAAAAGAATACACAAAAAAGATGAGTTAGAGTTGGTGTATTTTGTTTTTTTTCCCTAAAATAAGTGACTGTAACGCCATCTGCTTGCAATCAAAATTGAAATACTTCAGACACTTGAAACTTTGGACTAAATAGGAGCAGCTGTGAGACACAAAGCTATTCCACACACACACAGCTGCCAATGGCCCTGGAGTGAGCTTTTCTTTTTGTTGAGCCCGGAAAAGAAAAAAAAGTTTTTGCCCTCAGTATTTTCTACAGTTTTAATAACACGTCTTAATTTGCTATGTAAGATAAGACCCCAGTGTTAGGGAGGTGCTGGAAAAATCTAAAAGAATGGTTGAGGTCCTTATGATACTATAGTATGCTGATGAAAATTGATGACTAATGTCTGATCAACAAAGCATATCAAATAGTGTTTACTTACCATAACTGGAAAAACAGTCTTATATAGAAGAAGCTCATTCATTTAAATGATTAGTTTTGGAAAATATGTGTATTTGCCTTATTTTATGAGAGTTTGATGCGAACTGAAACCAGCAAGTGATTGGCCTAGCGTAGCATTAACCCTGGACGCAAGAGAGATAAGCTACAGCTCAGAAATAACAACACATTTAAAAGTCACTGACTGACATGGTGTATCTTGTTTGTTAAACCTGAACACAGACATATACGAGCAAACAACAGCATTCTGTAGCAATTCGTTGGTGAAAAGTGACCGGGGGGCATTAACTTCCTAGTATCTTCGGGGGTTGCCTGGCAACCTCACAGTGACGACAGAGTTGGCTCGTTCTCCCCGTCTAACTCTTGGGAGGAAAGATGATCAGAATTTAAAATCGGAAGAGACACAATTTCCAAATGTCAAACTATTACTACAAACCTTTGAAATGATAATACATGTGAAAAAGACTGATTAAACGATTGCATATTCAGCCCTGGTCTTATTGTACAATATGTCTACTCCTACTCCTTCTATTCAGCCTCTGCACCAATGAGGTGAACAAGAGCTTTAATCAGCTGTGGCTGGCTGCAGTAGAATTTCAAGCGCAAGGCTCAGTGTGAATTCAGATTTACGTGCTCTGAATATGTTTCTACAATTGTGTGTGTGCTTGTCCCCGAATATGAAGTGTTTGTCAATGTGCGTGCGTGCGTGTGTGTACGCACAGCTTTGGCCTATGTGTGTTCATGTGTCCGTGCATGTGTACAAGAGTGATTGTATGTGTCTGTGTATGTGTGTGTGTGTATCTGGTGTGTCTCTGTCTGTCTGTCACACTGTCTTACATAATATAGCCAAAAAGGAAGGCTCTTGCTAGTCTGCAGCATGCTCTGTAGCAGCAAAGCACAGCAGCAGGCAGAATGTCCTTGAGTTACCTCACCCTGTACTCTTTCTTCTTCTTTTCTTTTCTCTCTCTCTCTCTCTTTTCTTTTTCTTCTTCTCAAGGATGTCAGTGTCTCCCCAGGTCCACTACTTAGAGAGCTTTCACAGAAACATTAAACATGCACCAGATTTTTGCAGCTCTGCAGTCTCCAGCAGCTTTTTTATTACGCTTGTTTTTCGGTGTCTTCATGTGTGTGTGTGTACGTGCGTGTGTGTGTGTGTGCCACAGCTCGCTACCTGCGGTGCTTGTCACGTGTCGGGGGAAAATGAGGATGGCCTAGATTAGATTCAAACAACTATCTAGGGCATGTGTGCGTCCCTCATGCTATCATTGCTGGTTCTGCTTCATGAGATTAGGTGCATGCAGCATGTGCACATGTAAATGCACGCGCACCACACACACACACACACACACACACACACACACACACACACACACACACACACACACACACACACACACACACACACACACACACACACACACACAGTCAAATTAACACATGCAATCGCTTACATGAAGACACAGAGCAGCACAGCATCCCAGTATACTAGGTAGGTCATTCATGTGATTAATATGAGCCAGCAGATGAACGGACTTGTTCTTCAAAGAGATTACAGTGTCAATATCACCGGAAATGAATCAATATAGACACAACAGACAATCAAGATCTTTCATTGCCATCTTAACCCTTTGGCTATCATCTAAGTCAAGGATTTATGCGCTACGTCAAACCATTGTACTCATGTCTGGTGCTATTACGATGAAAGAGTATACTGAGCTGTCCTCACACACACACACAAGCTATTACAATGTGTGTATACAATGTGTCTTTATCATGGTGAATCATATGCCATATGCAGACTAAATAACAAGCTACCAGGTGAGATTCAGTGATGCCTCAGGAATGATGTGTCGCATGCTAGAAAGAGGTTAATGTTTACTATGGTGTCCCCGCTTGTAATGGTACAGGGGGAAATTTGTCTCAGCAGTTCTGGCTCAATTTGTCTTGTTGACAGACTTGATATTGCTGGATACAGTGATTATTTTGAGAGCTGGGCTTGTAAGTGCCGCTTTAAACATTCAGTGAGTACGGTGTGATGCACACAGATGTCAGTTTTTCAAAAACAGACAGCTAAGGGCTTGACAGGGAGAGTTCCGGGATGCTAATACAAAAACATAATACTTGGTGCACTGTAGTTTGAAGGGCATTTACGAAATGCACGTCAATATGGGCATGTGATTCAACTTAAATTGCTGTGTTGTGCCTGAATAAGAGCCCAAGTCACTTTTTCCTTAAACGGCCTGTCTGGAATTTAGGTCAATTTGAAACGCAGCACAGGTCTATTGGCACATATTGCTCTGCCATATTAAGAGCACTGTAGATGATGTATAACTGGATTTCACCTTGTATGAACTTATATATATTATACTGTATAATCACAACATAATACATACGGAATATAACTCAATATGAAAAAACAAAGTAATACAAAAATAAGGATTTAGCAAAAAATACTATTTATTTATTTTTGTATTCATGGCCATATCTATTTTTTATTGTATTTACTTGTACATTTATATAATTTAGGCTTTATATTTCATAATTCTCTCTCATTATTCGTCATCTATTTTATGTATTTCTTGAGTAATTTACTGTATGCATTTCTTTCTTTATTTTCCCATTATGGCAATGTCAATAAGCAAATATTCAAAGGCAATATAGGCTTTAAAATCCACCGTGATGCTGCCCGTGGGAGAACAGAAGGGACTCATATTCCAATAGGTATCATGACTTTTCAATTCAGCCAAGTTCCATGTTCCATGTTTAGAATAAGTTCACGAAGAGTACAGGCCACAGGTTGTGCCGGAGGAATGAAGAATCTGCACAAATTCAGTCACTCCACCTATTCACAGCTTGGTTTTTCTTTGTTTTCATTTAATCTCAGTACCACAATATATCAAACGATGCACCGATACAAAAAATAAACAAACAATAACTGTAATACTATGTGCGCTTTCTTATTGCTACAATCTGATTAGGTGTATGCTTGCAACACAGATATCGCAAAACATGACAAATGCGGCATTGAAAACGCTATTTAAATCACATCACATTGTGTTTATGAAGCACAGCCTCTGCACTAAATCTGTTTCCTAAAGCCTGCCTTGTAGATGAATAGGCAATTTAAAAACACAGCAGTGG
Organism: Ammodytes marinus; assembly: GCF_949987685.1. Lineage (NCBI taxonomy): Eukaryota > Metazoa > Chordata > Actinopteri > Uranoscopiformes > Ammodytidae > Ammodytes > Ammodytes marinus. The sequence continues at coordinate 10,586,877 of NC_137218.1, forward strand.
GTAGAGTTATCTTATTTATCATTGTGCCGATTAAGAGGCTGATTAGTTTCCAACCAGTATGGGTGTGCTGGAAAACTGTTGGTAATTTATTTATTTACAGTCCAGATGAAAACCAAATGAAACAGCCACTGATGGGCGCTCTCTCGCTATCTCTCTCTCTCTCTCTCTCTCTCTCTCTAAGCTGTAAGGGAGAGCAGTGCTCAGAAGATTATCTCGCTTCATTCTCTCACCTTTTAGGAGCCATTGGCTGGGTATTTATTTGTTCTCCCATGATGTTGTTTAATGTATCTGCTCATTAAGGAATAACTGTGTGTTTGTGTGAGCGTGGGTTTGTTTGTGTGTTGGTTGTGTAAGCACACAGGTGCATGTGGGTACGTCTCAATGCATGTGGTTGATCGCTATGTGTCAGTTAATGCCGGTTTGTGCCAGTGGGGGCTCATTCATTCATGATGACGAGCTGATAACATTGGACTGTGTTTGTATGTTTGTGTATGTGTGCGCGTGTGCACGCAGTTCTCACAGATGTGGCACTGGCACAGTAATTAAACTCCCCCCCGAGGCTTCAGTTATTGATAAGGCATGAATAAATAAGAAGCTGCAGCACAGCGGAGGTGTTTGATAGACATCCATCGCAGACAGCTTCACCCCAGGGACAGTTTGAGGGAATATAGAACATTGTTTGACTACTCCCTACACAACAGACATGTTCATTTATCAATGGACTTTACATGTGTTTACAACAGTGCTAACCGTGCTAATTTATTTAATTTAAGTAGAAAACTCAGCTGATCATCTTTACAAAAACATGTTATACATACTGTATACTGTACATCATGGTTAATCACAGCCCGATAAGAAAAATAGCAGCATTAGCATTTTTCTTTTTTTTTAAATAGACTTATGTTTTCAACACAATGAGGAAAGACTGAAAGTTGACCGTGAACTGTTCGATGCCAACACAAGCCGTTCACATGGAGACCAACTACAAATTGGTAACTGAATTGAATCTGTTCTCTGTACAATAACACATATAAATAATATCTAATCATATCTATCTAAAACATTACAAACAACAACACAAATGTGTAAATAAAGTGGCGGTTGTGGTTAGGTAATGAAATCCCCTAATTCCTTTGACTTGGAATCTAAATACAAGATGTGGTTGATGCAGGATAGAAAACAAGTTTCAGGGGCGCCCTTAGCTCAGTTGGTAGGGCGTCCCCCCCATGGGCCTCGGCCAGCAGCGGACCCGGGTTCGATTCCAGCCCGCGGTCGTTCTCTGCATGTCACTCCCCTCTCTGCCCCATTTCAACTCTGTCTCTACACTATCAATAAAGCATAAAAATGCCCCGCAAAAAAAACAAGTTTCACCCGAGGTATTTTAAACGCTTTCCTAAAGGCTTAAGCATCTTTTTAATGTGCAACAAGAATCGTCACTGCTGTCCTTGTTCAGGTGTAGTTCTGTATGCCATTGAACTCTTTGTAAAAAGGTTCATTATCAGCACTTTCTTTGAATGCTGTTTTTAGACTAATATACGTAGGTATTGAAGTCACACACAAAAGGCTGAGTATTCTTTGAGTGAGCTGGCGTTCCACTTCACAAAAGTACTTTTGACCTTGTTCCACATTTTGATTGTCATGTTTGATTGGTTGCCTACTCAGTCAAAACATGGTCAGGGGCAACTTGCTGCCTGGAACCAGAGAGCATAAGCGTAAAGAGAGAGTAGGGCTATTTTTTTTCCTGAAGGCTCACTCTCCCCCACAGAGATTTAGGATCTGTGAGCCAGTTACTGAGCAGTATATTGTACTCACTAAAATGAGTTTGGTCAGATTAGCTGACGGCTGTCATTCAAAGGCTGTCATTCAACTGCTATAATTTGCCAGAAAGATCAATAATAATAGTAAACACTGACTTTCTTTGTGATGAAAAAATTGGCTGTGACCTTAAATGCCAAAGAAAGTTTTAGCTCAATAATTTATTTTGTGCCATGCCTGGAGCAATTTATTTTCTAATCTGCAGCTTCCTATAGGCAGTCGAGCACTAAAAGTCCATACGACTTATTACCCTGATATACTTCAAATCAAAATGATATAAGCTCTACATTGCCATACATTGTCATAAACCTATTAACCAAGTGGACATTACCTGTCCAACATTTTTTTTAAATTTGTACTGTTTGCCTGTGTCGTCATATCAGACCTTTACATGCCTGAGGCTGCAGTGAAAGCCTTACCACCTTGAAATAGTCTGCATCACCCTGTCATTCATCACCTTGAATCCCTAATAAGATTTCCCCAAAATTTGCCTTCTTGCACAATTTTTCACTGTATCTTGACATTTTTCTTATATCCTATCACCGAGAGTGCATGTGTGTGTGTGTGTGTTTCAAAGTGAGTCTGCAAACACAGGAGGAAAACCTTGTTAGAAGATATGTATCGTATAAATCAAGTGTCAGCGCTTGTGCACACTGAGCTAAATTGAGTGGAAGGAACTCTCCAGAATTGAGTTGCACCACTATTAATCCAGTTAGAACTTTCCAGATCAGTGACTTTGTTCATTAACAGCCTTCAAAGCCTCAAGTCTATTAGTTACAAGATGTCAAATGGAGTCATTTAAAACCAGCTCGGGAGTCATGTTCTAATTAATCAACTTGTGTTGTAAATGATTCCTAAGCAGGCCTATCAACAAACAGACAAAAGAAGGAAAAGTGAACCTTTCCACATTGTTAAAGCCTACATACTGTATGCAGACTATTTTAAATGAAGGTAGGCAAAACAAGTGTATTTTTAGGAACAAGTACATTTTGAGATTTGTTTGTATTTTGCTACTTATAATTTATTAAAAAATAGGCCAAATTTTAAATTTGGCTCTTTGCGTCTGTATCTTTCTCCTGTACAACCATCTTTCTCTTAACACCACACAAATGCCTTCATGAGACCGACGTCACGTGTAAATACAAATTTTAGATTCATAAAATAAAAAAAGGTTGTATCCAAAATCAGTTCTGTAAAAGATTAGACCCTTTATATATGTTGTCAATTGAAATAACGATTCTAACTCTGGCTTCTTACAACATTTTTTATTTGTGGTTTTTCGAAAAGATCCAGATGTATGCATAATTAGTGATATATTGCCAAATTTGAGTATTTTATTCAAAAATGTCTGAAAACATTTGAATATAAACTTTATATCATTACTGTGTGTGAGCATCAAAGCTAACCAACATTTTAATGATGGTAAAATGCATGTATCACTCCAAGACTGTCCACACCAAATGTTTGTCTCTTTTCCTCGTGTGGTATTAAGACGTAGGAGGAGTTGGAAGACTTGTTTCCATGACGACGAGCTCGTCAAACACAGCAAAGTATATATGATTCAAGGCATCGAGGCGCTTTTCTGAAGTCTTGCGTAATACCCAGTGGTGATGCCTTCATCCGCCCCTGCAAAATTAACTGATTTACAGGCAAAATGAAATACCCGACAGATTGACGCCACTCTGTTGCCACCCACCTTACAATCCGCCTTATCTCACCTGCCATTAAATGCCCTCATTATCCACATGTATTTGGGTCATGTTGCTCCACATAACACATATCCCTGTGAACACTTCATCTTCCTTCCATCACTCCATCTTACCTCTGTAGCTCTCAGTATGGAAGAAATGGGTGTGAGGTGCTGTGCTTTTGTGCTGCAGCCTCCGCCGAGACCATAAATACACATGATTACCGGCACTGTCCCTTCTCTAAGAGAGTATGTTCTGGTCCCCACCTAATAAGCAGTGACACCTTGATGGTAGCGGCTACACTCCACTGGCAATATCAAGATACTGTTCTTAAAAACCTAGCCTTTGCTTTTAGTTAAATTGCACCTTTATGTGATGCACTAAATGTGTTGAAACACCATATCTCCTTCTTTAAGCATTAACCTTTTATTCAGTTGTTTCAACATTGTAGCTTTCCCTAACATTAACCAAGTGTTTATAGTTGCCTTAACATAACCGGTATTACCCTAATCATGCCTAATTTGGCTTGAAGAGGTACTTGAGAGAAAACAGAAATAAATGTGCACAGTTTTCCGCAGTAGGTCATTAGTGGTCCATCTTATTTAGCTTTTGTGTGTGTGTGTGTGTGTGTGTGTGTGTGTGTGTGTTCTGGTTTTTCTTTGAGGGTAGGTCCCTTTTTATTCAACTAAATGAATTATATATCGGGAACATTTGATGAAATCACATTAACAACAAATTACATCAGAATGAATTACTTTGACTTCGTTATTTGAGCCATAAGGAACACCAGCCATGTGTGACCACACACTGTGTACACCTGCTATACAGATCCAGTACATCCATCAGAGGTGTGCTGTTTAGTTGTGGATAACGACCAATCATTAAATTTGGCTCTTAATAATGAGGACAACATAAATCATCCATTATATATCAGCAATGCCAAAAGCATGTGCAAAGAGAGTGGGATGGTAGATGAGGAATCAGTGATTCACCACTTAACACTTCATCAGAACAGAGGTGGAAGAAGACAAAAGAAGAATTCATAATTCTGTAGGGATTCAGTAACATTTTCGTACACGTGTAATTAATAAGTGACGGCAACTTTGGGAACTTTTGCAGCTTGGAGGTGGTGTACACACTAACAGAACTACTTAACACTATAATGTAATCCAATACAAACATTAACTCACGTGTCGGAAACCTTTCTTAGACTGCATTAGAAATAAGTTGATTTTGAAGCTATGGACGGTGAGCAAATATTATGACAGTATTTCATCATTTGGGTATTATTTCATCCTCCTGAAATGTGTGAACGTAATGTGACAGCTTTTTCTGTACCTGTCTTATATTTGCAAATAATAAGTGAAATCGGCTGTCAATAAAAGAGGTAGCTATAACATGAGTCATAATAAGTAAAGGCCCAATTAAGAGAGATAATCTAGCAGCTTTATTAGGAGGCCCTGTCATTGTTATGTCTGCATTCTGGAGGTCCACAGGAAGCAACTCCTGTCATAAGAGGATTAAGAGTTGCTGCGTAAACCGACGGTGCATAAGTCATCAACACTGCAACACTAAGCAACTTTAACGAGGGAAAATAAGGCTGTAAACATTGTCAACTAAACACACGCAAAGCAAACTGATACAAACCAGTACAGAAGATAATTAGTTGAATGTAAATATATTTGTTATTTACCTAGTATTTATTTGAATGTTTTATTAGTTGATTTGAAAAGATCCTGGAATTTGTTAACTATTCAAGAAAAAAATATGAAGTTTACAGAGGATATAATGTCAATTCTGTGTATCTTTCTAAACTAGAAGTGTGTCTGTTGGCGTAACTTGTACATGTGCACCTGTGTTTTTTTTACATGAACATGTCTCTCCACATGTGTGGGAGGTTTCCTCTCTGCATATTTTATAATTCCTGTAGAAGCCAGCTGTTCACCACAGGCTGGATTGGTGGATTGTTTGTTGCTTGGCCTGATGTTATTTGGTGTGTAAACATCTGCAGTAGCCTGTTCTTTGATGAGCACCGCATGCGCTGACCCAGTTCCTCTCTCTCACTGCATACAGCGTCTCATAACAGCTTCCAGTAGCTTATGTCGTAGTTTGACGTTTTGGTTTTTCCCAGGGTGGCCTTGCACACTCTTTGATATGACACACTCGGCTGAAAAACTTGAATCAACTGTTTTAATGTATGCTTCTTCTTTTTTTTTTGGTTCATTGTAATGTGAGCGCTGGTGTGCTGGTATCATTCTGCTGAGAATTTACTATGAGTCAGCAGCAGTGTCTTTGATTCCAACTCCATCTTCCAGCTGCATCGGTGGAAATCTCTACCTTTTCCCTGAGTCTATTTAAAGCACAAGCCTCAAGACTGTATTAGCTGCTCACATAGATACATGTGTAAGAACTGCTTACTCGTTTGATCTAAGAAAAACTTGTATAATCTCTATGGTGCTTTGAGATTGCTGAATTTTGGTAAATATAGTCGTTGTGTAGTATTTACTGGTTCCTGGACAATGTTAAATAATATTAATTGTAAATGCGACACTCTACATTTCGGAATTAAAGCTATTTGTGTAACTTTTTCATATGAATAAATGTCGGTTACATTCAAGCCATCGCCAAATGAGATGACACAAAGTTGATTAAGCCTATCAGCTCCACAAAACTCTCTCAGTATGGCAGAGCGGGCACTGGTGTCGCCCACCGACACTGCCGCTGGAGCTCAGAAAAAGCCCAAGAAGCACACACAATGGTTCAGTGGTTGATTATACTGCAAGTAAAAACCTGGATGTAGAGCAGAAGTAATACAATCCATGTGTCATCACTGATGGCTTAAATCATGTAGATGCGCAGTGTTGTTGTAATTACTCAGAATATGACATTTGTTTGATCAGATTTAACATTTCCACCTTGTCTGTGTATCTCCCTGCAGGTGTGACCACTGTCCTGACCATGACCACACTCAGTATCAGCGCCAGGAACTCGCTGCCTAAAGTGGCCTATGCCACAGCTATGGACTGGTTCATTGCTGTCTGCTACGCCTTTGTCTTCTCGGCCCTCATTGAGTTTGCCACAGTAAACTACTTCACCAAGAGAGGTTACGCCTGGGATGGAAAAAGTGTGGTGCCAGAGAAGGTATTTGAAGCTTTTCTTTTGTATTCTGTGTATTCTAAAACATAGAGATTAAAGAATAGCTTTGAGAAAATATGGTTTGTTAGGCACTGATATGCCACATTTCGGCATTGATTATCCCAATTGTTCAGTTTATTTGTCTTTCCTTGCTTTTTCTGGCAAAATGAGGGCAAATCCATGTATCTAACAACTTAAAGACCTGTCACTAGACCAGACACCACCAACCAAAGCTATTATTCTAAAAACTGTATGAGCTGAATTTTGTTTCAAAGACTCATTCTTCCGGACAGTTAGCACTTAGCTGCTGGGGGAGCGAGGACAGGCAGGGAGCATTTAGCTGTTGTCGCCACCTCATCTCATAGAAAATGCAATATGAATAACATGAAGTGAACATTAATAGTTTAGTGTTCATCTTGTGTGCTTTCTGCTCCAGTTGTCTTCTCTGCTGCAGTTAGCTGCAGTGTATTCTATAATCTCCCTGTTATTTTTTTGGGAAGGAATAACAACAATAGAGGCCAACATTCAGTCTTAAATTGCTTAGTTTATTACTTCTATTTGCAAATATGCAGAAGTGAGGAATTCATATTTCGCAGGATTCTTAAATGACACACTCACATCATTAGTTTGGCAAAAGAGTCAAATTGCATGTTTCAAAAATCTGAACTGTATTTTTTTCTTTCTTTTTGTGTTACCTTTCCCCAATGCCTTTCCCAACAAACAAACAAAATCAGCAAAAGAAGAAGAAAGAGTCCCTCTTGAAGAAGAACAACACCACAGCCTACCCAGCTGCCACTGCTACAGCCTTCGCACCCAATATTGCCAGGGACCCTGGATTGGCCACTATTGCCAAAAGCGCCCCCCCACCCCCAAGTGAGCCCAAGGAGGAGCCAAAGCCCAAGCCTCCAGAGGCCAAGAAGACCTTTAACAGTGTGAGCAAGATCGACAGGATTGCCAGAATAGCCTTCCCATTGCTCTTTGGAACCTTTAATCTGGTCTACTGGGCAACTTACTTGAATAAGAAGCCCAAATTGCAGGGGATGAATCCACAACACTAATCCATGTTTTGTTCCTTTTAAAATGATACCTGTAATATCTTTTTCGTTTTCTTTTTTTCTTATTTATCCTGAAACAGGTGTTTATTTTCAGACAAACATGGTGTCCATGCTGGTTTGAATTTCCAGTTGTTGCATTGCTTCTATGTTTACCTAAAGTTTGAAGATTTTGAAAAAATTAAATAGAGAAAAAAAAGAATGACAACGATACAGACTTTTGAAAGGGTGTTGTTCAGGTCTCAGATGATGCTACTAAGAAAATGCTACTATACATATATAGCCAAGAGAATGCTATTTTACAACTGCACATAGCCCAAACTTGTTAGGGGGCTTTTGTTTCAATGTTGTTTTTTTATAATTTTTTTCTCTTTTTTCTTATTTTATTTAAACATGGAATCACAGACACAGTATAAGGCACTGGTGTATATGCATGGGCAGGGCATATTATGATTTAGTTTTATTCATTCAAAATGCAGATCAACATTTACTGATAGCTTAGTTTATTTGAAATCAGCAAGAGAATTATACGCTCGGTCTCGGTCAAAATATCTCCAATTCTCTGTAGGTGTTTTATGAGATCACTTATGTCATTCTTCAAAATATGTTAGGGTTTCTGCAATAGCAATAAAACATGTCTCAGTGAACTCACCATTCATTTAGGGATTAAAAAAAATATACTAAAGTAAAACCATCTCTGTGCTCACATTGAAAATATTTATTTCCTTTCACGGCTTTGTAAATATCAAGTGTTAGAGATGTCAATATTATGTTTAAGCTTTGCAAAGTGTAACTAAAGGGTATGTTTATTGAAAAAAAGTAAACTTTTATTTTATTTCATCTATTTTTGTTTTTCTTTATGATACTTTATATAAAAAAAGAGTATATACTGGTCTGATTCATGCTTAAGTGACTGTTTCTCGCCAAGTTAGCGTTCCATTCAAAGCTGCTTTCACACTGTGTGTTCGTGTACACACTGACGGCAACAGCAGCGACAACAACATCAACGGTGTTAAGTGAGTTTGGTTGATTTAGAGAAAGAATGTAAAAAATCATATCGGAATCCTGGAGTGCATTTGGAACACTTATTATTTATGTATTGTGTTGGTTCTATTTATGGTGGGGCTTCTTTCTGTAAAAAAAAAAAAAAAGATCGTCATTTATAATTAGGTACGGTTAGCATTGCTTAAAGAGGGCCGGGGCACATTGAGAAGGAGTTGGAGTGTCTTTTCCATTTTCATTGTTGAAGCTTTGAAGGCTACTACTTTGTTGATTGATGGCACATCTGTATTTGTCCATCCCACTGTGTCCCCTGACCCTGTTTTACAATAGTCTCCCATGTCCTTTCAGTTAAAAAATTGAGACATAACACTCAGAAAGTACCAGCTACACTGCCTTCAGTATCACATGCCCGTTTGGACTCATTTGTTGCTGCTTGTTGGTGAGCAACAGCGAGATACAGGGACATAGACAGAGAGAGACAAATAGGGAAAGGAGACCTTCTGTTGAAGTGGCACTGTAATCTTGCTTTAGCCGGCGCTGTGTTTCGCACAGGATTTGTCTTGTAGTTCTACGATAGTGACAAAGATGAATATATTTTTGTAGCATGATGTCAATCCCTCTTCCGATAAAAAAACAACAGAAACCGACGCAACATACGAAAAGGATGCTTTTGTTTTTGTCTTAAACATTGCTTGCTCTTATTTTCTTTTCACTTATACAAAACACATTCTTTAAGGGAATGCTTCCCCTCTGACGTGGCACGTTGAGGTGTCTGAACAGTCCATTTTAAATTATGTTAATGTAGCAATATTACTTAGCAAGGGCTTTTCCTAGGACCTGAACCTGACACTCAGTATGGGGGTAATATCCATTGTAGCTTTACATTGACCCCTCTCTACTTGTAGTTTCATAAATATACCTACTGTACATGGAAGTCTATGATCTATTTAGATTTGGTCAACGACAACAAGCACTGCATTGTGCAATTCTGAAGCCCTTTGACTTACCACTTTAACGTTGCTTCACAAAATCTCAACAATTCTTGTTGAGGATCTTTGTATTGCATTGTGGGTTGCGGGTATGCTTCTTTCTTCTTTTTTTCATATGTTTCACAGGGCACTGAACAGGCCAAAAAGGCACGTAAGAACCCTGTAGAGTTATCGTTGTGTTTGTGCACTATATCCAAAGGAAAACAAAAAAATAGACTGGCTGTTGCTATTGTTATCATTTGCATTATCATTATGACCAATAATGAACCTATTCCCTAATGGCAGACATCTTAGCAAGCAAATGCAAGCGGTCTACTGTTAATAGCCACTTAACTTACAAGAAGAGGGTCAAGGAACTGCAGAGTTCACGGTGAACAGTTGTATAAAGATATTTGAATTCTAAACTATTGTATGTAAGTTTATTATCATGAAGAAAAAATATATATACATATGTAAAATACATAATGCATACAGTATTTGATTCTATTAATGAAGATATTAGCTAAGATGATGATGAATATTGTTTGTATTATCAACCTATTGTTATGCATTTTGCACATTTAGAAGAACAATAACATTACATTCATGTAGTCAGCTTCGTGCTATGCAAGGACAGCTTTGAACCACATCATTGACCTTATCTCCCTGACCATTGTGTTTCAGATTTACAAGCTATTATGAAAAAAAAGCTTAGCTTGTATATCAGCTGTGCACCCATTAGCTTTCATTTTTTATTTCAACCACGGCTATACAGGGTGACATCAAAGAAAACAGCGGATTATCACTTTTGTTCGTGCTTGGGATTTGTCGGTGGTTGAAGGGAAAATGGCTTTCATTGTTGATTGCACTTTTTCTCCAGAGACATGCAATAAAGTGATTAAATGGGAAAACCAGGAGCCAAACTCTAACAAGATCACCTTGTTAATATCATTTCTGTTCATTTCTTGAGCTTGTTTGCCATTATAAAATCAGGAGGCAGGTACAAATGTTATCCTAAATGGATCATTTTGTTTATCTTTTGCTTTCCTACGCTCAAAGACATTACCGGGGGGCACCAGAGAGTTTTGACTTTGAGTAAAAGTCAATTTTGTACATCTTTCTGTTGGGAATATCTTTGCTAAGCCCCTATATTTTACACCAAGCAGGATATATGGACCATTTACAAATATGTATGAGCCAGGTCTGGTTCTGCTCCAGAGAAAGAATGTGAAATATGAGGCACAGTGCAATCATGAGCTTCCAACCTTAGCCATCACACTCATATGCAGAGCATACGTGTAAATATCACATTTGTAGGCACATCGGTCATTTATTTGGTTATGTTTTTGTTAATGCAAGGTCCATTGCAGTTCTCCGCAGCACTTGCTTTTCAACATTGAGTCTTTGGTTATTCCTAGATACCTACTGGAGTTTTTTCTTGTATTTTTATCAAGCAAAATATGTTTGGATTTTCACTGAAATGTAAAAAAAAAAATACTTTTCTAAAGCACAAAAGTTGATTAGGGAAAGAGAAACTAGAGTGAGACTGTAGACATATGGACATCGACAAACACACTTTCACAATGCACACAAACACACACAACCGCATACAGTTCACAGGAATGTGTTGGTAGTTTCGATGATACTGACAAAGGGTTCTGATGGATGTAGATGAAATGGTGAACCTTCTGTAAATGTTTTCTTTTGTTTCTTTCGGTTATGATATGGCCCTGTAGAATCTGATTCTCTGCATTAGTCTTTAAATAAAAAGAAAACAAATGAAAGTCGTGGCTACACCTCTGTCTTTGTGATATGGATTGACTGAAAATTACACACAATTATCACACTTAGAGTAGAAACCATGCCGCATGTGTTTTTAAAGATGTGTCAGTTTCAGAATGTGTGTAACTTTTCCTGTTTTACCACAGTGCGCGGTATTTCCTACGCAAGGTGTGCACATTTCAGTAAGAGCTTTGTTGGAAATGTTTAACTGGGTGAAGGAATATAAAAAATAAATGAATTCAGATAACTGGCAACGCTCCAGATACTTGTAAGTAAATAGCTGCATGTACACAAAACAGGGGGTGTTATTTGAGATAGGACTAACCTTGAATGTATAAGCAGGCCCAGGACCCCGCAACATGCTAAAGCAGAGTTTAGCAGCAGCCCTTACATGACGCCTTATATTAGTAACGGATGACTGGAATGAAACTAGTCAACTCTGAATTTCCACCCAACTTGAAGGTTGCTGCAAATATTAAATCCAATTTTAACTATTATTCACTTTTGATTTGCATTTTTAATTCAGTCTTTCAGTTGGTCGATACAACTTTGGTCCAGACTAAAATATCATGGGTTGCCGTGAAATTTTGATGGATGGCTCCCAGACGCTGGATCCTGTCACCTTGATAATCCCTTGTCTTTTTCCCCAGCCACCATCAAAAGATCAAAGTTTTTCACTCATCTCGTCAACATTCTTTACACATTTATTTGATGGATTTCATAAAATCATCAGGTCAAAATGATAGCTATGCAATAATTCAAGCATAACTAATTGAATTTTCATGATCATCCGCTGTGTTTTGTGCTTAGACACTTAACAGAGATGGTAAACATGATACATATAATACCTACTTAGCATTAGCATTTTAGCGTTGACCTTGTGAGCAGTGCTAAAGGATAAACTCACAGAGCCACAAGCACTGTTGTTATTTTGTTTGAAGATTCCCCAATGGGTGTTATGCTTGATGGGCGTGTACATGTCAGAGTCATTGTCTATGATACTTCTGATAAAAAAGGACAACTGTCCCTGCTAGACTTGTGTTCACTCACACCACATCCCTAAGCTTTTTAATCTTATTGATCTTACATCAATGCAGTTGGTTTTTTCAACCTCATATTGATTGCATCAAGGTGCTTTGGTGTATTTTACTCCTTTCTCCTTGTATCATTTACAGTGTTTGAAACTGGCTCAAAGTTCCAGAGATTACTTTGAAATACAGTTTTACAAGGCCTGTGCAAGGCCAATTAATTATAACGTTGTTGATTTATTGTTTGTCATCCATACTAAACAAACTGCTCTTGCGGTTTCTACTCATGCAGGTATTTATTTTAAAACGGGTACTTCTTTTGCATTCCTGAATTTATAGCCAAAAGGTTCTACCCAATACAAAGCAAACATAAAAGCAAAGGTAGGATATGTTAAAGCTTTGTTATTGTTATTATTATCATTAGTGGCAGTTAGTTACTTTGTATTCATTGTGACAATAAATGGCTGATGCATGTCTTCAAGCCTCAAAACAAGCCCATCTAACCATCTTCCCACCGACATCTGTACTTTGCTCCTCACTGCTTTTCTCCTTAATTGTCTTCTCCTGTTGCCTCTGTTCTCACGCCTCCTCTCCTCTCCCACCCTGCCATGAGATTTCAGGTGCAGAGGAACGTGTGCTTCTTCCTTAAAAGCATGTGAGCTGCCAAGCCCCGAGACTGTTATGTAACAAAGCTGCTTCTCGCTGGCAGAAGAGCGCAGAGATGAGGTTTTTTCTCCTCCTCCTCCGTCTCCCTCTCTCTCTCTCTCTCTCTCTCTCTGTCTGTCACTTGTTTCCTCACAGGCACAGATTTTGTGGCTAGGCATGAGAACATGTCTTAGGCACAGGATTCGTTGTACTCCAATTTTCTTTGCCGTGAAATGCATATATAGCGGGGGGGGTTTCTTGATCTGCATTTTTAGACACACATTTGAATTTCACAAAAGCCTTGCGTGGATGGCTATTGACGCAAGAACAAAACCTCCTTTCCCTTTTGAAAAATGACAGTCATTTCCCTTGCCTAGTAGTTTTTCTGGGATCTCCATTTAGAGGGTGCATTGAACAGTCTGTCAGTGAATGCAAAAGTGTTTTTCGCCGGAGTGAATTTAAATTCAACCAATCCCTCCATTACACATAAGACTTTCCAGTTGTGTCAAAAAGTAGCAATAGCTGCACAACAAAAAGACAATTCAGAAAACATGCGTACCAGGGATCGCCGTGGTTTAGCACAAAAACATCCAACTCAGAACCACTTTGCTTTGCCTCTGAATGGCCATTGGAATCTATTGTGACAGTAACTTGTGAATTAAAAGCTGAATACAGCCGATGACTACTGCAAATTAGCTTTTTAAAACCGCCTTTCATTGAGTATTTCATGCTCGGAAAAATAAAAATGTCGTGGGGTATTTCTTGAACATTGACCCTTGTCATCCAATCCATCAATGTAATTTGTTAATACAAATACAGGGAAAGGTTCTGCAATCTGCCCATTGCTGTGCTCAGAGTTGTTTACCATAAATATGAGATTTCTCTGTAAACCTACACTCCACATGGAAGGTCACATTCTCCACATGGGAATCCCAAAGGGGAAAGAAGTCGCTCTGTTTTTCTAACACACATCTGAAGTACCTCGATCAAATTCTCCAGGCTCCAAAAATTCTCAAGCAGGGATTTGCATCTCCTGAGATTTCTATTAGTTCTCTCCCTGCTTGCTAATTTTTCTGTCTCTTTCCTTCAGCGTCTCACTCTCTTCAAATGCCTGCTTTCTTTCCACAATTATCCTCTGGAAGACTCCATAGATTACTTGGCCAGGTATCAGGATCTGTGATTTGTTTTTCTCCTTCAATTGAAATGCATAAATGAATATATAAACATTGAGGGGAAAACAATTGGAGCAAGAGATAATTACTTTACATCCTGCACCCACTGAAATTAAATGCTTCCGCGGTAAAGGTTTGTGCCCAAGGACAGCACTGATTTTTTAGACAATATTTCCCATGTGGTGCAAACTGTTTTTGTACGAAAGACTCCCCTTAACCCCATGCACCATTAATAAATTATTGTTTTCCAGGGTGGTTGTTGTATAAAAAATTCAAATTAGTCTTTTATTTTTACTCGGCAGGGCTTAAGAAGTCAATATTGGATTAGATTTACCAAGGCTGCCACTTCCATTGTAAATTCCATCCACTGTCAAAAGATTGTCCTGAATGGAAGCCATGAAAACATTAAAATGCCCTTTCCATAACAGCAGAATGTTAGGCAGTAATTTGAGGTAGTATTATGACACAAAGTGCCATTGCACAACCTTTTCATGCTAACACATTGAGACAGGCTGTTATAAGAAGGGTGCCTCTGCAGCTTTTTGTAGTGTTGGTCCTTGTGCTGTAACATATTAGAGATGGATGTAACAAAGAACAAGTCCTTTGATATGAGTGTTTCCATTTTATGCTGCATATACAGTTTGCTGATATGTAATTTATACTTTAACATGGGCACATTTGTTAATACAGACAGTCGAACATGTGACAGGAAAGGCAAGATTTTGGCTGAAGTTACTATACAAATACTTACTTAACCAAAGAACAGCAACAGTTCTACAGTGTGAAATGTGACATGATTCATCAAACACCTCTGATTTGGCCTCCTATGCTGGTCTGGTTCATGATGTTCCACCCCAACGTGAACTCCAGAACTTTGCCTTGCTCATTTCAGCCAAATTGGCCAACAGTGCAGTTTCCCTGAGGGATTATGCTGCACTGCATAAAGACATTTCCACAAATTACAAAAGACACAAAGGAGGCCCCTATAACATCAGCATTAAACTCAAATGTGCTTTGATGCTAATATTTCCCCAAAACATTTTTCCAAAAAGTCCCTTACGGGGATGTTACTGTTTGCGGTCATAATGTGGTGCAGAATGCAGAAAGTGACCTGCTAAACTTTGCCAGGCAAGCTCATGAAAGCCGCGCCATTCAGACTTTAGCCCCCAAGAGCTGTTCTTTTGAAATAAGGACAATGTTAGTCATATAACACGACATTTGCAGAGCCACCAAAGTGACAGGTTTATCTAAATGAGCTCATTGTTTAGACTTCTTTGAACGCCGCAGAGCACTGGGCATCAGCTAATGATTGTGCAAGCAGCCATGGGCAAGTCTCATCATTCCAGAGGAAAGACTTGATGGTTAAAATGAAAATGGGATATATTCTCTGGGCCATCTTGATATCATCAGCATATTGTCATTTCTCCTACAGCTCTCAATTAAAGCACACAAGTATTCCTTTGTCGTCTCCATTCTCTCAAATTACATTTGAATGTATCTTCTAGGACTATAGCCAAATTAGCCATGTTTATACATTGGCTCAACAGTTTTTATACTTCTGTTTTCTCTCTTCTTGTCTTTCTCATTGTTTTGAAGTCGACGCCATGGGTCAGCCTGACCACTCATCCCCTGATCTCATATTGAACCATCCTGTCACTTTTGACGGTAGTTATTTTCTTCTTGCTCTGAGACTTGAGCCAAGATTGAATAAGGAACGGCAGACAGAGAGCACAAGTGACTGAGGGTGAAATGAGAAATTAGGAGCTGGATGGAAAGGGGCGGGAGGACAGGAGAGAAAAATGTACAAGGGCATTTAGGGTGACAGACTAAGGGGTATGGAAAGATGATCAAAAGAGGGTCAGAAAAAGTCAGAGAAGAAGGTAGGAAAAAGACAAAACAGGAGTAAGACAAACTAGAAATTCTCGCGGAGATTTTGAGAGAATTGAGAATTGAGGGCCTGTCCTTAACAAGGGAAATTATTGACTCTTGTAGTAGTGGAGAAAGTAGGATATTGTGAAAGGGGATAAAGTGATATGGGACGAGACGGTAGAGAGAGAGAAAAAAAATTGTCTATGAAGGGGAAAAATATGACAAGTTGATGAAAAGAGTGAACAGAAAAGCCTGGGAGTTATCAGAGGGCAAGGCCAGAAAGCAGGGACGTACTTGAACATAGTACTACTGGTATCAACTATGATGACACTATTAAGTACATGAACATAACACACTCAAAAAGCTATTTTCAAGATATTGTGTATATATATATAGATATATTGGTCATATGCTGTGCCAGTCAGAGCTGGTTCAAGGCATAGGCCATATATGCGGTCTACTAGGGCATCACCGACCCTGGTGGGTGGTGGCCTTGGAAAAAAGAAAGAAAGAAAGAAGTAAACATTAAATGCGCTTGAACAAATAACATATGAAATGTACTTTTTGCCCTACTTCCTCACAATTTTTCATCTGGTCTGGACTGCACTAGAAGCTTGAGCACTGAAATTGGAGGGGTGGGTTATCAATTGATGAGCATCACAAACAGCACTGGGTGATAGATGGAACAACATCAATGGGCAAACATATTTGCCATGACAAAGGACTGTTACTTGTTTAATAGTTGTGTTAAATCTGCAGTATAACCTTTCATGATCATTTCTTTTTTACGTTTGTCATTTTATTTTATTTCAAAAAGTAATAACCAAATCCCAATCTCAACTAGATTACCACCTGGAGCTAGTGTTTTAATAGCTTTACCCTTTTGACTGTCTCATCTTCCTATTTCCTATTTATTTTTACATTTTGGAATTACACGTCTTTCTCTTCCAAGTCACAAACCACATCCTCCTACCCCACCTCTAAATATATAAACGGATGTT
Organism: Ammodytes marinus; assembly: GCF_949987685.1. Taxonomy (NCBI): domain Eukaryota; kingdom Metazoa; phylum Chordata; class Actinopteri; order Uranoscopiformes; family Ammodytidae; genus Ammodytes; species Ammodytes marinus. The sequence continues at coordinate 10,604,034 of NC_137218.1, forward strand.
GATAAGACAAAAGCTGCTGTCTGATCTTCGAAATTGCTTTCCTTTTTTTTCCTGGGATACACATTCAATGTGTCTGAAGCGTTGCCTTATATAATATTGGCCGTTATGTAACATCATCTTTTTAAATTGCTGTTTTACCATCACTTGATTACATTTTTGTGTCTGCCACTTGCCAGCCAAGTATCCTGAATCAAGAGAGGTCTAAGCTTGTTGCAATCCACGGTTATATTTAATACCAGACAACAGAGGGGTAATTTAGTTGGCTTATATCACCACACACGCATCCTGTTCTATTAAATTGCAAGCTTTCATGTGGAATTAACAAGTTTTCTCACTGCTTACAGAAACACCACTTCAACTCCACCAGTTACAGACATAGTACATTATGCCCTTGTTTTTTGGACCACTGCTGGAACACAATCAGTTTTGCTCTTATGAAATAATGGAACTTTGATGATTGCATTTGCACCAACTACATAAGTTCACTTATTAAAATTGCATTTACTAGTGCAGTGCCCGTAGGAAGCAGGTATTAGCTTATGCATGCTTAAATGTAACCTGTCTATGAAAGTGGGACACATAAACAGATGTAGCCTACACATAGGCAGTGCCACACAGTCATTGAAATGGCTGTCGCGTCGCTTGTCAATGTCACTTTTGGTCTTTCTTTAATATTATTTTGCGCCATATATAATTCTCTGTTCTGTGGAAAGGTTTAAGAACATTTGTTTTGGAAAGTTGAGTGCATTGAATGAGGAAGTTACAACAGGCTGTGTCTGCTATGTGTGTCCCGCTCGTCAATGCAAGTGTTGGTCGCAGCAGCCAATCAAATCAGAGGGAGGCGGGGTTTAGTCGAGGATAACGTCATGCTCCGTGCTCACTGTGGCCTTCAGTGTGCGCACAAATTTGCTGCCAGCATGATATACATATGATAACTTCTACATGTTTGGTCCAAAAAACTTCAAAATCAAGGATGCGCACCTTTATGCCGTGCACAAGCCATATCCGGAAGCTCAGGCCTATCTGACTAAAAGTCAGAGATATATGCGAGCCACAGACACAAAGACAGACACACACACACACAGACGTTTCTTGCTTTATAGATAGATAGATAGATAGATAGATAGATAGATAGATAGATAGATAGATAGATAGATAGATAGATAGATAGATAGATAGATAGATAGATAGATAGATAGATAGATAGATAGATAGATAGATAGATAGATAGATAGATAGATAGATAGATAGATAGATAGATAGATAGATAGATAGATAGATAGATAGATAGATAGATAGATAGATAGATAGATAGATAGATAGATAGATAGATAGATAGATAGATAGATAGATTTGGGGCGACTGTGGCTCAGGTGGTTAAGCGGGTTGGCCAACGATCCAAGGGTTGGCGGTTCAATCCCCGCCCGGCCACTGGTGTCATGGTTGTTGTGTCCTTGGGCAAGACACTTCACCCACCTTGCCTTGTGTGAATGTGTATGATTGCTGTATATTTGAGGTGGTGGTCGGAGGGGCCGTTGGCGCTGAATGGCAGCCACGCTTCTGTCAGTCTGCCCCAGGGCAGCTGTGGCTACTCTCGTAGTTTACCACCACCGGTATGACTGTGTGTGAACGAATTGAACCAGGAACCCTGTAAAGCGTCTTTGAGTGCCTAGGCAATAAAGCGCTATATAAAACCTATCAATTATTAATTAATTATTAATTAATTATAATTATTAGATAGATAGATAGATAGATAGATAGATAGATAGATAGATAGATAGATAGATAGATAGATAGATAGATAGATAGATAGATAGATGGATAGAGATGTGTTAGCTATTTGCAGTTCACTCTCCCTCACTAAAGCAGTACGGTGGTGCTTTAGCATTCAGTGCCCAAATCTGCAGCATACAATCAACTCTTTGTGTTGATACAACAGGATTTATGTGGAACAAATTCTTACTCTTTTTGTATTATTTCCTTCCAAACAATGGCCCTGGTTTCGGTTTTGCTGCAGTAAGCTGGTTGGCTACACAGTCAGTAAACACTGCCTAATTCCTGAAGGTCAAATACTCTTGGATCCAACGCGGACAATATGTTTGCATGGTTCAGTGCGAGGTTATTTGGAAACATAATTTGTTTGGAAAATGAATTTCTTTGCAGGGTATTATCAGAATGTGAGTGCTGTATTTAATATAAGCTCCACTAGGCATGCTCAGTATTGACCCGATGCAGCTACAGTGCAGCACCTGTCACAGCCAGAAGGCCTATTGAGCAGCAGGCACAGAAAAAAAACATTTGCCTATAAGTGTGTATACAGCTGAAGGACTTAATAAATGTATTGCTTCACAGTGCCAAGTTACATGTGATTTTGTATGTATTTGTGTTTTCTGTGTGTGAGTGCCTGTATGTACGTACTATTGGTCCTGCCTAGAGCTGTGTTCCTCTCCTATGAATCTCAGAGTAAACCCTCATTCACCACGGTCAGCTCGAGCATCACCTGGTTAAGGGTTCGTTTTTGTCTCATGCCCTGTACAATCTGTGCACTCTTTCCCCCTTCAGGGATTCTGAAGGGATTGTTTTGTGTTCATTCCTCTATTGTAATATTGCTTTACCCTTCCTCCCTCTTCTCTCTCTCTCTCTCTCTCTCTCTCTCTGTGTTTCCATCCCTCCCCAATTTTCCTTTTCTCCCCCAAGGCCTTCCGGATGTTTTGTTCGTTGTTTTGTCAAGACGAATAGCTCCCATGCATATCACTAAGAAGCTCTGCAGTTCAAAGGGCTGTAAAGCTCACTTCTGCTCAGCCACACTTTGCCATTCAATCATACCGTGTTACTATGACATGCCCTATTGGAACTGTCTATTCTTGGAAGGGAAAGTATCCACTTAAAGGGCACAAGTTGTAGGGAATTCACTCACAAGAATATGCATTTTCTTTTTACTTCTTATCACATTTTCTTATTGGAACTTGCACCGTGGGTAAAGAGGTTTCCCTTGTTTCCCACTGAGAATTACCCTGCTAAAACTCACTGCTGAAAACTATGACACAGTGCTGCTGGCTGTAACTTCAACAAATGTATTGGCTTGTACAGGTACAAGAAAACGGATTTCCTCTGGAGGCCAGTGCTTTTCCTGTCTCCAGCGCATAAATCAATAAAGAACTTATAGGAGAACATGGTGTGTGACCCCGGAGGCAGAGTGTGAAACATTAATTTGGTTGTATGGTTAAGATGCATGATGCTTTTGCGACGCAATTATGAGAGGAGTTATCACAAGAAAAACCCATTTTAGGAGGACATGATTTTCCTCTTCCATTTTTCCCTTTCACACAATGTCACTCTACGCCCAACCCCCCATTGAGCAGCCAAGTCCTGTTCTGAGCCGTTTATCTTTAGATGTATGGTTTGTCTCTCAATCTGATGCTCTGCGTATGGCTAGACAGCACATACTGCAGTGTGTTGATTCATACATCAAGCCTTCATAGAGCGTGTACACTATATCGACCACACGCCTCCTGAGGGATGCATGGGAGCTACTGAGGCATTCATCAAGAGTTAACAGGTTAAATGCAAATGGTAAGGAAGGAATATAGACCCGCGTCAGATTGTAGTGGCAGATCAAAACATATGGTGCTCTCTTCCAGCGGGCTTTTAAAAGGGCAGAATAGTAGTTGGTAACAAGTGTAATCTCAAAAGAAAATGTGTGCGGGGGGTGCAGCTTGTTGACAGGGATATGACTAGGGCTGCAACTAACGATGATTTTGATAATCGATTAATCTGTCGATTATTTTCTCGATTAATCGATTATTAATCGATTAGTGTTTTGGCCCGTAAAATGTCAGAAAATGGCGAAACATTTTCATCAATTTTCCAAAGCCCATGTTGACTTCCTCAAATGTATTTTTATGTCCAAAACACACAGATATTTCAGTTTACTGTCATAATAGGATTAAAAAAATGTTTTATTAAAAAATGACTCGAAACGATTAATCGATTATCTAAATAGTTGGCGATTATTTTAACAATCGATTAATAATCGATTTGTCGATTAATCGTTGCAGCTCTAGATATGACACAGCATAACAAGAAACAATCAGTGGGAAAAGCTGTAGACTGAAGACTTGGAATAAAAGGCACAAAAGTCAACACTTTAAACTTGATTAGAACGTACATGACTTACTTGAGACTCGACTTTAAAATAAGACTTTAATGGGAAACAAAAAGTTAATCTGTTTTACTTATGCCCTTAACTGGAATATAAGGGCTAAGGGTTAATTTATATGAATACAAATATTATAATTGTATGATTGTATAATTGCATTGAATTGAACAACAGATCAACTCCGGATGACCTTGTGTTCTGCTGGGTCGCTAAATGTTCATAATAGCTTTTAGAGTGTAATTGTATCCATATTAGCTAAGTGCAGACGGGTTAGGGTTGCAAGACGTCTCAGCTGTCAACTTGACTTAGGGCTGGAGTGTGTCAGAATTAATGTAGGTGTTCCATTTAAACAAGGGTGTGTGGGAGAACTAAAGGACTGGACATTGACATTGTTACAGGACAATTTTAGGTTAACTACGGAGCAGACGGGTCAATCTCTTGTTACTGGTGAGTAGAGATACACATTCCTCTAAATTATTGGAAGTCAGCACAAGGCCCTTGTTCGTGTTGTAAAGACAGCATTAGGTCATTGTGTTGATTTTACTTTTGAACCATTATTAATCATTCTAAACCAAGACTGCAGTTAGTCAGTGAAGTTTGAACAGGTATTTAATATATGAAAGAAGTCTACCACAGTCTTTCAAAGTCCATTGTGATGGTTGTGTAGTAAACATTTTCTTTAGCCTATCAATGTAATAAAAAATAAATGTTTTGAGCCCAAAGTATTTGGTTGTGTTTTGTAAATAATATGACAATCCCTGGGACTTGGGTGGTGGTGCATGTGTGTGAGTGTGTGTGTGGAGGGGGGGGGGGGGGGGCAAATTGGAGAATTACAATTATAAGTGCAATGGAATGTACAAGATTCAGTTCAGTGAATTTTTTGCTCAAAATACCAGGCTTAAGGCAGAGCACCAAGGCTTTGGTCTCAGCATGGTGCAATGCCATTGCCTGTATTAATCTGATTATTTTTCCGTTTTAGGCTGTGTCTGTTCTCCTGGGCAATTGCTCAGCCTGAAGTTCTTAAGAAATTCAAAGATTTCTGTATACAGCATATCAAGAGGGACGGATTGGATGTCATCCGTTATAAAACACAGATGTACTACTTTGTTTTTTGGGGAACATTTGCATATTACATGAGGGTGTGTCTGAGGCTCTCCGAGAAAAGAAACAAAAATCCAGATTTCCTTCTTGAACATGGAACATCTGCATGACTTAGAAATGACTGTGCTCTTTCTCTGTCATGTTTTGGAAACAGGGGGAACAGGAAGGCACCCATTACAAAAAACGCTCACGAACAAGGGCGCGCGCACATACACACACACACACACACACACACACACACACACACACACAGCTAACACTAATGTCATTTGTTAATGTTGACATTTGTTCCACCCTCAGGCAATGCATTTTCCCTCTTCATCCACCCCTTATTGTTTCACATCAAGCAGTCTGGCCCTACCCACTATGTAAAAAACAACATCCATCAGCTAGACAGACAGACAGACAGACAGACAGACAGACAGACAGACAGACAGACAGACAGACAGACAGACAGACAGACAGACAGACAGACAGACAGACAGACAGACAGACAGACAGACAGACAGACAGACAGACAGACAGACAGACAGACAGACAGACAGACAGATAGATAGATAGATAGATAGATAGATAGATAGATAGATAGATAGATAGATAGATAGATAGATAGATAGATAGATAGATAGATAGATAGATAGATAGATAGATAGATAGATAGATAGATAGATAGATAGATAGATAGATAGATAGATAGATAGATAGATAGATAGATAGATAGATAGAAGGACTGAAATAATAAGATAGGGAGAGGTATATATAAATAGAGTGAGCGAGAGATAGAGAGAGAGAGAGAGAGAGAGAGAGAGAGAGAGAGAGAGAGAGAGAGAGAGAGCATCTGCTCATCTCACTGCAGCAGATCCAGCAGGGGGAGTCGTTGCAATATTTGGTTGGTTGCTGGCTGTCAGTTGCAAAGTAAATACACAATCACCTCCAGACTAAAATGTGCAAACACATGCAACTTTTTCTCCAGACCTAAAATGATTTCCAAAACAGAGATAGACAAAGCTAAATAGTCCTTTGATAAACTATACAGGCAGGTATTTTCAGTCTGTTTTTTTCCCCTTCAATGTGGCTCATTCGCTCTTTTTCCTCCCTCTCTCTGTGCTCAAGTTTAACTCACATGGCTGGAGAAAATGCACATGTGGAGCATGCAGTGCAGTGAAAGAGCTGTTCACAACCATGAAATGTATTCCCCTCTCTTGGGAGGTTCTGACATTTTGATATATAGAGAGAGAGAGATAGCAGGTTATGTGGATGAATTTAGACACAAAGACAGATTTGTATCCCTCTGTCAGATGGTCATCATCTGTGTCACTGTCACACTGAATCTATTAGTATGTCACAACGTGTGTGTCTACAAAGAATATGACAGAAAAACACATCACAAAAATAGTGGTTATAGTAGGAAAAGGTATGTGTTTGGCACTGATTAAGCCGAACTTGCTCCAGTGTTCAAAAGCGTAGGAAACACGTATGCCATCACTGATCGCAAATTTTCAGATGAAAAACAGATTCTAGTCTTGTTATTTTCTCTGTGTTCTGAAGTAAAACATCATAAAAAACAAGCAGCATGTTTTTTTACAGGTGGCAATTTTGAGATGATCCGAAGTCTGTTTTTCTGCTACATTATTAACACATTGCCTTTGCACACGCACAGTTAGGCCTTGGGTGCAAGCTATTGTTCAATTTCAGTATGACCTCTCGCCCCTCACTTCTGCAAAAGCCTCTGATAAGGTTCGTCTTTGAGATTATGCCTCAAAGCCACATTTTTAAAAACCTTGCATTATAATTACATTTTTTGTGTCAACATTATCAGATTTTTGTTGTGGTCCAAATGCCATTAAATGATCTTTTTCAATTTTCTGGCCTTCCTACTGTGCTTCTTTTTTTAAACTATTTGAAATGGGACCTGGACATTTAGTTTGTGTTTGTAAACTATCAAATAGTATCTTTTTGTTTAATTTAGTAGGCAACTTTATACAAAATGCAGCTCTTCTGTGTTTAAATATTCTGAAAAGTTGTGTATGATCATAGTTTTGTCAAAAACGTAAGACTTATTTCAAGAGAATCCGAAACAACCTACAACTGAGCCGTATAACGCATTTGAGTATATGATTACCACATTGCTGCATTTCCAGTCTGGGCAGAAGGACATCAAATCAATGGAGAACAACTATACAGCTCCTTAACCCTGCACTTTAGCCATTCATTGTTCTCTGGCAAAGCAATGATGGTTCAACTCTCTTGTCATGTTGCTCCTGCCAACCTTTTTTGGACCTCTGCTTCCCTGCTTTGGCCCTTTTCACTTAGCCTGTTACTGAACCGAACACATTGGAATGCACAACCTGTTTTAACTAAAGCTGTTATGTAACCAAAAATTGTTTGTCACATAAATAAAGGACACATATCAACTTCTATGTAAACATATCATACTGACACTGAAAAACACTTATGCTATTGTACTCTGAAGGGACAGTATTGTATTCACTGAAGTGAGGGTCCACAGTAGGTTAGCATTTGATTGACAGACCATCAGATATAGCACTGGCAGGGCATGACCAGACCAGCGTTATCTCACATACCCTTTTCTCTTGGCCTCTCTGGAGACACTTCAGTGTCGTCTTGCAACCGTCCGAGCGAGTTTCATATTCGACGCTGTGAGACGCAGCACTGGGAAGCAGGGCCGGAGCGACGGACAGAACAGCAGAGGAAGACACAGGGAAAACGTTGGGTGTGGGAGAGGGAGACGATGAAAATCAAAACAAATCAAATAGAGGTTTTGAACGCTCTCCAAAAAAGGCATTAAAGGAGTAACTTAGCCGAATCCATTATGCTTCACAGGATGTGGCTGCATTTCTGCTCTAAATCAAATCACGCGTCCAGTTAATTGTTCTCACATTAGAAAAAAAGTACATCCTAGTGCTCTCCCCGGAACACTCATTCACCATGCCCCCTCTCCATCTGAGATGATGGATTGGTTAAAGTGAAGGGGCCGGGGAGGAATAATGAATCAGATGATGATGGTTATAATGATGATGATGATGCAATAATTGCCATGGCGACAGTGTCACTCAGACTGCACTGATGTGATTAAAAGTATAATGAAGCAGAAACAACATCTGAAAGGACAACAGTTGTGATGATGATGGTGGCCTCTCTTATTAAAGGATTCAATAATTTTTCTTGTGTTTTTTCCGACAGTGCAGATTTTCAGTTAGACACTTTCCAATACAAAGCCACTCTTATAAGCTGAGCAGAACCACTGGCGCCTGTGAAGGAAAACTACCTTTCTCAAAGTCGGCATCATACGCTGGTTTTCTTTCTTCATGGAGACAGCATAAGCAATCCCAAATGACAAAAACAAAATGTCAACACCTCCCAGGAATGACTTTTTAGGTCAAGTTTTCAGGACATTTTCCTTCTGTGTTGTCATCTACAAGAATAAAACTCCTTGAGTCAGATATGTTCTCAGCCACACTTAAGGTTTCTGAAAGAATAACTACACTCAACAAAAATATAAACGCAACACTTTTGTTTTTGCTCCCATTTTTCATGAGATGGACTTAAAGATTTAAAATTCATTCCAGATACACAATATTACCATTTCTCTCAAACATTGTTCACAAATTTGTCTAAATGTGTGATAGTGAGCACTTCTGCTTTGCTGAGATAATCCATCCCACCTCACAGGTGTGCCACATCAAGATGCTGATCTGACATCATGATTAGTACACAGGTGTGCCTTAGACTGTCCACAATAAAAGGCCACTCTGAAATGTGCATTTTTTTGCTTTATTGGGGGTCTGGGGACTCAGAACCAGTCAGTATCTGGTGTGACCACCATTTGCCTCATGCAGTGCAACACATCTTCTTCGCATAGAGTTTATCAGATTGTCAATTATGGCCTGTGGAATGTTGGTCCACTCCTCTTCAATGGCTGTGCGAAGTTGCTGCATATTAGTGGGAAGTGGTGCACGCTGTCGTATACGCTGGTCAAGCACATCCCAAACATGCTCAATGGGTGACATGTCCGGCGAGTATGCTGGCCATGCAAGAACTGGGACATTTTCAGCTTCCAAGAATTGTGTACAGATCCTTGCAACATGGGGCCGTGCATTATCTTGCTGAAAAGTGAGGTGATGTTCATGGATGTATGGCACAACAATGGGCCTCAGGATCTCATCACGGTACCTATGTGCATTCAAAATGCCATCAATAAAATGCACCTGTGTTCTTCGTCCATAACAGATGCCTGCCCATACCATAACCCCACCACCACGGGCCACTCAATCCACAACATTGACATCAGTAAAGCGCTCACCCACACGACGCCACACACGCTGTCTGCCATCTGCCCTGAACAATGTAAACCGAGATTCATCCGTGAAGAGAACACCTCTCCAACGTGCCAGACGCCATCGAATGTGAGCATTTGCCCACTCAAGTCTGTTACGGCGACGAGCTGGAGTCAGGTCAAGACCCCGATGAGGACGACGAGCATGCAGTTGAGCTTCCCTGAGACGGTTTCTGACAGTTTGTGCAGAAATTGTTTGGTTATGCAAACCAATTGTTTCAGCAGCTGTCTCAGTGGCTGGTCTCAGACGATCTTGGAGGTGAACCTGCTGGATGTGGAGGTCCTGGGCTGGTGTGGTTACACGTGGTCTGCGGTTGTGAGGCCGGTTGGATGTACTGCCATATTCTCTGAAACGCCTTTGGAGACGGCTTATGGTGGAGAAATGAACATTCAATGCACGAGCAACAGATCTGGTTGACATTCCTGCTGTCAGCATGCCTGCTTGTGGCATCTGTGGCATTTTGCTGTGAGACAAAACTGCACATTTCAGAGTGGCCTTTTATTGTGGACAGTCTAAGGCACTCCTGTGCACTAATCATGATGTCAGATCAGCATCTTGATGTGGCACACCTGTGAGGTGGGATGGCTTATCTCAGCAAAGCAGAAGTGCTCACTATCACACATTTAGACAGATTTGTGAACAATGTTTGAGAGAAATGGTAATATTGTGTATCTGGAATTAATTTTAGATCTTTAAGTCCATCTCATGAAAAATGGGAGCAAAAACGAAAGTGTTGCGTTTATGTTTGTGTTGAGTGTAACTACAATGAATATCTGGACATCAGAAAAGAACAGTACACTGCTATTCATAAGTTAGTAAAATATTGTGTGCCTTTGCATGCTGTGCAGGCACTGCCTGGGGCATTATGGAGAAAAGGCAAATGCCTAATATTAAACAGAAAAAATATTGTGAAGCCTACCATAAAGCAGGCCTCAGGATCCTGTATATCACATTATCTATTGTGTATATCTCTTTTAATATCGCATTTTCAGTTGAATTAATTTTTTTGTTTAGTTAAGTTTTTTATTGTAGGCCTACTAAACAAGGTTTTTCTGTAGTTTTTGTTGTATCTCAGCAGATGTCATTTGCTTTCTTGTCACCGCATGACTTTAAGGCATACCGAGTCATTGTAATCCAAGAACCAACGCTTGGTCAGGGCCCTTTGGCGTTGGTTACTGATGCAAAAGGAGCTTATCCAATGCGATGGCTGCTTAAAGCACTTTAATAGCCAGGCTCGGGTCTAGACGGCTGGAGCACTCGCTCTGAGCGTCAAATATCCAATAAAAAGGTGGCTTATATGGCCCGATGCATCATTTAGAAAAGAATACTGTATGTAACACACTCGCGCCAAATTAGAATTTTCTACACACTGCAGGCAGACCACATTAGTCCTCTTTCGTTCTGCAAGTAAGAAAAATGACCGTGCCACTGCGAATTAATTACTCAAACCTTCAATGTGTGAAGCCCAAACTGACCTTTACATGGTGCTTATCAAAGAGGTGCATTGCAAAATTGAAAATCTTTAAAATATAAATGGACACAGAATCTCATCAACGTTCAATGTAGAACATCAACAGGAGAGGACTTTTTTTGAGTTCAGTCCAGTTTTTGGCTCGAAAGGCTCTCATGCTTTACCCGGAAATTAGGATTTCAATATAAATCACACACACACACACACACACACACACACACACACACACACACACAAGTTTGTATGGCTATACTTGTAAGGATACGCATTGACATACTGCATACCCTAGCCTCTAACCCGAACCATCACAACTAAATCCCTAACGATACCTCACAATAACCCTGTCCTGAACAAAAGGTCTGACCTTAAACCTCAAAAAAGTCCGATACAATGTCTTTCTCAAAGGGGGGGATTGCCAAAATGTCCTTGCTCCTAAAGCCTAGGACTCAAATTGGTACTTACAAAGATAGCTGTATGACACACACACACACACACACACACACACACACACACACACACACACACACACACACACACACACACACACACACACACACACACACACACACACACACACACACACACACACACACACACACACACACACACACACACACACACACACACACACACACACACACACACACACACACACACACACACACACACACACACACACACACACACACACACACACACACACACACCCTTGAACACAACCCAGTCTCTCGTTAGCTAGTTATCGTTATGGGTTTATATACATACTATATCAGAGTCCCAATTTGTTGCTGGAGTACTTCTTTAAGAGGGTTAAAAATTTAAGTTTTTGCAACTTTAAGAAATAATCTCTTCTCCTCCACACATTTTTTTTTAGTACCATTATCTCTCATGAGAAGAGATGTTTTAAGATGTACGTGTTTACAGAAGTAATTCACTACATTCAAGTTGTAAGAACCTGGAAAGAATTACAAACTAACTTTGATATCCTTTGTGGCCGTCATCAACATTCCTTAATTAATGAATTCATTCACCACCTTCAGCTGTTCAATTGGCTGTGGAGGACAACTTTGTGAATAGTGTGACAGGCTATTTTCTGGGGACGTGGGCCCATATTTTAGTTCAGGGCACATTTATGAAATGAAACCCATTTGGATGTAAAATACTAAACAGTTATATCACAGAGTCAGGCTGCAGGGTCACTCCCCTTTTATCTGACAGGAGCGCAGCTGAAGAAATGGGATGCTGATCACATAGCTTGTCTGGATTTTAGCTTTTGGTTCAAGGGTTCATGTTCATACAAATGAATTGAACTGTCTGAGATGATCAGACGTTTGAACTTTCTAATGGAGAGGAAGAGTAAGTAAGGAGACAGTTGCACAACACTGCAGTATGGTCCATTTTATGAGTGTTTTTATTCGTAATATTTTTTATCACATAAAGCTTGCAACAATAAAACATAACCAGGGTATCATGATGAACTCAAGTGCACTCCCAAAGCTGGGTCCTGCACACTACTTTATCACCACAACTTTGAACATGGCAATGCTGATGGTGCCAGATGGGCTGGTCTGAGTATTTAAGAAACTGCTGATCTACTGGGATTTTCACTCACCACCGTCTCTAGGGTTTACAGAAAATGGCCCGAAAAAGAAAAAAATATCCAGTGAGCGGCATTCGTGTGGACGAAAATGCCTTGTTGATGTAAAAGGTCAGAGGAGGATGGGCAGACTGGTTTGAAATTATATAAAATGCAACAGTAACTCAGATAACCACTCGTTACAACCAAAGTATGCAGAATAACATCTCTGATCGCAAAACACGACACACCTTGAAGCAGATGGGCTACAACAGCAGAAGACCCCACCGGGTGCCATTCCTGTCAGCAAAGAACAGGGAACTGAGGCTGCAATTCGCACAGGCTCACCAAAATTGGACAATAAAAGATTGGAACAATCTTGCCTGGTCTGATGAGTCTCGATATCAGTTGCAAAGTTCAAATGGAAGGGTCAGAATTTGGCATAACCAGCATGAGAGCATAGATCCATCCTGCCGTGCACAATCAACCATGCCTCGTTCAAATTACTTAAACTCCCTTTCTTTCCCATTCTGATGCTCGGTTTGACTTCAGCACGTTTTCTTGACCACGTCTGCATCCCTAAATGCATTGAGTTGCTGCCAAGTGATTGGCTGATTAGCTAATTGTTTTTAAAAGGAATTGAACAGGTTTACCTAATAAAGTGGCCGGTGAGTGTATATCAATAGCATTGTTGCTAGCTTTGTGACAACTTGGGAAAACTCAGTTTTAAGAGCACACTGAACATAAAGATGGATAGTGAATCAGTGTTCTACAGATGATTGTATAGCGTTTTTGTTTTCTTACTTCTTCTAAGCCTGGTTGTTGTTATCCTCTCAGTCATAGACCAAATGGAAGGCCCCCTCCACCATGAGCAAAACAAGGAAGTGTAAATGATCGTCTGTTGTTGTGAGGAACCAATTTACGGCCACGCACAATGGTACAGAGCGCTCTGGCCTTGGGTTGAACGAGGTGTTATGTAAGCATCCCAATGGAGGCACAGACAAAAGTGATAAAACCTTCTCCTACGCAATTAATTTAAATCAAAGGCATTCAAAACCAATGAGGCATGTGAAGATGTGCTGCACTGATTAGGTGAGGTAGGACCCATATATCCACACAAATAAAACTGTGCTGTGCTGAATTAGAGTGATTTTTTCCACCTCTAGTCCTTTTGAATGTCAGCAATGACTCAAGAGACCATTTTATATTGCTCTGTGTGAAACCCAATTGTGCACTTCCATTTGTATTCCTTCCAGCTAACACTGTGTGATAAACAGTTTTGAATAGTTAATGTAACTTTCTAGGTTCAGCTATTCAATTTCCGCTGGTTTAAATCCTATTTTCATGATATTTGTCCACATTATTCACACAAATGTCCCCACCCCACAGTTGTAGACAAAGGTGTGCTCGTTTGCAGTGCTGTGAGTCAAAGCCGTTGGCCACCATTAGGAAACACGTATTATATATATTATCAAAACGTGACATAAAAAAGTATTGGCCGATGACCAGTTACCCTGCTGCTATCTTAATGACTTAGGTGACATGCTCCCAAACTGAATGGATGTTGAATGTTGAATGGTGCAGCCAGACTAAAATCTTTTACCTCTACTGTGGCACTTTGGAAGCCAGTAAAACACAAAGCCGAGTTCATAGCTGATGATCGATGTGATGGGGAAGTGTTTCTTATGGACTGTCCACTTATAAACAATGGGGATACTAGCGGCCGACCCTCATTGACGTGCATCAGGCTAAATAAGAGCTTTTGCAATAGTCTGTCATCAAAGTTAGTATATGCCTTATATAGCTTTTTTTAATCTCTTGACAATAAATGGGCAGATCATTTCCAAATAAAGTTTACTTTTTGGAACCTTGAGTCTGTGATGAAGAGGGGATGGCAGAGCATTAGTATTATTCAGATGACAAAGAGAGGCTCCGGCAAGTCTTCAACTCCCCAAAAAAAGCTCAATGAAAACTGGGATGCCACCTTGAAGGTGAACATGTCAGCAAACACTTGCAGTGTTGCAGTGCAACATCTTTATTTTGGGAACATTGGGGGAAGATGAAGGCCATAAGCAGAGATGCTCTTTTGTTCACTGTGAAGTTGTTCTCTACTAAAAGTGCTGCTCTTCTGAACAGCTAATATTGATGGCAACTGTTTTATAGTGATAGTGACATGTACTTCTGATAAAAAATAATAAAATGCAACATACTGCAAGTAAGTTCTAAAGCAGATAAATATTTTAGGAACTGCCTTATATTTAGTCTGTGAATTTGCGTGGAAGCATTTCTGTGTTACAGCTTTCCCAGACTTGCACTTTTTTTGCCCTCAAAGAGATTATTTAGTATGGTAGACAAATTCCTGAGAGTTTAACACGGAAGCACTCTAAAAACTCTCCAAGTGTTTCAGTATCCCTCTGTTTAACTGGGCAGTATCGTGCTTGCAATTCGGACCACTCGTCCATGTTGCATTTCCCATCATTTGTAATCTGTAGTATCTGCATCAGTGAGTTTGGGCTCAATTGTGTTTTGTGTATGATACAGCCATGACCCTGAAGAGAGCATAAAAGCCTCAGAAATAATACCAAAGCTGAAAGCAGAAACTCCCTGTGATCTACCTTTGGGAGTGGAGATTATACCTGCTTAACGTCAAGCAGACCAAATGCCATAGAAAGAAGTTGTGGAATCAGCCAGCTAAATTTCCCCCCTAATCACAGTGGTGAGGTTAGATGCTGGCAGGCGCCTCACAAGCCACAGTTCAGGAGCGTGCGCAAGCCTCATGGAAAGCAAATGACTGACTGTTACAGGCTTAGTGCTCCTAAAATAATCCTGATGGTTTGTTCAATCCATATACAATGGATGGTTTACTGGATCAGCACAATTTAGATAGAGCCAGATAAATTGTATTTTTGAACCTGTTTTAACCTCAGTAAAGTGTTTCTTTTCACAACCTAAATTGAACCTAAGATATTATTTATATATTACTTCACTTGGTTGACGGACCTTCACTTTAATGTTTCCAGTCCCACTGTGATTTCAAGGTAATTTATCAAATTCAAATGGAGAAGCCTAGATCGGAAAAGAGTCTTGGGGAGAAAAAAGGGACTGACATGTATGTGTCGTATGCACATTTAAATGTCCAAGTTTTTCGGCCATTCTGGACAACACTTATGATATAACGGCACTTGGAACTTATCTTCAAGAAGTTGAATTTTTTTATTATAAATGTATGCCAATGCATCTTCTAATCCCTCACATGATACTGTAGATCAGCCTCTGGTAGTGGATTACTGTCAGTTATATACTACATGTTGCACCTTTATAATATAAATAACAATATTGTATTGGCCTTAAATGTCAATCAATCAACACATTTGCTAACTCACAGTGGTATATTCCCCTTCAGGTTGCCAGATCTGAATGTCCATGAATCTAAATCAGTTCACACCCTCTGAAAGGGGGTTAATGGCATTTCATAATGAGACTGTTCTAGTGGTATTATTCTACATGGTGGTAATAGCATGGTGTTACTCGGCTGCAAACTTCCAGGCTCTCAATATGTAACTTGATAAAAACAAATAACCTTACAAAGGCAATAATAAGAATTATATGATGCTCCTTAATGTACGTTAGATACTCTGGGGATGTATGGTGAATGTAGCACAGACAGACTTATAGAATAATGATACAACATTGCTTTTTCCTTTATTTTTAAAGGCTACCCCTGAGAATGTGCTCTATTGCCCCTGTAATCAGATTGTGTTTTGTAGTTAACATGATGTATAAAGTATGACTGAAACCATTATCAGCATGAAAGTAGAAGCAAACTGAAGCAAATCAAGAGACACAGGGATGTATCCCTTAATGGGGGCCCTCATTAAATCAGCAGTGAGCACCCAGTGTCACAGCATGACATGTTGCTACATAAAGGAACACATTCTAAATGGGATCTAACAAAGACAGACTTAAAAGAAAATCACGTTATGTAACAGCCGGGGCAAAGTTGGACTGAGGCCAAGTTAGAGATGAAGCCTAATCCAATGAATTGATATTTCAGGTGCGGTTTAGAGAGTGCTCTCTCAGGCTCATGGACCTTTGCCATTTTCATTGTCATCACTGCAGCAGAAACATAGTGAAACATTCTTGTGAACAAGTTTCAAAATGCTTTTGGAGTTTGTGTTTCTGATATTACATCACTTGGGTCGGAATGCCAGATTGCTCCTCATATCAAATAGTGCTTACAGTAGACCATTATGTTCCCACAGCTTGATGCTAACCGAGTGGGGCTGTGACAGCATATGTGTGGGTTGTTAAACTGGAATGATAGTGGAACCGGGCATCTGTGTGTTCAATGATGCCATTACAGAAGACTATACCTCCCCCAGCTCTTATCTAAAGATGACACAACATAGTGTCACAGCCAGAATCGCACATGCCACTCTGTCTGCAGAGAGATTGGGCACCATGAAAGATAAATTCATTATTTAAACTTTTTCAAGCAGACATGTCACTAAGCTGAGCCTGCCCATGGCAGCACTCTCAGTGCCCAGAGTGCATCCAATTATGTTGATTACAGAAAGGAAAACCTTTGGTTCTTTGTAACAGGCTGTTGTTATTGAGATGCTGCTATGTTGTAACAATACTTGTAATGCATGTCAACATAACATTACAGTGGCATGCTGTTTTGCTTGTTCCAGGTAATTTGATCAGGTTAAATATATCTGCATAACATCGAGTTCATGTGTAAGCCCTATTCAATTTGTAAATTGAGTTCAGCAAAGGCAACTACATGAATATATATTTTTTCAATGTTATGAACCGACACAGATGAATAGGTTTCTGGAGCTGTGTAAGTGCACGAGAGACCAGGTGCATCCACGATATTTGAGCCAATTTGGCTCAAATTGGTGCAGTGACTATTGAACCAAGTGGATCTAAGCTGACATCTCTATTTTACTCTCTTTGTTAGTGTATGTGCGTGTGTGCGTGCATGCGCATGTGTGTGCTTGTCTGCTAAAGAGGAAGTGAATATTTAAAATAACAGGGACAGATTGTGTCAGGGGTATTAACTAGCATCCTTGTATAATGAGAATGCATTTTAGCCATATACAATAAAGTAAACATCTGGTCACATGGTGTAGCAGAACAAAAGTCAATACAAGCCTGCTCCTCTATCTCCAAACCCAGTCTTCCATTTGTGTATCTAATTATCCAACCGAGCAGGAATGTCTACCCACTGAAAAAATACATCCACCTTGGTTAATTACATGGTACCCTTTAGTGGCCATTGGGCAAATCAGCATTTATCTAAATGACCTCTTCCATCTCAGCTACATCAATACTTGCCACCACTAACCAGAATCTTTGATGTCTGTGTCATGACCTGCATGACAAGAGTCATGGAAGCGGCGATGACATGGCTGCAGGGCAGTGAGAGATATGTGGCCCTTGGGACTAAATGATATGGGCTCTGTGTGTGTGTATGTGTATGTGTATGTGTGTATGTGTGTGTGTGTGTGTGTGTGTGTGTGTGTGTGCGTGTGCGTGTGCGTGTGTGTGCATACCTCTGTTAAGACCGGTTTTACTGGCAGTATACTGTATGATGACAAGGGCCTACAATTTCCACTCTCGAAGCTGTAGGATATGTAACATATTTATGCAGTGATATAAAATTGAAGAACGGCATATGAGGACCGTGGAGATTGCTCCCACCTCTGCTTTTAATTCAGCTCATGAAGCCAGTTCTTTAACTGCACAGACATCGTAAAACATCTAAACAAACACTGTTGAATATATGGCTGTCTTTTTCAAGTATAATAGCCATATTTATTAAACATAAAAGTGTCAAACCATGACCAAAATGACCGTAATGCAATCTCTATTTCGCTTGTAAATCATTTAACCACAGTGAAATTAAGTTTACGGTCCAAGAGAATGGCCACTGCTAACTGTTTATAGGGGTGTATAACAGATAATGCATGCTATGCAAAAGTTTATTTAGAAGTCTTGTTGGTTCACTCTGCTTTGAAGTGTGCTGCATGGCTTATGGAGCATGGCTGAAGATGATTAACCTACGCCAAGCCTCACTTGTCACAAATAAACACATGACGTGTTTTCAAATCAGACACGCCTCATCTGCCATGCGTGGCACACTTAGGCATCAACAGCTGCAATCAACCTTGACTGCCACAGTCAAATTTGAATAACGAATGTTTGAAAAGAGAAAGCAGGAAACGGCTGGTTATCATAGAGAGTGAATGAGTTTGTCAGGCCGCAAACATGTGGAAAAAAATAGTTATCTAATCACACGTGTCCATATAAGTAAAATGCACAACAACATTTTCACTGGGTAGGGATGATTTATCAATGAAAACACTGTTTGTTGATATTAAGGTCAAGTCATTAAATCCCACTGTGTTGATATTGTATATGACGCAAAATGCAGCCGGGACTAAAGATATACTCGGCATACACTGGTGTGTCCTTGGGTCAGTGAAAACGGAAGGCAGAACAATGCTACTGAGGACACGTGACCCACTTTGCTCACGTCATTCATCTCACACACGCAACCCTAACCAGCACCGATTTCATTTAGTTTTTTGTGCTTTATTACCTTGAATTTGCTGCACTCTCCTGAAATAGCATTTAAAGTGGTTTCAAACGTTACCATTCAAGCAATACCTGTGTCTGAATAGAGAAAGAGAGGAGATGGAGAAATATTGTGTAACAGCAGTTTCAAAGTAATTCAGGCGGTGCAGGGCCAGGCTACCATTTTGTATTTTAGATTATGGACTCTTTTTTTCCCTTCTCAAACATCGCCTTTCAATGACTCCTTCGAAGGAAGTAACACCCTACTGAAGAAGGGGCATTAGCATTCTTATGTAAGGATATTGTAATGGATAATAGAGCACCTCACAAGGGACAATGCAAACCTCAGGATATTCCAGCGGGTCTTCAAATGCTTTCAAAACGTGTCAAAGGACTTGGAGAACCACATATATCATAGAATAATCATGTGCTAACATAAATACATACTCTGGGACAGGTTGCCTACTGACTTAACCTCATTCAGTCAGACAATCAATTAATGTACGGAATAAACTGCAAAGTAAACTAAATTAGTTTCTGGGCTCCATTTTGGAAGTGACATTTTTCATGTTATTTATTGACTGTTAAATCAGCTGGGCCGGAACAGGCAGCGTTCCTGCCATTCAAGCAGCAGCAAGCTGATGGTAGCTGTCCCTGGTGCTGATTGGTGGTTTGTAGCGCAGATGCCACCAACAGAGCTGTCCAAGGTGCTGGATGCTTGGACGGTAGGACTGAAGCCTGTGTCTCATTCACGATTCTAAATAACTAAAGTTTGGCATCAAGGAACAGACACACTTCTACACCTGAATTGATTTGCGTCATAACTTATACACACGGTTTCATTGGCTGCACAGAGGAGGAAGAAAAAAGTGCCAGTGAAACATGATTCTAACGTTCAGTCTTCTATTGACCCTCAATGTGGTCCCTGATGCTGATCGTTAAACTGTTAGGGACCCAAGGGTGTAACCTCAGATCTCATTGTGTGAGCAGCTGAATCGAATTTAGTTAATGCCTGTCTCATACAATTTCGAAGTTATTTCCAAACGCGTGCAGGTTTTACACTCACACAGGATGCCAACCCTAGGATCATCACCATGTCAGCACATACTCCTCGTGTGTACTTAAAACACAATGTATATCATGGAGCATCACATGGTTTCACACCGATAGTATGCTTTGAATGCAAAATAAACTCAAATTGTCCCCACTGTAGCACCAAGCTTTCTATGCAGCCCTGCTTCCGCTCAGTGAAACCACGCATGTGTTGATCCGTGCTGCAGCAACGTGCATCAGTTCCTCTCTGACCCCCAGTGTTAATCTGCATTCAGACTGAGGCTCCACCGTTTCCTCAGCTGCTCGATATCAAGTGTAGCTTATCGCGAGGAGGGCTTCGCCGTCTGTGGCAGTTATTTTCGAGGGCCCCGCTAGCTGGCTGTCGGTTCGGCAATAGACACAAAAAAAAAATCTGAGCGATACGAAATCAACCTTTCGATTTGGTTTGGGCTGATTTCACTCCGCCGCTCGTCCGCCAGCCTCGGGTCTAGATTTGCAGACCCGCCACTGCCAGCGTGCGTAATGTATCGTGGGGAGGAAACACAGTAAAATAGACGGACACGTCCATCTGCAATAAAGAGGGAGCGAAGATGGTGACGATGGCATCGCCAAATTTAGCCTTCAAATGCTCGACAGCAATGGCGACGCGTTCCCTGCCGCCCCTGAAGCTCTTCCTCTGGTTGTTTATTGTCGTTAATATCCCTGCAAGGTAAGATGTTCATGCGTGCTATTTTCCTCTTTCCAAACTATGCTGATTCAATATGTCGGCGAGCATTTTTCCTTATTTTAACGCCTGATGTCGCGGTGCCTGCCTGCCGTCTCATGCCAACACAGTCCTGCTCGTATATTGACACACCGAACGCTTTGGGTAGCCGAGGGGATCTGGTTCTGGTAGACAAAATAAACAGGCGATGTAGTGTTTATATATCACACGTATGGTTTTGGTTTGACAAGATGTGTGTTGTTTTTTTGTTTGTTTTTTTACATAAAGCCACAGCGACACATGAATCGCGTTACTGTGAGCTATCATAATATTTTCTAACAGGATAAAGAGCGAAACACAGCCACGGTCTGCCTTGATTTAATAGGCTATATGGCTGTCTTGTTATTTAATAAGGGGCTTTTTCTTTTGCACATAAACATTTTTACGTAGAGGCAATTTGTCCAGTGTCTCTCACAATCTGTCCGGCGTTAGAAATAGCATAATGGCAGGCTAATTTGGTCGGAGCTAGGGCTACAGTCTCTGCTAAGCTATCTATAAGGATGAAGTCTATTCTAAGAGACCAAAGCCTCATTATTGAACGTGGTCGAAGCCGCAAACAGACCTTCGTAGCGTATGTAAGACCACTTGAGTAAGAATAATGGTAGGTTTGGATCATACATATTTGAAATGTACAACACAAAAATAAATTCAAAATGGCAGACAATCACAAAGAGAATACAAGTGTAGAGGCACAATAAGGACAAGGGTAACACATATGGGCTGATCCCTATTTTGCACACACACACAGTCAAACACAAACTCTCACACACACAGGGCTAAGGACTGCCATTTCAGCTTTAACTGAGGTGCAGATGTGAGTTTGTTTGTGAGAGGCTGTCTGGTTGTCCCTTGTCAAGACATTATTCCTGATCACTCAGATAAGAGTAGTCAAGAGGGAGGAGGATGGTTAGGCTCCTTGCTCCACCGCTTTCGTCTTGTGTTGCCGGAGGGTGAAAAATGGAGGCAGATAAATCAGCCGACGCTCAATCACCGTCAGGCTGATGGTAACCTCAGGGCTCCCTGCCCAGACCTCATTGTCAGGCCTGTGCATCCCTAATTGTATGCACAACTACTGTTCACAATATGCTTGACTTAACACTACACCTTGTCCCTTTTGCACACAGAATGGAGATGTATCGGGCAGGTTATGGATTTTCACAAGTTGTGCGCAAGCGTTTAGAAACAAAATTAATCTAGGTCGATCAAAGCGAGTGACATTTCTCTGTGCTCATTTATTAATCATAACACAGCCAATAGCTCTCTTAATGTAAACATATATAAATGTAACATCTGCGGCTCAAACATACTTATCCACAGTGGCATCAAGATATATTGTCTTTTGAAATAATTTACATGCAAGTATAATAATTAAAAGACAGCTACTGCTCTGCAGGTTGCATCGGAAGTTATGTGTGATTCATGTATGATATGTCTTACATAAGACATCTCTTAAGGCTTCGGGTATGCTTCCAGTAATCTTTGCTACCTTGTGACTCATTGTGACGGTTACTATGTGTAGTGATGCCTATTACCATGCGTAAACGCCAGTGCACAGTCCAATTATCTGTCCATGCCTGGCAAACAAACACCCTCCAGTAGAAGCAGAAGACATTTTTAGCTGCAAATGTTTTGGCATTTAGTTCCAATACGTCAATAAGATGGGCTTTAGATCGAGGTCCGGGATCCACTTCCCATTACAGAAGGAAGTGACATCAGAATGAGGAAGCGCTGCTTGGGTTTTCCACAAGCCCCAACCTCGGCGATTTTTACCAGCATCCAATAAGGAAGTGACCACAACTATAATAACCAGGAAGTGCCACTGGGGGTGGTACCAAGACTGAGCATTTGTTCTTTGACTCACTTGTTAGACAGGCCGTTTTCTAAGTCTTATTAAACCTATTTACAGCCTGGTCCACAAGACCATTGTAGCCTGTATGTTTAGGTCATATCTCCATGACAACACTGAGGGGGGTGAATTTTTTTGGACCACGCTAGTTTTTATATTTTGAGGTTAAAATGTATTGGCACAATCTCTTTAGTGACAGCACTCCGCCCGCTGTCCCTCACTTTGCCTCGGAGGTATACGGCAGCTATCGCCCTCCCCCCGACGTGAGGCGGAGTAAAAATCTCGCAAAATGGTGACGCGCACAAACCAGGATTATTGGATGCCGTGTGAATAACTGAGGTCAGCCCGGATGCTACATCCATATTATTTACTATCTATGGTTTTCCATAAGGCTAGCTGGTGTTTCCTGGGGCCTATTGCATAAAAGTGGTATTAAGATATCCAGGATGATTGATAAAGCCAGCCTTGACAAAGTCTAGCCTGGGCACTTTGGATTAGTCAATTGCATAAACGCCAATCCAGGATGGAAAGGGGCCGCTTTGTCAAGCCAGGTGTAAGTCATTCTGTTAAGTGCCAGCCCACAGCTTTCAGAAGTAGACCCAGAGATCGAACACAGATTTACTGATGTAAAAATGTAAAAGACGGCCCATTTTCCCACAATGCCTTGCTAGTTTAAACCGTAAATCAGGGGGCAGTTCATTTTATACAGGGGATGTCATCTCTACCAACTAATATTGATGTCCCTGCATTGTTTTATGATAAAATAGTTGACAGTGAGCAGTCTGCAGGTGCATTTAAAAAATAGAATATCATGGAAAATCCATTCAAAAAGTTAAACTTTCATTACACAAAGTGAAATATGTCAGGCCTTCTTTTTGGATGATTGATTGATCATGGAATAAAAAAATCCAGTATCTCAAAATATTAGAATATTGCATACAACCAATCAGAAATGTCGACCTTCTGAAAAGTATGTTTATTCTAGATTAATTTCACTTAATGTGTAATGAATCTAGAACATATTTAAGTTTGACTTTTTGAATTAAATTACAAAAAAAAGGAAACTTTCATTGATATTTAATTTAGTTTTAGATGCACCTCGATATAGTTATAAGTACAAAGTGAATTTATTTGACCCATATTTGCAACGTCATCTACCATCGATAATCAATTGTATAAATATAGCCTGCAATATTAACAGACTATCACATAAATTATTATTATTGGTAAAACATTTATTATTATTGGTAAAACATGTATTATTGTTATTATTGAGTCATTCAGGATTATTTCTAGCATCCTGTGTTCATAGTTATCTGATGTGAAAATGGTGTGTTGTGAATTGAATCACCTAAAATGTCAATGTTGAACGTAGCAGACTATAGTTAATGCTTTGCACTGTATTGATGCAGGATTACTAAAGGGGAACACAATCAAAATACGAGGCTGCCTGTAGTTGTGGCTTGAGATAAATGTATTCAACAAAACAACTCCTGCTATACAAATAACAAATAAGTAACAGACAACACAAAAACCTACTCAGTTAGCTGGCATACTTGTAATGAAACAGGTATTAATCATATTTACGAAGTGATTACAATTCAATCTGTTATCAGTTTCTTCAACAGGACACGCAGAGTACATGTTCTGCCTAAAATCATAACTGATAAAAGTGGATACAGATTTATATTTGAGCTGCTGTCAGTGATCTGGGACAGATATCACCAGAGAACACATCAATGCCAATGTTATTCAGTCCTGGGTCTGCTGCTTGATACATTTCAGTTATTTCCCAACACACATTCACTCTCATCAAATGGCCAATGTTAATAAATAAGTATTTTAAAAGTTCCATACCCTTTTTAATAGTAAATCTTAAGGGAGGACTGGACTCAATCGAGCAATCATACATTGCTTCTTATCATCACCAAGGTCAAGGGTTGAGATGTATAGATTTGACAAACTGTCAGTCTGTCATGTATTTGTTGATGAGGAAAGAGGATCATATCTTGTTTTTATGTCTCAGAATTCCTAAAATGTACTTAAAGCACTCGGATGTCAATCTGTATTTTTTCTTTGTCAATCCAAAATAGTTTGACAAGATAGCTGAAGATGACAGGCGAAGCTCAAAGAGGACTCTTGTTTTCAATGAATGTCATATTCATCACCCATGTATCGAATATGACGGTATTCAAGTCGGCAATTTCAGATATCTAGGATGGAGTTGGCATGGTGTGAATTAACACCGGTGGTTATTACTCCTGTCTATTCGGCTCAGTTAGCACCACAGTAAACCTGAAGCAGGGTTATTGTCTTTGTACTATGGGCATCCCTCATGGCCTCAGCACTGATGGTTTGATCATTTTCTGAAGAGATTTTGTGGGTAAATATATATATTTCCTTTTTGGCTTCTATTATTCCAAAAGGGTTTGTGAATTTCTATTTTAAGGATCAAGTACAGCACACGTGAATTGATGATACTTTAAAAACTAGTCCGCCAACATGGCCTGATCTGCCTTATTGCACTTGAGACCCCTGAGAGAGTGGTCCACCTTCCATGCAAGTATTAGCTCATCTATGTGATCTTGTTCAAACTGGACTGAGTGAAGTCTGTCCATACACTGGATATTAGTTTAGGTGATTGGTAGTTAACGGCCATGTGGGATTGTTGCAGAACCCCAATTTACATAATTGTAACTTCAGTTTGTTAATTAGTAGAAAAGTGGCTGTTGTGTTGTTATGTTTAATTAATGAAATACATTGTGAAAGGAGGGTTGGTAGCAGCAGCCTGAAGTGGCAGAGTGGTTTGTTGTGTTGTTGCCAATGGTGTAGGGCCAATTCTATGTTGGTTAATAATAAACATGGGGGTTCATTAGAAGAGTTATTTTATTAGCTACAGTTTAAATCATGCAGAGATGGTAGCTCAAGGGAACTTGGTGTGGCTGCTAATCTGGATGTTCTTTTGAACATGTACAACTGCAGGGGACAGGG
The DNA here is from genome assembly GCF_949987685.1 of Ammodytes marinus. NCBI lineage: Eukaryota > Metazoa > Chordata > Actinopteri > Uranoscopiformes > Ammodytidae > Ammodytes > Ammodytes marinus. Next base: position 10,629,937 of record NC_137218.1, read on the forward strand.
CAGCTCTCTGCTGCTTTGCAATGAATTGTAAAATGAGATTTTAATTGAGATATGCTTAATAGTAAGGGCAGGTTTGGCCTGCTGCATACAGTATGTAGTACAGATGAGAGTGCTTCTTGATGATGGCGCCAATTCTGCAAGCATGTGCTGTATGAAACTGAGACAACACACACACACTAGTGCAAAACTCTCTGTGGACCTTCAGGTACCTTAGGCAGAACCTTCAATCCGCCTGCAGTGGAGAACACATGCTCCTCCTTTGATGTGCTCATATTTGGAGCATTTCTACACAGATGTTCTCTGCATTGCATAGAGAAGACAAAACTGCTGATATTTTTGTTTTAGCTTTCACACCCTTCTCTGGCCTGTTCATCATCTATCCATCTATCTGTCCGCTCGGCTGTCTGCATTTCCAAGACATGTAGTCCCTGGATATTTTACATCCAGTAATGCACATCTGAAAGGGTCCACCTGAGTAAAATAATTAAGATTTAATGTCTCTCCCGGCACTAGTGTTATGGTGGAGATGGATGGCACTTAATAGCTCTAAATGCAGTCCAAGGAAGAGTGCTGGTCAACACATTATTCAATGCACTCAGCCTCAGAACATGAAAAAACTATCAGGGCTTCTATCCTTATGCTTTACCATGGGAACATTCAGTTTTTTCTCATCCTTTGGGATCTTTTATTTTTTCATGTTGTTTTTTTTCCTCTCATTGCACTAACGCCTTGCTGAAAGCTCACAGCTGATTCAAAGTTGCTCCTTTATGCTGAAGGTTTTCCAGAGCTGTGACGGCTTTAGTGTTCAATTCAACTTCAAAATTCTCCATTTAAATTTTCTCTTTGCATCCATCTATACATCTATAACTTTCTCTTTCAATTTGTTTCTGAAATACTGTGCGCCCAAACAAATCTGTTATTTATCAAACAGCGGCTATGCAAGTTCGCCCGTCATCGGATCTGAAGCACAGCTTGCATGTAAGAAGTAAAGTAGGCCTCTCTGTAATGCATATGCATTCAAGAAAAAGCTCACAAATAGAAGTAGATATGTTATGAAACGTGTGCTTGATTGCCCATTCCAGTGGATTATTATTTTTTTTTTTGCATGGTAAATAAGCTCCCTCTAAAGAGTGTGTGCAAGTTCATTTGGTGTGTTAAGAGAAACTTGGGGAGAAAAGGGTTAGTGTGGTTTTAATGATCCTTTTTAAAAATAGAATTCTTGACAATTTGCATAAAAAAAGATGAAAAGAAAATGTTTTAAAGAGCTGTAGCTACATCTGGGGATAGAGCTTGATGGATGTGGCTTTGTCAGTAAACAAAAAGCAGAGATTGACTCCCGAAATATACCATTTAAGGCACCTGAGTTCTTATCTAATGTGTTTTTATTGTGCCCGTTACAAACCGGCCATACCAGGCTCGTTAGCCGGCCTGTAAACATGAAATGAACCCAGACGAAACCAAGAATCAACGTTTAAACCAAAAGGTAATTTATTAAACCAATCCCACAACTCAACTCAACCGGGAGGCTGCAAAAGAAAAAGGGTAAACGAGAGGAAGCCTGGGGCAGCCACAGTTGGACTACGTTATTGCCCAGATCTTCCTCCAACTAAACTATACCCCGGCCCCTCTAAAACTACGATCAAAATAAAATAACACCACCCCCATTAACTAAACCTTAAAACGAAAGAAACAACAGGAAACACAGCCAGCAGGTCAGCACCCGAGCCGACCGCCGTCAGTCAGAGAAAAGCCAGCCACCCAGGCCACGCCTTTAAGCGATCAGCTGCTCACCCATAATCAAGGCACCTGAGAGAGAGCGAGAGAGAGAATTGAGGAGGCAAGACAAAAGGGTGGGAGCGTGTAACAGTGCCGTTTGATTCTGATTCAGTCATACCCTTAATCCAAGACGATCTATTTTATTGGACACTATGGAGTGACCATAATCTAAATACTTATACAAAATATAGTTGTATTCTTTTTTAGCATGCCATTCTATCTTTTGTGCCATTTTGTCAATTGCTTTTTCAATACATTAGATGGAAAGACTTAAATTAAGTACTTTTATTGGGGTTAAAATACTAGGAAAGAACAAATACATTACATTACTTTATTTGTTAAGAATTCAATTGAAGCCTTAGTTTTTTTATGTAAAGTCTTCATTTAACATAATCGTGCAATCTGTTTATTTGACTTTTTTTTTTAATTTTTGGAGGTTGAAAATTCCACCACTGAACTTCTTTTTAAATTTGTACAACTCTCCTTTGCTGCACAAACGGGTCTAGAAGGCAGTCCCAGACACTGATTGTGCAATGAACAGCTGCAATAAATCACACACTAATTGCACACAGCTAGTGCTAGCACAAATTGAATGAAAAGAAGCATTACGCAAATTTGCCCTGTGCTTTTATGCATGTACGTAAATCTAGCCCACGGTCCTTTGTTTTACTAAAATAAACACATCACATACACACTTTTCTTACCTACTCTTTTCCTGTTTGTCACATTTAGAGTACATACACATCTCAACCTTGCCCACTGGTCACACAAACCTGCCCTCTTATTGCAGACTCAGTATTCCCCTCACATACAATAGTCCCCCTCCATGGCAGCATGTTGTTGTCAGCAGTTTCATTTGTCATAATGCATTATCACTTATATCACACACCTCCATCTCCCTGGTAAATATCCATTATAAAAAAGAAAAATATCCTTTAATCCAGACGTATAATTTACTGAGATGATACTTGTATGTGGGGGAGCAGGGGAAATATTTACAGAGGTGGTAATTGTGGTTAGCCTGGTCTTTCCAGACCATCATACTTCATTTAATTTGTGCAGAAGTTTAGTTAGCCTGCTATCGGTGTATGAATCTGTGTGCGATTGGTAACGTGGGAATGGGAACAGGTCTCCCTTGCAAAAGAGTCTTCGGTCTCAATGGGATATACCTGTATAAATAAAGGTTAGAAAAAAAGAAGGTCTGGAATAGCTCAATTGACAAATGCTAACTTGAAGGCGGGTGTCTGTTGAAGTTTAAAACTATCGGATCTGCCCAGTGCCTCTCTGCATCTGCCAACCAATCGCATAACATTTGGTCGTGACTCATGTCATCCGCCGTCTTCTGAGCCACTCCCTCTGTTTGCTGATTTGACCGCGGCGGACAAAACCTAAGAATATACTGCAGGCCCAGACTGACTACTGAAGGGAAATGAAAATTGAGCGGATGCACATATGCGGGAGGTGCCAGGCTAATTTGTGGTCAGAGGCTCTTGAGACATCATTATCTGTTCAGTATGAGATGTAAGGGGTGAGGAAGTAAACTCATGAAAATTGGCTTGTCTTCTGCAGTTCAAACAGAAGCTTATGGGCTCTAAAAAACTTGTTTGCAACACGGTAGACAATTCTTCGTCAAGTTCTTCAACGTTTCCTATTTCCATAGAGTCACTGAGTTGAAAATGTTTTTGAAGGTCATTGTGGAGGTAACCATTCAGATATTGGACCTGACATTTTACAATTTTGTTTACATTCCGTTAATACATTTTGAGAAACGGTAGGAAGACGGGGAATTTAACAATTGAAACGTTTGGATTTTGCATTTTTTTTCAGCAATAAAACAGTGTCTGTATCAAAAGGCTTTCATCCCTGGGGTGCTCCGGTGGCGGAGTGGATAGAGCGCGCACCACGTTGGCTCAGGACTCGTTGCAGTGGTCGCGGGTTTGAATCGGACCCTTGGACCTATACTGCATGTCATCCCCCCTCTGTCTCCCCATTTCAACTATGTTAAATAAAGTTTGAAAAAACACAAAAGTAATCTAAAAAAAAGGCTTTCATCACATGCAGGCTTGACTTGTTGCTCAATCAACACTTGACACACTACCGTAAACTTACAGTATAGTATATGAAACCTGGACATTAATAAAGAAAAATCTGCAGGATCAGTTTTTTAACCTTATACTTTTGATGTACATAACATTTTTTTTTTTGGTGTGGAGATATGGTCACCTGGGCCCTCATTTATAAGATTCAATTAAAATACAACATAAAAATGTATAGACTTACTTGATAAGCAGCCTAATTCAACCTACATCAAACTACCCTAACCCATCTCCTCAAAGATGGCTTGATTCCCAACAGTCAAAAGGTAAATCTATACATATTTAATATCTTCTTATATGACCATATAGAGATGACGAGCCCTGTGCCATTTCCAGGCTATGATTGCTCTTTGATTTTGTGATATCATGCAATTGCATGGCAAACCTTTGGATAATGAAAAAAATGTATGGGAAGATTAATCACATATATTGCTGTGTCGCCTGCAGTTGAACTGTTGTGCTGATGTAAAAGCCCTTTAAAAAATATTCCCAAATTCATCTCCTGACCTTGGATAAAGATCTTGAAAATACTCTGCTCTAGCTGAGTCTCTCATCTCCTAATATAACTTGATGCAGAAAGCAGAGCACGCTAGCAAAAGGCACTGCTCCCTCTCCTTTTTGAAATAAATCATTTATCAATGCTTTCTCTCTCTCTCTCTCTTTCTCTCTCTCCTCCACTCTGCAGCTCCTTCCAGACTGATGACGAGGCCAACAACACGTGGGTGCTGAAGCCCAAAGTGTTTGAGAGTGACGTCACACACATACTGAACAGCCTACTGGATGGATATGACAACAAACTCAGACCTGACATAGGAGGTGAGCACCGATTTTTCACACATGATCCGTTTAGTCATAGAATCCAAAAGAAATGCACCCACGTTTACGGCTTAACATTTGCAATCAAACACATGCCTGCCAACATTCAATGACACACATTGCCCATTAACTATAGAAAAATTGGCACGCAGCGTCTGTGATGTCAGCCGCTGATTTTAAAAAGGGACCCTTTGAGGCCTGCAGCCCCGCCATATCACTCTCTCTCTCATGCTCACTTGTTAAAAGACAGATACTCTATAACCGGCAAATGTGTGAAGCCTGAAACAAAAACCAACTCTGAAATATATCCCTCTTTTATGTCCTTAGTGCAGCAATGATTCTCAAAATGGTCACTAAGAAATGCATTAGATAAAAGGAGTACTTCTCGAGACTTTTTTGGAGCCAGAGCTGAAAAGGAGTTAGAGGAATTGCATCTGAAGTCCCTTGTGCAAATTGGGAGAAGACACCGACTTACTTAAAAAAACACATCTAGTGACACTGAGACTTTGTGTGCACACATTTGCAGTTTTTGTGAAATAATTAATAACATGGAATCACATGATATCTTCCCAAAAGCTTGAAGAATGGCGGAAAATATACATTTTGAATTAATCCGGCAGCAGGATTTAGGATCTGGACTTAACTTGGGACGTAGCTAAGACGAGAGACCTATTCGTAACTTGCCTCACCATGACATAGCTATTGATAGTCTTAGTCATACCACCCGATACATATTTGAATATACAGTATCTGTTGCAAATTGTAAAAAGAAAAGACAGGATCACATTTCCAATGGCATGAAATGCAAATGGAAGGCCAGCTGGACCTGGATTGCCTTTGCATATTTCATTGCATCCAGGCTGACACAATTGAACACAGACAGAACACAGTATGTGCTCCTATGTTTGTGTAGCTACATACATGCGTATAAGGCGGGATAGCTGTCCTTCGGGGTCCTGCGAGCCCTGTCTCGTCATTGTGAGAAGTAGACAAGTAACTCACGCCCTTCGCTTTGACAGACAGCTGGGCAGGTCTCCCTTGTCTACACTATTCACATACAGTATATCCTAAAGCCTGTCACGTCCATCTGCAGGAGCAGAAAAGGGAGATATTCAGTACCCTTGAATACTTGATTCATGGGTCAGTATTCCTGGGAAAACGAGTTGGAGTCAGAATATGTCACATACCCTTTAAGAATAATAAAGATATACTGCTCTATATGCCAGCAGTGAATTGCTTCCCCGTCCACCCTTGGGGGACTGGATAGTGCTGTGTAAATGCTGCGAGTGGTGAGAATACTTTAACTCGGACACAGAAGGGTTTTCTAGAGTCCTGACACTTTACATTTGTCTTGTTTGCCTAAATTAATTCTCGCATTACCGAGAAGAGTACAGACAAAGGAAGAGAGAAACAAAATTAAAAAATGCAACCTTCACCACCCTAAAGGGCTGAAACATAGTGCTGATGGGCCAGCTCTTAAATTATCATAATATATTATTATTGGTAATAACTCATTTGATGTTATATGCATTTGAGGTTTTTGAACACGTTTTGTGCAACTAATAAATATCTAGCCTAAGATTTTTTTTAAGCCATGTTGGTAAGAACTGCAGGGAAATCACCCAAATGCAGCTTTGACAAGATGAGAGCCTTTCCACATACTGTACACACTACGGTGCAGTCTGTACAATACTGCAGATAATGTGACACATTCCATGACGGCCATCATCTTTATGCTTAGGACTTTAGAAGTGGGCTGGTGCTATAAATTGAAGAGCAGCTCTGATCTGCTTTGAGGTGCAGCTTCAACCTAGTGAGCTGGGCGGCTTGCTGCCACTGTCTCAACCATCATCTTCAAACGCACTATGATCTCGCTCTCTCTATCTCTCTCTCTCTCTCTCAACGTCGGTCTTCCAGCTGCTGCCAAGCTACACAGCTACAGAGGGGTTATAATTAGCTGGCTATACTGTCATCTCATCCACCAACCAATCAACCAACCATACCAAGGCACAGCGCAAGTTCTCCTCCACTCCTCGAAGCGCCGCAATGCTGTGGATTTAGATTCATCGCTGATTTGTGCCACAGCTTCCCCTTTGATGTCCATTGTGATGCTCATTTAATTTTAACGCCCCTCGAGTCTGCTGTGCGTATATAAAACTGAGGCAAATAGGACAGAGAGAGAGAGAGAGAGAGAGAGAGAGAGAGAGAGAGAGAGGAAGGAAGAAAATATGAAAATCCTTAATTCCTGTATTCATAATACATCCATGGCATTTTTCAAGGTCATTGCCTTCTAGAAAACAAATAGGATTCACAAATATGGAGTTCAACCGCAAGGATATAGAGTTATTGTACAATGAGTTTGATGCATTTTATTATCAGGGCTATATGACTGCTAATGCATTCAGTCGAATTCTATGAGCTAATTTGATGGGCCTTTTATCAGAATGCCTGTGGTGGGTGTATTGGTACGTGATATGTTTTGGCGCGTCCACTTTATGTTCACTGGTATCTTAAAAATAACAATTCCTCGGAATCTGTTTGTCGATTATGAAAGACATGTACTATCCAGTTGGCTGAATTAAAAGAGACAAATTAGTTTGAATGTGTTCAAATTCTATTTATGCCATGCCTTAAACTTTATATTTGGTTGGAGTAAAAACCCACCCCAGGGTGACATATTTTTTCGCATCACGTTTCCAGTCCACATAAATTCTAATTATGCAAAGACAATTATATATGTACTAGTATTCACAGCGACTTACTGATATATCTTGCCAAAAGCAACACGTGATGGTTAGTTACATTATTTGAGATAGATTGTAAACCAGTAGTAGGAGCAGTGTTTGTGTGTGTGTGCATGGAATCGTTCTTGCATGTTAAAGTGTGTTTGGAGGGTGACATGAAAAATGGATGTGAACCTGCACGCATTCACTCTGTCTCTATCTCTCACACTCAATATAGCTTCCACATCAAGCACTGAGACTCAACCTCACTCTCCTCTCAGACATAACGTGCAGTCATCCATAAACATACGCATTAGATAGCAAAGTATAAAAGCTGATCTAGGCTGACTTAGGGGATCTGACAGAGCATGGACGGCCATTTGACACCAAGCTGTCCAGTGTCCATCTCACTAAATGGGTGTAGGCAGTAGACACCAATAATTGTATTGCCTGGGTTTTGATGAGTGTTAACATGAAGGTGCACAAGTAGAGATCATTAATTCATGTGAAGGTGCACAACTAAATAGTTATTTCCTCAAAAGGAATTATCCTCAATTAAAATGTAAAAAACTAACGGATCATACTTTCCAATATACCTGCAATTACAATATTCCCTTTCGGCTAACAATTTGAATATCACAAATCTTGTCAAATCAAAATATTTATGAGGAACCTCTAATCTAAAAAAAATGGTCTCCACAGGAATGCAAGGCATCAACAGGTTGTTTGAGAGAAGAGACTGACGGCTATCAAGGAGAGATCACAGGCCTGAAGCATGGGTGTACAGAAAAAGGGAATGGATGGGATGTTCTGGAGTGCACAAAGGCATTCTGATAAATGGGTCAGGAGTGACCGTAAATACTGTACAAAGTGTGCAGTTCTCTGACATTGGCAGGGAGCCTGTTTGAAGATGGAATTGGCCCTGTGTGCTCCGATAGTCTCTTTTGCAGACAAAGGAAGTCTACAAGCCAGGGTTTATATTTCATGGGCACTATCAAATGTACCTTAGACCTGGTGAAATCTTTGGGAATGTAATACAGTGTTGTAAACGTAAAGTGGGATCATTTGATTTAAGCAAATTATTGTATGTGCTTCAAAAACACCACCCCAGTTGGATGCCTCAAGCCATTTATTGGAAATGCAATGTTTCAGTCATGGACCTTTACCAAGCCAGAAATGTATTCATTATTTAAATTATAAATGTAATCCCCTAATGGATATGTTGTGATAAAAGTCCCTTCCTTATATCTGGATGCCCATCTAGTTTTCTGCTATTTGCACCTTTTAATTGTATAGTTAGTTAGTTAGTTAGTTAGCTAGTTAGTTAGTTAGTTAGTTAGTTGGTTAGTTAGTTAGTTTAGCTCTTTCACCCTGGGGCTTCAGAATAAATAAATGTTTGTCCCATAATGGCATTTGTATGATGGATAAAAGGTCCATGATTGCATATCTACCAATTCTACAGAGAACTGTTCTCCACAACTTCATTTTTCCTGATTTCCTCCTGTCTATGAGGTTACCATTGCTCATCTTTAACATGGATTTTCCTATTCTTCGTTGCAGTCAAACCAACAGTGATCCATACAGACATGTTCGTCAACAGCATCGGCCCAGTTAATGCCATCAATATGGTGAGTAATACTGGAATTTGATGACAGGGTGTCATCATTGTTATTAATTATCAGCCTGAAAGCGTTTGTACCACTAAAGCAGATTATTTATTACCACATTGTTGTCCGCCCTGCCTACATTGTCAGGGACGTGAGCGTATAACGATCCAAGGGAGCAGCTCTCTTCTCTGTAGTTGGCAGATATTCAGTGTCTCGCTCAAGCACACTTCATGGGGCAGTTGCTTGCCTTCATGGATGATTGGTTGGTCGACCTACTCATTATGCTGCACCACTACCCTTAAAAAATGCAGGTTGTGATCAGCTACTTAACTACTGCACTGGCACCACAGTGGATACATGCAACACCTCTTTTTTTTGGATTTAGAAATAGTGATTAACAGTTTGCCATATGCGTTGCAAGAAGCTATGGCCAAAGCAACATATTTGCTGATTGGCTGCATGGGTTGGCGAATCTTAAAATGTTTTCGCTTTGAAGTTGCCGAGAATTGCATCAGCTACAATCTGAGGTGTCACTTGTTCCAGCTCTTTGTGGTTTGTTCAAATAAATATGCCATTTTTTTGATTTCCCTCGCCTCTGGTTTTGATGTGACTTTTTGGGCCTTTGATCATTTATATCTGTTGTTATGCTTCACATTCAAACTGTGCACTGGTTGGTTGCACTACTTGTGTTCACCAACTGCAATGCAGTTTATTCTCTTTACACTTTTGGTTGATAACAATGTGCAAATAAAATCTTTTTTTAAATGAATAGTGCAGATTAGTTTCAGTCAACGTGAGTTGGATAACTGGTAAGATGTACAGTTTCAGATTCCAAAATCATACTAGTGTATTAGATTCGGACATGCTGAACATTAGCTAGAAGTTTAAGATAGGAAGACCCTACTCCATGTTGTTGTTTTTTATTACCATTGGTGATTAGTACCACACATATTCTTTATTTGAAAACTGAGGAACAGCAGTTGAATATGTAGCCGTCAAGCTGCAATGATCACCAAAACAGGGCCTAACAGGCCATCTGAGAGTGAAGTGTTTTTTAGGACAGAAAGAAGAATTGGAAAAATCTCATATAAGCGTTGTTTTACTAGTGATTGTTTTCTGTTGTACATTCCCGCTGAGAACCCACTTATATTGTAATTCTGCAGAGCAGTCTGCTCTACGCGTTCCATTTCACTTAGTCTTAGCTAAAACCCCCACTCTCAATAACTGCAGTCACAGTAAAGTTGGAAGAAAAGCATTGACGGAATCAGTTCGAAAATGTGTTTCAGTTCTCACATAGGACTCTGCCGGCATGCGTGTGTACATGTGCAGTGCATGCTTGTGTGTGTGTGTGTGTGATTACAGCATTCTGCTGACATGAAACGCTGACTAATTGCTTCACATTCATACTGTATGTAATCACCGTTGCTGGGCCCATGTGTTCACACTGTGAGATGAAAAACAAGGTGGTCACAACTTTGAATTTTTAATAATGCGATAGGAATCTTTGAAATATGGCATAGTAACGTACAACCCATGTGAGAGAGGATAGAGATGGGAGATGCTTACAGAGACTTGAAGAAGAAAATGAATCATATATTGATGCATTGATAGCCTCTAGATCTGAGCAGTTATTTGCCGTTTTTAGACAGCTGCTTGAAAGGTGAAAGATCCAAGGGTGTATGTAATTATAGGTTAAAGGGGGGAGATATGTTCTTGGCACTCAGCAGAGCCCAGTTGAAGATCCTTGGTTCAAAAGGGATGGTATTGTTTCCTGGTGAACATTTTGTTTTTCAAATCTCGTTTAAGACTATTTGGCATGGATTTATGCTTTATTGTTGGGTTAAGCTTTGTCAGAAAGTTAATGCCTCTATGCCCTCTTGCACACAAATCCCCAGATATTGTTTTTCTCTGCTCCTTTACTTTACTTTGAACCGCAGGGCTCAACTATTTAAACAACACAATAAATAGTAAAGACTGAAAGTGCCCTCTGACATTAGACCACACCCTTGCTCTTAGATCTTTAGATCTCTGCTGCCAATACCTCAACCGCCAATGATTACATTCCTTTCACAGCACTCAGTGGCCGCATAGGAGACAAACGTTTTTTTAGGCTCTGGACAAAATGCCGCCAAGGCAGCAGGTTATGAGTTTAGATAATACTTGAGTCAAACAAGGGGAATTATTAATTGCCCTTTTGAACATTTATTTTCAGGTTGAGTGCGTCAAGATGTTCTTTTCAGCAGAACTATTTAGTAGGGACAATAGGACTTCTTGGCCTGAATAGAGACCATCTTGTCTGAGGAAAAATGTGCCTGCAAATGTGTTCTAGAACTGAGTTTCCACTGGCATATAAAGGTTCCCTTCAGACAAAAGAAAGGAGGGCTTGTGCAGCCCACATCAAGATTTTGATCGTATTGCATCTCACAGTTAAAAGCTACACGTTGACACAGTGACAGCACTGGTTGCAAAAATAGTGTTTGCAAGTGGGTTTTTTATTTCTGAAAAACTGAAACATGTATCAAGTGTCTTGCTTGAAGCCAATGTAACAATTATGGTAACACTTTGTATTATCTGTTGTCAGGAATACACCATCGACATCTTTTTTGCTCAGACCTGGTACGACAGAAGGTTAAAATTCAACAGCACAATGAAGGTTCTTCGCCTCAACAGCAACATGGTTGGGAAGATCTGGATCCCAGACACTTTTTTCCGCAACTCGAAGAAGGCCGATGCCCACTGGATTACAACACCCAATCGCATGCTGCGGATCTGGAACGATGGCCGAATACTTTACACCCTCAGGTAACTTTACAGCGATTTAGGGTATCTTTCATTCCTACGTTTTGACTGATTTTGATGCTTGCAATTCTTCGCCTCATCAATAATGACTACCATTGTATGTCACTGAAAGGTTAAATAGATGGTTATCATTATCTCTGCCATTTTAATGCTCTCGTCCCTAAACAGAAACATTAAAGAAAGTGCTTCTCATTACTAACCTAGTAGGACAACAAATCCTTGGAATGTTAATTAAGATGACTGGGGACTGCAAATGTATTAAATACTGTATATATATACACACAAACAATTGATTGTAGCAGAAAAGAATAGATACATGGTCATAAACCTTGTCTCAATCATTTTAAGCATTCAAGCCGGACTAAGAACTGATAACAACTGTGCAACGTTTAATTTTTGATCTGTATTATTATCAATTTGTAGATACTAACAAATACTAACTTCTATACTTTGATACCAACTTCCTGGAATCTACTACGAGAAGCAAGCATTGTGTGTACTTTAGAATGGATTTTTTAAGTAGGTATCCAATAATTTACAGCCATCCCGACATAAATGTTTCATGGTACCAATGATCCTGAAAAGACCCCGGCAATTGTTTTAATTCCAGCTTCTCAAATTTGACAGAGTACAGGAACTCCGACTGAATGAGGCCATGATATCTTGGTTAAAAGGGAACACTAGCACTACACTGCCCTAAACTGAGGATTTAGGCACTGTTGTATGGCTTACAGTGGAACATTTTAATATCCCTAATGTATTTTTTCATCAGTTTGAGTTTTTGGAATGTTTCATATTTTTTTTCTAAATATCTAATTCTAAATATTGCTATTTTGTCTAATGGCTCATTCTTGCCCGAATGACTGGACAGATGCAGTAGCCAGTTTCTGTTCTGATGGGTTGGAGGTATGACGATGTTCGCCTTTTAGCCCCGTAATTGTACAGCAAACAAACAGACAACTGTTTGTGAGTGTTTAACCCATGGATCCAAAAAGAAAACATGGGAAATGTGTACAACAGCAGGATCCATTACAGGAAAATATGAATTGTGATTATCATCATGTTTTACCATCACGTCATAAATACAGCAGGCGTTTCAATTGACACCACAATTTATCATCTGTGATAATAAGTGAGGAAGTAAACTCCTCTGGACTTAATCAAGGCATGATGGATGTGCTGCTATGGAGAACACTACCCCTACACTTCATTAATTTGTTAAAGAACTGAGAATTTAACCACTGGTTAATTAGAATGGCCGCCGTGATTGGGAGGACAGTGATACATGACAATGGATGGGTAAAGTCATTTAAGGTCATTCTCTCATTAAAGGCAAGTTTAATGACTTTGCCTTCAAACTCCCTCAGGTGTGAAGAGAAGAGCAGGGTTGTTTTGCTGTGAAAATCATCAATTTAGTGTAGCGTTAGGTTAATTAATAGTTCCTTCTGCTAATACCGATAAGAGGGGGGGGTGTAATTCTGAGTTTTTCCAACCACATTGTTGTTTTGTGGAATACTGCTGTGTGTGTCCTTTAAAATCTATATTAATACATATACATTTTACACTCTCTGCAGGTTGACCATCGATGCCGAGTGCCAGCTTAAACTGAACAACTTCCCAATGGATGAGCACTCGTGTCCCCTGGAGTTTTCAAGCTGTAGGTTTGGCCATATGCTGATAACCCAATGTCTAACCCCCTCTCTTCCATCTCACACACGCAAGCACGCACATGCGCACACACACACACACACACACACACACACACACACACACACACACACACACACACACACACACACACACACACACACACACACACACACAGTAACCATAAGCAAGCGACATGTGCGCCTGACAAAGACTTCATTTGAGGAATGATTATGCAACAGGCCAAATCAGGGAATTCTAGCTGCAGTAGATATATTTATTTCAAACTCCTGAAAAACCATCAAATGAGTCATGTAGGTGGTTTTAGGTAGTGTATTTTAGGTTGCAAATATGGAAGTGTAACAGAAAACCTTGCGTTCTTCGCTGACTGAACTGCTACCTAAGGAACGAGCGGCGTAATAGATTTAAAAAAAAATATAACAACCTATGTGAGATGTGACAAGCAAAAACATTTGTTAATAATAAATAATAATAATAATAATAATAATAAATAATTCAATAATTAAATTGTTGAAAGTGTTTCCTGTAATTCGAGGAAGGAATGTATTAATAGATGTCTCACTGATAGCTCGACCAGAGGCAGAGTACTGATTGATTTCCCTGCACTTTATCAATACTGCTCTAAGAGGCGATTCAAAAAGTGACAAAGTCAGTCCCTCTATGTGAGGAGCTGATGGAGGGTAAATTATGCTATTGAAGCCGCTGTTGATCTACAGATAGGTGCACCATGGGATATTCTCCAGAGAGAATGCTTCCTAAATAGAGCTCCAGAGCAAGAAGAAAGATAAACCAGGAGGGGGGTGGCAGGCCTAAAAATGGAACAGAAACATTGATTTGAATTTGATGAAAGCCAAAGATGTTTCCAGAACTTTGAAAATCGCTTGATGTACAGCACCCAAGCTCAATCTCAGAAGCAGCAGGCGGGGCGCAGTGTGCAGCAATTTATCTTGCGGCACATTTCCTCAACACGTGTCACAAAGTAACAAAGTATTGGAAATCATTCAATGCAACATCTATCGGTTTTGGCTGTGTCAGAACACACTAGACTGAGTTGTAAAACGATCTGAAGATACACATGGTACAGAATATTATTTCAGTATTTTTAATTTCAGCAACTGTATCAACGACAGCACCAGCAACAACTTGTTCCATAGGGAATTCATGGTATTGGGCTCCAGGAGCAATCGTTGTTGCAGCTTCCCAAAATGATAACGAATCAATAATTTCTCCCACGATGCATTGCCCATGAAGGTCTGCCTGGCTGGCCTTAATGTGGCAAACAGGCAGACCTTTCCATCCTCTGCTCCTCTGAGGTCCAGCATAAGTGGATACCTGAGAGCACTTAAGTCATAAAGCCTTTTAAAGTTTGCACTGAGGAAGGTTCATGTGCATTATTCAAGTCAATTTCTCAACATCCTCACACAGCTTATCGCTACACGGAAGACAGCACTGGACTTAAATCGAAAGAATTGTCAGAAGATCATGACATGCCTACCTTAAAAACCTGCACTGGGTCATTCTTAGTCAAGTCCATTCACAGGATTCACAATTGCACTTGCTATTAGTTTAGAATAAGATCAGCAAAGCCTCTTTTTTTAACCTAAATTTGGATACCAGACACAAAATCAATACTTACAAATATAATTTGATTATGATAATGCGTCTGTGCGTCTAAGTGAATCAGTGAATCAGACATTACACTCGGTATTGTGATTCTCCCAACCATATCCTCTTGATGTAATATAATTATTGCAATTCAATTCGCCAGCAATTAATCGATTTTTAAAATGTTTGCTTTTAAGTCAGCTCAGTGCTTGAGAAAAACAAGACATTTTCTCCACACAGACGGACTGGATGGATATTTTGTCAACATGTTGTGCCCGGAGTCTGTGTTATATAATGGTTCCTTCATGAAACAGTTTATGTGCAAGCTAGCTGACTTGGTGGGTATGGAATGATGAAATAAAACAGACTGTGGTCTATGGTTTTGTTCAACATTGCATAGAAACACATTGTTTTATATAGCAGACAGTCTAAAAGGAGAAAAATCTCCCTGGATATTTCCTAAAATGGGATGAATGTTCGTCCCTCCTCCCCTCCTCATTTTTTAACTGAGCTCCATGTAACTCAGTTCCTTTCTTGTTCAGATGGCTACCCCAGGGAGGAGATTGTTTACAAGTGGAAAAGGAGCTCTGTTGAGGTTGGGGACATCCGCTCCTGGAGGCTCTACCAGTTCTCTTTTGTGGGCCTGAGGAACACCTCTGAGATTGTCAGGACTGTCTCAGGTAAGAAAAGCATTTTGTTTAACAAGCTATTTTAAAACTGGTGTTATTCAGTAAAAACTGACTGTATAAACTTTGTCTTTGCCGGAGACATCCAGCTTGTATCATTGTGTGTGTGTGTGTGTGTGTGTGTGTGTCAGAAGAAATTTCTTGAACATGTGAAGGCTGTAATGGAATGGGGACTGTGACACAACAGTCATGATGGGCATGCTGTATTTAATCTGATGGAGGCAGGAGTGTGCAGGCAGTATCCCCTTAATGTGATGATATGGTGGAATTTAATATATGAAAGTATGATAGATGTTTGTATTATCAGTTTGAATGAATGGCAGTGACACTACTTGTTTCTAGGGTTTACATCATGAACTTTTAGAGGAACGGGGACATGTGTTGTCATTTTTTATTCACTTTTAGTTCCGACTGCTTCTAGGGAAGTCCGTAAGGGCTACCATACGGTAAATAGGGATTCACTCATGAATTACATAAAAAAATGTTTTGCAGCGTTCATTTATACCTCATGTGGTTTAAACGGGTGCCACACTTGTGGAATCATTGTAGTTTTCAAGAATGTGGATTTCACTCTTTTTGAGCACAAGGGCAAAATGACCTTCAGCACAGTTTGTGCAGATGTTTATGGGAAAGATACAGTAATTGAATATATATTGAAAATTCTGACTTATTTCCAAATAGTGGACATTTAATTCCAATTCCTTAATCTTAATACCTTATTTGCTAAATAGAAATACTAAACATGCTGTTAATATTATCTTTGTCACCGAGATGTCTTTCAACTTTCTACTTGCCCTCTATAAGAAGTGAATGTAAAGAATGCGGTGCCTGGTAAATGACATACGGGAGGAACATTTTCATAATTCATTATTATGGGTTGTTTTGGTTTGCTGGCGGCAATCCATGTTTGCTTGAGGAAAAACAGCTGCTTTCCCTGGACGGTGGTGATGTAA
The DNA here is from genome assembly GCF_949987685.1 of Ammodytes marinus. Lineage (NCBI taxonomy): Eukaryota > Metazoa > Chordata > Actinopteri > Uranoscopiformes > Ammodytidae > Ammodytes > Ammodytes marinus. Next base: position 10,646,666 of record NC_137218.1, read on the forward strand.
GGGCCAAAACCCTGTTTGCATGCATTTGCTTGTTTGTGTATGTTTATATTCATGAGATGTTGGTAAGTAATGTATGTAATGTCTTGGAAGGAATTCTTTGTAATATGTACATGTGTCTGTGGTGTGAATCAAAGAGAGCCTGCCGCAGAGGTTAACTTTGACCGGAGGACAATTCATTTGTATTAGATCTGCTGCAATACCTGGAGGAACTGACTGGCAATTTCAAAATAGACACTATTATACAGTGCATACAAGTGCAATATCCCCTCAGAACTCTCAAGGGTAAATGGCATTGAAAGAAATACAGAGACTTGGAAATGTATTTGCCCAAACTTGCAACTTTAGATATGATTAGATTCAAATTCAATCTAAAGTAAAGCCGTCATGTTTCCAATTAACACCAAAGTAAAGGTGGAAATCTGTTCTACTTTAGCTTCAAATGAATCTTCTTTATAGGATATATTCAATTCATCCTAGTCCATCTGTTGTGGGGTGGGGTGGGAAGGCTGCAGAAAGGAAATTCATGGTATCAGACATGTGGCAGCAGGGTCATTATTCTTGCTATCATTTGCTGTAGTCCTTAAGAGTTATGCTTCCGTTACCCAATAAAGGCCATTATATGAGAAGCAGACGCAGTAGTAAACAGGAAAGTCTTCAAGTGAAATGACTACTACATACAGTCTATGCCTTTTTGGGTTCTTTATTCAAGTATGCCTCCTTGTTTGTTGGTGATGCAGTTGTAGCTTTACTATATGTTTGTACATGACTATTCAGCTAACCTTATTTGAGGATAAAGGCTGTTGCCAGCTATGTGCAGTGGAATATATAAACAATGATCTCTTAAGATGAACAATTAAGTTGAAGGACATTGTGTTTGGAGACGTTGCATACAGGGTGTAAAAGCTAGATTCCTGTTTGGTAATTCAATGGTCTATAATGATGACAAAACACAGGGAAGCCTCATCTTTTATGGCAAAAGCATTTTAGAAATGGAAAGTATGTAACTACTGCAAAGTACAACTCTGATGTCTTCCCTAGCCTCTGCAATATTGCTTAATATTTTAAAAGTTTCAATCTATATAGTCAGATACAGAGTCAGAAGTGACCAGAAGACAAGCCTTGCTCTATCAAAAATACACAGAATCACGCTTGTATGCATTTGTGCACAACGTAGCCATGGGAATAAGTGAATTCAGCCAGTCGTTCTGTAATTCGTCCCAGTTCAACAGAGTGTCACTGCAATGTTACACACTCACACACACGGAAGGCAGCACGAGTGTGTTGGTTGGTGTGTGTGTGTGTAGTACAAATGATTGAACTGAAGTGGTGGGCTTTTGTTTCTGTTTTAGTCCAAACATTTGTTTTAAATGGCGAGATGTAAAAGGCAAGCCGCGTAGGATGATGAGTTGTAGTGGAGAATTTTTTCAGTGTCCTCTGACTCTCTCTCTTTGATCCGGTTTGTTATTCCCACAAACAGCCATCTGCTCCCTTGTCAGAGCAGAGAACCTTGACTGTGGCTGAGAGACCTCCTGTCCCATTTAGCAGTCAGTTTGGGTATTTGACCCGCTTCAAGATGAGCACAACATCTGTCTCAAAAAGCAGGCAGTCGGGGCTTTATAATTACCTAGTCATCTCAAGTGCTCGTTATGCAGCCGGTACGTCTCCTTAAAGTTGTGCTGGAAAGGTAAAAATATCCCCTTATGTGCATGTGTCATTATCAGATCATTACTGTGCATTTCAAATGTACACAAACATTGGAATGAAATACACTGTAATTGTAGCTACTAGTTATTTAGATGGCTCTACTTAAAACTGAATTCTTATTAACACTTGTGTTAAAGGCCTACTTCACCGGTTTGAATATGAAGGTGTATTGAATTCTGAGATCCTATGTAGTATAAATGTGCGGAACAAATTGAAATCGGTTCATCCTAGCCTGAGAAAAGGCAGAAAGAGTGTTTTTTTAACCCTATATTTCTCTTTCTCGTGACATCACAGAAAGAGAAATATAGGGTTAAAAAAAAACTTACTTTGTAAATATTACTGTGATGTCTTTTACTGTGACATCACAGTAATATTTACAAAGTACGTTTTTTTTATAGGGTTAAAAAAATAATCTGAGCCACTTTTTACATAAGCGAGCTAAAATGATTTATCACTCAAATGTACACATTTCCCATTAATTCAGGATGTTTCCTAGAAATGGGCATTAGCAGAATTTTTTCAAGACAAAGGGCAGTGAAAATATGATTTTTTTTTTTAAAGTTGTCATGTGGGTCACTTTACCCCAGCTGTGGGGTAAACTGAGACGGACCAGAAAAATCAAGGGGGTAAAGTGAACCAGCTGGGGGTAAACTGATCCACTTACTTTTTCCACTCTGAAACTACCATAACAACATTGTAACAGTTAGAATCCTGAAAGCTAGCCACACGTTCCAGAACTAATGTCAGACTAGTAAAAGAATGATGGGGTTTGGTCAATTAAGTAAAGCACATTTTCTAAACACTTGAAAGTAACTCTGAACAAAATCAAATACAACATGTTATAATTCAAAAGGTTTTAATAATATTCAAATGAAAGATAGAACCAGTTAGATTAGAACACAGTCTGGGGGTCAGAACACAGGACCCTTAGAGCCAGCTTGTGTCTGAGGGTTAAAGCATAGGAAAATCAGAACCAGCGAGAACAGCCTGGGACTCGGAACACAGGAGAAGACCCAACTGGATTATAACATCAGGCTGTCATACTCTACAACTAGGCCTACTCTACATTCCAGCCCTGAAGGTTACACGGAAAAATGAGAAGGTGCTCTTTCCGTGTGGTTGCCCCAGGTCGTCTTCCTGGTGTATTTCCTTGGCATGATGGCTTTTCTACAATGTATATGACATTAAAATAAAACATGTGTCATGTACTATTACATTAAAATATGTTTAAGACTAAACTTAACTTGTGCCTCATGGTGTCACAGCATTTGTCTCACTTTCCCCCACCACCACAATTTGAGAAAAAACTACCTCTCTTAGCATGGCAGGCTAATCTTCAGCTAATATCATCACATGGTGTTTATATGTTGGTGGTTCATCAACACGTATGATAGAAGTTTTTCTTCGTGAATACATTTGTTTTGGCACAACAGTTGATTAAGTTGACAGCCAGAACATTTACTTTTATATGCAAAATACCTATTTTGGTGAAAAAAACATGCTTACCACAGCACCATGAGGTCCTCTCTTTCAGGGCCATGGGGAAATGAGAGGGACTGGAAAACATATATCTCACATGACCACAAATGTTTTCTGGATGCCTAGATACCGGGGGTGGCTCACATTACCCGATGCCTCAGATTCCCCCGTTCTCCCCTATATATATATATATATATATATCGAGTGCGAAAATAAATTCAAAGGTATATAAATACATTGAATTGTAAGCAAGCATTGTATCACTTGTTATACTTTACAATCAGATGGTAGCCCATGATAGCTTTGTTTAATTATTTTAATCATGCTAAGTGAAAAAACTAGGGCTGCATTTGTGCAAGAAAGTTAATTATTATTTTACAAAGGAACACACACTATTTAGTGTTGTTATTGTTGTCTTGTGCATTTTTGTTCGCTTGAAGTTTGAACACTTGAGGGGTGCTGGTAGGGGAGGGGGCGGGGGGGCTGTGGACTGTGTAGTACTCGGTAGGGAGAAGGGAGTCCTTCAACTGTACAACCCTGGCTGCAAGCTCTCATTCCAGCGTCTGACATGTCTGTGACTTTGTCCTGCCTTGAAGGCTATGGTTAGTTAATGTTATTCTTTTAAAAGAGAATGGGTCGGGTGAGGCGACAGAGAGACATATAAGCGAAGCAGACAAGCAGACAGGTGAATTGGCTTGATCCAGACAATGATAACTGTAGAAAACATGCTGTGTGACAAGCCAGCTTCTCTCAGGCTCAACCTGCCACAGCACGACTCCACTTCCGCATGCATATGTGCTCGTATTCTCAGAGTAACTTAATACATTTAAATACGATAACAAGAATTGATGCACGTTTAAAGAACAATAGAGCAAAACCCTTTGAATTAAAAGTGGAGCTGGTGCGTTGACATGCCATCTGCTTTTCTGATGTAGTTTTGTTGTAGCTTTTGTATAAAGGCTATGTCTTTTTATATTTGGTTTCTCTTCCCTTCAGCCAGTGTCCAAAGGCTTGGCCTCTTTAACTTGTCACTTCACATCAGTGCAGCCTGTACTGCCTGCAAGCTTATACCTGCGTTTAAACACAAATACACAGACAGATTTACATGCAAGCACACAAAGTCAGGCCCTAAACTATAACAACATTTTAAAAAGTGACAAGTAAGGACCATTGAAGGACACCAGTGGCTGGAATAGAAAGGAGCTAAAAGAGATATGGGGAGATTTTAATGTAGGACAGACAAACGGTACATAGCTAACTTTTGCTGTAAAGTTAATCTCACAGTTTACCCCTTGGGTGACTGGGTCAAGCTTAACACTGGGAGTTGTGTTGTCATCCATCTTCCAGGCTGGAGTTCGGTCACGACCATCATAGTGCAGACAAGGACAGCAATGCAAAAATGTTTAGCATTCCTAGTTTTGACCCTATACTTCGGAAACTAATAAAACTGGACTTGAAATTGTAAAAACGAGATCTGTTCTTTTCACAGTTCCGTAAAACATTGATTATCACCAATTTGCATCCAACAACAGTGGTGTGGTGTTTGATAGAAGGGGTGGAAGACGAGAAGATATATTGTGAGGGGAGAATGAAGACGGATGAGGGATTTGTTTTATCAAGATATAGGTGATTACTCTTTTTGTCGACTGTGATGCATTCACTATGAACGATCCAATACTATCACACGGATCTCTCGGGCATTTACCATCTTCCCAGAACACGAGGGGAATAAATGAGTTTGAAAAAGCTTTGCTTAGTTGAGCAAAAAAGCTTTTCCTTTCGAGCATAAAAGGGAATCGTTGCCATTTGCTTTCTTTCTATCGTGTGTTCAAACTAGTCTGACGTTTGCCAGCAGTGAATCGGAGGACGGTTTCAGCGCTACATGAGGTGGTTGATTTGCTGTCTCGTCAGCAGTAAAGGACAATGTACGCCATGTGTATCTGCCGTGTCCGGTTGACATTATTCAGAGTGCTTTGGATTTGCGCCAGTGTCCATGAAATAATGCATGTTCGTATGCATCCTGTTTGCCTGCATGCACATTTCAGTGCGTGCTCTCCACTGAATCTGCTATTTTTCAATGCTATTCTTAGAGTGACCTTCCAAAAGCTATGGCGTGCAGCCCTTGTTGTCTGTGTGCGCCCGCCTGTGTGATTAAGCTTGAGTGGAGAAAGCCCAGGGACACATCAGTGGCCCTCTCCCGATTACGGAGCTCCACAGTTCGCAGATGATTCTTTGATGGGGCGAATCTGGAGGCAGTGTGGTTGAGAGGAAGTGACCCGGCGAGAGGAAACAGTCAGCCAAACAAACACATGAACACCCAATATGCGCGGGCAGAGTATATTTAAAACACTCATATAAGGCACGGCCATTCTGTGACAAGCCAAAGGATTCCCCTTATAGCATTGCAGAGTGCATCATTGTTCTATCTTTAGACCCTCAGTGCTGCTATAAGGGACCTAGGCCATAATATAATCCTTAGCTACACTCCTACACACTCTCACACACACACAACTTGAATAGGTACAGCTCTGTTGCAGGAGAAATAATGGGAGCTGAAGAATCACATCAGAATGAGCTCCAAAGATGGAGAACGTCAAATAATTTTCAGTCATAGTTTGTGTTGTCTTTGCCAAGAGTGGTTTGCTCTTTTTGGTTTCTTTCTCCGTCTTTCTTTCTGATATCACATTTGCATCCCAGTCTTAGACATGGGTGTTTGTGGAAGTTTTCAGTCTTGTGTTAGTAGTATTGATGTTTTGTTACTGCACTGCCAAAGAGAAGATGTTCCTTTGAGGCAATCCACTTTAAAAAAAAACTAGATTCAGGACAGGAATGCTGCAATATTGTCTTGGCGTCAGGAGCTTTGTGAATTCCCCAAGCGGTGGTGCAGTAACGGTCACGTCACATCTGGGTCCAACAGCAGAAATCCACAACAAATGAAAGGAAAAATGTTATCAAATTTCTTGATTTAAAAAAAGTATGCCACTGAGACTACGGCGCTTGTCACAAGCTGTTTGGTTTAATCAAGAGAAGATGAAGGGGGACAAAAAGCAATAAAACCAAAAAGCCAATCGTTTTTTTTATTGTTACTGAGACATTCCATCCCTGAACCAATAAAGCACCTGCGAAAGCATAAGCATATTGCGTGAAATTATCCCAGTTTCCACTGCATAAATTGTCTTGATGAGAAACACTTCATCGTCAGAATAATGCACGTGCATAAGATATCTATAAATAAACCGACACTTACAATATTCAAAATGTACCTTATGGGGGTGTTATAGGTTTCCTGTAATTTGCTAATGTCAAGTAGTCCAGTAATGGGCTGTTGTGAATGCTAAATGCATTACATCGCATACAGTGTTAGGGGGGAAATGCCAGTCTTTATTTATAACCGTTATTTTAGGGAAGCATTAAAATCAGACCTCAAAAAACTTCAATAAAATACAATTTGTGCAGTGTAGGTTAGCCATGACTATGCTGCATATGAAAACAGTAATTTATTCACGGTAATAATACCTCGCAGTCTTTTTATTTTCGCAGATGACGATCACTTCATCTTTGCTAGGGGACTAAAGGTCAAAAGCGCTAGAACAATGCATTAGCTTTGGTGCGACTTGCTATAATAGCTGCTGTCTATAATCTCTCCATCCCATCATCTCCCCTTTTCTCTCTCTTGCTTCTGGGTGATAGTTGTGATGGGCAGGAGTGGGAGGAAAAATACTCTTACTCAGCCAGAATCCTCCTTTTGTGTCGTTAAATACCAATTTACACTTCTCCCATCATCCACACACACACGTACAAGGGTCTACTTTATGCGGGCCCCCAGCTCTTTTTCACTCTCTCAAAAAGAGATGATTATTTTTATTTTTGCGCCTAGTGTATTCCTGTGTCCTACTTTTTACACCCCCAGTCCCTCCCCTACTTTTGCTTTCCCTCTCTCTCTCTCCCTCTCTGCTTTCCTCAGTTGACAGTCTTATAAGCCAGTAATTAGAACCTGAAAACAGGGAGTGGGGGATAGGCCACACGAGAAGAGACTGCTTAGGGAAAATAAGGCTCTTGTTTTCCTCCCCACTGACCACCACTTGCATATAAAAGAGTACCTGGGGTGTAAAGCAAGGGAACACGTATTAGAGGATGGATTTTATTTTTGTGGTGAGATTCTCGTCCCTTAGTGTTATGTACTGTATATATGTTTGTTAATTTTGAAGGACAGACCATGAAGCACACTTAATTAAGTATGTAAAAGGCAACCCATTGCCCCGCTCTTGATATGTGACTGCAACTGACCTTATTTTTATTTTTCCATGCAGTTGAATGACACTAAACCTTTCCGAAGCACAAACAGTCGCAACATGAGTCTCGGGAGTGCTTAACTAGGACACTGGAATACATTAACTACAAAATTAGAGTCATCTAATTTGCAAGAGAGAGAGAAAGAGCGAGAGAGAGAGAGAGAGAAATGCAGAAGAGCAAGTGGTGGGTGTAAATAAGTGAGGTTGTTGTTGGTTCAGTTTTTTTTATGAGATGCCGGTAGGCAAAAGTATGGAGGTCACGGGGCAGACAGGGGGCATGGTTAAAATAAAATAAAATGACAAAAAGAAGAAAATGCTCAGACAGTACCTAAACAGGCCAAAGCTGTCAGAGATGCCATTTTGGACGTTTGTGTTCTTCTTGACATCTGCTGGTGCAGCTGTCATTCTGAAACATCGTTTCACACTATACCAGTAGTGACACACTGGAAGGTCGGACTTAAGTTGAAGTTGTTGGTCTTTGGTTTTAACAGGAGGAAAGTGTTAGAGACTTTGTAAAATAGAGTCACGTATACTGCAAATCAGGATAGATTGTTTTAATGGATGCTTGGACCAACATTACTGCTCCTGACGGTACATACTGAACTACATCTTCTGCAAATTACTATAACAACTGCGTCCACGGCTTGCACATTCTACATCTGATAATAATGTCTGTATTGTAATTATTACAGTATGATTACATCTGTGGTGCAATCTTTTTATATGAGTCCAGCCGCTTTGCTTCTCTCTATGACCTACTTAGTTAAAATACAGATTATTTCTGACAGACATGTGAGTAGGATGTGGGTTTTGTGTAAAACATTTAAACATTGGACTCAAACTCAATAATTTGTTGAGAAAAATAATGGACAGATTCATAGATAATGTAAATATTTGCTATAGTTAATATAGAAATAGCTGCATTGCAAGTCCTGCATTTAAAATGTTATATTAGTTAAAATACTGAGGTATTATCAGATAAATGCTATTCAAGTCTCAGAAGTGAAGGTATCAAGGTTTTTTTTTCCTGGTGCATCAATGTATGAACAATTGAACAATAGTTTAATGTTGTGAAGGGATGAGGTAGAGACTATTTGACTGCTGCACTTAGTGGAAGTTTAAGTAATAACTATGGATCATATTTCATTAACTGATCATATATTGTGTATGCGGAATCTGCAAATTGAGAGAAGAAACTATAGCCTTCGAAAAAATGTAAAGTATGTTATTTGTAAAGTAGCATGATGAATAAATTGTATAGTATGGTATATTTACAATCAGTTACATTACACCACTGAAAAAGAAGCATCACTCATGCTGTAAGACAGCTGCTATTACACAGATACCCAAGGAGCAAGTTGATACATGGCTTGTATGTAGCTCTTAGAATGTAGCCTACAGTATTTCTGTTTTTTTTTTAAATGGAACAAGAGGGCCTTTTTTACATTGCAACAGTGACTACTGTGGCCTAGATGTACTGTACGCTAACATCTGTGTGTGCACACGCACACAACAAAATTCAACATTCAGTTCTTACTACCCTGTTGAGATGGAAAAAGCTGGTTCAAATGCTAAAATCAGTTCATAGTCTCAGTGGAGCAATTTCTCCTAGACCATGCCCTTATTGGCGACTTCATTGTTATAAAGTTCTGTGCTTGGGTCCTTAAATGTTTCATCTAGTTACCTTATTGGCCTACCATAATATTCTGCAAACCAGGATTTCAAAGTAATTAGCCATATAAGAAACACATATAGAGTAGTTGTAGAACATCCTGAATCTGGATGGTTATTACATTTAATAAAATGATGAAACTCACATCTGCAATCAAATAAAACAAAACAGAATTAGCAGTGTCCCATGGATCATAATGAATCTGGGAGCCACATGACCTGAATTCTAAGGATGGACTTAATATGATTTTTATGTTTTTTCTTTCTTTCTTTTATTGTGGAATTACAACTCTGCAAAATCAGTATTTATATGTCATGTGGTGTACAGGCGATTACCTTGCCAAGCTTTGCAAATAGAGCACAGTAGGCCTTATCTGTGAATATTATGCTAATACATGTCAAATACTATAATGTATCAGAGGCCTATTATCAGTAAGTTGAGCAAAGGCTACAGCGAAATTAAATTTCAAGTCGTCTAAGCTTAGACTGTGAAATGTGTTACCTTCAATCAACCTTTCCATGAATCCGTATGAGGGGATGCATTGTTAATATTCATGCCGAGCAGGGATCATGAACCCTAAGCACAAGAAGCACAATTGCTTATAAGGCGTACTTGCAATGAACGTATCAGGTTTTTTTCAAGTGTATACTTTCTGAGAGTGCTGTTTTGGCAAAGCCGTGTGATTACTAAGTAACTTCAAAGAAAATGCTACTTAGGCTGAGTGTGCTCACGCATAAATCAGTGCTGCAGTTTTGGGCATTTCAGTCCGTTTGTTGAATACAATTAATTGAATGTCCTAGCTTTAAAACTTGGGATCCAAAACTCTAATCTGTAATAGCACAAAGCCATTGGCAATGAGGTGAGGAGCGATTGTCTTGGCTTACGCAGTGTTTTTGTGAGCTTATCCATCAAATTTTAATATAAAAATTACATTCCTGCTATTGCAAAGAGCAGTACATTGTGTCTTAATGACTGAAAAGTCATCAAAAGATATCCAATATAACAGTGACGCTTTTTTTTTTTGCCTGACAGAACTTGTGATTCATTAAAGTAGACACCGAATGAGATGAGGTATAGAAAATGTTCACGGTTTCCTCTGAAACTTTCATTCATCTTGACTCTAGGCCTACAATAGCAATATGTGACTACATTCCACGGTAGAAGACCATTTAGTTCAACATGTTAAACTTGCTGGAACATCACATCATAACAATATCAAACTTTATATTCCATTTTTGCGACTCCCAAAGGCAGCATGTGGGAGGTATGCGTAGACATTCTCTTACATCATATTTGATGAAAAAGTGTTACTATAATAGTGTTGTTTCTGGAGAAGATCATTTCTCAGTCATAAGAAATACGGCCAGTGCTGTGACATCCCTGTCCTTTGATTTTTTTTCCTGTGTGTGGCTCTGCGGGCTTTGCTGCCACGGTGATTATTCCTACTGAAGCTACTGTAACTACTCAGTGCTTCTTCTATTTTTAGCAAGCAAATTGTTTTTCCTGCTGTAACACTCACTTTTTTGCTGAGGGATTTTCTTCTGGCGGAAAAAAAGGACCCAGTTTCCTGCACCCAAGGTATTTGCAAGCATACGCACATGCAATCGAAGCTGAAAAGATCCCCCTTCCCAGTGGCCTCCTGAAAGCGTTTTGTCTTCTGCGCTTATCTGCAGTTTACCATCACTGCCACAGCATCTTATTCTCTCCTCCTCCTTTCTTTAACTCTCCCCAAAATATGCTGTATTTATTTTGAACTGCAGCTAATTTTCCTTTTTAAAGAAAGGCCAGACATATAAGTCTGGCCATGAGTTATGTGACTGTTTAGTGAGGAAAAACTCTCTCCCCTGTCCAAAATAGTAAGAAACCAAAAGAGGCGATATATTATAAATGGGGAGAAAGGAGGGTAAGTTCTGTATTTTAGTACACGGCGGAGCTTATGTCATAAGTGTGAATCGCATTCTGCGTCACTGTGTGAATAAAAAAATAATGAAGCCAATTTTAGACGAGGTAAGACACTGGAGCGTGTATACAACTGAGCGAGACAGGGAGATAATTGAGAGTAAAGGCTCATGAATGTGTTAGCTCCCTTTTTAATTATGTGGCATAGTGGATATACACGCACTGATGGAATTCGGCTTGTCCAAAACAAATGTGTAGGGAAATCAAACAATTTAGGTGAGGACATGAGTAAATGAGGTGATCGTTTAGTAGGCCTGAAATAAGATGGTGTGGTGGGGGCAACTGTCCCATGGTCTGTGTGGTCATGACATTGTGGTGATATAATTTATTTAAATTTTTTTGTGGGGGGGGGGGGTAATATGCAACACTTAAGCACAATTAAAACATAGATTGCAGACATGTTTACCCAAAATTAGACTTGTACTACAGAGGGCTATTGTGTACAAGTCTAGTTTCAATACCTCTCACATTTCAGTTGATTATCCTTATTTGGTGCATATTAAGCACCAATTTGTGTTTAATAAAATGAACGTTGATTTAACTGGCATACGGCAAACCAGATCATGTGTTCCAGCAAAATTAGATGTCAATATTTGTTTTTAATTGGCAAAATGTGTGTGTGTGTGTGTGTAAGGGGGTAGGTTGAGGGTGTCTCAAAAGGGTATTCATAATGATAGCATGTTACATTCTTATCCAAATCTAATCTTTTAATCATATACTAGAATTTAAACTTGCTGTTCTAACTTTAGCAATTCCTACTACACTCCTCCAATAATGGTAAGGAAATCTGATTTGGCAGCTCTTAACTGCCTGTCATAATTCCCATAAACAGCCTTGCTCTCGAATAATTTGAGGCTTATTAGTACGTATGAGAGAGGGATAATCATCTTTCACTGTCAAATTCACCACACTGTTACCAACAAGGCAATCACAACTCTGCAGACTCCTGTCTGGTGTTTAATCACGCTGCTGTGTTTTCCGCAGTTACTCACCATGACAATTGCTGTGCCTTTCTTGCCGTGACATCATCTTGCCACCCACTGCAGTAGCCTGTGGAGGGGAAAAAAATGAAAAGCCATTATGACTAGTTAATCACTCTCAAATAGCCCGTAGTCCCGTCACAGAAAGTGGTGAGTTAACATTCTCTTTAAGTATTATTGTTGACCCGTCCAACCAACCATGGCATAACCCCGGTCATTAGCACACACACACACACACACACATGCACATGCACAGTATTATCCGCTGTCACCTCTGATATAAATGACCCATGACAGGGGAAGAGCTCAGTAAGACAGCCTGTCAGCGGCTCTGCAATGTGTCTGGCTCGTCTCCCATCATTGGATGGCCAGCATGTGCCTGAGGTCTCTCCTGCCCATCCATAGCCACACCAATTTACAGCCTCGCTGCCAGCAGAATGATATTCTCATGTGACAGTTTTTTTTTCTTTTTTTCCTGCGGGTCAGCAATCCTGAATTACCATGTGTCATTCCATACATGGCTATTCTGCAAAAAAATTGCAGATACATTGGGTTCAAGATTTCTTTTTTGCAGGTTCAATATAACCAATAAATAATAATATTGCTATTTCTGTATTCTAATAATAATCCCAGTATGTGTGTGTGTGTGTGTGTGTGTGTGTGTGTGTGCTTGTGTGTGTGTGTGTGTCTGTGTCTGTGTCTGTGTGTGTGTCTAATTATGTTGAGTGTTTTGTCTCGAATTGCCTCTGCGGCTTTTAATAACAAAGCAGAACTGTTTTCTGATGAATGATCATCCCGCCAAGTTTTTATTACCTTCCGTAGATTACATCAGCTTGTAGTAAATCGCCTTTGCCAGGGAAATGTGCGATTCTTATACCAATATCATAATAGTAAATACAAACAGTAGTTTAGAGTTGTTGTCTGCATAGTTGATTTCTCACACTGCTGTCATCAGCATTTTTCCCTTCATGAATTAGAAACAGAGGGACGGGTTGAATTGGTAGCAATGTAATTATAGCAATATAGCAAAGTTGCAACTTTTAGGAATTATAGCCAAGAAAAAGGACTATGTTGATGCTACTGTAGAACTTATAATAGCACATGAAGTTGAGTTAACCGTTGCCAAGCAGTTAGGACAGAAGGTGACTGTAAGATCACAGGAGATGTGGGCGTTGTTGGATACATGTGAGAAGCTTTGACAGTTCTTTAATATTAATTGCTGAAAGCCAAAGGTAAACTGTAAGTGGTAACATCCTTGAAAGAGAGAGCTTCCTATAGAGTCTCTGCTCTTCGCTCATCTGTTGGCGTTGACAGATGGGGAGTTCTAGACAAGGTAAGTTTGAGGGCTCCCATTAGGAGATGCAGTCATATGAGAAGAAATCGGGCACCTTTCATCCTACACATACGTGTGTGAGCGTGTGCCATTGTGTTCCCGTCAAACAGAAAATGATACCACAAGACAAGAGCATGTACAGTATGTATGTTGGGGGGTGTTTCTGCTTGATGAGGACGGCAAGAAGGCATAGTGATGCTGGGGAAAATAAATAATGGTGGATGAATTTGATTTGAATCTGTGTCCGAATTAGAGAAAAAGAAGGGTTGGTTCATGAACTGACTGTTCAGATTTGGTAAAATAGTTGCCAATGCAGAATTATTCACGCAGTCCACTTATTGTGTTAACTGTTTATCTGAAGCCCTCAAGTTTTTTCTACCACATACCGTAATGTGGAGATGCGCTACAGTCAAACACCTTAAACTGCTGACGGAACTGGAAAACTATTTTGTTTTGGAGTGGAATCAGGAAGTTCATTAGCAAACTGATGCATCACTTACAGAGTCATGATAGCACAGGGGCTGATAACAGATACATCAGCCTGCCCCGGATAGAGGGCATGGGTCGATAACACCTCCTCAAAGTGTACTCCTGGCCAGCACCGTGGCCTATAATGAAACCAGCGAACAGATGAAGCGAGGCGTATGGCAGGGGGGGTCATACACCGGCCGACCCCACCCCGTGGTGGAAATCCCATTACCATTAGGAGTCTGAGGTAATGTTGAAGGAGGCTCTGTGCTGCTGACCAAGCTGGAATAAATAAGTGTATTAACTGACAGTTTCTCAGCTGTGAGGGGTCTCGGGTTTTGGGCCCCTGCTAATGTAATGTTAATAAAAAACTAAATAGCATGCTGCCAGAGCCCGTGAGAGCAGCCTCCATGTGTCTTCTGTACACCTACAAACCAAGGCAGCGGCACACAGTAATATACCACGCACCTGCCTGCATCAGCAGAAAGCTCACATGGTGATATGAGTGGTTATGTTTGATGCTGCCGGTGTTATTGCACTTGGTTTATTTAATTATGCTATCAATAGCCGGGTGAAGAGAGGTGCATGCTGGGATAAGTCACAACACTTGGTCCCTGTCCAGACACTATGAGGACTCACTCACAGACCGTCTCATCTCTTTCCTTCTCTCGTTTCTCATTAATACATAGCTGCACAGATGTTTTGCCGTGCGCCATTCCTCGTGAGGAACAATGATTATCCAGATGGTCATAGCCCAGCTGCAGAATCTATACCCTGTGTTGTAGGGATCTAAACACACACACACACACACACACTGCCGACTCATGGCTGACAGAGAGTAGGTTAGTGCCCTGAGGGTTACAAGCCACAGAGAGAAGCCACTGGAGGTTTCTGACACTGTTAATGGCCTGCTGTTAATCAATTAGCAGACACCCGACTGAGCTGACGGCCAGTGGTGAACTGCCACTACACCCCGAGTAACAGACAGACAGGAACATAGGTAGGCAGCTAAAAGAGGACGGTAACAATTGACAAGAATCGCTGCTCTCTCAAGCTGGCATGGACGCTACAAGAGAGTGTTTGTGAGTTTGTCCTTCAACATTCACATTTCTCTTTTCAGTTTTTGTTCAATTTACGTTCCTCACAGGATGTTGGAATAGCGTTCGCAAGAAAGTGCGTGCAAGTGTGAATTTGTGGGTGGATGCATATTTGCATGCATTCTAAACAGGCAAGCCAGACGATCCATTTTGTCAGGGTCAGTTTTATCTTGGCTCAGCTAGACCTCAACCTCCTAACACCTAACAGATGCTGGGGTCAGACAGCCATTCGAGGGATGTCTCCTCATCAGCTGGATGCTGGCGTTCATGTTCCAGCTTACTACTGGCAAGAAACAAGGGTGTGTGTGCGTGTGCGCGTGTGTGTGTGTGTTTGTGTGTGCGCGCCTCAGGCAGAAATTCAGTGAAGACACACCGGTTACACAAGATTACAGTATGCATTGATCAGTCCATGACTAACATAACAGTTTGTTTAATCTACACCTGGTGTTTATATGTTGACAACTTTCTTTGATCATCTTACATTATTTAATACTCTAGATATACTCTCTTTCTGTGTTTTCTCATGTTGGATTTTGTTTTACATTACACTGTGTACTCAACATCTTTCTTTCTTATATTTCTCTCTCTAGGAGACTATGTGGTGCTGACCGTCTTCTTTGACCTGAGCAGGAGAATGGGCTACTTCACCATTCAGACCTACATCCCATGCACCCTGATTGTTGTCCTCTCCTGGGTCTCATTCTGGATCAACAAAGATGCAGTACCTGCCAGGACGTCATTGGGTAAAACAATCATGCCTCAGGATTGTGGTGCTATGTTGTAGGTCATGACGTCAGTTCAAGAAAAGTAAATAGTCAGCTAGCCGAAAGAATGTTTGTATTAACATGTCAGATTCTGGAACTGCACATCAGGCCACAACAGAGCATTTGCTTATGTTTGTTCTTATAGCCCAAACGATCCCTTACATATACATATGTTACAGTTATGCCGGTTCAGTTCATTAGCCATCCTGGCCTTAATTACTCTCTGCTGTGAACCACACCAAAAATCACCATTAGCTGAAATGCAAAGCTTCTCCCACGCCATCCTTCACTGATACAGTACAGCTTCTGAAGAATCTAGTCCATCTTGATTAGAAAAGCCTATTCTGGCACATATGTTTTCATGCATGCCTTAATGAGGCATTAATTATACAATACAGCAGGGGAGATGCAAAGATGCTGCCTCAGTGAAAATAATAACGCAGGTGCATGCAATAAAGGGACTGAGAAAAAGGGGGGCAGA
This sequence comes from Ammodytes marinus, assembly GCF_949987685.1. Lineage (NCBI taxonomy): Eukaryota > Metazoa > Chordata > Actinopteri > Uranoscopiformes > Ammodytidae > Ammodytes > Ammodytes marinus. The sequence continues at coordinate 10,662,895 of NC_137218.1, forward strand.
CATCAAGATTGCAAGGACATTTCTCAACTTTGAACTTGCCCTTGGTACCCAATGAACATCCTCAAAAGTTCACTTCTGATGCAGTTTTGTAAATATTCCTTAGTCAGCCTTCCTTCTGTCCCCTTAAGGCTCTAGGTCATGACCTCAAGTCTACGTAATGTGATCATTAGCGCGAGCAACTGAATGCAAAACAATCCCGGCGGGCAGAAAAACCCTCATTTTACCTCACCATCATCATTACTTTGTCCATCATTAATCTCTCTAAAAATAGCTCTGTTTTGTTTTCTGCCGCTTCTGCATCTCCAGACATTAATAGCTGTGGAAATAATAAAACTATTAATTCCCTGGAAGACACTGTACCATCAGTCAAATGTCTTCATTTCCTTCCTGAAGGATGATGTGGGAGGTGCAGGAAGCCAGGTGGTTAGGGAGCGGATTAATGCGGATGACATCATTCTTAATCCTTGAATGCCATCCAGAAATGTATCAATTCACTCACAGTAAACTGCGTTGTTAATCTTCACGTAGTCTGATGTCTTTGAGTCCACGTTGGACTTGGACATAGATCATCTCCTACATGTTTGGTCTATTTTAAGGGCAGCTTTTGCTCGTTTCTTGTTAGTTTGTGCTTTGGGAGTTGTTGAGCTGATGTTGGTAATCTGTTGAATCTATGTACTTCAGAATGCATTTCCCCATCGTGGGCTGTCACCCTGCCTCATCATTAGAGTCAAACAGAGTAAGTCAAAGGGGAGAAGGTTACGCGGTCAGCATAGAGATCATTGGAAGCTAAATCAGTCAAGTATGTGGATCAAAGGGACGCAGCTGTCTATTCCTCTCTCATGGCCGTCTAGCTGTTGAGAGCTTGCAATTAAACAGCCAACTTAATCTTCCTTTACGATTGTGTAAATATATTCACACATACACACACACAGGTCACAAAACATACTTCTACACTACATTGTTAGTTACCAATTTAGCAAATTTAAGTCTTGCTTAGAACAATATATCATTGTTGTTGTTTGCTTTGTTTTATTTATTATTGAACAAAACTGGTGCTGGGTTTGTGAAAAAATCTGAAAAATATGCACCTGAATCAATGTCTCAAACAAGCTGTAAGTATCCTGCTAATCATGTGTAACTTCATGGTAGATATATAACATTTTCTCTTTTATGTCCAATCTCATCACCAGGCATCACCACTGTGCTGACCATGACTACGCTGAGTACCATAGCCAGGAAATCCCTTCCAAAAGTTTCCTACGTGACGGCAATGGACCTGTTTGTGTCCGTCTGCTTCATTTTCGTCTTCGCTGCACTAATAGAGTATGGCACGCTGCACTACTTTGTCAGCAACAGGAAGCCTAACCCCAAAAAGGACAAGAAGAAGAAAAACCCGGTGAGTGTCTTTCTAAAACTAGCTTGAGTATTTTTTTTTTAATGGCTTCTAGATTAATGTACTTTGTGTAATATCTCTACATTGTTTAAATAATCCTTTATTTAGGTGAAAGGTCAAGTTATCCCTACACACTCCATGTTATTCCCCCCATGCACATTACATCGCTGAGATAAGTCTTCGGAAAAAAAGCTATATACACTGCTTAGTATCACTAAGGGAGCATCATATGTGGGGCCACCATGTCAAAATACTCAATGAGCGAGACGTGCAGCTCGAACCTTTACTTAATCCACCACACATCTGCTACAGTTGTAATTTAGACCCATGTCACATGACAGAAGAGTTGGCCTCGCGTGAGCCTTTAAATCCCCCAACAGATCATGGCAGCTCGGCTGAAGGGCCATGATCTCCCAATAAATATGTGAACACTGTCATGTTCACCCTGGACAGCACGACTAGCACTTCCACCTAATTAAGTAGAGTTGGCTTATAGTTCTGGCATAGTTCAGATTGTGGATGGATATTAGTTCTAATCTACCACTCAGAGCTAATGTATTGGGGGACTTTTTTTTTTCTTTGTTTTGTTTTCTTTTTTGGAAACTACCAAGTTGTGAAACTTTATTTAAAGGGATTGTAGGTGGGTAACTGAAGTCATTTATTTTTTTTGTTATATTTTGTAATTGGACATAAGCAATATTAAATCGTAAACCGTATAGTGCACTTGGGTGAACACGAGTATAGAACTGGAACTGGGGGGGAGGGGCGCTCTAGTTTCAAGCTGTATGACTAAGGTCTTGCACATGGTCTAACTGTCTCGTGGGCGAATGCATGACTAATAAAGTGGAAGGTGTAATGCCTGTTTTTGACATCTCTGACTTGCCAGGATGCGTAACGGAGGAATTATGCGAGAAAGGGAGGTTTAAGGACAATAGTTTGAGGTTCATTAATGGTTAAAAATGTGGAAATAGGATGTAGAGGAAATACAGACCAGTTTATTTCACCACTTGTGAGCTCTTCCAGGGAATCTATGTGTAAAATGCAAAGACTGTTTTTTCTGTCCCTATCTGTGCAGTCTATCAGTTTATGTTGTATCTTTTAAATACTGTCATACATTAACACCATTTGCTTCACAAACTGGAACCGACAACGATGCTTGATAGAGTTATATGTAAGACAAAGGCTTTTAAATGAATGTGCAACTGTAATGATGTCACATATAGAAGGGCATAGTTGAACTCCGCATCATGGATACTGCTGACTTAACCTCTGTAGTTTTGCAACATGTAGTATTTATTCCTGCAAGCATGTGAGATACATACTGTATATCCCACCATGCATTTCCCACTGTTGTGTCTGTGCATAACATGTATGTCTCTCTACAGTATATTTCTTCTCTCTTCATTTTAACAGTACTGTGCTTGTATTTTTCAAACATTATCTTATGTTTGTGTTTTTTTTTACATGTATTCTTTGTTTTTTTTAACTTTATTAATGTTTTTTTTTTTATTATTTTCCTGTTTACATGTATTATTTGTGTTTTTTGTTACTCTCTTTCAATTCCACATATTCTTTGTTTCCTGTCTGGACAAAAGCTCCTCCGGCTCTTTTCCTCAAAGGTATATTGCCTGTGTCTGACTGCATGTGTCTGATGCATTTTGGCTCTTTGAGCCCCCAGCACCTCACTGCTTTTCTGTCTGTTCTACAGCAGATCCACCTTGCTCTCTCTATCCCTCTATATCTACCTGCATTCTTACTGTACTCCTCAGTCAGTTACTTAATAGGTATCAGTAATCACATTCAAAAAGGGGCACTCTGCAGTGCACAGCGCGGAGGCAGCCAGCCAGACATACTTATCCAGTTATTTTTTGTAACGCAAATAAGCCTCCCACACGTCCTGTGTCCAGAGGAAAGTAATAGTCCAGGCCCAGTGTGGACTCATTCTGGCTCCCTCTGTCCTGTTTCACTCTTTGTTGTTGTTGTAACCACGGTGAACTAGCAGCCACTGTTATTGCTTCCTTTTCTTTCCCCTTTTCCTGCCAGTAAATCTTTACCTGTGTGTTTATTGGGCTTCTCAACACCTGACGCTTCCTACAGAGTCAGCAGAGCCTTAACAGACTGAAACAGACAACCCCCTCCTTCACTGTGTAAAGTCTAATTAGAGTTGGAAGGTCCATTCAGTAGATTAACACATGCTAATCTTTAAAGTCCTGAAAAAAAACCTCAGGGTGGGTGGGAGCTAGCAGAGGTCTAAATTTAACCCAACACACAAGTCAAGGTAAGACAGACATAGAAGTCCATGACTGTATTTATTCATTCATTCTATTCAAATCAATGTTTTCTTAGGAGGGACCTTCTTGTTAAGGTTGGATCAGTCAAATTTGCAGCCAAGACATCCACCTGCAGTATTTAAACACTACCATCAAATATTCAACTTAAAGGGGTCCTCCGACAATGATCCAGAATGTTCCCACCTTTGGCTTCTCTCTGAGAGGTTGTCTTCTTTCAGCCAGTTAAAGTTGCCAATGCCACTGTGTCGTTTCTTTGTAGTATTTTTATTTTTATTTTTGCTAACACCGACTCATCACAGCCCAGCTTTATCAGGCCATGCGGCAGGATGCTGTTTATGCTCCTTCTGCTCGAGCTTCCACTGCGCTTCCTCCAGTGCAACCATCCCCTTTGAGAACCGAGTCATAACCTGTTCTGCCAAACCCCTTATTAACCGCAACAGACTGTCCATTAATTTACAAGGACAAAAATGTCCAAACTAATCCGTATGTTGTTTTGTTTTCGGTTATGTATCGTTTTCAAAGGGACAGCAGGTGGGTGTGCACAATTCTAGGGAATGAACAGTTCAATCAAGTTTAAGTAGTTTAAGCTTGTTTGAGGATGCATGCTTATGGCATATGTTCAAACCTTAATGGCAATGACCTAATTTATGTATGCAGCAAGCATGCGTAGTGTAGAAAAATACCAATTGTATCTTAAGAGAAACTGATTAAAGGTATATAAAAGGTAATTTGTATCGTCACATATTGAGTGTGTATCAAAACTATACAATACATCCATAGCGCTATTGCAGTCATTTATAAATTAGTGTTCCTATAGTGTAAAGGCAAAACATAAAGAACAAACTGAATGACATGCAGCTACTGGAAAATGTTTTAGAGAAAAAGAGGTGATGTGACATTCTTAGGGGTTTAACTTTGGAGCATGCTTGACTTGCTTTGTCTCTTTTAAAATGAAGAGCCTGACACCCTAGTTTATCAGCAAGGTCAAGGAACCTTCCATTTCTATCCAATGGGTGGGGGAAGAGGGGGGAGTATTTAATCTGCCAAACAGCAAGAATTCTAATGTGTGCAAAGGTGGCACGGTATTTCAAGATAAAAGCTGATGAAAACTGTCTGCTTGAATACTAATTGTCTCCCTTTAGAATGACTGGGCCCCAGACTTACTGATGTCACGGTCCTATTTTAAGAAATCTTCTCAAATGAAAGGTATCTGCCCTCCAGCTGTGGGCACAGTTTGAAAAGGAGGTTTATTTTAACCCATTTAGTGACAGAAAGAGTGGGTTGGAGAAATATTGAGTTAGATGCTTCACATATGCTAACAAATGTGCCTCCCTAAGCTTAGCCTTTTTATGCCTCGTAAACCAGTTACAACATGTCCTATGAATGTACGAAAATGCTTACAGCATCCATACAGGTCCAAATTATGACAATCTGTTGAGTCACTGAGCATTTAAAAAAAATGTAAAACTGTGCTTCGAAAAAAAAGAGTCAACAAATTCATCTTGCAACAGCATTTCTAAATGTTGGGCAGTAGCATAATCATTATGTAAAAGCTAAATATAACTGCTAAATAAAGCGATATGGACTACTGTACTGAAAATATTTTAATTGCCTCAACAACCAGATATAACCCACTTGTTGTCACTGTCAGCCTCACCAATTACACCCACAGGTGGTAGTTATGGGTGGATATTTATTTGATTGACATTAAAGGGCAAGTTGAAGTTACAAATGACATCCTGCTGACTAATGACAGCAAATTACAAAAGGGACATAAAACGGCAGCTCAAATGAGGTCCCCCTTTATTATGGCACTCTGAGGCTGTGATAGCTAACTCTAATTTTTTTTTTCAAAATAAAGCAGACACCCACGGTAGACATCCGTCCACGCTCTGCCACCGCCATTCAGATGAACAACGCCACGCACATGCAGGAGCGAGACGAGGAGTACGGCTACGAGTGTCTTGACGGGAAGGACTGCACCAGTTTCTTCTGCTGTTTCGAAGACTGTCGCTCGGGAGCCTGGCGGCACGGCAGGTTGCACATCCGCGTCGCCAAGATAGACACATACGCACGTATTTTCTTCCCCACTACATTTGGTCTTTTCAACCTGGTTTACTGGGTTTCTTATCTTTATCTCTAGGCCTGGGTGTGTGTGCATCCAGCCTTATCATACAGTTCATTCCATTCTACATTATGCTCTGTGCCAGCAAGGGACATTTTGAAAGGGAGACCCACCAAAAACAACCGCGGATTTGTTTTAAAAGCATTTCCTTTAACTCTTTAGTTTGAATATCTCTTTTATTTAAAAAAAATTAATTTCTTTCGATAACTTTGACAAACATTGCAGATGTTGTAGCATAATTTCAAACTGGCATGAGGTATGTAGATGTGTTGTGAAAGAAAGTGAGTGTATGAGAAAATAGCAGTAGTCTAAATTTTGTTTAGGTTTTTTATGATTTAATTTTAGAATGATTCATTATTTGGAAAGGTGCTGTTAATTTATGTTTAATGAGATTTTTACCAATTGCGATCTTTTTAGAGAAATACATTCATTACATAGCAAACCATTTAAAAACAGACAATTTAGATTACAGCAGCAAAAAAAATGACATAAATTATGTCTTTTCATTTATTTTAACTTTTTTTGTTTTTACTTAAAATACTTAAAACACAAATTCTGAAGCACTTTATCAGAGCTATCTTAGACAGTCACATTCAATTGAATTTTGATGAAGCGTATTTATTTATTGATTTAACTCAAGTTTTGGCACAATTTAACATTGCATTTTATATGTGTGGTCAGAGAGAGAGAGGATGATGTTTCTGGACAATGCTCAATTGTACAGACACTGTATATATTTTACATTTATATAGTGGTTTACATTTATTGCATGCACCTTTCAGGCCAAAAAAATCAACAAGTTATATGGTCTTCTATCGTTGGCTATGGAAACTTGAGCACCGTTGATTATCATTCAGGATTTAATTATAGCTTTTTTCTAGGAAAATTAGAAAAAGGAAATGATAAAAATGTGCCCCGCTTACCTTTTTAAGTTGAGGAATTGTTTAGGCAGGTAGGAGGATCAGCCCAGAATTTCAGGCCACACAATCTGTTTAATGATTTTGCTCGCAGCCTTTAGCTTACTATATAGACAACACTGACCTCTCATCCTCTCCTCTCTTTGCTGTTAAAAGGGAACATTTACATAATGACACGCAGCTGCTGTATTTTAGTTAGGCAAGCTCTCAGAAGGGAAACTGTACTAATAGAAATAAGGTTTTCTTAAAAAAAAAAAAGTTTCCCCCTTTAGATTTAAAACTGAAACCAAATTTTTAAATAAAGGAGTTCAAATTAATCTACTCTTTAAATCAAATGTCAATACAGAGACAAGCTATGACTAGGGTCAATTGTATGCGTCATTCTCTTAAAATGAGCAACATAATGAAGAAATTGATACACTGGCTGGACAGAAATTAATATTTATTTTTATTTTTAATTCTCAGTTAAATTAGTTGCTTTGAATGCAGTAATGCAGAGAAGACAGCGAAAGCATGTGAATGTTGTGTATGATAACATAACGCACACAAATTAAACCACTTACAGATCAATTTTGATCTGTAAGGGGTTTATTTGACACCAGGTATCAAACAAATGGAGACAGAGATCTGTAAACTCACAAGGAATTGGTGCACATCATATTGTTTATGTACATATGTTATACAAAGGAATAAAACACGTGTCAGCCCTTGGGATTTTGTAAAAGGGAATATATTTTGTAATTTCAGCATTATTGCAGTAATACCATAAAGTATATCAGACTTATTGTATTATGCTGGATTGACAATGTAGAGTACTTGGGAGGGGTAATGGGGTATTTATTTATTTATTCATGGATGGGTATTTATTTATTTATTTATTTTATTGAAATAAATTGTATGTCCATATAGCCCCTGAAAAGAAACCACAGAATGCTGTCATTTATATCGAAGATGCATTTATGTTGATGTGTCAATTGAGCTTGAGCTTATTTATCTTGTGTTTTTCTATGTTGTGATCGATGTACACTACTCTCACAAAGGCCTGTCAAACTGTTCTATCTGTCAAATGAGTGAGTTGCAACATTATCTGTTGTGCAGCTTGTGCATAGACTTGAATATTGTCAGGGGAGAAAACTAAACAAACACTCACGCACACACACACACACACACACAAAAAACAGTTCCCAAGCCAACAAATTTACTATCATTTATTTCCACTTTTTTCAATGACACAACCTGTCGTTGGTCCTTATATTTGCCATCATAATAAAGCATCATTGGCGATACTAACACATGAATGCACCCGATTATTTCACATTTCCTGAAGTTCTTTCCCATTCGTATTTAATGTTGTGTTCCGAAGCTGCTAGCCCCGTCTTCAGTGTGCACATACTCTTATCTCTCCCATTTTTTTTAACGGATAGCAATGTAGACTGTGTCAATAGCAATGTAGACTGGTCATAATCAGTGTTCAGTAGCTTAAAAGAAGTGTAACAGAGTGACTACATCTTATTAAGTGCCAAACATAACACACATACAATAGAGAATATCAAGCTGTAATGTCATTTGTGATTCCACATATCCTGCTATATGAAAGACATAACATGCTAAGAGTGTGTGTTTTCTTGAGGGAAATGCTACACGGCAAATGTTTGTCACCATTCAGACATTGTACTTGTTTTGTTTCTTTGGGTTTTTAATTTTCTATTTTCTTCTCTTTTTTTGGACATGGTAATGAACAAAAACACATGATGACAATTGTTCTGTAGACCAGACTGATTAAAAAACAGACCCATAAAAACAAATTATTGTATTAGGGTGAATCGGAAGAGATTTCTTATTCATGCTGTATCTGACTTGATTTAAAAAAAAAACATTGTTCTGATAACCAAGCATGTTTTATGTTTAAACAGTGGTTCAGAAAAACAAAGACTTTATGCTATTTTATTTTTTCAATGATAGTAACAGCTTGTTTAAAATGTGTTTGTTATCTATTCTTTGTGCACTCTACCGTAAATGCAGAGATATAAAAGGTGTCCGGTATATACAGAAGTGTGTTTGTATTCAGCAGTTGCATGAATATGTTTTCATTCAGGATGTTTTAAAGAAATTGGACTAACTTGAGGCATCATTTTATCTGGTCTCAGTGTTTTGCCTGCATAGAAATGGACTTTAATTACACTCTTCTTATTTTTGACAAAGTGATCTTATTTATTTTGGCACCCACAAATGAGACATATGTGAACAGCACATGTAGATATTTTCTATTGTTATGTATTTTGTCAAACTGCAGAAAACAAAAGAATACACACTGGAATTATAGAGCTCAGTTAAAGGTATCGCAGAACAAAATAATTTTCATATGATCCTCATACATACAGTAGGTTAGTTGTTTGCCATCTATGTATATTTGAGTATTGTATAAAAGGGCACTGATCAATTATGTTAGGTTCTGCATAATATATTATACATGTACTGAAAAAAACCTTTTCATAAAGGAATTGCACATAGCTGTGAAATTTTACAATAAAATTGTTGCATTTATTAGTGTGCATAGGTTCATCATTATTATTTATTATTGGTAGTAGTTGTATCAGTAATATTTAAGTGTCTCCTAGAAACTGTTTTCATGATCACTTGTTCAAAAAATCCACTACTCTTGGTTCATTTCGGTGTGAAAGGCCTTGTCTCACAGAGCCCATTTCTTTATCACCCATTTTCCTCTGCCCGTGGTTCCTTATTAAGACTTGCCGGGAAAAAAGTTGCCGCTTAATATTCCAACGTCTCAGTTATAAGTTTAAAAAATATATAACTTTAGTAGTTTTACTTATTGAAACACTGATTAACAGTCATTTAAAATAGATAATTACAAAAATATATATATTTCTAGGCTTTTTTTAAGTTAGTTTTTTAAGTGATCAATAACGTACATTTTAATAATCACTTATAATGTTGGGTGAATTAAATACAATTAAATCTCCAATCAAAAATACTCAAGGTGCAGTGTGTAGAATGTATTGGCATTTTTCATAACAGACTTGGTATAAAATTAAATATAACATTCCTAAATATGTTTTAATGAATGTATAATCGCAAATGGAAAATAAAAGTATTTTTTTTATTACCTTACACAGATGTGTCACCCCCTGCCATCTTGCACCGCCATGATTTTACAGAAGCACATAATGGACAAACTTAACGGCATGCATTTTTTTTTATCTAGTAGGTGTCCTTGGGAAATACAGCTGTTTGAAGATTAAGAAGAAATACTATTGAATAAATAACCAAATACATCTTCACCAAGTCATTTGATATTGTGATAAGACTTGAGGGGCAGTGGTGGATAATGTCATCTTTACTAACTTGCTTCTTTTCCTTGACGGCCACTGTAGCTTCTGTAATTATGCAAAAGAGGGGATACCAAGGGAGTGTTGCAATTTAAAACTTTCACCACTAGATGACAGTAGCCACAATCATTTATTTACTGAAGTTGTCAGTGCAGGCTGCGTTTAGTCTCTGGGAAGTACAGAGTGGAAGGGTGATGTTCTAGGAACTAAAAGTCTGTCGCACTTCCTCAAGAATTTCACATTGTATAGTGACATACCCGCAGCTACTGGCAGCTATTGGAATGTACAATGTGTGCGATGAATGACTGGTTGTCTCTTCATGTAGAAAAAGATTTGTACAATTCAATTAAGCTTTCATTAGGGGTTCTGTGAAGGCGGTTCCATTTTGACCCTTAGAAGTTAAGAGGGTAATGCATCCATAGTGTTATGACAAATTTACCATCCAAATATTATCGTTGCATTCCTACCTATAGCATAATGCAATAATAAGACTTGTTTTGACTTGTATGCCAACTTTTTAAGCATAATTGCAACCATATGTTTTTTATGTATTTTAGTTATCTGATATTCTAGTAAACAAAGGCCATTTTAGTACAACTTGCCTTTCGGGAAACAGCTTGGGACATTAATTTAGGCATGAAACAACTTTGACAGAAGCATATTTGTATGTAACAGGACAGAGTTTTACACTGGAATAGCACAGCATGTTCTAGAATCTGTTCCTTCCAGGAAAGTGCACTTGAAACAGAGAAGCAGTTGGCTGATGGACCGCTGTGCTGGCACCTCTCCCTCCACTGGGCAGGGTGGCAGCTGCAAAGGACAGCAAGTGAATCCCTCTGATTATTACACAACCGTCTGCAATGTACCACAGCGCCATGCCGACAGAGCTAGCCCTTTCATCAGCTGAGGTACAAGCTCTTCAGCGAGTGAAGGGGTTGGGAGTGCAGGGAGTCCTGCATGAATTATGCAGTCTGCACATGGCTCACTTTTTAGAACTTCAGCCTCATGCTTTCATCACTGCGTGCAATGTGATATCCAGAGTATGGATATACTGACTCGTTGTTATAGGTATTTTAGTATTATTATAATTATTCAAAATACTGGCAATTTTTTCTTTATTTTAGTTTTCATCGACAAATTCCATTAAAACACCAACAATGTATCAATCCATCTAACAAGCATTTTCTGTGTATCCGAAGCTGATAAAGAGTATTCCTCTGTGTCATAGATCCTTTGACCGAATACTTTTACAACCAGTAATTCTTTACTGAAAAAAGGAGCTCCGAGGAACTTTCAGTTTTTGTTCATTCTTGCACCCCCTTTGGACAAAAGCAGTAGTGTTTTTACTACGCTAGCTGTTGTTCCTGGGTGAGCCTATGACAATAGAATTAAGAAAAACTAAATAAAACTAGTACTTGCACTGCTGGTCCCGTTTAATCAGAGAAAAAAATTAGACCGTTTCAGAAATATTAAAAGGTTCCTCGTAGCCCTTTTAAACATCAATTGAATATATCAAAACATAACTAACGTCAGGAATTAATTTAAGGCATAGTTGTGTGGGTAATGTGCTGTGAATTTCCTGAGGGTACAAACCAAAGGTGGAGGGAGAACACGGGCCATCATTTATAGTAGCTGATCAGCCGACCAGTGAGCACCAGTCCACGTCAGAATACCATCAGTCATCACCACTGATTCCTTCAATCAACCTATCAATCGAACAGTAACATCTAAGGAATTTGATTTCTGTAATGATCATAGTTTTCAAAATGTTACATCAATAGTACAATGATTGTATTAGAGATAGCATTTTGTGACTTATGACCTATTCAATCAATGATGCATATTGTAAAATGGCAGCTATAAAATATTTCGACCTTTCGCATTAATCTAGACTATGCCCTATGTGTTGCGGGGGAATTCCGCCTGTGTTTGGGAAATGTATTGAACTGTGTGGGCACATTTTTGCCTGGTTTTCTGCACTCCTCATTACCAGCTCTGATGTAATATGTGTGGGCTGCTGCTTACTCTCAAGATACTCCAATCCACAGTCATCAGATGATGAAAGGGATCCTTAAATAATTTAAAACATGAATTGTATTTGTTTTCTTCTGAAGTGTAATGTCCAATAGTCTCTAGCTAGTCAAAGGGAACTCCATTGTAAGATCCCTTTCCTACTGTAAAAGTCCCAACATCCCATAATGGTGTTTAATCTTTGCAACTTCAAAAGAGCAAAGAGGACAAACTGCAGGATTGAGGTAGCCTGGCTCCGCCCGCCTACCTACTTCCGCTCAATTTTCATTTCACTTCAGTAGTCAGTCTGGGGCTGGGGTGTGTTCATGGAATCCTGCTCGTCCAGATTTGGTTATCCAATCAGCGATTTGGTTATCCAATCAGCAAACAGTGCGAGTGGCTGAGAATTTGGTTATTCAATCAGCGAACAGAGCGAGTGGCTGAGAACGAAGACGTCGAAGTTGCGCTCCAGTTTCAGTTGAATGCTGCGTTCCTTTATACTCGGAACTCGGAAATTTCCAACTTGGTGGTTCTGAGTTCCGACCTGTCTGTGTTCCAGTGCATCTGCTCGGGAAAGTATGGACGCCTACAACCTTTCTCATCCAAATAACTAAACGTTAGGCTCTAGCAAGTTACCGTTGCCAGGTACCGGTAGATCCATAGACTACAATATGGTGTGAAGTCGGACATTTCCGAGTTCCCTGTACAACTGGAATGCACCGTCAGAAGCCGGCTCATGACATATGTCACGCCCAAACGTTATGCGATTGGTTGGCTAATCCAGAGTGGCACTGAGCAGATCCAATAGTTTTAAACTTCAACAGACACCCGCCTCCAAGTGAGTGAACGTTTGCCAATTACAGCAGTTCCAGACCTTCTGTACAAATGAAATTAAGTATGATGGTCTGGTTGGACCAGGCTAGTATTGAGGGTCAGTAATTGACAAATAAGAGATTAGATTGTTTTTGCTGTGATACTTAGCAGAGACTTTAATTCATGTTGAGACCTCTGACATTCATGCCTTTTAACTTCCCACCCATCCTACTTTCTGCCACTGCCTGCCTATCTCCTCCATAGCAGCACATATTCAGCTGGGATGTTTAATTTTGCACAGTGATTACATATCTTAAATATACATTTGTTCTTTTGAGCTTGTTATGTTACTTAAATATTTGGTTAAAGTCAGGGATGCTGCAACCTATGGAACTTGCGCTAAAGGAAAAAAATGCTTATGTGACTATGCACCATTTCAAAATAATATTGTCATAGTGTGAGATTGGTGCACCTTTCTGTACATTTATTTTTTTACAAGTTATTATTTTTGGGGGATTTCGAGAATTCTGTTCTTTCCTTCCACTCCATCCAACCTCACCTCTGCTGAACTCCATGCACTGAACATTAATAACTTGTGCATAATACTTAAATATGTGCATACAATAGTTGATAGGAGACAGGATTACATGATCATGTTGAATTAAGCAGAAAACCCCAAATGTTTCCTTGGAGACATTTTGAATCATTGATTCGAGTCTATTGCTCAAAGTGATCCAACCAGCCTTTTCAACTACCGGAATCCACATTTGGAAGGAGAAGCTTGTGTGGAGCTGCGAACAAAGGGCAACTACTGGAGCTGACTGTGATAGGCTGAGAAAGCTGTCAGCCAAGCAGTTATGCCGCCAACACATATTATAAAATGCCATCTACGTGTTGTAAATGTTAAAATCAATCCATGTTGTTATTTCAGGTTTGAGGAGACCCTTTTAAAAGCAGCAAATTCAGGCTTTGGTGACTCATAGTAATCAAGCTAAATTGGAAGCGCTTGTACCTTTAAAATGCAACTGAAATGATCTCAAGTAAACAAGACAAATTGGAAGCACTTAAATGCAACTAAAATGATATAAAGTGCACAGAGGCGGATGTTCTGTCAAACAATACTGTCTTTATTAGGAACGTAACAGAGAGAGAAAGAATGGCCACAGGAACCTGACTTTCTCACCATTTGCTGGGCACAAATCCGACCGACTTAAAAAACCTTACATCCTCTTCTTTAGGGATGGGAATTGATAAGAATTTAACGATTTTGATTCCGATTCTGCTTATCGATCTGATTCCATATCGATTCTCTTATCGATTCTCATTGTATGAGAAAATTTGTACAAATTTGTTTATTTGTATTAACCTGCTTAAATATCTGATCAGAAGTGTGTCTAGTGTGTGTAATATTATCAAGAGTAGGCTACTACTGATAAGTTATGAACCGTCCAGAGCCCTTAGGTCGTCTGGGACAGGTCTACTTACAGTCCCTAGAGTTAGGACTAAACGTGGAGAAGCAGCTTTTAGTTTTTATGCACCAACAATCTGGAACAAACTCCCAGAGAACTTGAGGTCTGCTGCAACTCTCAGTTCTTTTAAATCGAGTCTGAAGACTTTTTTGTTTCCTTTTTAACTTGCAATTTTCATTTTATTTGCTTCTTTTAATTTTAATTTTATTTTTATTTGCTTCTTTTATTCGATTTTAAATGTTTTATAATGTGTTTTATGTATTCTAATCTTGCCCCTGTAAAGCACTTTGAGTGGCCTTGTGTCTGAATTGTGCTATATAAATAAACTTGCCTTGCCTTGCCTTGCCTTACTTTAGGATTAGGAAATTGTCAATTTTCACATTAAGTTTTTTTCACTTTTTAAGCCCAAATGCCATTATGTTCCCTAAAAACTAAAAACACAGACTGAAAACAGTCAAGGAAGAGCTTGTGCCTTTTGGAATAACTGTGCTCATTTGCATTCAACTTGAAACAAAATTCAACTGACATAAAAAACACAAAGAAGTCTTCTTTAAAGATAAGACCAACTATCAACTTTGGCAAATTAACCATTTGTTTGCAGAAAAAAACATCATGTATGCCCTCTCAGGAAGGATACGAGATATTTTATGAACATGCTGTTCTAATGTGCAGAGCGCTGTTTATTATAACGGCCCATCATCAGACACATTTGCACATTGGTCGCTCATCAAGTAATCCAAGTGGGCAGAGATCGTTATTTTAAGTGTGTAGTTACAAAGTTTCATGTTTAACTTTAGTGTAGGGTTCGTCTCAACCACCCTTGCGTAAAGGGTGCATTAGAACAGCTAAAAAAAGAAGAAAAAGAAAAAGGCTCTCGACTTTTTATCTCTCTTCCTTTTTTATAAGCCCGTCATCAGACACATGTGCCGGATGGTTTTTGCACATCGATCGCTCCAAGTTATCCAAGTCAGTGCTTTTTGTATGGGCAGAGATGGTTATTTTAAGTGTGTCTTTATGAAGTTTATTGTTAAACTCAAGTGTAGACTATTGTTTCCTTATCACCGCCAAGTTCCGCTGTTTGTTGTTTTAGGTTAGTCTCCACCCGCCGTGCGTAAAGGCAGCACTATAACAGCTGACAGGAGGAAAAAGAAACAAACCAGCTGACGAACGTGAGTAAATACTGCGGGGCTCAAGAAAACCTTTTTGCTTTGCTTTATGCTGCTCTCACCTTTTTTATCTCTCCCCCTCTTTTATTAGCCCACACATAACACCCGTACATTCTCACACATTGTATGTACAAGTCCAATGGGCAATTCTGGTGTCGACTAGACAGGCAGCGAACATTTAAACGTTTAACCGTCACGATCGCCGTCTGCTCGCTTGCGCTCGTGCTTGTGCTCGTGTCATTTGACGAAATGGAAACTTGTTGCAAGTGGCCGTATTGTCGTCTTTTCAAGTGAAAAACAACCAACATTTTGAGAGATTCTGTCTCAACGCCATGCTTGCTGAGTTCTGAACCAAAACAACGCAGCGTGAGTGTCAAGTCATGACGCATTTGCAACGAGCGGAACCAATAAGCGGAATCGTTAAGCAGGCATGTTAACGATTCCAAGGAATTGGTTGACTACACCAGTTCTTTAAAAGGAACTGGGTCTCGATTCCTATCCCTATACTCTTCTTTCAACGCAAGACCAACGATCTAACAGTAGATTATTACATCCTTGCACAATGTCTTTTTTTTAGACAAGGTACATTTACATTTAGGAAGTGAAAGCACCATAAAGCACAGGATTTATGGGCAACTAAAGTTCAAGGACCCTTGTTGCTTGGAGCCGCACATTCTAGGCTTCCCCTGGTCCTTCGGTAAAGTTACCATTGCTTTAAATCTGACTATTCTGAAGCCTTGGAATTGTGTTTGCGATTTTGATTTAATTTACAGATATAAAAATATTAAAAAAATAATAATAATCTATATAAAGTGTTTTGTGAAGTTGTGAAGTCCATGGGTGACATTTTACACTAATGTTCGGGTACATTTTATGTGAAAAACTTGACACTTTTGTACTGCATCAAAAAAATAAGTTTAAAAATAAGTTAAGTTAAAATCAAGTTAATATATGAAATATTGCTGTTGAGAAAAAAGGGTTGTCAATTAAAATAGTGGAAAGAGGTAATTTGTTCTCTCTGGTCCAAATAAATGCATTAAAACTCCAATTTCAACTGCTCTCTTCCCAAACAGCCGTGTACAAATGTGAATGTGAACAATGTACAGAAAATAAAAAACGCCTTTTTCCAAAATTGTGGACGTAGAACTAGAAAGTGGAATGATAAAGCCACCCATCTGCAGTAACTCGCCATGCCACTCTATCAGTCTACTTTTCCCCCCTTTTGTGATGTATCCTGCTGCTATTTTCTAATGCAGTTGAGCTAGTTTCCCCTCAGGTCCCATCAAAGATTCATCATATTTGAAGTTTGAGGTGAAGACTTCACCTTCTCACATACAGAGTAAAAAAGGTTGTCAAGGTCAGCTCTGTTGAGGAAGCCTCCGGTGTTGCTACTGACACAGGAGAACACTGGGGAGCGGGAGGCAAGGAAACATGCCTTGCATTGTATTTTAAAAATATAGCATATAGATGATTGGTTGACTGGCTTTGACCAACTTCAAATGGGATTTCATGGTTTTCGTACATGTTTATTTATATCACAGCCGTAGTAGCAGCTCAGTGGCAGGTGCACGTTGGCCTAGATTTTTTACATACAGTACACTCCTCTTCTCAAACCAAACAGAGCAGAGTTCACGTTCAGAAATTACGATAAAAAAATACAATAGACATTCCATTTAAATTATAAAAAGTAGCATTATGATCCACAACAATCATGTCAGAAGGCATTGAAGCAGCTTATTCTGCCGTTACTTTTAAAAGTTCAGCAGTCATGTATTGGGACAATAATAGCCACCAAACTTATTTTAAATCTCATTCTCCTGCTACCCCTCCAGCCCCAGACATGGACCCCAGGCATCTACTCTACAGTGTATTAGCATGTTGGCCCTGCAGGGAGAGCTGCAGGTGCAGAGATCTGTAAATCTCTAATCTCTCACGGTGGCTGATTTCTTCACTGTGACTAAATCTGTGAAATTAGAACCCTCTGTTGCTTTGGGTTAGTCTGGAGATAAGAATACAGTCGGAGCTGGTGTTGAATAAAACAGCCTAGAAAAGTTTGGAGACATTCCTTATTTAGAAACTACTTTGTCGTCCGAGTAAAATGTGAGTGTTTTATTGCTATCATGGATAAGAGAAGCGAATATAATTATTATTTTTATTTTATTTTATTTTATTTTTTATTTATTTCTTATTTAATAAATATTTTGATTTTTAATTTTTTTAAGGAAAGGGGTAGGATTAAATAAGTGTATACTTCTTCCTGCTCCTTTTCAGGCATATCTCGACAACACAGATAATTTGTTTGGTTTTTTTTTTTGGTTTTTTTGTGAAAACATAATTTTTGTTTATTGTATTTCCATGCTTTTCATTTTGTTTTGTATGTGGATATGTCTGAAACAAACTAAATCAAATCAAATGGACGATTAAAGAGTTTTCCCTGCGATTTTAAACTATTGATGCTTTATTTGCAGTGCAGCCACTGCATATCTTGGTCTCCCCCTGTTGCATGATGTGTGTATGTGTGTGTGTGTGTGTGTTGCACCACGCACACACACACACACACAAACCTATATAAACAAGGAATGAATTAAGACCCAGGCATTTCACATCATCGTTTGCCCAGCATCAAAGTCCCAGGCATTTCACATCATTGTTTGCCCAGCATCGAATGACTATCAGACATAATCAAAGCCTGATGAATCAAGCCAATACCATTACCAGGCCTGTTACACAGTTTGGTTTCGAGATGAACTGTGGCAATGAGCTTTGACAGGATAGATGGAGCGTGCAGAAAGAAGTGACACAATGTTATACACATTTCCTGCCCACAACACAACCACATCACCTTGTACTAGGAACTAAATTGTTTGCAAGAGTCAAACATGCTGTGACAGCGGGACATTTGATAGCTTTTTTATATATCCTCACACACACACACACACACACACAAGATGGGGATATGAGTGCTGTTCACAGATACAATAAGGAAACTGGTCCATTAGGCTTATTGATGTTCATCATCTAGGATGTGTTGCTTTAAAGGCAATTTGCAAAAGAAAATGTACACTTGGAAGACTTAGCTTAGGTTAGGTTAATGATGCTGCAAATTCTTTTTAAAAAGTCCCATTTTACACCCAACCAAAATCGCCTAAACAGGTTGCCTGTAAACAGCTGTAAAGCATGTATGAGTATAGGTCTGACCACTGGTTTTATTAAGTCCATTTTGGACAATACGGCAGGTTACAATTTGCTCCCAATGCCAACATTCAACAATCTATAATATATCTTACCTTAATGTTAGTCTTTTGGTTTCCTAACAATACTTTAACTATGGTTAAGGCTTAACCATAGTTGATTTACCATAATAGCGACATTTGCATGGCACAGACATTGTCTGAACAATAATTGGAGAAAGGAAATTGCTATGGGATGTAAAAAAGGACACAAATGCAAAACAACAAGACTTTGAGCATACAGTATGTGAATATAAACGTTGCCGTTTTGTGTGGATGTAAGATGCTGACAAGAGGGGGCATGAAAGATAAGTTTATACTGTACCACAAGTACACAAACAGCCTTCTGCTTGTTTTGTATAACCTCCAGCAGCTGCCATTTCTAATGTATCAACTGAGTGGATGACCTAATCTGTCACGTCCAGGCTTGGTTCAGAGGATGGTCACACAAAGGGCTGACAGAAAGCCCTACCATTGATGCTTTACGTTCAGCTGTGTTCTGCAGATTCACTTCATCATGAAATTTGGAATAATGTAAGTAAGCTAACCCTTTGGAGAGAAAAATTATTGTTTGAACAAGCAGTGTGTGTATCTACATATTTCGACATATAGAGGTGTTGGTGTGTGTATGCACATCCACATAAGACGGCTGGTGTAGCGCTCGTCTCGACCACTCTTCCCCTCACACTACTTCTCTCCACCTGACCCTGCCTGAGGCCATGTCGCTCCAGCTTCAAAGCTGTCTAGTCGAGACAACTGGATCCGTCTTCGCCCACAGGGCTCAATGCCCATGGTTGTGTGCCTTAGATATCTCCTCCACTGGCTATGAACTGCCCTCTAGTCCCAATGACTCACACAAGCACTGAGCTGAACAACTCAGTTGAGATATATATTCAGAAATGTGTTTGAAGTATATTCAAGTGCATAACTGTGTACACAAATAACCTTTTTGAGAGATTGGGATACGTTTGGTGGCATCAAGACGATATCACCAGACAGAAACTTGTAATATGTATGTTACCTCGTTCAATTTCATATACAGTGCTGCTTGAAAGTATGTGAACCCCTTGAGCCTTTTGGAATTTAGTTTGACCATTATTAATTAATTTTTATCAATATCTGTATGTTTTATATGAAATAACAGATGTTTATCAATTCCACAATTTTCATTTCCGGGAAATCAATTGTTAAAACAAATAAAACAAATTATTTGCCAACTTTTGTATATGCAAATGTTTGTGAACCCTGAGCTGCACTGCTTAAATCAAGCAGGTAAACACAATCAGGTGGGCCAAATTGAGTGATGAAATGGATCAATGTAATGAGAGAAATTTAAGGAAGAAATTGGGCAGCACCAGATAAAGCAAATATAGAACCAGGTCAGTTTAGGCTCACTTAAGTGAACCCATACAGGTCAGACATGCCAAAAGGGAAAGCCAATCCAAAGAGTTGTGATATTGCACATTTGTCTGAGGACAGCTATAAATTAATTTAAAAAAAGGTTGAGCTCCATCAGTCCACCGTGAGGCAAATCATCTACAAAACGAGAGCTTTAAGAGTGACTGAACATCTGCCCAGAAGTGGACGTCCTTAAAAAAATATCCACATGCGCCACAAGAAAAGTGATTTTTCAGGTAAAAGCCAACCCAAACATTGTGGAAGTCGGGTACAGTGCCGAAGGAGTGGCAGACCGGGGTGGTTGTTCCAATTTTCAAGAAGGGGGACCATACCACACCAGACGAGTGTGTGCCAACTACCGGGGTTTCACACTGCTTTGCCTCCCTGGCAAAGTCTACTCCAAAGTACTAGAAAGGAGGGTTATGCCGATAGTCAAACCTCGGTTTGATGACGAAAAATGCGGATTCCGTGCTGGCCGTGGAACAAGGGACCAGCTTTATACTAGACCCCGAATATAAGACGACCCAACTTTTTACGACCTATTTCCAGGGGAAAAAAACCTGTCTTATATTCGGACCAATATGGTACAAACAAGTTGGCTTAATAAATATAGACCTATAATTAGGCCTAAAAAAGGGGTGGAGCAATTTTATCGCATACCGCACTGTTTAGCCACCCTGACTCACCGCACGGGGTATTCCTTCATCTCGACAGCCCTAATGCATAGGGCAATGTAAACAAACATCCTCATGCACACACACACAGACTGTGGAAAAGTAACTGATGCATGGCTTGAAGTATCATTCATGGGATCTTTCAATTTAGACGGCACCTTCCATGAATTTGCTGTCCTGAAATTTGGCAGTAAGAGAGATGTCGGGGAAGGCAGCTGCAACACTGGTTGATATAGTCTGTGTTATATGTTGATTTGTGATACTGTTTCAACATTCTGACATGGGGACTTTTAAAAAGTATGAGTGTCACCAAAGACATCCACTGTTTTCTGTCTTCTTCAGGGATGGAACGATGGCTCAGTTGTAGCCTTGTTACGTTATGGCAAGAAAGTCTGCATGTCTCAAAGTATACCTTTTTTTTTAATATGCTCCTTGTTCTTTCCCACAGTCCTAGGAAAGTAAATGGCTACATTTATATGGCACCTTTATCTAAAGCACTTTGTAACTTGTATGCCGCTGATTCACCCATTCACAAACTGATGGAAGCGAGCAACCTTGACCCAACCAATGGGAGTCATTTGGGGTTCAGTATTTAGACCAAGGACATGTTGACATGTGGATGGATCAACCAACCTTGTGATCAGTGGACAACCCACTCTACCTCCAGAGCAACAGCCGCCCCATGCAGGTTATGTGAATTGGAAACACTAAATTGACTGTAGGTGTGAGTATGAGATTTAATGTGTTCATATCTCTGTTAATACTGTGACAGATTGTCAGCCTCTGTCGGGACACCTTCACTTTTGCCCAATGCATGCTAGAAAGGGTCCAGCAAGATTATCAAGGGAACAAATATAAATCAAAGCAATGCTTCCTTAAAGAGGACCTATGATGCTTTTTGACTTTTATGACCTATAAACGTTGTTATGATGATTCATAGTCATGCTTAACCATACTAAATTATCAAATAATGACTTACATGCATTTCGACGTATTCCCTGCTGACCGTCTGGGGTGTCTGTGCAGAGCACTAAACACTATTCTAGCCAGTCGAGAAGTCACGTCTTCAAAGCGGTCTACCCTTTCATAATTCGTGACGTCGCATAAAAATTTGTGACGTGACCACGCGGATGTTTCCATGTATGGTAATGCTGTCACTTCCCTGTTCGCGTCTGCCTCGCGCCCTTATAGGTCCATGCTCGCACTTCCCGCCACTGAAAGTGTTCCGGAAGGAAGGTAACCAATCACAACGGAGTGGGGTTTGCAAGAGGGGGGGAGGGTAGCGGAGATGGCCGATGCACAGGCGGAGGGAGCGGAGATTGCCGAAGCACACACACTCAAGTGTTGACAGGACGTGCTGGATCGCCAAAATAAGAGAAAGAGCTTCCCGAAAATCTACATAGTTTTTTGTGATGTGATTCGTGTCAGGTTCCTCTATAGCAGTGTAAAACAAGAAATTAAGACCAGAAAAGTAGTATAATAGGTCCTCTTTAAATGACCTAATACATTGTGTTGGTCTGCCATATGTATGCTCCTCTTGTCTGCTAAATCTATATGATTTTTGTGTCCGTCTGAGCTTTGTTACAAATTTTGAAGAAAGTAGAATGATTGAATGATATGAACACCACCAAGGTCAACGAGTAAATTGTGATTTCCCCCTCGTTAAAATAGTATTATCTTGACACCACTGTCACAGGCACAGGTGAAACATTTTTGTCAGCTGTCTGATATAATCATTCAGAAATATAAATGTCACAGCGGATGACAAAAGTTCAGGGGTTTACGGATATTTTTATTTAAATCTCTGTCTCTCTCTCTCTCTCTCGTATGGTCTGCACAGTGCAAAAGGTTTATAAAACCCCAATAGAAAGTAATGCAGAAATTAAGATTGATGATTGATTCAATACTGTGAAATTATGGTGCATTTTATATAGGGAAACCCAAGCTGCTTTGCGCCTGATGAACCTGTTTAATATAAGTCTGTAGAGTATAACAAATACAAATACAACCGTTAACATTGAGGTCATTCACACAGTATAACAAGCAGCTATGACTCAAGCATGATTTTGTTTAATTGAATAACATTTATGCTCCAGTTTGCTCATATGCTTTTTGCTTTTAATGTGAAAAAGAGTGTGGAATGGAAAACCCATAGAAGCATGCAACACGGGTTTGAGTTTTGAACTTGTAGTCCAGCAGCTGCTCCCCCTCACCCTGGGCTATAATTAACTTTTTATGAGATAACAATAAACAAAAAAATCCAATCAACCAGGAACACACCTCCCCCCAAAGAAAAGAAAATATATATCTGAGCAATGATGAAATATAGCCTGAGGGCAAGCATAACAATTTAAGAGTAAAACACAACAAAAGCAAAAAGTTTGGGGAGTGAATTGAATGAGCCAGCTGCTATAGCGTGTTTAGTCATGCAAAACCAACACACATTGAACTTCAGCTCATATTTGCATTGCATGAAACGACTGAAATGAATATTACCGCCAACATTATATAAGAGAGGATATCATTTTGCTGAAGTCACAGAAAGTTGACTGGGCTTGCTTGCTCTTCCGCCAACTCCAGCTGGAGCAGTTAAAACATGGCAGTTAAATTGCACAGTACGGTTTGTATATAACACCCCATGCCAAACAGCGTTGTCTCAGACTTAAGATAGGCATCCCTCTGAAATCAAGAACTTGTGTTGTTGCATTTGTTCTTTATCATATCCATTGTAAGCTCCCCGCTTTCCCTTAGACAAAGGGGAATGATGCAAAACTTGTTGAAACGTTACACTACTTTCCCTTTTATCTTTTCGATTTCCCTTTTCCACATGAGACTTGGTGACTGTTGGCCGCCGCAGACTTATTCTCAGCCTAAGCTCTCTCTGGGAGTTTAAGATATTTACATTTGATTTGGCCTTTGCTGCAAAGGGACCCTTTGGTCTGCTGACAACACAGCCTCTGTCCAGAAAATACTGCAAAATCCCTTTAAAACATTGTGTTCATACAGAAGAATAACTATTCCTGAGAAATAACAACATGCATTTAAGTTAGATCTTACAAACACAATTTAGGAAGTACATCAGAATGGGAAAAACTATCATCCTGATCATCTCCTGTTTGCAGATCTTTGAGATCTTTACCATCCTCTACGTTAAACAGCTCTTTCAAGGGTACGGTTACAAAATGTTATACTGATAAAATGAAAATCCATCCTAGTGTGTATTGCACTGCTGTTTCTTGTCCAGATGGCTATCAAGTCAACCGTATTCCCCTGTTTTTCCGAGATTCATCTGTGATGTTGAGGAGGGCAGTGGAGTGGAGACATGAAGAAAAGTATTGCTTCTGTGTATCTCCAAGGCACCAGTATCCTCTCTCTTTTTCTATACAAAGTACAAACCCGTTCCACGGATGCATTTAGTAACACTGTTATAAGATATTTCTTAAAATAAATAAATAGTAATCCTCAGAGCAAAGATAATAATCATTCATTACTGGTGGCTCCATTAGTCTGTTCGTACCTGAACTCACTGAATATTAAATCAGTCTGGCTGTAATTGATTGGACATTGTTTTGTTGCTGCTGCGATCCAAAGAAGGTATTTCTCTATTTGCCAGCTTATTATCTGTGTCTGGAATATAAGCTTTGGTATATAAACATGTGCTTGCTATTGCTTTTATTGCAAATAAAATTCCACATCTAAAAACCTATCAAGATTTACTGAGATTGAACATCATTAACAATGTTATTTTATCCAAGGTTTTCTTGTATTTTTCTGTATAATATAAAACTTGTAAAACATGGCTTATTATAGCTACACACTCCATAACCCTCATTTATTTCGTTGTCACATAATGTTCTAGATTTTAACCAACTCTAAATATTGCCATAATGCAGTCCCTATTCCCTCAATATATGTGAGTGAATCCCCTATACTAACTACCAACCGTGGGTTATCATGTTTTTTTTTTTTTTTTTTTTTTAACCTTTATTTATACAGGTAAATCCCATTGAGTCCAGAGACTCTTTTGCAAGGGAGACCTGTTCCCATTTACACGTTACCATTCACACACACATTCATACACCGATAGCAGGCTAACTATCGACATTCACACGAGGCAAGGTGGGTGAAGTGTCTTGCCCAAGGACACAACAACTATGACACAGGTGGCAGGGCGGGAATCGAACCTCCAACCCTTTGATCATCGGCCGACCCGCTCTACCAATTGAGCCACAGTCGACCCAAATGGTATTATGGCAGCAGCGGCTGGAGATGTGAAGGTGCATTTGCCTCCAGCATTAACGGGGAACAACATTCATTACATTCAGAAGGTTCATATCTGAATGCCAGTATACCTTTTAGATCTCTGTTGCTACCCTGGCTCTAAAGCCAACTTTGCTATAGCTGCTGGTAGGTTATATGAAGAATCATACGATTACATGAGTATTTGTTTGAGTCAAAGGCATTTGGAAGAAACCTGAAATTAGTCTTTAAATTGTCCTTATGTCAACCTTACATTGACCAGTTCACATTACATCTGGTGAAAGCTTTACAATCCATGGCATTTAAACCTTGTTAACTTCGGTCTGTCCTCACCTTACAATGACCGTTTGGTAAAGCTTTATCAGACTGAAGCTTAGTTTATATTCTGGTTCACAGCAAAACAATTGTAAAAAAAAAAAAAATAGTAAGCCGAATTGCAGAAATGTGTTCTTAAAGCTCCCATATTATTCACTTTTCGGTTCTATTATACACCATATTGTATGGTCTTAGTGGTCCCTAATAAATTTTTCTTTAATTGTTTGCTGAAAAAAACTTTCAGATAATTTATTGTACTATGCTGATGTTCAGCTAATCTAACAATGGCATATTTTTTTAAAAGAGCTGCAGCTCCCCTCGTAAATATACAATCTTTGAGCTCCCCCCGCCCCCTGTCCGGAAGCGAAGCCAGATACGCCTCGCCCTCTGTCTGTCAGGGCCGTGGACCAATAAGAAATAGGGGTGTGGGCTGCACAGTGGAAGCTTCTGGCTTTCCAGTTTTTGAGGTCAGAAACGAGGAGAATTCTGACTGCAGTATATTGGGGGGGGAGGGGTGGGGGTTTCAGAAAGGGGGAGAGTGAGAAAGGAGAGATTGTTATTTTTTTAAATATTTTGGCAGTCTCTAGGCACACCGTGGACCCATGGATATGTTAGAACACATTTAAAAAGTGCATTTAGCATAATGTGTGACCTTTAATGAGTAGTCACTATTTTCTGAATCAGAAAATCCTCAGACATAGATGTATCTGCTGGTTCCCAGAGAAGTGCCATTCTCCTTTTGTTTTCACTTAAATAAAGTCATGTGCACCAAACTGAGCATAAATGTCACACTGTAAATAGCTCCCTCATAGACGGGAACCTCTTGTTTAACAACTTCTTGTGAAAATCTCTTTGAAAAACTAAACTGTTTTTTATTTATTTCAAGAACGATTTTTTTTTTCCATTGTTTCATGATGTTTAGGTATTTCGTTAAATTGCAACTATAGTATACAAATAGTACAACTTGACTAAAAGTTGTACTCAAGAATGTCTTGAATAAAACAAAGTTGATCCAAAAATGACTTATTCTACCCAGTGATATGGCTTGCTTCATTTAGCGGACTAAATTTTGCCTTGAAGTTTGAGTGTTTGAATGTTATGTTATGCAGAATGAGAAATATTAAAGTGGAGAGACCAGACATCAGAGAAGAGACAGTCCCTAAACCTCGTTAACATACGGACACGCACACCCATTGAAAACACCACCTGTCTTGGCCCCGAAGCGTGGGCCAACTAGCACAGGGATTCTGCTTGTTCAGTGAAGCTGTCAGAAGCTTTGCTCTGCCCTACAGATGTGAAGATGGGCATGTGCGTGCAACTATGTGTGTGTCTGTCTGTGTGTTTTGGTAAGGGAGCGACAGGGAGCCACTGTGTGAACTGGGGTGCTGTAAGTTCAATCCTTTCAAGGAGATCAAAGTCAAGCTCCTGGCACTAACTATCTGATGGGAGCAGCTGGCTGGCTGCCACTACTGCCACTGACCGTGCTAAAGTTTTCATTTGGACTAAGATAAATGGCCTTATTTGGCCATTCTCTGTTATGAGAGCCATGTTTGCAAACAGGACATTAATGGAGGTGCTAACAGTGCCGTAAACTGTGGCCACTGGGAACTCAATCTAACTGCCATTGTGAGGAAATTACAATAGACATCATAGTTTCAAAAAAGTTGTAATTTGCTTGGTCAGTACAGCAGGAAAATCCCGAGCACATATTCAACATACACAGTACATGTCACCAAAATACTTAGTTTTGTATTAGCTTTCTAATGACATGCATAAGTAGAATGCATAAGATTAAGAGTACCAATGTTGTGTTCTTTATTTATTAAACACTATAGTGCTATAGTGACTCCTATCATTAGCACTAAGTAGCACATAATTAAGACAAATAACCTATTCTGTGCTGAATGTATTCTACTGCAGCCTACTCTTTCAGAGAGTAGTTCATTGTATGTCCAGCGTAAATAAATACAAAGATACATTGCCAGGCTGCTGCAAAAGTGAACTGTCAAAATTTCTGAATCTTACGTTTATCCAGTCATACATATGTTTTATAGAGGTTTAGCAACATTCTTCAATTGTCACATGGAATGACTCTTTCTTATACGGCCTTGTTACAGTGGAGTATGCTTTGCCAAACTTTCCATCAGAACAATAGACTACTAAAAGGATTGTAATATTGTGTTAAGGTATTTCAGTGTATGGACTATTTTAATTGCCATGCCCCTTTTCAAGCTCAACATTTGAAATCAAGAGATGAATGTGACCCATGACAGTAACATTTTGTGCATACAAACTTTATTGATGGTAGCACCACTTTTTCTATTTTAGAGCTAACCAGCGGAAAAGCACAATTTCACCTGAAACTCGTAGCAAGATAAGTGGATTATTTTCCCGACTTACTCTTTACTTGCTCCTGTCCCAGTCATAAAAGGAGTTGCTGATATTTTAGATTTTCTATGGAAGTGGAACATCCAGTGGATATCCCCTCTCTTATTATGAGACAGACCTGTGCCTACCAGAGGGCCTAATCTGTCCAAATAGGGATTGACTGGCTTTACAAAGGCTTTCAATTTCTGAAAATACTCTGCAGTCGATTACAAAGATTTGCTGGCCTTGCAGAGGGCCATTTCATAGAGTAACAAGTACATGTGAGTCCAATAGTGGTTGACAATTATTCGTTGTGCTTTGAGGGACAAGTAGATCATACAGATGTACAATTTTTTGGGGCAACTGTGGCTCAGTTGGTAGAGCGGGTCGGCTGATGATCAAAGGGTTGGAGGTTCGATCCCCGATGCCACCTGCGCCATGGTTGTTGTGTCCTTGGGCAAGACACTTCACCCACCTTGCCTCGTGTGAATGTCGATAGTTAGCCTGCTATCGGTGTATGAATGTGTGTGTGAATGGTAACTTGGGAAAGGAAAACAGGTCTCCCGTGTAAAAGAGTCTTCGGTCTCAATGGGATATACCTGTATAAAAAAAATCTAAATAAAAAAACCGCAACAATGGCAATGCCAAGCTCCAATTTGGCATCCAAATGATAAAAATATTCCAGCAGCTGGCAAGAAAACCTAACGTTCCTCAGCCTCTACACTACACAATCCCAATACGTTTGAAATATATAAATACCTACGGTATTGTCTTAATATGGCAGACATTACCGGTATACTTTCAGATTCAGTAATTCCATGTGTAATGCAATGCTTCTCCAGTCACAGCACATTGGGCCTCATTTATCAACCGTGCGTAGACCAGAAAAGTGGGTGTACTGTACGCACATTTCAAGATTCAAGATTCAAGATTACTTTATTTTGTCCCGAAGGAGATTTGTCTTAGACGTACAGACTGCTGCATAACACATAACACAACAAGACAGTAGAAAAATAGAATACTATATAGAAAAATACAGTGCCTAGCACACAAGTGCTGACAGTGCAATGATAAAGTGCATACATACATACAGACATACATACATACATACATACATACATACATACATACATACAGATCTACAAATGGCATTCTACTAACGGCCTGAGTTCAACAGAGTAACGGATAGTGGAATGAATGAAAACCTCGGCATTTATCAATTTGGACGTGAGCGTAAGGTACGCTCAAATCCCACGCCAGCTCTTACATCATGTACGCAAGTTTGACAACAGCATTGACTTGCAGTGCTGGCTGTGCTGGGTAGCCGCTGACTTTGTTGGACAATTGTTAGTAAATCATACTAATGCAGTGTTTGCTCAGACCGATATAAACATATTAATCACTTAAAAATATGCAGCATGGTTTGCAACTGAGTAGAAGCACTGATTGAATAGCGCCACGGGCCACTTTGGAGCACTGCATGAGACTGCGTAAGGGCAGTTGTCTCCGACTTGGAGCAGCTGGGTGGAATCTGCAGCATGGGGGCTGCATTCATTCATCGCTTCTAAAATGTTAGCCTAAGTATTAAATATGTAGGCTATGCAAGTAGTACGCTGCTCTTTATGTTAAAAAAAAACACGGCACACAATTCAGCTTAACAATTTATTTATTTGTCAACACAAACGCTTTTGACCGCAGCAGTTATTTCCTTCCTAACTGCTGCCTTAAATTCTGACGTTCTTTGATGCTGCTTTTAATGCTCCGAAATGAAACTTTTTTCTAATTTTTCTACGTTTGCTGTTATGCTGTCAATTTCTATTTCAGAGAAGTTCCTCTTCTTTGCCGTAATGTGCATATCTATGTCGTAAAACCTCTGGGCGAGGCCTCTAAACTGAGAAAATCTAGGGGCATGATATTCAAATTACAATTGTTTTCTCCAAAAACGTGAAGCAGAAGACTGATTGAATAAGAAACGCAAAGAGACTATGTCCATTTTCTTATGAAAACATTACGATCGTGATAGGATTACATTTTTCCAAGTAGTTTAATGTTAATGTTTGATGATGAAATTGCAAAAAAAATAATGGTGAAATCGAATTAAACTGATGGCATGATTCCAAATGTCAAACAGTTGAATATTAATAATTTACTATAACAGCATATCTTATCAGACACTTTTGGTGTGATGAAAAGTTACAAGGCTGTCTCATTTCAAACTGCATTTACATATGAAGACCTTTTCATCAAAGCTTTCTTTTCTAACAGTGAAACAAGGCAAAAGGGCCATAGTTATTGCCCCTGTGAGACCGAAATGCTCATTATCATCCAAACCACAGTTTTCTGGAGTTGTAAATGTTAATTGAACTTTGCCCTACAGCTGTTTTCCGGAAGGTAATTGATCCAACTGTCAATTATTACTTAAAGAGCTAAAGATAAAGACAAAGCTGGTTGTTTTTTTTTACAACCCAACAACCTTAACGTCTGATTTTATAAATCTCCTCCTCCTCATCTGCAATCACATTGATAGACGATGATTTAGGGAGAACTTGAGAAGCTAAACAGAGACCCTAGCTAATAACAGATGCATCCCAGTTCGAAATGTTGTGATGCAACATAATACAAGGATGTCATTTGTATGTCCATGATGTTATGTTTTCCTGTTCTTTCCTGTCCCACTACTTAATATTCAATAAAAGATAAAAACAAACTTGGTGGTGTGGGCTGTCAAGCATTTAGAAACCCGCCGCTAAACTGCTCTCCGTTTAAAAGCTGTTCTTAATGTGATTGAATTAGTTATAAATGATCCTTTTCCTCACCGTTTTACAACATTACATGTGTGTTTAATGTGGTATAACATTAATGTGGTTTGATTGTGAGATGGTGTTTCAGGTTGAAATACAAATTAAATGTGTTGGACTGAATTCAAATGTGACTACAGGGATTGGTCTGCATGGATTCAGATGGATTTCATAAAAATCTTCTCAGAGGAAGTTGGCTGATGGTCAGACAGAAACCAGCAACCCCTTGCAGATATGATGGCATTTAACTTATGTATGATGACAGATGAATTTGGATTTTGGGTGAGAAGGGTTTATTTAGTCGGTTTGATTTACTACTATACTATACTATACTATACTTCATATCCTTTAACCAATTTAAACAAACTATCTTAAATCTGCCAAACTCTACCTGTAACTGTTTTAATTAGGCTATATTGTACTTTCACCCATTTAATTTTAATTGCTGCCACTCTTCATCACTGTGTAAATGTTTCAATTGTTTTTCTCTTCACCTGTTGTTGTGTATTTGATGTATTTGCATTGAACATTGTGTATGTATTGGTGTTTTTCCTTTGAATTTGTTTTGAACTCGACGTCATTGTAAATGAGGGTCACCCCTCAATTGGTCTCTCGAGGATGAATAAAAGTTAAATGAAAAAAAAATCCTGAACTTGGCAGCACTTAGTGTTCCATATTCATGGTACCACATATGCCTTTTCCACCAATGAACCTGCTTCTCCCAAATGTGGATGGACAAGAAGTAAAATAAACTGTCTGTCTGTATCCTATTCTAAAAGCATTGAGGATTGTAAATGCTAGAAACATCTCTTTTCTTCAGCTAAAACTATTTGTATTAACAGCTTCTTCTATCAGCAACCCAAACATTACTGTATATAATGAGTTAGAATATGAGAGACTGCTCCACAATATACAGGGAACAGGATGTGTGGGAAAGGCACGACTGCTATTTCTAACAATTGCAAAGTTATGAAAAAGTTATTTACTGGCAGTGTGTCAGAAAAAGGAAAATTGATGTAGCCTCTTCCATTTTTTCACACAGATGTCTGGAGAATGACAGAAGGAAACACTGAAAGACAGATCAGAAGACAACCATTCTGAGGGGCTGCTGGAAATGTCACCGAGAGACATCATGGAGGGGGAGAGGAAAGAGTAGTATCAAACTTTTAAAATGCTAGCTGGAGAAAAAGACAAGGAAAGGAAGCAGCTCCCTTGTGTGAGCTTGATGGGGCCTGGAAAGACATGGCATCTAAGACATCTAGTTTTCCAAGACTGGTGTCAGGGGTGGTGATCCTCTCAAGCTCGAGACACCAATTATCGTAACCCTTGCCTAAGCAGGTAACGAATGGAGCCTTGCTCTCCGATGCTAATGAAAGTCCTAATTATTTCAGACAAAGCATCTGGGATTGACACCACAGGTTTCTGAGGGGATTGACTCAGTGCCTTCCTGCCAAACAGTGACAGTAGATTGAGGATAAATCATTGGACGGATGGGTTCCCACAAGGATTGGGTGGATATGGGCAGAAAGATTGATGGATGAACTCCGATTGGAAAAGAGAGGAAGGGAATATAGGAATTAGACAATGTGTGGGTTGGAGGAAGGACCCTGTGTCTCCGGCAAAATAAATGCAATTGGAGGTAATCTGTAGTCCCAAAGGGCTCTCTGCAGAGCTGTACTGAGGGTCCCCGGGGAGCTGTCATCCCTTAACCACTGCTGTTGCCTTCTAAAAGCTTAATGCAGCGGAGGAATTAAACCCACTGTGTGTATGTGTGTGGAACACATTCCCACACACATACACACAGTGGAGAGCTGGGTGTGTAAATTAGACTGTGTATGATCTCCCAGTTTGAGAAGCTTGAATAAGAAGGACAAATAAGCGAGCCCATTAACAATGACTTCCTCAGCTACTTCCATTATTATGGGCTCTTTAGCCAAGTGTGGATCAAATGACAATCCTTTCATGAGCCTCAGAGGAACAACACACACACACACACACACACACACACACACACACACACACACACACACACACACACACACACACACACACACACACACACACACACACACACACACACACACACACACACAGACAGACACAGTACCACTGATGAGCAAACAGTAACTCTGCATTGAGACCATTAGCAA
Organism: Ammodytes marinus; assembly: GCF_949987685.1. Classification (NCBI taxonomy): domain Eukaryota; kingdom Metazoa; phylum Chordata; class Actinopteri; order Uranoscopiformes; family Ammodytidae; genus Ammodytes; species Ammodytes marinus. Next base: position 10,695,618 of record NC_137218.1, read on the forward strand.
CCTTATGTCAATCTATTGCGTAGCCTATGCTACATTGTCAGGCCACTAATTATCAAGAACAGAGCACTAGCTATTGTGTTGTATAGCAGTGTAGGGCTGTAATGTGTTGCTCAGTAGCATTTACAGCAATGTGATCACTTTCTTCAGTATAATTGGGAAGGAAGCCCAGCAACTTCGATGTGTTAGCTTGGCAGGTAGCCTACATTAAATTAATACTGTATGAACTCAGTTTACTACAATTGTCTTATTTATTCAAAGAAGCTACAAGGAACATTAAGTCTATCTTGATTGTAGTGGCTCCTTTGGATAAAAGCGGTTGTTTTTCACGACTACATCGCCCGCAGGCGGCGTGTTATTTTTTTAAGGAAGCAAGTACGTCCATAACAGCAGATGCGTTGTATTTACCATAGATAGAATATAAAAGGGATGTAGCATCCTGGCTGATCTCAGTTATTTTAACTTCATCCAATCATCCTCTTCTCTCCATCTTGTCAGATTTTGACTCCGCCTTATTTCCTCTTACCAAAAAAAGGTAATTGATGTGCCGTTGGGGGGAAGGAGATACGCCTATCTAGCTGATGTATACCTGTGGCTCAGTTGGTAGAGCGGGTCGGCCGATGATCAAAGGGTTGGAGGTTTGATCCCCGCCCTGCCACCTGTGTCATAGTTGTTGTGTCCTTGGGCAAGACACTTCACCCACCTTGTCTCGTGTGAATGTCGATAGTTAGCCTGCTATCGATGTATGAATGTGTGTGTGAATGGTAACGTGGGAAAGGAAAACAGGTCTCCCTTGCAAAAGAGTCTTCGGACTCAATGGGATATACCTGTATAAATGAAGGTTAAACATTTTTTTTTAAATAAGGTGAAGTGAGGGCCAGTGGCTAGCTGTCACTCAAGAGGCCGGGCCCCTAATTATTCATACATTTGAACCTCCAATAGAATAAAAACTAACCTGGTACCTTTCAAGAATCCCAGGCTGTTCCAGCTAATAATAACTGTGAGGAAACGGTAGATTTCAGCCCTGTGAGTCCACGGAATCTTTCGCCTCCGTGAGAATGGTGACTGATTTCCTCACTGCAATCAGGTGTGTGTGCACTGATTGGCTGATTGAACCCAAGTGTGAATAGATTATATATGCCCTGAGACCCCAGTGCTCTGTGCTGCTCATTGTCTCACCTTAAGAGGTAGTGAGAGGTTGTATCCTAGTGCCCTCTGAGTTTAAGAGAAAATTATTGTTGAAGTGTTTGTCTGTCCGTTCAGCTGCTTGGCAGTGATGGTTTTGTTCTCACTTTAGTTTGGTATTTTAAAGTAGCCTGTGTGGCTTTTTACTTTCTCCCCCTCCCTCTGGGGATAACTTTTAGAAACCCCTTGGTCCGCACCTGTGTTCTTATTGCTTAAATCCTGCTGTATTTCCTTCAAGCAAGCATGATCGCATAAACAAAATGATCCTGTCAAATATCATTAATTAGTTGCTCATGAAGTGAACACATAGTTAAGTTGCATCTTTATCAATAGCGCACACACACACACACACACACACACACACACACACACACACACACACACACACACACACACACACACACACACACACACACACACACACACACACACACACACACACACACACACACACACACACACACACACACACACACCCCACTATAGCCTGTTTCCTGCTTTACTGTAGCTATCAGTGATTGCTCCCATTACCTTGTGTGAAGACACCTCAGCAGTTCAGATTTCTCCAGACATTTCCCTATGGAGCCCTTAATGGTTGACCTGGCCAGTACTTAGCACTTGCTATGTGTGCATTGAGTATGTTGGTGATTAATTAAAGCAATCTATCTGGAGCTCCAGAGGGGAATCAAGATGCTGTTGCAGAGATAAGTGGCTGAAGAAGCCGTAGGAAGCCTGAAGCACTGCAGTCCCTCAGGGTAAAACATGTTCTATCAGGAGATAGAACCACATTTTAATATACTATGCAATTCCATGTAATAATTATTGATGTTATTAAATTTATATTGTTATGTACAGTAGGGATGCACCAAAATGAAAATTCTTGGCCGAAACCAAAACCGAATAAAATAAAACAGTCGGCCGAAAGGCCAAAACAGAATACCGAAATAGGCTTTTGCAGTTGTGTTTATTTATTTCGCTAATTCTTTCAACATTGCATATGAACTCCCAAATGTTCTCCTCAAACATATCCTACAACTAAAAAGCAACCCTAAATAAAAAAGAAACAGTATAACCTTCAAATATAAGAGTAAAAAATAACATTTTATAAGAATTAAATTTATATGCGTATGAATCTACAAAAAGATCGACTTATTGCCTTTTTTAATTTGTTGCAGTGCAGGTTTAGTTGCTTTAAAAAAAAGTGCACCACAGCTCCCACCGTAATGTTCAGAATTCAGAATTTGCATCAAAGCCCTAATGATAATAACAATGAGAGGCTTTAAACGATGTCCATGCTTAGGAGGTGATTGTAACTTTTTCGGCTCTTGACTGAAACTAACGGGGGGAGGTGGCTCACTGGACATATTCTTTCGTCGCGCATTTCAGTTTGCCGACATGGCTCTGTGTATTCAGGCTCGAGAAATGCAATCAGATCGTAGGAGCCTTTCCCCCCAACAGGGATATCTCCGGTTGTCATTTTAGCCGTCAAACCAGAGTTTTTTTGCGCTGCGGCTCTCACGGCTCAGGCGAGGTGTCACTTTGACCGTTACCAACCGTCACTGAGTTTCACCGGGTGAATCGCTGCTTCGCTCGCACAAGGCTTTTGTGTTTCTAAGGTGATTTAACAACAGTCTTGGACAAGCGTTTTAACTAGGGCTGTCAAATTAACGCGTTAATTTCGATTAATTAATCACAGAAAAATTAACGCGATTAAAAAAATTAACGCAGATTAATCGCACTTCTATAATGCCCTTTGATCCGGTGCAAAAGTGGTGCGGAGCTGCACCTGTAGCTTTTATGTCCATGTTGCCGGGCCGGGCGCGCGGGTAAAAGGGAGAAATGTAAAGAGTGAAGCAGGGGAAAGGGGCCGACTCGAGGGCTCTATGGACGGTTTATGGGATGCTTCGGCATATAAACATGAAGGTAGGAAGACATCTTACTTAATTCTCCGCAGTGTCCGTGCATTATTGATTTAGTGGGTGCAACAATGTAGGCTATAGGTTCTCTTGTAGCCTTCCCCTAAACCATGACAATGAACAATCTTTGTTTTTCAGATCTTTTGGGAGCTGTTTTGATGATCCCATTCTGTCTCACTTCAGCAGAGAGTCAAAGAGAAGTGCAACTTGCATTTAGGCACCTAAAATACATTTTCTCATGATTAAACAGACATTTCTATGAGGTTCAAGGCTTAACAACATAATCCAACCAACTTTGTGTTTAAATTCATCAGTTTTACATGCTGTTACAGGCATTAAAATCAACAAAACCACAAGGGTACCCACATTTTTGCACAGCCAGTTTTTCAAATTTAATTTTATTTCATACAACCAAATACTGCTTTTCAAAAAATCTTTGTTTGGAAAACATCCCAGTACTTAGCTGTTTCTGCCGGCTGAGAGGGGTTCCCAAACTTTTTCATATGACTGTATATGTTTGAAGATTAAGGGATATCCGCAGATTGAATAGCAGATTCAAGTTGTCAATCTAGAGACTAAAGTTGGCCGTGTATAGTGTAAGTACTGTAAGTATCTAAATACATAAGAAGAGCTTTATTTATATAAGCCTTTTATAGAAGACGAAAAAGCAGGTCCAAAACTATTCACGCACAAAATGAATAATTAAAGACTAACAATAATTTACAAAACCCCTTAAAAGAACACAAAAAGAGACCTAAAGACCTAAAACAAATCACAACATTTGCCAGGGATTTATAAAAAGGCTTGCCTATAAAAGTGAGTGTTTAGAAGCAGCTTAAAAAAGTCAAAGGATTCAGCAAATTTGATAGATTGGGGGAGCTGATACCAGATGGTTGTGGCGAGGAAAGGCGTGATCGCTTTTTGTTTTACAGCTGGAGCGAGGGATGGATAAAAGGAAGAGATCTGAGGTTTAAAGTAGTCGTAAATGTAAAAGGTTGGCATGATTGAGAAATGTCTTACTTGCTTTAATCCATTATAGATTGTATGGGCTTAGCAGAATAGCATGGGAGAAGCCTATCATAAAAATGTTGTTCCATGCAGGTTGAGAACAAAATAGGAAAATAATGTAGCGTGTAGAGAAAATCCCTTTCTCTCCCTCTCTCTGGCAATGAAGCAATCCCTTTTTAGAGTTCATTCTGTTCATGTGTCCTTTCATCCGTAATTAAAATAACAAGCTACTAATTACTTTTGAATAATGTCAAGCCAGTCAGGCGGGTTGCAAAATCCCTCTCCATAATTAAAGTGCACCCAACAGTTTTGGCAGACATTCCCCTCATAGCCACATCACTTTGCATTGTTTCAGTGAACCAGTGCATAGGCCAACGCTTCCAGATACTCCAGTATCTGAATGTCAGCTAGCTTTCTGGGCTTGAGTTATGTGAGATTTGGAAATACATCACGGCCCCTTCCGGCGTGCCCTGAAGGTAGGGAACATTGTAGCATTAGAGGGAGTTTGAGTAGTATACACCTTTTACTGTATGTCAGTCAAATAAACTATGCAACATTGATCGTCAGGAAGTCATTAAAGACTGATGAAAGATAGTTGCATACTGTGTCCAAAGTTTTGAAGCAATGCCTTCTGGGTGGCCACATGAGATAGTAGGGGTGTAACAATACCCATATTCGTAACAAATTTTTAACTGTTATTGTATAACTATTTAAACTCATGTTCCTTATAAAAAAAGCAGTTTTATTACATTTTTACCGAGAACCGAACAAACCAAAACCGAATAGTGATTTAAAAAACAAGGTACGTACCGAACCGTGACTTGTGTGCAATTACACCCCTATGACATGGTATCTTAGAAGATATACCAAGGGCAACACAACATTCTGTATCTTCATTATTTCTACTTAGGGAAACACATTCCCACCATTTACTTCTTGGGTATTTTGTACTCTGTGTGGGTGAGTAGCGAGAACCCTCCTGGGTTTTTTTAACAGCCACAATATTAAAAAAAAAGAAAAAGAAAAGCATCAGCTCAGAGTATAGACATATAATGCTTACAAAATAAACTACCGGTAATGTTATTTTTAGTCATAATGCCTACATATTATGTAATGCCCTATACCACATGATTTAGGCCTATCATTGCTTGTCCATTCTTATAACATATTGCCCCACTTTTACTGCCTTCCCACAATGTTGAACCTCTAAAACATTGCTCACAAAGACCGTTGGGAACACCCCGGTGTATTATCGTGCCAAGAAAGGCAATTTATCAGATGATATTGCCTCTGTGTAGAGTGGGGGTCCCTTAGCTCCTCCCTAGCAAGGACTATTGGGTTAGGACCAGCGGCAGAAAGTGGGGGAGGTTTCCTAACTGATCTGTGGTCTGCCACCATCAATCTTACAGAGATCCCAGTGCTTCAATGGACACAGCTACACAGGGCCTAATGAAGGCCTCACGCGGCAAGCTCGCTGCTGCAACACAACATGTTTATCTATGTCAGAGAGTGCTGTGTTAAAGATTAGAGGGTAGATAGATGGCTTTGCTTACGTAGACATTCATCTGCTGTTTTTTTTCAGACAAAAGTTTGCTTATATTCAGTTTTTTTTCATCTAGTCTTTGATAAACTCTGTGGTGTCCTGTTTTTGAGTGCAAAGTATACGACGCACAGGAAGCCATGATGTGTGACTGTTAACTTTTGACAAAATGGTTAATGACTCTCCAGACGGCGTAATCTTGTCATTCATAACATAATTGATGCAGCGTCTTTGCAGGATGTCCTCTTCCACCAGAGATACACTTCCACCGTGTATCTCTCCCTCTTCTATGTTTAGGTTTAATATGCAAAGTTTTCCATGACAGACGGACAGTATTTGTGTCCAGAGAAGCCTGAAAGATGTGTTGCCACACTGGAGCCAGCTTGGTTGCAAAGTTCCTCAAAAGAAAAGTGCTGCCCAGCTGCTTTGTATTTGTACACTGAGATGTTTTCCTAACATCTTCCAAAAGTGATGACAATTCTGTCAGAGATAGCAGGTATAACAGTTTTAAGAATTATATTAATATGGTGAATTGTAAAACAGTTATAGCAGGTTATTTTGATACCAACTTATTAAATGTTTTCCCCAGAAAACATCGAGATGAATGATCTATCTATATTCCCGTCATTGTAACAGAGAAACATAAAATGAAAAGTGGTGGAAAGGGTATTCATATTGCTCACCTTCATCCTGTGACTCGTTGTCAATGAAGTGATGATGAAATGTACTTTAACTTTGATAGGCAGTTAAGTGTTGGGATTATTCTTGTGTTAGTAGTTTGTCCTCCCTTTGTGAATAACAGCCTAAAGACTAATAGGGCAACTGTTGTTGTTGTTGATTTCTTGCAGAGATGTCAAAGGTCCTTACACAGTTGTTATTCAACACCAAATGCTATTTTGGAACTTGTAATACTTGGCTGAATGTTCTACTGCAGAGCTTAGCACTATGGCAGGCTGCATTTCTATTCTACCCTTAAGGACTAGACAGACATGAAATTCTGTATTAAATCACCTCTAACATCAAAAAGCTTGTCAGTTCTCGTCTGTGCAATGTTAACAAAAGACAGGCAAAAATCGTTATGAAGGTCCTTGATGTGAAAAACAGTTTAGGAAGAATGCATGGTTTAACACTATCAGTTTATTAAAATGTCCCATGGGATTGGTGCACTGCTTACTGAAAACTTTCAACGGATGGCATCCCATCTGTGTATATTAATAGCTGCAGGAGAAGTTTGATAGTGGTTTGCTGTAGTGTCAGCTTTGTTTGTGGAAAGCAGGTTTGTTGGCAAATGGTATATGTAGGCAGACAGCTGTGGAGTTTTAGTAGCATGATTAAGAAAAAAACAATGCCTGAACATAGTGAATAAAACATTTAAAAAATAGATATTCATATATTACAAAGCAGTCGCTACATACAAATATTCAACATTAATCAGTAGTTTGACTAAGGGGCGTGCTAAATATATTAATATGTTTCTCAGATATGCTTTAATTACAAATGCATGAGAAAAGTATTTTGTTTTTAATTATATCCTTTAAAAGCATAATTGGTATGAACAATATGGCTTCACAAATATTGCAAAAAGGAAATAGATAGATGGCATGTACATGTACTGTACATAATCAGCCACTTAATTCACTTTGGTTAAATAAATCCACTCAGAGGCATGTCAAATTCACAAAGATGCATACCTTGATGGCTTAACTTACTGTAATATATTACAGTTTTTTTTTCATCAAGAATAATTGAAAGAGTAGTAATTACTCATCCAAAAAAAATAAGTGAAATCTTTTTTGTAGGCTTGTGAAAAGCTGTGAAAGAGATGGCTCAATTGCTTAGTGTTGCTGTGCTTGTGTCTGCTTGGTTTTTGTCACCTTCTAATTGGTTTATAGTGCTGCTGGTGGCTAGTTACGTAGAGTTCCTGACTAATTTACAGCTGTCAGTGGTTCTGTACAAAATCCCATCAGTCCAATGTCAGGAATTCTTTTTTTTTCTAATATACTGCACCAAGGTCTCAAAGCTATGCACCTTATGTTTCCTTTGTATTTTGTAAAAGGTTTTTAAATATTGAAAGCTCTTTATCTTAATTAAATAACAGTGAATGTTTACCTTTTCAAATAAAGTAGCCGAAGCCAGGAGCATTAAGTAAGCCAAAGCCAGTAGCATTAAGTAAATACAGAATGATGTCCCTATGTGAAGTTAGCCTACAACTAGCCTGGTCCTACCAGACCATCGCACTTCATTTAATTTATGGAAATAAAAATTTGAGCGGAAGTACGTAGGAGGGAGGTGCCAGGCTAGCCTACAACAAAAGACACATCTGCCATGTTTAGGTTCTGAAGTCTTTTGCCAAAACTCCGTGATTTGATCTCACCTCTTCGGCTCAGCAGCTGCGAGAGGTTGAGATGCTTTTATTTCAAAGTGCTCCTTTGCTGTCTGCAGCCGGGCCTCATTATCCCCCTCCTATGGCCATACAGACAGAGTCAAGCAAGAACATTTTAAAACCCTTTGTATCCTCACTCCTAGTGTCCAAGCCTATTAGATCACTGTGACACATGGAAATTAGGTCATGTAATCTCTGTGGAGCTATCCTTATCCAGATTGCTGGGATTGCTCTTTGGTCGAAGTGAGCGACAGAAAAAGAGCAGAGAGTGGGCTAAATGGGGGAATAAGTCCCAGAGAGGATCATTAAAATGTGAAAACCCCTGACCAACCGGTCCTTAAGACCTTTGCGTCATGACAAATGTTCTGAATATATAGATCTGAGAGAAGCTACTTCAAGAAGATGATTAATTTAAAAAATGTTGTCCACCACTCTTGTGTTCCATTGTGCTACAAAGAGACAGACAATGAGGGTAATATACTACACTATCGTTTGTATGAATAAACGATAATAAGCTTAAGCAAGGGCAGGACATTTGGGAAACAGGATGACTTTGATGCCCCAGGCTATTTATGCAATGTTACTGCTACTTCTACAGTAAAAGGACAGTACAAAGATGCAGCTTTATATGCCTTGAGAATATGATCACGACATTCTCTACTATGGCTTTTTTTAACCGAAGAGAATAAATGGCTTACACCATCAGACTCCATACTCTAATAAAGAGGATTTTTTTTGATGAATTCAGAAATGATTACATCTGAAATTCGTTGGTGGTGCCCATTAGAGAATGTGGGATCACCATCTTTTAGAAGTGTTAATAATCTGAGAATCACTCCTCTCGCACAATTTGGTCAAACTACAGTAAAGGATCCTTTCCAAAAGCTGCTCAATTCTGTGGTTGACATAGCATGGAGATATTTTAAGCAATATGCGATGTGCTCAACATGCTAGAATATTTGTGAAAGCTATTCCACCTGCTTGAATAGAACAAGAAAAATAGAATACAATACAGTAGTCTGACACCACATTGAAACTGACTCAGGAAATCCAGAAAGCAATGATTTGATCCAGAAAGTACGACTGCAACACATAACTTATGTATTATGACATCTGGACTTGCCCAAGGTGAAATGTGACGAGTCATGTGTCATTATGTTGTATATATGTGGCATGTGTGATCATAAAATGCTTCCTTATTATATATGTGACATTGTCTCCCCTCCCTATGACACAGTGACACAGGAAAATAAGAGCCTTGAGGCTGCATCCACCTTTAATACTCTACAAACAACTTTTATTGCTCCTTTATGCCTCTATGAAGCAGTGGCCCTACTTCACAAGTGATTGAAATGACTATAAATGTTTAGGGGTAGCAAGAGCAGAAAGGTCTCCTTGCTAAGGAGTGCATAGACTGAGCCTGTACATTATTTGATTTGAATATTTTAGTATTGTGTCATGCATTAGCATGCCCAGCCCACAAGGGCTTACAAGACACCATTATAAAACACAGACAGCCCAAAAACCAAAAATAGATGCTAAACAATACTAACATTAAAGATATTAACCATCCTGACGTGTCATCCAGGCTTTAGAAACAAAAGAGGCTAACTTATATACATTAAAAGTAAACAAACATTCCATCCTGACATCATCACAATGTCAAGCAAATATATGCCTCATTAAATTCACCTAAATATGTGTGCCATTTATTCTTTAATTAAAAAGACGAACCTAAAGAAGATTGCTCTGCTTATTGCATTTGAAGCTTTTGATTATGCAGACCGTCATGTTTAATTCACAGCATATTTCATTGTCAAGATACATTGCAAAGTCATGAAATATTGAGAGGGCCCACTAGAGGCAAAGATCGCAAGCTTGCTCCTTCAAAAAGATCAAAAAAAGGACATAACACACCAGCGCACATCCAGGGCAGCGGTGTATCTTCTTGATCCTCTTATCTCGTGCCGCAACGCAACAACATATTCCATCAACAGAGCATGGTCAGTAGGAGGTGTAGTGAAAGGAACTAATACACACAACGTAATGGTCATACAGCAGGCACATGCACTCACAACACTAACACCTACTGGGAGTTTTGACACCGATAAAGCTACAGTGAGTCAGACATAGAAACAGTATTGACTTCCTGCTACGACAGAGCTGCTCTTTTTGGTTCAAACTGGATTAAAATGAGATGTAAATAAAGTTGGAGGGCATTTGCCTATGCTTGAAAAATAGCATAGCATTAATCACATAAAAAATAAAATCCTCGACACTGCAGAAATGTCAGGTTAGAACAAGGTCGGGATGAGAGCTAAGAAGAAAAAAGCTATTCATGGATTTGACTAATGCATCCTAAAAACTGATACCTACATGAAGGGTATCATGCTGCAAATCTGAAACAATTGATCTTTTTATTCCGAATTTAGAAACTCTATGAAAGGGACAAATTACCATCACTTTTTTACTTCATGTGTACGATAATGTGAGGCTGAAACAAAGAAAAACATTGATTGCTTGCTATTAGTGGAGACGTTCAAACCAAGTGTAGTTAGCCCATACTCAACAGTTGTTCTACTCCAGTTGCCAAATGTTGATCGACTGTATTAGCCCTTCTCCTTGAGTGTGCTTTAAACATAAAATATAAACAGTGTAATTCATGCAATGTTTTCAAGTGACCTATCCACAAACAGTGTAGAAAATGTCAAAGTAGGAGATTTTGAAAACCTATATTGTCGAAAAATATTTGTAACATTATCCAACCCTTTAAGTCAACATCAACACTTTTGGTTCCAAACTACCTTTACATTTATTTTTTATTTTTTGTAAATCACGTGCAGGAAGTGATCATCATTCGCAGTGGCTTACACATCAACATTGGCACACCACAGGAAGGAAAAGGAACCACACAGAAAATTATATATCAAATGTGTGTATGGTCATGGCTGGCTGATGCCCTATCTGTTTAATAGGTCAGTATTAACAGTACTCGTTACAATGGATTGGTAAAGGAAACACAAAAAATGTGTTCGCCTGAAATACATTCATGTCTTACATTGTTTTGAGTGCACAGCCCAAAAAACTAAATACGCAAAGACAGAATATGCACACTCAACTCCACACCCATAAAAACCCAAAGGATGGGGAGAAACTGAGGCCATGAATGTGTCATTGAATGACTTAGTTCAGAGCCACATGAGATCCAACCCTCTGAGCCCCAAGGGTTTTTGGGCGATTTTACATGCTTTTATAAATTACCATGTTAGAGGGCAAGTAGATAACATAATACCCAGGTGATCATATCAAAATGTTCAGAACACTCTCAGCGCTCAGTGAGGAATGTTAAATTTTGTCCTAGTGCAATGTAAAAAAAAATATTTTGACATAAATGCTGAAATTTGAAGTCTGATTTTTGAAAAATTTCAAAATGTGTGTGAAATAATACCTTTATTCCTCTGGACGAATTGTGTTGGCTCTTGAAATAGCTTCTCCTAAACATTAGCTTCTAAAATGTACTAGAATTTTTTCAAAAAAAAGGTTGGGAAGGGCAAAAAACATGACTAAAATTATTTTATTGTCCAAATGTTTTTGGGTTGAGATCTATGGACATTTTCTCGATTTTACATGCTTTTATAAATTACCAATTTAGACGGCAAGTAGATAACATAATACCCAGGTGATTCATGACAAAATGTTCAGAACACTCAGCTCTCAGTAAGGAAGGTTCAATATTGCCCTAGTCCAATGTAAAAAAATAATATGTTGACAAATGCTGAAATTTGAAGTCCGATTTTAGAAACATTTGGAAATTTGTATGTAATAACGCCCAATAGCACAAACAGACATTTGCCTCAGTAGGCTTCACATTTCATACAGTAAGACACCCTCTGCCCTTAGACCCTTAGCTCCACTGAGAAAAAAGTCCCTTTAACGGGAAAAATATTGAGAAACATCATGGAGATTGAAGAAATCCTTCTCCCAAGACGGACATCATGCATATGAGACTGAATAATGACTAAATACCATATACAAAGGTCCATGGGATGTGTAATGAAAGGGACGCATCACAATAAATATTTTTTTTCAAACAAACAATTAAGCAAATATAAAAACTATTTACGCATTTACTTTCCTAAATATAAAAACTTGTTTATTTACTTTACTAGATATAAAACGTATGTATTTACTTTCCTAAATATAAAAACTTGTTTATTTACTTTACTAAATATAAAAACGTATTTATTTACTTCACAAAACATAACATTTACTTTCCTAAATATAAAAACTTATGTATTTACTTTACAAAACATAACATTTACCTTCCTAAATATAAAAACGTATTTATTTACTTCACAAAACATAACATTTACTTATTTACTTTCCTAAATATAAAAACTTATGTATTTACTTTACAAAACATAACATTTACCTTCCTAAATATAAAAACTTATTTACTTTACAAAATATAAAAACATGTATATTACTCAATATAAATACCAATTTACTTTATCAACTATTTACACTCTCGATTGATGAACTATTTACATTTGATTGAGCAAATGAATGCCAGTTCAAAACCCATGCCACTGTGCAAAACAGTTTCTGTCCTTCCCCAAGCATAAGGCCATGTCGCATTGGAGGCACATCCAAGAGGTGTCCTTTCGCATTCCTTGCCTACTGCACTGTTGACACCTCCTGCGACCCTCACTAATCCATAACGGAATGTGCCCTACCGGAGCCGGTGGTTCGGCTGGAGGAAGAGTGGCTTTCCACACAGTCCAGTAGCGAGCTCTTCCATAAATGCTTTGTGTGTCAGTATTGTATGTGCCTGTGAGTGTTCCTTGTGAATAATGTAGCAGTTGGTCGCTGCAATGTCCAAGAAATGATAAAACAAGCATCTGTACCAGTGCATGGTCTTGTGCTGTGGTATTGCTGGATAAGTTGGTCGGAAAGGTCGACCCCACCCATGTGTGTGTTATATTCTGTCACAGGAGCCATCCCCCTTCTTAATTCTCCTCTGCACTGTGTTACCAGAATGTGCAGCATGAATGGTGGAGCACACCGATACCTCCCTTGTATCCATCCATTTCACAAAAAACTATTGGTCGTCCCGGAGCCATCGAATTGAGCCTCTAACAGACTTTTTTGTAAGCGCATTCAGCATTGTGCTAGGGGTCTCTTTACAATTTACCCTGTAAGTCCCGCAGGCCAATTTTTTGTTTTTGTTTTGGAGAGCTCGGAACAGTTTAAAAAATATAGAAATGATCCATGTAAATTTGATACCCTGTTCCAAGGTATGGCTGCACAAGTGACATTACAGCATCGTAAGAGAGGCCGTGTCCGGAGGGGATGTCACGTTTCCCTGTGTAAATGTTAAAATCTATGGTGTAGCCATTGCTTGAGTCCGCCAAAACAAACAATTTGAACCCCCACTTACTAGGTTTGGCCTTCATGTATTGAGTCATCCCGGTTTTAGCCTTTGAGGCAACCATCCTTTCATCCACAGCCAGGTTTTTGTGTGGATGAAAATAGGTCTTTGCTGCGGTTTTGATCAAATTGAGGAGAGGTTTGACCCTGAAGAGTTTGTCAAATTGTGGCGTTCCCTTCTTTCTATCATTGTTTACATCTTCATCTGGATCACTTATGTGTAAGTTCCAGGAGATGACACTATATCTGTTCCTACTCATGACTGTTGCAGCAAATGGACAGGTTAAACTGTGGTTTTGCCTCCAGTAATCAGCAATGTTGTGCATTCTAATCAGGGCCATGTAGAAGATGAGTCCAATGTACTTGTAAAACTCATCAACTGTCAAATCAGTCCATTTAAACTTTTTTCCCCATGGCTATTTTTTTTAGCAGCCTGTTTGTTGGTGTTGCTACAGATTGTGTGTACAGTGTGTGCAGTGAAAAACAATTTGAAGAGCTCAAGCGGTGTGTAAAAGTGTAAAGTGTCTAGCTGTGGGCCACGGGTGCGTGCAGGTTGAAACCTGGAGACAGGAGGAGTGGTGTCCTGGTCTTCCTCCGTCTTCCTAGCCCGCTGCTGCGTGGGGGGTTCTGGTGGCGTTGGGACACGGGACCTCTTTGCGGCTGGTTCTCCTCTTCTCCTGTACCTGGTGATGTCACAGATTCACAGAAATCAGTCCCATTATCTCATAACAAAAATACTCAAACTTCACAACTTGTATTTGCAATCAACAGTGTAATAAAAGTCAACGCAAAAACATGTTCATACTCCACTATTTGTAAATTGTACAGGGAAATACTTTTACACAGAATAGACACCTAGTACTATTATTTCCAAACAAAAGTAGTGCTATCAATAGAGAAATCAGTCCCTGTTATGTCAAGGATGCAAAATTCCAGAAATTAATCACCCTGCGTTAACGCGTTAATTTTGACAGCCCTAATTAAAACATAACGAAATCACCAACAGAACGCTCAAATGCGTGACTGGGGTTCTAAGAGTTAAGAACATCCTATTTGCATAAAAGAGTTCGGAGTGTCTCATAACATTTTCTTAAGAGATGTAGATCATATTAAGATGTCATATTACTTGATTTGCTGTTTGTTGAAAAACAGCATGTTTAAAATTGACAGCCATTGACACTAACGGTTGCCCGCTTGCCCGGGGCAAGTGAAAATAATGTTTGGGCAAGTTGAGATTGCTTTTTGGTTGCCCGTACGGGCAAGTGGATATTAGGAGTTGTCAGTAGTCTAGGCTATGTATTCATGTGTTTTAGAGTGTGCAAAACTATTTTTTTTGAGACAAGTAAGCAGTGTTTGCATTTAAGAGATAAGGTTCGCTAAAATGTATATTTTAATAAGCATATATCACTGTTTAATTTTTTTTTGTTGTTTTTTTTTGGGCAAGTCAACACAACATTCGGGCAAGTACAACATTACCTGTACTTGCCCTATGGGCAAGTGCTTTTGAAACCTTAGTGTCAACCCCTGAAATTGATATGGTCTCATTTGTCCCTACCAAGGTAGATGTGATTAATGATGATTAATCTTAAATTCAAATCATATCTCCCATTCTACCTCTGAGGGAGTTCAATATAGGTTTAAATGTAAAATGAAGCCTATTTCACTCATAGAAGCTTAACGAATAATCACTGGATTAAACAAGAACCACACAAAGACATGTCTGATGTGTTTTGGTTGATGGGATGAAGAGATTTACTGAAACTTGCTGTACCACAAGTGAATCCCAATATTCTAAGGTTAAACTTCACGAGATATGGTTAAAGAAATGACTTTCGTGTTACAGCTTTGTAATGTCACCACTCCCGCTGTATCCATGCTACCTCGTGTAATCCCCCAGGGTTGATTAATTCAAAAAAGATAGATCTCAGGCAGCCTCCAATCCCCACATGCTGTGCTATTTTAACAAAAACAAAGTGTTCTAAAAGCCTGCTTCCTAGAAATCTCCTCTGAAACCATGTGCAAAATTGTTTTCAATCTAGACTGTGTACATTGAGAGCTAGTAAGTATGAATTTTGGATGGGTTTAAAACAAAGATTAAACCTGTCACAATCTTTCACATGGAGGGCAAGGTTAACTGTGGCCAAAACAGGGCATTAAAATGCCGTGGGACAAAAACAATATCTGATACACTTTGTCATATCTCCTGGTTTAGTGTGACCCTTATTCAAAATCTGACTGCAGATTGTATAAGAAAGGTAAATGAATAATGGTGGAAACCTGGCTTTCAAAAACAATGAAGGCCAGTGAAGGTCAGGGAAGCTTTTGATAAGACCTCTGTTTTCCAGTTTTCCCCCATGCTCTGAAGATTGTGGAAATATTTATTGTCTGAGCAATCCTAAACATACTAGAATATTTATGAAAACTATTCCACCTGCTTGAATAGAAATTATATGGACCTCACCATAATCTATCTATAGGGGTACCCACACTCCAAGGAGAATTCTCGTATACAGTGTATAGCTAGAGATGAAAGGTGGGGGTACCTCACACACATTTCTAGGTATACCTGTGATTTGCTGAACTCCTTAACTTATAAAGTATAAGAGTGCATTCATGACTACAAGCTTGGCTCAATTTCAAGTTATTTTTCTCGTCAGAAAAATTAGATCTACAGGAAATGTTCAGAGTAATAATTTGCCAATCTTGTTTGTGTTAAATTTACAGAATAGGCGTAACTTTTAACCTGTTACTCCCACCTCACCTATTCTCACTATGACACTGGCACTATATAACTTTGAGAGACTTCTAATAGTACAAAGAGTTACATAAACATTCAATTATATAACAATGACAATTAGATTCTAGTTTTCCAAGTCATTGTTGTCACAAAATAAAGTCTAAACCTTAAACCTACAGAATTGAAATACAACACAAAGCAGCATATATAACTAAAGTATTAGTGCATTCCTTTCGTCAAAGTTGTGTGGCAGCCCACTGATGTGATAAGAAAATCCGAGAAAAATATATGTTCTATCCTGCTAGAGGGCCTAATGATTAAAGACACTTAATTTGGTAATTTCAACCTTGAAGGAGGGAGGTTGTGTAATCTCTAATATGCGTTGTATTATGAACAAGCATGTCATATAATCTATCCTGCTGCGAATTAACTGCATAACCTGAAGTGTCATGCCGCTTTCATCTCCCCTTGGTTTTACCGGTCCATCTGGTTAGTCTCCCCAGGTCTTATTGGAATCCAAAACCTTTCCTCTCAATGTATTGCCAGACTACTGACCTTTGGCAAGTGCTGCTCTGAATAGAAGAGGAGGCAAATATAGTATGGAAATATAAGCAAGACAGCCTTGGGCCTTGCCCCTAATCCCTCAATTCCATCACTCAACATCCTTCAAACAATTTACTTGAGAAGTATTCAAGTCTTGGAATAAGCCCTTCCAGCCCATGCACTATACGTATCCTCAAAAGTCATCCACTCTGGACTAGTCATTCAGCATACATAGACAAACACTTTCTGATCCTGGACTTTAGAGGGGCTGAGGTTATCTGACCCAGACACGTAGAGTCGACTGATTGTTCCAGCGGCTTTAAGTCAGCATGGCATTGGCCCCTGGGAGGTGACACACACAGTCTTCCTCAAAGGCCACAAACAGGTGAAGAGACTTTATATGGCTCTGGCCAGAGGGTGTCTGTCTACTGACACGTAAGCAGCCGCGTAAGGACCCATCCATGCACAAACCCTGATACAAGCACACACTCGCCGACTCTGTCCTCCCTTTCTCTCTGTCTGTCTGTCTGTCTGTCTCCCACGGGCACGTACAACACATGAACACCTGAAAAGAGTCACGGCCCAAGAGGAACAGTAGTTGGTAAAGGACAAACTTTCCCTCAGGTGTCTGACTGGCATGCAAATGGGCAGTTCAAAACAATAGACTTGCACCCCTCACAAGAAATCACATCATACTGTTGCATCCTCAAGCAGGGCAACAAACATGATGTTGTTGTTTTAAACAATGATGTGTCTCAAGGGGTAACTTTTACATAAAAAAATGTGATCTTGTATAGGTTGTTTTTGTAGAGCGTGTTCCTTGTAAAGACTAGAGAATATATGCATTAATTTGTTTATTTTCATAACAGATGATGTGACTGCTGACTATAAGATTAATAATTGTGGAAGCCTGCAGTTGTCATCTTCTTCCTCTGTTGAAATGTCCTTGAGCAAGCACTTATGCACTGCTCCAGAGAATGTAATCTGTGGCCAGACAAGGGGGAAGTCTTGTGAATTAGTAACATTGTGTATATCAAAACAAAGTCACTGCAACAAAAGTGAGAGGAGAAGAGCAGTAAGACTCATCTCTTACTGTAAGGAAAGGGGGAAACAATTGAAAAACCTGATGTATAGCTGTTATTCACTGGTTACATTGTTTAATGTTTACATTATAACAATTTACGTTTAAGCCGGGAAATATTTCAATACTGTGACAGTAGAATTTCAGCCCTAATTACAGTACGTCATATGTAGGGGAGAACGGGGTAAGTAGGCACACGTTTTACTCTAGTGAGAATTGCTCATCACCTAAACATCTTTCAATAGTCATTTCTACATTAAATTGAAGCTTAAAGGTACTACGAGTAAGTCGGCACGTTGGCGACACCTTTGAACAAAAGCGGTAGTATTATTACGACGCCAGCTGTCGTGAAGCTGTTTGCTTGCTCGTGCAGGGCTGCAAGATTCAAATAATCAGGAAGCAATATGGTGCGTGTCCGTGTGTGGACTCTTTTCGGCTCGGTGAGAGTGGTGGTGACACAGCATCTACTAATGCCAGTAAGTGCTAAACACACCTGATTGCAATGAGTTGATGCATTGTCACCTCTCACGGAGCTGAACGAGTCTTTAGTAGGCTACCGCTCATTCATTTAGGAGTAAACACTGCAGTCTAGGTTCACTCCGTGAAATTGTGTAGGCCTATACGTTGCTTGGCAACGCCCTCCCACCCGCCTATCACTCTCCCTTTTTTGCTTTTCTTCATTGCATTTTCTTTTTTTGCTTTGATGGTTCAGCCCTGTTATCAATTATGACGACAAATAACTGTCTCAAACAAGGCTCCCGCTCCCCTTCTAGGGTGACCAGATCGCATTTCCATTACTTTTCACACGTCCCGCAAATTGAGACGTTGTCCCGCATTGTTATTGAAAGTGAGCCCCCCTTTTTAAATGCGTGTTTTATAATCTGGTAGCCTATATATCCGATAGCTGTGTGGAGACAGCAGTCTGTGAGTGTGCGTCTCTCCGTTTGTCTCTGTGTGTGTGTATCGCACTGTCGGGGGGCTGCTGGGCTCATTGGGCTCTGTGAAGGTGCTGCCTGCTTCAGCATTTCCTTTCTGTTACTTCAAAATAAAAGCCAACTCACGTTTGTCAAGTGAAATGCTTATGTGAAGCCAGTGAAATGCTTTTAATGTGAAGCCGCAGCCTTAACTCTATTTGTTTAACAGTAGCTAACTTAACTGCTGCGCGCTGATCTAAAGATAGTGTTTTTTAATATAGAAAGCCGTGTCTCTGGCATTACCGGTGGTGACACGAGTTTATTTTGTTAAAGAAAACGGCACTTTGTCCCGCACAAACGTAGTCTTTGTCCCACATCTGGTGAATTGGGATCTGGTCTCCCTATCCCCTTCCCTCACCTGGAGCCATAGGCTTCTCAAATCGCGTTCCTGCGCCACACTGAAATCTGCGACCAATGCGGATATGTGACCATAGAGCATGCACGCGTGAACCGAAAATCGGACTGGGTGTACGACCAGATCAAATGCAGTAATAAAAACTATATAAAAACGTCTTTCTTTGCACTGATGGACTTGTTTGCTGTAAAAGGTAATTTATGATTATGAGAGGAAACATGAGGCTGTTTAAAAGATATTTAAAAGTTACTCGTTGCCGCTTTAAGGTGTTGGCTTGACATGTGTACCCCTCACTTTTTCTATCTTATTGTAATAAAGAAGAAATTAATCATCAAAGACACCCTTACATATTGTGACTACCAACCCCATGAAGGGGTCGGTTGTCACACACTAATGGGTTGTTTGTCACATTGTTATCTTAATGGGAATAATCTTAAAAAGAAGGCAAGAAAGCATAACTACATTTGAAAGTTTAATTGCATTGTCAAGTTGACAAATAGGCCTACATAACTTACTGTAGCCTTGGCAGCTGGTCTAGCTTGGGATGCAGTGGGTTGTTTTGATTTTGTTGCCCTTTTTTCTTTTGCATGCAAGCTGCCTTTTCCTGCTCTATTCTTTCCTTCTCTGGGGTGTCAGTGAGGATACAGCTTGTCAATTTATTTCGTTATTTGTTCCTTTTCTGGCTGCATCCTTTGGATAACATGTGAACCAACCAAACCCCCAAAAAATGTGACGACCAACCCCAACTTGAATTTATTGCTATCATCAAGGCCAACAACCATCTGACAACTAATTAGATCGCTAATCACAATCTAAACTATAGTTTACCCTTCACACTTTTTATGGGTAACAAGTGTTTAGTTATAAACCCATTGTGTAAAAGCCTAGCAGAAAAATATTGAGGGGTAATATATTCTCACATGCGACTAAAGGGAGGGACAGAGTTCAAAAGTGTTCAAGAATTGGGCTCCCGAGCTGTTGCTGTGTGCAGCGGTGAGCCCAACAATATGTAGTATTTGGCATCAATCCACCTCCTGAACTAGCTTCCCCAAGAAAGAGGAAATGTCATGAGAGACTGTATTTGGAGTCATAATCTGTCACTGACTCAACTGGTAACACACCAAAGTCCTCTGCCTAAAAGTGCGGGCAGTAAACCCACATGGCAGTGGCCAAACATTAATTATTTGGGCTGAGTCTGGCCTTCAGGCTATAAGACCCAGCTATTAGACACTTGGCACCAAGTTTCCCTCCCAGGCCAGACTTTTAAAAAGGAGAGACGTTGCTGTTTCCTATCATGATTGAAAACATTCAGTCTGTCAGCCCATCCAACCATCCAGAAACTGATGAGACTGCCTTGAAATGTAGTATGGTCTCCAGAGGATGCATACCATATATGTTTGCTGTCAGGTCAAATTCAATATCAAATGGGCAGTTCGCCATGAAATTTACTTTACACCTCTACACGCCATACTTTGCAATTTTGAGCATCACATGAGTTTTTCCGCAAGCACCAATCTTAGCCTAACTTGCCATCATTTTACACAAAAACAAGTAATCCAGGAAAGTTCATGCGGATATTGCTGAGGACTGCTAACTGCCCACTGTTTTTTGTGATCCTGTTGCGTATCCTTTAGTGCCACCATTAAAGGATAGGTAGGTTCACACTTCTTCAAGTGTATCTTCATACAATACTGTGTTTTGTTTATTGTGTATTGTTTGTTGGATCCCCATTAGTTGTCACCATTGTGACAACTATTCTTCCTGGGGTCCCTAAAAAGCAAAACAATTCCTATACAGTTTTCCCAAAATAGGAATCACATACACAAAAAAAATCTGAAACAAGCAATTACATTTTTCTCATAAAAAAGAAGAAACTCAAATCATAGCCTACATCATACCGTGTGCATACACACACCCGCTTACCCACATTAGATGCCTAAAGGTTCATATTGTAAGCATACAGAATACATTTGCATGCACCATACATACACACTACAGGTATACATTCAGAGATCATTTCATTAAGAGCTGTCCCTATATATAAGTTTAAACTAAGAATTCAAAATAAGGCACTCTGCAGCTTTACAAACACTGGTTGACTGAATTTAACCTGATTTCTTTGCTCAAAACAGCTTTTTTCAATTCCCTTCTAAATCCAATTTTTTTACTCTTAAGAATAAGGCAGTACGGAAGTCCGTTCCAATATGCAATAGCTCTGTACAATACAGTTTTTTTCAGTGCATTTGTTCGAGGTCTCGGTTGTTTGAAACGACAACTTAAGGCCTGCCTGGTTGTGCCTGCCTGGTTGACTGTGTGAAACTGCATTGCCAAATTCAGCTTAAATTGTGAGGTTTAAGGAATATGAGTTAAATTGATGAAGTTGGTTTCTTTCAAACTGTTAGTCTTGTTAGTATGACATTCCGTCTTTGTGCTTTCTTTTGCTTGCCCGAAATGCGGCAGAGAGAAAGTAAACCAAAAAAGCCCAATCGTCCTATACACACATGCATGCAAGACACGCACAAATAATCCCATCAGATTGAGTAAAATGCTGTCCGGACACACTTGCCAGGATCTGATCAATGCACCCTCTACCTACCGGAAAATAAGCTCCTGATAGGAATCAAATGGAGGCTCACTTAAGCAATGTATACTTAAACATGCTGTTCCTGTAAAAGCTGCACTTAAGCAAGAAATAGCACTTACACTGGATTCCTGTACCTCTTCTCCCTCAGCTACAGACCTCTCCCTAAATTGGTCAAAGAGGAGGTAAAATGAATAACCTTTCTGTGGACAAAAATCTGATGGTCTATCGTATATTTAATGTTATTTTGCATTCACAGATCAAGCCTTTCATTTACAACAAACACTGCATAGTTTTTTCTATTATACCAGGCATCTAATCCCTCATCAGATGTAAATACCAAATACAAAACGTCAACATCCAGATTTAAACGAAAAAAGGTTGATTTAACATTACTAGACCTAATCAATATGTATGTTTTTATTTTGGAAAATATAAGGCTGATTCAGTGATCAACAAGCCGACTGATTCAGTCTGGAAAAACAACTACTCAATCAATGGAGCTTGTCAGGTGGAACCCAACAAATTAAGACACATTCAACTATACAAATGAAGCTTGACTGTGTAACTCTGTGGCCTATTTCTCAATTTAAATATATGCAGATATACTCCACTGACTAAGGCAAAAGAAACACTGCCTCTAAAGTTGCGGAGCACTCGATTTCACGAAATCATTGCAGTATGGAGGCTCTTAATACATGTGTGATTGATTTATTTATTCAGTACTCCGCTATGAAATTTTATGATCTCTAATACCAACACTACAAAAAAGAATATATACATATCTCCTCTCTCCTCAAACTGTGTCTTGTTATCCACAGAGTCAGAAGGAGGATGAAACCTCATTAAAGGGACAAGAGTTGCATGAGACAGCACTGAGAAGCTTTTTCAAAGCCTGCCTTTGAAGTTGAAGTTGAAGCGCAGAATAATACACGCACAAACACAAACTATTTCTCTCTCTGCACTCAAAACCGTTTGCATATGGATAAAGCACACACTCAAACATACAAAAAAACATACTGCAAAGGCACACATGACAGAGCCGATCGCCACACAACACCAGCTAAATAAATGCTGCAGCCCGAGTGCCCTGGGTGCACAGACTCATATTAATGACTCAACAACATCAAAACCCCTCGCATCTTCTGCATCCCTGCAGACTTGAAAATTCCACTTTAAAGCCTCATCTGATCCCTCCCACCAAGACTGAGAGAAAATAAGCCTTTGTCATACAAAAACGACAGCCAAGCATCATCCACAAGTTACAATGTTGGGTAAAAAAAGCAGGCTTTCCTTGCAAATACTTAAACTCAGAGAGACTTCATAATAGAATGCTGACACAGGAAGGAAGGAACAGTTGCCAGAGTTAGCTGTGGTCTGGCAAATATTGAAGAGACAGCTGCAGTCAAATTAATCTCAACGCAAAAAAATACTCCATCAGATTGAGAGATAGTTGAACTTCAGTCGATACAATACCTTCTACTGTATAATACTAGCAAAGCAAAAACATATGTAACAACTATTTAAACCTTGTCTTGCTCCCAACAAATTCATTTTCAAGATGAGACCAAAGAGAAGCTGAAAGTAAAGAAACTAGACAGATTGATAGATACAGTGTTGTAGATCGACATAGACAGACAGAGGATTAATCCGTACCACACTTCCCCCATCCGCCCATTTCGACTTACCAGATTGTTGCAGGTGACATCTTGAGGATGAACACCACCCCCTGCTGGTGACTGTTCTGGCCAGTGTTGTGAGAACTTTTGCAGTCCATTCGAGACGGCTTGGAGCACAGGTGGAAAAACAAATATAGATGCTGTGCAGCCCGAAATGTCCGGTCACACTTGAGACCTATGACAAGCTAATGTATCATCTGGAGCGAAAGAGAAACGGTTCTCCTTACTTTGATTCAGTCTTCATTAGCCTGATGTGACCTGAAAAGAAGGGGAAAAAAGGGTCAAGTAAAAGGTAATGCCTAACATAGTAAATCTAACTTAGTTAAAAGTGATGGCCAAACAGCAGGTAATAACCGAATCAAGGCTCCCAAAAAACTGCAAGTGCCATTCCTATCAATGACCATCCAGCAAGCTGGGCTTTGGCAGCTGTTTAGATGGTTCAAGGTAACTTCAATCCGAATGACAAATAAGGCCAAACCAAATGATGCACATTTACAAGAACAATTATGTGTTGTCATGCTTAACGATTTTGCAGGTGTGTTCATTTGGTAAACACTAAATCTTTTGAGTTTTTAAACAAACACTGATTGAGGATTAGTTACACAGGAGAGGACATGCCCGATCCAAACTGATGAGGGAAGTGCATTAAATACAGAGCCAAATGTCACAGAAAGTAGCCGTTTTTATTGGGTTTGTGGCATTTTGGTCTGCAAAAAGCATTTTCAGATGATAACCTGCTTAAAAACATCCATTTAAACAAGCATATCTGGAGCATAAGATATAATCTGATTTTGAAAAAATGCCAAAAAATTGCAAGCGCTTCATCAAGGAAATCATTTCTATACAAATAGTCAAAATAGAGGAAGATAATTTAGACCTCATGTATGTATATGTAAGTGTCTGTGTGTATGCAAGTCCCACAATGTACGGTGGGTAAATCTTTTATCTTCTCTATTATTTCATCATACAACATATTTTCTATATCAATGACAGACAAGTTTTGTGAATCTGATTTGAGCTAATTGGGTGTTTTGAAAAACATAAAGATGAAAGAGGATTGGAAAGGATTTCTGATGACAAGGATTGAAGAGAGAGGGGATGTTTATTGTCTCAAAAATAGAGCCTTAAGCTGGATGCTTGCTGCGTAGACAAAATAGATTTCCTGTCAGGAATTCCATTCCTGTTCTATACTGCTTACCTCCATTATTGTTAACACAATAAGTATGGAGGGGATTACATTTTCCTCTGTTAGCAGAAAAGAGACAGTCAGGTCAATTTGAGAACTCTGCCAATGTGGTTTCTACTTTTTTCAGAAAGTGACCAGTTCCAAGTAGCTACATGGATGAGATGAGATGTATCAATTGTCGCGCTGATTTGAATTTCCTTTAGAGAAAAAAAACGCAATCCCGTCTGCTGAATCATAAAGATCGGCTTATAGTTCTAGGTGTATCCACAGAGACAATGTTTTTAGCCATAGAGGCTCACTTTTAGGTCAGGTGGCTGGTTAAAAAGAGTAGCGTATACAGTGATTGAAGAGCTTCGGTTGTTGAATTGAAGTTGAATAGTCATTTGTGCAAAAAAGATCTGTCAAACAAGTGAACTGTTGTAGAGCAAGAAACTAAACCATCAAACTGCTCCGGATAGGAAGGTCACAATAGCTCACAACAGCATTCTGCCATCAGCGTATCAAGGTATATGTGAAGCATGCAAGAAAGGAAGAAAGACAAAGTCATGTGTGGGTCAGAAAAACTGAAAGGTTTAAATGGATAACAAAATATTGTCCGCAACACATTTATCCTTTATACTTTGAAAACATTTTCTTTGAAAATATTTTCTTTGAAAATGCGGGCCACAGCATAAAGCTTTTGACAAGTCAAAGCTCTGAAAAGATTATATTCTTTCTTGAGATGGTTTCATTACCTTGCTTCAGGATAATGGCTGTGCAGTCACCTGAAATATGCACAAGAGCCCCTGTTACGGAGTCAGAGATGTTTGGTATACTCCATTGAAGTTTCTATAAGTTTATTCTGTTATAAAGAAGTGTAACTGAGTCAGTGTTGAGAATTTGCTCTGGGGAAGAGTTTGTTTATAGTTGAGAATTGAGTGAGAATGCAAGCACTAAATGAGCAAGGATATGGATGCTTCTCGGGTTAAGGGGTATGGGTTACCGCTGTTTGGAGGACCATATGCCTCTACAGTATAGTGTATTTAAGTATATAAAATAGACTAAATACGTGTGTATCTATAAAAGAAAGGCAGCTTTATGAAATGTGCATGTTTTATATCAGTACATGATAAGGACTTGTTAATGGATGATGGTGTTGTCTAGTTTTGTTATAAGTCTTCAATTTGCAAAGTGCAAATCCAAGCAAAGGTGCACAGGCAATAACCGTCACTGTTCCAGCCTTTGAGGAACCACATAGGCTAGCCTTAATATTAAAACAACTGAAACTGAATGTGTTGCCCTACTGTAAACCTATATCCATGCATAGTTTTGCAAACCTCTGATCTGTTCTGTAAGTTACGAGTGCAGCAGAAAGGGCAGAGTGGATGAATAATGAATGGACCCTGATGTGAAGATAAGTGCTCATAATGAATGGAATTTGTATAGTTAGGACAGTGGAGTGGGTTAATACTTTTTATAATACAATATATTAAGTTTATGAAGGCCTTTATTTGTGTCAATCAGTCTTAATCAGTAAGGTAAACCTCACAGTAACTACTAAATGATTCACTTCAGAAAAAGAATCAAGACTTTACTTTGTGATTTTATTGCATTTTTAAGTCATGGTTATTTTTCTCACATATTTCAAGATTGTAGATTGTAAACATACACATGCAGGATGTGCAGTGAAATGACGGTAGGGGCCCTGGTGGGATCAGTTTTTACAGTTTTGATGGCCTTTTGAAATAAACAGTCTTTCTGATTTTCCTGCGTGACGGCAGAGATGCATTGACACTCAGGTTGAACAGAGGCTTCCCTGGTTATTTATTAAAGTCTAAAGCCCCGGCAATATGTATTTGGTGTTCCACCATAGCCATGTCAGAATCTTTGTTGTGGTGCTGGCATAACACTACGTGTCATTTCGATAGTTGTGCGTTGGTGTTCGTTTGGTGGTATGTATGCAGCTTTAATGATGACTGTGATGAAAGCACAACCCTCCACCCTCGGATTTACCAGACTTATTTAATTCTGAAAAATTGAAAAAAATGGCTTGTTCTCACCCCAGCAGGGCCAGTCATATCTCTGTCAAACAAGGAATGTCTCTCATGAATCTATTCCTTGTCCTAAGATCATCCATCTTATCTTATCTTTACATTAGCAAGAAGGATGTTGGGCATAGTGGACAATGGACTTTAGCTCTATCTCTCTGTTCCAAGTGCCGTTCTGTTTTCCTAAAAGTTTTCTCCATTGTTTCCTTTGAGATATTTCCCCACTAGTGTGATTATAGTTTGCTCTTTGATCTCTGCCAGTCACGCTGGATCAATGGAAAAAGTCTCCCAACAACTTTTTTCTTAAGTTTTCGCAAAGTTGCTCATCTTTTTATGTGTAATCCCTTTACAGCTCAGTGTGCCACTTGCACAAGGGAAATGAAAGTCAAATATGAACTTTCGAATATACTAAACTTTAGTCAATGGATTAAAATAAATTGACAGTGATTTTTTTTTTACTTGAACAACATTGACCCGCAAACTTCCCTTAAAAATGTAAAAGCCCCTTTTATTTGTTTTATTTATTTTTTGGTCATACGATGGCGTGCACCATTACCGTCAGGGACATTACGGGTGGCAGTGATAAAGATGCCTACCTCTTTGCCCTTACTGAAGGGTTTTTTGAACATACAAAATGGGTCACATACCTTTATTCCTTTGACATCTCACAAATAAATAGGATAAAGGTTGCATAAAGGACTGGGGATGAATACTATCATATATTTCATTATTTCATTGAATAAAAACAGGTTTTGTAGGTCAGGGAATTGCATATGCATTGAGTCTATTCTATTGAACATTTGTACAAACAGTGGTGATCAAAAAATGCGTTCTATTATTTCAATCTTTCAAGTATATCTATTTTTCTTTAGACATTTTAGTATGTCTGTCTTTTAAACAAGAAGCAAGTCACTTCAAGTTTTTTCCCCAAGTGTTTGAAAAAGCTTTGTTGCCTGCTTGTCGTGGTAAGGTTTGTTCATAAACATGCCATTGCGTACTGCATCTAATAACAGACCACTGCAATTATTTCATCTTTAGCAGCACACACCCTAATTGTATTTTGCCAGGTGATACCGGCATGATATTCCTACTCTCTACCACATATTTTGTGAATGGATTTCCTAGATTCCTTATTTACTTCCTAGAAAAAGTTGATGTAGAAGTAGAGTGACACAGATCTGGAGGATGTGACAACATTCAAATGCTGTGGCTCCCATGCAGCAAAGACCAGTATGTGTCTCCCAAATCAGACGATAATGAATAGAGCAATTAGCACTGATTATTAAGTGCTTTGTGAAGCTTCCTTTTGCCAATTTATCACGCGCACATGTTCGATTGGTTAGACCCCCACAAGACATGTGATCACAGTACATTCGCATTAACACACTGTCTGTACACTCCCTGCAGTTGGCACAGACTGAAGGATGATTGCGAGGGTGTCGATCTATTATGTAGCCAGGATTGAAGAGATCATGCTTGCCACCTTACACCATAAGATAAGACAAGAGTATATAATTGACTCACGAAAGCTTAGTTTAGTTTAGTTTAGTTTAGTATTTCGGTCATATTCCAATGTATAGACCATACACTCGGTCAAGGCTTAAGAAAGAAAAAGAAAAATCTTGAAATATGAAATTTATGCTTCTATCATTATGAAATTAATGCTTCTAGCATTTAAAAAAAAATTAAGAAAAAAAATCAAGAAAAACAAAAAATACATTCAGGAAACAAGCAGGACCAAAAAGGTGTAGATTGAAGCCTTAGCTTATTACACCTACCCTTTTAATATATTATTTAGTCAGCTCCCTTTACATTTTTACAGATCAATGAAAGAAGGTTAGGTTACAGAAACCAAGTATATACATTATAAAAACATTTTGTCTAACCAAAAAGCATACGCCATCACAGCACAAGTAAACAGCAAACATGACAGGGGTACAATCCTGTGTCCCATTTGGTTTGCCGAATGAGCCTTGTTGATAAGGAAGTATACTGTCACACCATCAATGAAATATCATATTGATTCAGTAATACCTTACTTGTTCACTGCATGCACGGTTCATTACGTTAATAAAACACTCTATGAAGGCTTCATTAGGTCCCTCTAGCCTTATGTAGTTCATGTTGGATTGCTTCTGCAGACCCACTGAGTGGCAAGGTCATTTTCAACAGAGATGCAACCCACAAGGGCTAGCTGTCCCACTGGAAAGACAGATGTTTGTTTTGGATGGCATGTTTTGTTTGAAAGGGATAGAAGGTGGAGAAGAGATAACAGCTTGCATGCATCACTCAGTGATCACTGTCCTTCGTATGCTGCATCCAACCTCTTTAATTGGGACCACATGTCCTCCTTCAAAATAAGCTTGAATGTGTCATTATCTCATTTGATATTAGTCTTGGTGACCAGAGGAGAAGTGAAGGGGTCGTCTGAAGCGATTTTGAGAGTCATGAATCAAGATTAGAAGGCGAGCTGTGTTGGTAATGAAACAGCCTTCGCAATCTATCAAGCCTGGTTGTCTGGCAGCAGAGACACATCAAACAAATCACTCTTGGAACTGTCGGTCATTGTAGTATTGGAAATATCCTGTAGGACACATCAGTGTATTTAATGCCTCTCCAAGAGCTTGCAAACTGACATTTATTTTGTAATTGTTTCACTCATTAGAAATGTGAAAGCTTTCAGTAGATTAGCAGAAGACTGCTTACAGAGGAAATCAAGTATTGGCGTCACAAAGTTTTGATCTTTTCTGCTTGACAAAGAGTTTGCTGCTGAGCCAAGCCACGGACAACCATGTCTCAGATATGCAAAGATTGTTGATGGTAGAGAACTGACTACAACATGTGAAGTGAAGCAATTCGACATACCAGTTTAGAAAGGGTCCTTGGCAAACGATTTAAGAGGGAGTAAAAGCAGGCTGAGATCTAATAGATTTAGCTCAAGCTCCTATTCAGTGAAACAGCAGATTGATTTAGCAGGTAGTAATTCACTCTCTTGCTCAAGGACAATTCAACGTGACCAAACTTTGTCGAACTGCTTGCAGAAATAGAAATGCTGCTATCTCATTAAACCATATATTGCACTTTCATGGCAAGCAAAGGCATCTTCAATAGCCTGAAGCTGAATGTTAGCCAAACTGGAAAATGATTGAGGTGAGTGCCAACTAAGCCCAGTGGACCAGACCAAATCCCTAAATTCAATCCTTGGATATACAAGAGATCCTTAGAATTTTTCATACCTCACGTACAAGTTTGGCATTGCATTAAAAAGGTCGAGAATCAGCACGTTATTATTTGTCATGCAGGAAAAGCTTACATGATTCAAACCTGTCCATGATTCTAACTGGCTTTAATTGCAGTACGTGAGCATAGGGTTCATTAACCCTACTTGCTACTACTCCCTATTTTCACCATGCTACTATTAAAATTGGTGTGTTTGAATGTTAAATTAACATGCTAGGATGCCTAATAATCACATACCGATGTATCAAATAGTAACCTATACATCTTCACTTGCTGCTTTACAGATCAAAAGTGTAATACCCAATCATGCTTGAAAGAAGTTGTGATTTCAGTTTAACCAGATAGTTCCTGTTTAACTGTATCTTAGAGATTATACCACTTTATGTTTATATTTATTCATACATTTTATTATTAATAAAATGTTGGCAGTACTTGGCAAAAGACAGAGAGGTAAGCGTAATATGAGTAACATGACAGAGGCTATGAGAACAAGGAAGAGAGAGAGAGGGCTATACATTTGGTGTGCTGGTAAAGCTTATACATTTCTAACAAAATCAAAGCCTCAGACAGACATGAAAATTAAACTTTTTAGTTTAAAAAATTATATTTTTACAGCATCTGAACAAAAGCAGATGACATTAGTGAATGTGTTGGTCCAATTTCCATGCATGAACATATGAGGTTAAATTAAACCAAGTGTTTAACAACTTGAATTTAGGTTTCATTATTTATATACAATTTGAATTAAAGGCATCAGGGAAGAAATAAAAATGTGTCTGATATGATTATTAAGGTGTGACAACTATTCTTTGTAGTGATACAAGTCCAAATCTCATTTACATGTCTCTTGATCAACTTCAAAGGAGACTTTTACTTTGATGAATCTTAAGGAGTTAAAAGTGCTTAAAGTTTACTGTGATCATTCGATTCTGACCTCTGCTTTGGTGGATATAGAAACATAATAAGGTGTTGCAAAGCCTCATCTTTATTGTGTCTGAGCAATTTGCGTATATCTATACTGTATATATACTGTATGTATGTTATTATCATTAGATTATAATCCCAGCAGACATCACAGCATTCATTATTAATAAGTAATATTTATGATGTATGTATGTTTGATCTGAATCACAACACCATTTAAGAGGTAATAGCTAACTTAGCTAAGGAGGTTTTGTTGACAATATTGAATGTGAATTCTTTACAGTTTTACTAAATTTAATATAAGATGTCAAGGCATTTTGTTGATTTACATTATCATTACCCTGCAGTGTTTCCCCCAGGAAATGTCTTAGTCAAGGTGGTCACTGTCTAGCCGTACAGGAGGCGCGGCGCAACGCGCCTCGGCGAAAATTTTGGGGGTATTTTGCTCAAAGATGCCAATGCACACTAAAGAAATAGTTCTGTTTATTTGAATGACACTGACCTTACAGTTGTGCAATTTTGTTTGCTATGTGCACATTTTGTGCAAACATGCAGACAAAAAAAATACAATTAAAGAAATTCTACTGTTTTGGTGCAATACCATGCAGACACTAAATAAAAATAATGGACCATACACTTAACATGTGTATGCACATCAAAGTGCTTTTTAAAGTTCCTTTTTGGATGGGGGGGCTGTTGTGAGATTATTGTGGACAATAGGCATGCTGTGATGCGATTAATTCATTTATGGTTATTATTAGCCTACTTGCTTGATTTATTTTTAAATACAGAGGTTATTGGTTGTTTTGGAACATGTATTTCCAAATTTAAAACATAAAAATAAAGCAGCATTTAAAATTCATAAAAATTAATCTTGTCGGCCTACACAAGCATGCTGTTTGAAAAATAATTAAATTATTGAAATAATACAATGTGTTTTCCCCTTAAAATGACTAAATGCATTTCAAAGACAGTTACAGTGTGCACTTCTGTAAACTTACTGAAAGGTGCCTGGGCCATCACTCTCATGCATGTATCAGACTTTTCTCTGCACTGTATGAGCCGATAAATTGTGTTGCCACGGTGATGTGGAGTCTTAAACTAGTCTAGCTTTGCAGAGCACTTCTTTCTGTTCAGCTAAATATATCCCTATAGAACCGCACTGCGTTTATTATCGCCACCGGTTAAATGTCGGTTTGCTGCTGCTCGTTTACTCTCCCGCGTACATGCCGTAGTCGCGCGCGCAGAGCCCCCGACACAGAGCAGCTGATAGTCTGAGCAGAGAGAAACGCTTGGAGACATATGTGCACATTTATTTACCGCAAATCACGACCTTTCGAGCATTTCTGACCATGAAAAATCACACATTGCGCTTGCTAGTACATTAATTGTGCAGCACTAAAAATAAAAAAAAATTATATTTAATTTTTTTTTTTTGGTCGGTCAGTAGTCAAGGCAGGGGGTTGGTTTTGCTAAGGCGGCCGCCTTAACTATAAAGCGCTGGGGGAAACACTGGAAAAGCCTGCAGACAGAGTCAAAGAGAAAAGGAAGAGAAAAGCAGCATGAACTGGCAACAAAAAGGGAGGAGGGGGTCATTCAACAAAACCCTGAGCACATTTTTTCAAAAAAAAAATTCAGATTAGAATCTGGGTGGTGTTTCCACTGCCGACCCTACTTTACTGGTAGAGCGGGGTTTAGGCTGGACGGCGATAGCTGCCGCCGCCAGAATATGGGTCAAAGTATCGAGCTGTAGAACAACTTTGGTCAAGCAAGCTGTCGCTCGTCTATATATTTGTTCCCCCGTGTTTTGAGCGTATTACGCCGGTAAATGTATGCACAGAGACAGCTTGGTGCAAGCCGACAGAGACAGGTGAGCGAACAGTGCTGGCCGCGACAGCTACAGGCTAACTATGGTGACATCACAGGAGCGGGACAAAGTGTAGCCCACTGATTAATTTAATGAGGAGGAAAAACACCACACAATAAACAGAGTGCTGCGCCGCCATTTTTCGCTTAACACAAGACTCTTCACTCTTGCCGAGGTGAATGCCACACGGCAATTTAATGCAGAAATTATTATTTCGACCAATCAATAGAAGGCAGTGTGTTGCTCCACCTTTTATGCACCCTTTGAGACGGCTGGTACCCCAACGGAGGAGTACCGAAATAGGAGCGGCTTAGAGCAGTTAGGGGCGCTTATTTCCGGACCCTCCACAACTTTTGGCAAATGAAAAGCCGAAATAAGCGGACCGAGCCGCTCCGACCCGCTCCGACCCGCTCTGCGGAAACGAGGCATGAGTTACTTTGTTTGTTGTTGTTAAGCTTCAACCTACCTGCTCATTTGTTGCCACTGTTCAACCAAAATATTACAGGAACTATGGAGTCATTGCTGTGGGAGGTATTTATTTATATCAAGGATAAAACCGGTAGGTGATTAAAATATTAAATTGATCCATTGAGAGGTTGCATTTGAGAGTGAAAGTGTTTGATGTGGGTTCATTATGTTTGGTCATATATTCTTGGAGGGCAGAATAGGTTCAAAGTTGTACGTTGTTTTATAACACCTAAAAAGTATAAATTAAAATTGGCTTTGTATTAGTTATATTTTTAGTCAGATTTCATCTGTATGCTATATACCTTAAGACCCCACAGACCGCATATATATAGTGCAACCAAATGTGAGACCCTATTTTGACTCTTTCAAGACTTTTCCTCCTCCCACCCCACCACTCTAAAAAACCAAGGTGCATTGCAACAACAGTGTGACAAACTGACAGCAGACAACAAATCCATTGTGTGTTGCCAACAACACATGTGTGTTGCCGCCTACACACAAAGCTCCACTCGCCCACAATCCGTCAACCAAGACGGAGGGACATCAAATACTGTAGCTTCTGCCACATTCATCACAAAAAACCTGCAGACAGGGACTGCTTCAGCCCACCTTTCTTCCACCCACTACTGCACTCTCACCTTCATTCAGCCTGAGTAACTGTTTTCCCGCTTTACAGGTCTGTCACCATAATGGTAATCACAAGTGTATGTGAGCAATGCATATAAGCACACGTGCACTTGCGAGTACGCTGACAAAATAGCTCTGTTTCAACATGTCTTTGCCACTTACAATGTCATGCGCAGCCAGGCACAGAATACTCACATTTGTGAGCAGTGTCTGTTCCAACACATGACAAGAGCCGTTGTGGGCTATTGTAGGAGTGCTCTCTCAAATGTCAAAAAGATTGTGGCTCTGTAACAGTGAGTTAAAAGCCCATGGCTGGGAGAAAACGACTATCTACAGATCTTTATAGATACCATACTGTCTAAAAATGGTGCATTGGCCATTGTGGCATGCTTGTAGAATTTGATGAAGCATCCACAGAATGTTATACATTTATTTCACTTATTTAAAAATAAGTATAAATGTCCCTAGTGTTAAACAGAGGCGTTTTTATATAAACTGTGAGAACAAGGGTCACCTCAAGACACAGTACTACACCGGTCAAGATGTATAACTCAAGAGTAACTGTTAAATAAGTAACCAAGGACATTGAGGGTTAAAAGACTGTTAATTAAATCAGTAAAGCCGAAACTCACCTCATTCAACGTGGTCTATTCCAACCATGACTTCTGCATCAGAAAGCAATTAGATGTGTGGTATGTATTACCCATTAGTTGGTAAAGGGCCATAGTGGAAAATACTTTGATTACTGATGTGAAATTAATGAATTTATAATTTCCCTTGATATTGCTGCATTTTTGGGGCGATGTAAGGCTAACACATCTTATATTTACTTGATATGTCAAAACTGATTTGGTGTTGCCATCGTCTCTGAAGTGTAGCGGTTCCATGCTGCTACAGCTGACCTATTCTGACATGGGAAAGTGCCTATCGAGGCATAAGGGGCTTGTTATTTTCCCAGCAGGCACCTCATTAGAGTCCCTATGACCTTTTACAATTGAACAGACCATTGGCCGGTCAATGTTTTGAATACAGATACCCATTCCACTGACTTTTTTTTCTTTTCTTTTTACGAAAGAGAATACATTCTGCTTTGTTTTGAGAAAGTGCTGCAAACCTGCACATTACATACAAACAGCCCAAATACATATACCACTACTCTCGCTATCTGTCGGTTACTAAATGACTAATACTATTTTTTTTCAAATATATACCAGGTTATAGATATATTATCTTTTCCCCCCAAGTAAATCCTTATTTCACACTACCTTAAAAGGACAAGGCTAGGTCAATTAATGTAAAGTGTATTATCGATGCTCAATAATACAAATTGCACTGTGATTCTCAAACAGCATTGTAAAAGGTGAAATGAACAGCTCAATTCATGGCATACCTGTATGTTCTATGATGAACCAGACCTGGGTGAAATGAAATCCATTCCAATTATCTCCACCTCTGCTATTGTGTCCTGTCCCTGTCCTTGGTAACTGCTATTTTGCATCTTGCATATCATTAGCACAAAAAGCATCTAACAGTCTCGGCACAAAGGGATTGTAACCTACTGTGGACGACCTTCACCTACGCCTTGTGCATAATTTGCACATCTTGGTTATCATCTTTCATCCACATGTATTCATTCTTCTTCTTTGTACTAAGCGCTTTTTATAAAAATTATATGATTCCATTTTATTTGAAAACAGTTTTATGATCACATACTAGTCTCACTTTAAGACGACACTTACAAATAAGCTTCCGTCTGTGTGCTTGGTTTTGAAAATTTCAACAAATTCTCAGCGCCATCACTATCAGTGACCTATCAGGCATGACTCCGAGGTCCATGTTGTAATGCTGACCCTGTTCCAATTGGGGATAGTTGAACAGTGGCTGACAGTGGTCCCAGTCTGTGCTTTTCACACATAGCAGCTGGTAGCGTTAGCAAGCTCGATAAATGCCGGTGGACAGATGACTTTGTACGTGACCGAGATGAAGTTCTCTTAAGTAAACAAAACACATTGCCCTGCTGATAACTGTGCTGTATTAGCAGCTTAACTAGATCGTTAGGGAATGATGAGCAGTGACATAAACCACGACAAACAGCAGGGCTATGGCTATGCACTGACATGCCCCCACAGACAAAGACACACACAGCGATAGCGTCTCATAGCGAGAGATTGAAGAGATTAGACAAGCTAACGCCTCACATTCTGGGTTCATCTCACTGGAAAACAAATTACATTTATTTTTATATTTCACTTCTTTGTTAACTTGTGTTGACACCATGCCCAAAACTGTGCCAGTTCTTGCGTTCAAATGCAAATATTCTGACTACAGTTATGCGTTATAATGGATTTGCTGACTGAATCTCTGCCGTCATTCTCACATCATAAACATATTAAGGCTCCTTATTTATCTTAGTTATGCTTATAATGGTAATTAGGGTAATTACAAGGCTTCCAGGTTTATTTACATTGACAAAAGTGTAGTGATGTTATATAAAATCCACCATAATTATGTTTTTCAGTGAGTCACTATGCCACCACATGCAAATACCTGCTTTAAGATTAATACTAATCATATAAATTGCAATAGTCCAACAGTATAAAAAACGTATACATATGGTAAAGTTTACACCCTTGTGGAATTACTTGATAGGCTTGCAAGATCATTTTGGAATACATGCTGGTGTAAGACACTAATTTAAATGCAAACAAGCTGATTCATTGCTTTCTACCCGCTCAAATATGCATGTTTTAGGCAAAGAAGCACAACTAAGTTATTCACACCCTTGGGACATACACATACTTCAAAAGAAAAGATACATTTAGCATTTCCAACAGGACCAAAATTAAAAAGAGAAGACGAAATAGGTGTTAAATCCTGAAGAAAAAAAAAATGTTTTTGTCAACCCATTACGATACTGAAACGTTTAATTTTGCATGAAAATTGTGGAAGCTTTTATAGCACTTCCAATGGCCCATTAATTATTTTTCCTCACACCAAAGCAATATAGTTGGGACAGTATGGCAACCCATCAGATTACTTGACTAAAATATAATCAAAATCACTATTTGCCTCTGTCCGTGGCCTGGTTTCTGACTGCAGCAGTGGAGTGCTCAGTTGACTAAAGTGACCCTGCCTTTCTGATGGAATGGATGAAAATGGGCATTGACCCAAGGCCAACATTATGATAATTATCCTGACAAGTTAAATTCCCCCCTTGAGGTCCGTTATACAACCTCAATTAAACTGTCCCGGGTCTCTGGCCAACCCGAGGCAAGCTGGATTCTATGGTCTTCAGTTTATCACAGCTCATCATCATGTGAGCACGTTCACGCCCATTCTCATCTCTGGACATTTTAATTTCACACACTTTCAGTTTCTACAGTTGAAATCCAGTCTTTGATTCATGAGATATCAAACGCATCAGTGGACAATCTTCATTAGGAATGCATCGTACTGCTATTTTTCACTTTGAACTGTGGTCCGTTCCACGGAGTGGTTCAGGGCGACCATGAAATAGAAATAACATTATCATATTTCGGTAACAATGTAGATTTTTTATTTCAGCCACAGCAAGAGTCAATCCTTTATGAATACAACACTCATCACATGGAAATTATCAAACCACATATGTTATTTTGCGGGGAGATTAAACAGTCACTCATCTCTTCCCATCTTTCCCTCTGCTGAATTAAATATAGGACTTTTATTGTTTACATTATGCAATAGAGTTTGAATAAACCCAGTATGAGTTTGGAGAGTTCAAGCTTTAATCAAAAAGGGAAACAACAAAAGAGCACCTAGCACAACAAGAACTGCAGGTCCAATAAAAAAGGAGAGGTGGCAGAGCATTACTGAAATGCTGTCTCTCCGGGGGATCTGTAAGACCCCAAAGTGGTGGTAGAGTACTGAACAACAGGTACAATCATATGAAAAAGTTTGGGAACCCCTCTCAGCCGGCATTATAATTGACTCTGCTTTTACAAAAAAAAATATAAAAGTGGTATGTCTTTAATTTACCAGGAACAGCTAAGTACTGTGATGTTTTCCAAACAAGGATTTTTTGAAAAGCAGTATTTGGTTGTATGAAATAAAATAAAATGTGAAAAACTGGCTGTGCAAAAATATGGGTACCCTTGTGGTTTTGTTGATTTTAATGCCTGTAACAGCATGTAAAACTGATGAATTTAAACACAAAGTTGGTTGGATTATGTTGTTAAGCCTTGAACCTCATAGAAATGTCTGTTTAATCATGAGAAAATGTATTTTAGGTACCTAAATGCAAGTTGCACTTCTCTTTGACTCTCTGCTGAAGTGAGACAGAATGGGATCATCAAAATTGCTCCCAAAATATCTTAAAAACAAAGATTATTCATTATCATGGTTTAGGGGAAGGCTACAAGAAGCTTTCCCAAAGGTTTCAATTGTCAATTTCTACTGTAAGGAACGTTGTCAGGGAATGGAAGGACACAGGCACAGTTGCAGTTAAACCCAGGTCTAGCAGACCAAGAAAAGTACAAGAGCGGCATATGCGGCGGATTGTGAGAATGGTTGCACACAACCCAAAGATCACCTCCAAAGACATGCAAGAACATCTGGCTGCAGATTGTGTATCTGTACATGGTTCAACAATTCAGTGCAATTTGCACCAAAACATCTGTATGGCCGGGTGATGAGAAGGAAGCCCTTTCTGCGCCCACGCCACAGATACAGTTGCATGGAGTATGCAAAAGCTCATTTAGACAAGCCAGATTCATATTGGAAGAAAATGCTTTGGACTGATGAGACAAAAATTAAGTTATTTGGTCTTTATAAAAAGCAGACGTTTTGGTGCAAATTGCGCTGAATTGTTGAACGATGTACAGATACACAATCTGCAGCCAGATGTTCTTGCAGGTCTTTGAAGGTGATCTGTGGGTTGTGTGCAACCATTCTCACAATCCTCCACCTATGCCGCTCCTGTTTTTTTCTTGGTATGCCATGCCTGGGTTTAACTGCCACTGTGCCTGTGTCCTTCCATTTCCTGACAACGTTCCTTACAGTCGAAATTGACAATTGAAACCTTTGGGAAAGCTTCTTGTAGCCTTCCCCTAAACCATGACAATAAACAATCTTTGTTTTTTAGATCTTTTGGGAGCTGTTTTGATGATCCCATTCTGTCTCACTTCAGCAGAGAGTCAAAGAGAAGTGCAACTTGCATTTAGGCACCTAAAATACATTTTCTCATGATTAAGCAGACATTTCTATGAGGTTCAAGGCTTAACAACATAATCCAACCAACTTTGTGTTTAAAGTCATCAGTTTTACATGCCGTTACAGGCATTGAAATCAACAAAACCACAAGGGTACCCACATTTTTGCACAGCCAGTTTTTCACATTTTATTTTATTTCATACAACCAAATACTGCTTTTCAAAAAATCTTTGTTTGGAAAACATCCCAGTACTTAGCTGTTCCTGGTAAATTAAAGACATACCACTTTTATATTTTTTTTGTGAAAGCATAGTCAATTATAATGCTGGCTGAGAGGGGTTCCCAAACTTTTTCATATGACTGTATCTGAACAACTAAAAGCCACCACAGAATGTTTGGGTTTGAATATTTTTCTTTATTTTTATTTTTTTTCCTGGACTACTCTTTGAGAGTGCTATACCGTCACACACAAGGGGGGGGGGGGGGAAAATATAAAACAACATGGTGTCTTAATACGATGCCAGTCCACCTTGAAGCCTTAATAAGATGTAATGCTCCTCTGAATAAACTATATAGGTGTCAGAACTCTACCGCAGGGATAATCACCATTCTTCCTCGAGTGATTCAAAGGTGATATAGTGAGAATAAGGTGAGGAACTGAATCTAAAAATAAAACCTTTATTTAAGTCTGTAGCTAAGTTCACTGAATGTGTGATTCATCTGCATGCATTCTACACAACAATCCATCAAATTCCACTCAGATGAGCATTTCTAAACTTAAACTTGATTAACTACCATTTTTATTTGTGTAATGATTGAGATATTATTGCAGATGCTTTTTGAATGGTATAATGGATGACTAAATTATATAGGGTTGGTGGAGCAGGCAGAAGTAATAAAATGCAAAAGGCTGCTCAAGGAAGGGTGTGCCTAAATCCATTTATGGCTGATGTTAAGAGTAGAAATCAGACTTGTGACCCCGTCTTCCGAAAGACAAATATTTAAAATGTTACCATGCTTGCAAGTAGCTTAACAAATCCGACGCCAATAATGTATGTTTCTGTCTCACTTTTATGCATCTGGTTTGGGGACATCGATGATAGTGCGCAGTGTGACAACAAATTAGTCCATCACTCAAATATTGTTGGGTGAACTGGATTAAGATCGAGTGGCCATCGTGGGCTGATGGCATATCATTCTTGTTATTTTCACTAAACCATACTGTTACACCTCGTGACAAGTATAAAATAATCTGATTTTTTTATGTTTCTCCATCCTCTAATGTGTTATACTACCATTATGCTATGCCCACTGAATGATACATGACTAAAATGGTTATATTTTCATTTCAAACAATTCTTCATCATCCATAGAAGCACTGGGGTTGTGTTTTGGGATTTTAGGGAAATTAATTGTTACCTGTTACCATTGATTGTTATGGTACTGTAACCTTTGAAAGGACGAGTTAAAAAGAAAATCATTACTATCTAATCGGTCCTCTCTGCACCACTGCACTGATAACAAAGCGGAAACGTAGTAAACAACAGTACCTTTCTTACATTTCTTAACACAATGGAGGTCCTTTTTTCTTATTTTATATTCCACTTTTTTTTGTTCGTATCATATTGTTTTTTTATAGTAATATAGCCAAATCAGCAATTAATATCTCAAGACCAATATAGAGGAATCTATCAGCTAGATATTGGTTTGGGCTCTCTAAAGTGACTCATCTTATTTACTCATTGTGTGTAGAGCTGCTGTGCGAAGGAACTCAGGGTACGGTGCCTTGCATTGTAATAACTTTCTAGGCAAATTTGTATTCTGCCTGAGCCTGGGAAATAAACGCAGCTCCAGCACTGATTCATTTACATTCTGATCAGTCCATAATGCGCTAAAGAACAACAAAATATGTTCGCATATGGAGACACAGATCAGTTCCCCCTATCAGTAGCAGTTCTAACACACACAATATTTAATCCGTTATGAGGCTCTTATTACCCTACCTTCATCCCCATCATTATCTGAACACCTGGTGACCCCGCACTGATGGAGCCCCACTAAATGGGATTCAGTCACCCTGACCCTGGATGGCTGCGTCTGCAATTAATCACTCAATGCTTTGAAACCCAAAGAGCCTCCTAATGCCCATTACATGCGCATAGCTTTGTCCATGTTTAGGGGTGATTCTGACTTGTTATGATACAAATGATATGTCCTTGTGAGCGTGAATATTTCATAAGTTCAGTTGATTATGTTGTTGGCACTCTAAAGTTTTAGTAGTGTGTGTGATAAAACGTAAATGGAAACGATTATTGTTTAACTACAAATAAAATGTAAATTATAACAGTGTGCAGATTTTTTTAAGCAAACTTAAATATGGTACAATTTTAATTTGGCATGTACAATATACTTTCTCTAGGATAATGACATTTATTTTGATGTGCTCATTACTGACTTTTTCAGTTCCTAGCATGACCAAATTTACCCTTTGCTGAAATAAAAATATATTATAAGATATGTTATAAGGCTGTACATTTTCTTTATTATAACAATCACAATTCTATTGCAAATAAAAAGGAAAAAAAATGTTGACCAGCAAGCAAACAAAAAATTACGTTTTCATTTTAACATCAGATGAGGACGGCAAGAGCCAAGAAAAAATAGAATCAAGCTGTCAAACTTGCACAATGAACCGAAAGTAATAAAGCAGCGCCGAAGGGACTGAGTCCATACATTTATTCATCTCTGAAACCACGAAAGCACAAGCATGTATGAGTAGAATGGACAAACAAACACAGATCAAAAGGGCATCTGCCATAGACAGGAATACAGGCCTTTCCCATGCACAGTTTAACAACTCCACACAAATGCAAGCACAGTACATGCACACATCAACGCACCCATTGTGTCACGCCTTGGGCGCAAGCCACATTTCACACTCTAGAGGCCTTGTTCAAAAGAGACAAACAGGTCATCCGAACCAACATTAAAGCCAATTTCTGTGAATCTGTAATCTTCTGCATTTGACCAATTGCCCACATGTGTGGACATCACCAAGGCAGATAAAGTAGCAGTGGTAAAAATGTGCCAAGTTTGACTCTTGATTAGCCACTGGTACTTCGGTCGAGCTACAGTTATAACTACTAATTTCAAACACCACCACCCCTCAAAAAGCAGCAGTGAATGTAGCATTCCAGCTAGCAGCAGAACACTTACAAGTGCACAATGGGAAACATAACAGTGACAAGTGTGTCTTCACTGATGTATTTTCAGGTGATGGGTTTTGAGATGCTGAATTTGATTACATTTTTTCAAAATATCATGAGTATTGGGCTGAAAATAAAATACTCCTTTTTTCAAGATGTGTATTCATCAGATCACCTGCAAATACATTTGTTCATTTGGTACATTTTAGATGTAAGCAGTTTGTTTTATATTCAGAATATGGGACTTTCAGGAGCCTTTTTTTGCAAAAGTGTGATAACATTCATTGTGAACTGGGTGCTGGCGCCTATGCCAAGTGCATGTGGTTGGTTGCTAATGAACCCCAAATACCCAAGCTCAAAATGGGCTCTGTCAAACCAGTCTTCTGTATTGGTACATCAAAAAAACGTCTCTGGGTAAACAAAAAAGCACCTAATGAGATATAACCCTAATGATATGCTGTATGATTCAACAAAGATGTTTTATTGAACTGACTGCTGGTGTACGCAGCATGGAAAGGTATGCACATGATTTACCTAATGATGCATGAATATGTTGAAGTTCCTTGGAACCCCCTAACTGCAAATATAGGAAAATACCACCAAATATAACTGACATTGCAACATGCTCCAGGGTGAGCAGGTGTTTAACTGTGTAACATGTTTGTATAAAACGTCAAAAATATGAGTGTTAATTAAAAAATAGTCTATAGAGTCAATAAATAGCGCAACATCCAGACGGATCAGCCTATTATGTGGAAAGAGGAACCTCAGGACAAGAGGAAAAGAAAATGGAGGAAAGCATAAAGCCAGCAAAAACAGGTTGAAATACTCCACGTGAAAGCTCCCTGTGGTGGCAGGTATCAGTGATGGGTGATGATGAGTGGCTGTGAATCTGTGTATACGTGTGTCTGTGAGTGCGTGCATGTGTGGTACGTGCGTCTGTGAGTGCATGCATGTGCGCGCGTGATTGGCCACTGGAGTGCAAGCAGGGCGCAGATGAGCAGAGCAGAGGTTGAATGCAGTAGGAAGGTTTGATTAGATTCTAGGGTCTAGTTTGTGTGTGCG
Organism: Ammodytes marinus; assembly: GCF_949987685.1. Taxonomy (NCBI): domain Eukaryota; kingdom Metazoa; phylum Chordata; class Actinopteri; order Uranoscopiformes; family Ammodytidae; genus Ammodytes; species Ammodytes marinus. Next base: position 10,738,827 of record NC_137218.1, read on the forward strand.
TGCGTGCATGCGTGTGTGTGTGTGTGTGTGATGATGGCATGTGGCGAAGATAGAGTAAGCCATAAACCAGGTGGCTGTGACTGTTGGAAGGTAATATGTGTGGAGGGGGAGCTTGGAAGACAACAGGGAGCTTAGAACGACAGTATTAAAACAGTGGGGCTTGGATGGCAAGACAAAGTTGAAGGGAAGACATCCAAATCAGGAGCGTCTCGTGAGCGTTAAGTGTTGATAGGGTTGAAGAACATAATCACTTTTTGATGTGTAATATTGGCAATAAGGGATTAAGGAGTTAATAAGGGGAAAATGAATTAGTGTCATTCAGCCAAGCTACTCGTGTTGGGGATGTTGTTTGTAAATGCTTATTTGTCTAAATATGTATAATTTAGAGATGAAAAAAATGTTAATAGCAAAACGAATGAGAACAAGACTGAGGTAATGTTTTGGAGACTTGCTTATAACAAGTGTTTTAATAGGAGCGTGTGCCTTGACACCGTTAATTTGCTTACTTCATCCAGATCACTGCACCGGCCGGCATTTGTTTAGATTAATGTATATGTATAGTTTTAAAAAGCCAAATGAAGTATGTTTAAAGCAGAGGCAGCATTATTGTTTGCCAACTGCATTATATTTTCTGTGATCATAACTTATTTTTTTGTCGTTGATAAGTTAATGGTGTTTACAGTAAATGGGGCTTTTGATAGTCTCACATATGCCATTATCTAAAAGCAAGGTAGTGTGCAGGTTGATGGACCCCTAAACCAAATAAGGTTCAATTTCAGGTCACAATTCTGTCTTCCAGTTCTCAAACGCTTTATTATATTTTGTTTATTTTTAACTTTTACCCCACAGTAGCCACAGTACAAATTATAACGAATAATGAAACAAGAATACTAAAGCTACTAAGGTTTTCTTATTGATGTGGAAGGGCTCACATAATGTCCCCAGGATGTTTGGGGATTGGGCGCAGGCAGAGGAAGAAGGATATGAAGGGGAAGAAGGGTATCGTGGGATTGAGCTCATTTGGGAGCAGGGGAGGAGAGTTGCATGGAAGCAGGAACCGACAGGATGGAAGGGGGAAAAAGAACAACAGAGGCAAAATTAGGAAGTAAATTGAAAAGTGGTTTGAATGGCAGTGGGGAGTGAAAGAGCACGATATAAGGAGAGACGAAGGAAAAGGAGATGTAAGGACAGTGAAAGGCGGACATCGCTGGCACAGTGTGGCTGTGTCCTGGCAAGGCTGCAGGATGGAGCAGTACACCTGCTCTCAGTCCAGTTCCCTGTGGTTCCACAGGCAGACTGTCTCACTCACACACACACACACACACACACAAGCACACACACTCAGATGCTCTCATGCATATATTCTGATTTTGCGTCCATGATTCCTCAGAGGCGACTGAAATAGGGCTTTTTCGGCTTTACCGCTCTTTTTCTTTTTCATTGTTAATACACTGAATGTTGCAGGTGTAGCGACCACAGCAGCATAAAACCTCATTTATAATAAAGATATAATAGCACACTCACATTCATTTCCAAAGAGTGCATTGACACTACAACTCTACATTCAGATTTAGGCTGTATTTACATGACTTTACATGTAACCCTGCTCTGAGGCATGTACAGTGTCGTGCGAAAGTTTGTGAACCCCTTGAGCCTTTTGGAATTGTATTTATTTTAACCATTATTAATAAATTTTTTTCAATACCAGTATTTTTTATATGAAATAATAGATGTTTGTTTATCAATTCAAAATTTTTCTTTTCCAGAAATCAATTTTTAAAACAGTTAAAACAAATTATTTGACAAATGTATGTGCAAAAGTTTTTGAACCCTAAGCTGCATTGCTTAAATCGAGCAAGGTAAACACAATCAGGTGGGCCAAATTGATTGATGAAATAGACAAATGTAATGAGAGATCTTTAGGGAAGAAATTGGGCGCCACTAGATAAAACAAAGATAAAACCTGATCAGTTTAGGCCCACCAAACTGAACCCATACAGGTCAGAGATGCTAAAAGGGAAATAAATCTCAGAAGATCTCAGGAATAGACTTGTGATGCTGCACATTTGTCTAGGGACAGCTATAAATTAATTAAAAAAAAGTTTGAGCTCCATCGGTCCACCGTGAGGCAAATCATCTACAAATGGAGAGCTTTACGAGTGACTAAACATCTGCCTAGAAGTGGACTTCCTTCAAAAATATCTTCAAGCGCCACAAGAAAAGTATTTTTTTAGTTAAAAGCCAACCCACACATTACATCTAGTGATTTGCAGACCTCTCTTGCAACATCTGGGACAGATGTGCATGGTTCCACAATAAGAAGAAAACTCAGTCAACATGGCTTTCAAGGGAGGGTTGCTGAAGAAGCCTCTGCTCTCAAAAAAGAACAAAACTGTTTGTCACAGCTTTGCCAGAGAGCACCTGGAGATACCTGAAGTCTTATTCTGTGGACAGATTAGTCCAAAATTGATCTGTTTGGTCATAACCAAAACCGCCATGTTTGGGCAGAAACGCAACTCTGCCTACCACCAAGAGAACCTTCTCCCAAGTGAAGAATGGTGGTGGCAAATGGTCTGCAAATCTCCAGATGTAATGTGTGGGTTGACTTTTACCTGAAAAATCCCTTTTCTTGTGGCGCTTGAGGATATTTTTGAAGGAAGTCCACTTCTAGGCAGATGTTAAGTCACTCTTAAAGCTCTCCATTTGTAGATGATTTGCCTCACGGTGGGCCGATGGAGCTCAAACTTTTTTATACGAATGTATAGCTGTCCCCAGACAAATGTGCAGCATCAAAACTCTATTCCTGAGATCCTCTGAGATTTGTTCCCCTTTGAGCATGTCTGACCCGTATGGGTTCAGTTTGGTGGGCCTAAACTGACCTGGTTTTATCTTTGTTTTATCTAGTGGTGCCCAATTTCTTCCCTCAAGATCTCTCATTACATTGGTCTATTTCATCAATCAGTTTGGCCCACCTGATTGTATTTACCTTGCTCGATTTAAGCAATGCAGCTTAGGGTTCACAAACTTTTGCACATACAACATTTGTCAAATAATTTGTTTTATCTATTTTAACAATTGATTTCTGTAAAAGAAAAATTTTGAATTGATAAACAAACATCTGTTATTTCATATAAAAAATACTGGTATTGAAAAAAATTAATTAATAATGGTTAAAATAAATAAAATTCCAAAAGGCTCAAGGGGTTCACAAACTTTCGCACGACACTGTATATACAAAATGTGTTCACGGTAACAAAAGGTGCGTTAAAGCTTTAAATGACACTATTATGACATTTCAGAGGTTTAAAGGAATTTTTACTAAATAAAAATAGAAGAGAATGGGCTGCAGGATCTGCACCAAATCATGGCTTAATTCAATTATTCTCAGAATTATGAATTTAGCCATGAGATATTAACAAACGTCAAACAGATATACCTGTAAACCAAACAGTAATAAGGACTGTTCTCAGGTATGAATGGAATGCCGCATGTGGTTAATGTGATTTGTTAAACTTTACTCATTTCAATGATTAGGGAGTCGAACTTGGTTTAAATTCTTTGATTTCCTTACTACGTTTATACAGAAAAAAACCTAATGGATGTTTAAAAGGCAGCGAATCGCCAGTTGTCTGATCACATTATTTGCTAATGATAAAAGCACAGTTAGAAGTTCACCCCTCCTGCCCCAGTTGTGAAAGAACAAACAAAACAGTGAATAAGTCTCTAATTTCATGAATAGTAAGTCAATAGTTCTCACGCTGCTGGTGCAAACATTTTCTCCCAGTTCAGATATTAGTCTTGGAAATCTCATAAAATATCAAGCAATAATAATTGGAATCTGGGAGACACTAAACAATTTATGCTAAAGTTTTATAAATTAAACTAATTAAATAACTAGTTATTTCATATTTAAATTCCAACTAAACCACTTGAAATAGCACATGTGATTTAGTTATAAGACCTTTGTCTAATTAAAGAGTTTCAGAGGTTTAACAGATATTTTCTCATTAATATGAAAACATATGCACACCGCACTAAATCCCTGTGGGTAACCAATGTTTTAATGAAACATCTTCCGTTATGTATTGTTCTCCAGCCGCAGCTTTCACAAGGTTGAGTTCCCATACCAGATGATGTCCTATGCAAGACATGGCAAAGCAAAACAGAGTCAAGTCTAATCACAAAGAATCCGACATTTGTTTGTTCACAAGACCCTAATGTCCAGCTCCTTTTAATGTGACATTGCGCTGTGGTGTTTCGATGGCCTCCCGCCTTGGGCCAAGCCAGGGAAAATGACCATTGTGGACACAGGTTGTTGACCAAAGGCAATCTCCCCATTGTGGCCAAATAGCCCACAGAGATGTAAACATTACATGGAAGAATGGCCAACTGATCGACCCCTGGGATTGCAAAGTGAAGGTCAATGGTTTGTCCAATAGCCTATCAGGGGAATGCGTGTGTGTGTGGGTCTGTGTGTGTGTGTGTGTGTGTGTAATAGTGGCACTGCATCCGATTGGAGTGTGATGGTGGATGGGTATGGGGGTTTAAATTGAACCACCTAGTTTCAAAAAGGACTTAAAAGTGACTGTCACAAAGGATAAGCTTGATCTCTTCACTGCCGCCTACCTGTGGGTCAAACACACAGACACATTACACATTAAAACATACGCAGCGGCCACAATGAGCCGCAGGTGTTGCCAGTTCAAACTACCTTCTTAATCTCACTTCACAGAAAAGTATGTGTCTGCAACTTTGATTATGCTCCATGCATTCTAGGTGCTATTAAGCCTTTGAAAGAGCAGGTGTGCCAATTTAACCTAATGCTGCTTTAAATTTGAACAAAAAAATAACAACGTTAAACAAACCATTCAAATATTGGACCCACTAGTTTTAAATGTTTTGTTTATTCTCACCTCACTTCACCTTCTGCTTTTGCCTTCAGGGACGTTCATTTCTCCCACCTAAGCACTGGAAACTTTAATCTAACACAGCAATTAAAGTAGCGCTACCTTATGTTTAAGTTATTAAGGCATTGTATGAATATGGGTAGAGGCTAAGTCACTTCAGATGTGTGGGGAAATGAGCGCCATTTGCATAACTCACCTAGCCGTGCTTTGCAATTATGCCCCCTGTTCCAACACATGCAGCATCGTTCTGCATGTAAATTAAATTCGGGTGATAAGAGCACCTTATGAATATACAGTTAATTGGCAGCAAATTCCCCCGTTCAATTTTCAATCGTTCCACAATTACCGTAGGAATCATAATGGCTTTTTTCTTTTTCTCTTCTCCCTCTTTCTCTCTCCCAATGACAGAGCAAGACAAATACCAAAACAATTGTTCCTTGGGCAGCTATCTTCTAAATAGAAAAAGGAAGAAAAAAAAGATAAAAGGGAGAAGTGATCAAGGAGAAATGTGTGGCTCTTGCCTCTTGGCATTGTGTGCACTCAACTCTCTTTGAATGTGAGGGAGATTGCAGGCGACACGGTGTCTAAGAAGAGATCAAAGAAGTTTCTTGCTTTACTTTGCATACCTCAAACACTATCAATAATGCATTTTCCTGCCCTACCTGCCGTGCACATTGGCTTGAGTGTATGCACACACACATGCACTTACAATGGCCTACAGCAGTGCCTGGCATTTAACTACAGTGTCTGCTGAGCCATTCACAAGCAGAGGTGGGCACGGGGTTGACTACTAACTTGGGGCTGGTGAAAGTTGCTGAAGGTAGAGGAGAATTGTAGTTGTAACGCCTTCCAACAAAACATGGTATAGCTCATTTATCTGTGACCAATGCCTTAGGCATCTCTATAAATGCAAATTGGAGTCAAACTGCACATAGTAAACTTCTTTAGGTGAGCAATAAGGGTTCACAGATATAATGGGTGGATTTCTATTCATGTTATTCATTGCAGCATTTGGATAAGATACATGTTCCTGCTTGATCATAAACGATATAGTACAGAAACTCCTAGAACCAGTGGTGGTACGGAGGTTGTGGAAAATCATGTCCACGTCCTTGACCTTGAACAAAGCACTTCGCCCCACTGATTCAATTTCAGCTGCTCAGTTGCCGGCAGGACTGTGGATCCACTGAACTGTTCACTGGTCATATAACATTAACAGGTAAAAATAAATAAATAATGATAAACTTCCTGGTAAAGAACATTTCTAACTACTTCACAATGTACAAAATTATCAGTATAATATGATCTAATGAAACCATTGTTACGCTAAAGGATACTTTGTCAATACACACTTGTTCATTGTCCCTCAGCCTAATTTATGATTGACTCTTTGACCTTTCCAGTATAGAATTGTTTGTCTAATTACTCTGCATCCTGGTTGACTAATCATTACTGGATCGTCTGCTCAGCTAAAAGTATTGAGCAGACTAACTATGATCAATGAATTGTGTCCCTTGTGTTGCATATTTACTGTCATGTTCCAGTGCATATAAGTTCAATTAAATTTGAAGTAAAAAAAAAAACACAGGTGATATCGTCCAGAATGCTATACTGGCAAAAAAAAAGGCAAAGACCTCTGACGACCAGGGCCGGCGGTAGCCAGGGGCCAGGGTGGGCCGTGCCCACCCAATCAAAAAAAATAAATAGGTGGAAGTCCAGACCCACTATCGGACGGACCTGTTAATTCGCTGTCCAAGAAAATGTCAAATAAAATTCAGACAATTAATTAATACTAAAGAATATACCATTACCATGCATTGCTTCTAATTGTATTATTGGGTGGGCAGGACAGCCTGCCTCCAAGTTACCCACCCGCTTATAGTGGTCACTGGTCAGCAGAGCCAGCCCGAGACATAAGCGAAATGAGCGGTTGCTTAGGGTCCCGACTGCCAGGGGGGCCCCCCCAATTAATTTTTTTATTTTTTTTAGTTTGTGTGTTTGATATCAACATCATATTATATAAATGTAAATTGTCATACAATAAAAGGAATACAATGTTTTGGTAGATAGTTAATAGCTTAATAATTGAATCAGTTCATCTGGGAGGTAATCCGAGGTTAACTGATCACGTCACGTTCAAGTCCATGGCATGCACAGTTAGTATTGAGTTTATTTAAAAATATTTGAAAATGGGGCTGCCCTCAGTTGCCACTGTGTATAGTCTATAGCAGGGCTATTCAATTAGTTTTGAATGGGGGCCGGTTGGTGGAAATGATCCAAAATGAGGGGCCAGAAAAAAATGCCTAAAATTGATGAGCATCACATCAATAGCTACATATATTGTAAAACACTACAACAACATAGGAGTGCATATATTGTCTTTATTTTATCAAATAGAGTTCAACAGCTTATCAAAGAAAAATCCCTATTTGATTAACATAGGCTGCCTGTTGTTTAAGTGTTTAACAATCTTATCAGTTCAGGAAAACACAATAGGTTAACTCTTCAACAGTTTATCAAAATACATAGTCAATACATACTCAAGAGTGCAACAGTTTATCAAAATACATAGAAATAAATGTACTCTAAGTGCAACAGCTTATCAAAATACAGGTAGGCCTAGGTTTACTAAGAGTGCAACAGCTTATCAAAAAACATAGAAATAAATGTAGGCTACTCAACTGTACAGCACTCAAATCAATATTGGTCGGGCCCTACTAAATACATAAATGAACAATCACATGAGTGTGTACAATTGTGCTCCAACCATGAATGTATGAATAAGCACAAAGCTCCTGAATCCGGACTGGAGATTGCTGATATGCCCGTTTCTTACCATAGATGCGTATGGCCATAGATATAAGTATGTGCAAAAGCAACATAGAAAAGAGAGCAAAAAGGGGTTCATGTGGCCTACATCAGAAATTCAAGAACATTTAGTAACACACATTACAACTATAATAAACGGGAAACACCTTGATCCCGCCACAATTAGAGGCTCTTCCAGGATAATGATGAGGACATAAAAAGTGATGAACCTGATAACGATTAGCCTGATTTCTTTTCTAAATGTATGGAATGAAGACGTGCAGCCTAAGCAACAATAGAGGCCGACGTGAAAATCAAAGTGTAATCACAAAAGTCTGAAATTACTGTGATAGAATGCGCATTGGAGTTTTTTTATTTTATTCTGTGGGTAGCAGAGGAGAATGGAGTCTTTAATGTCAAGGTATTTCAGGCATTTCACCATGACATTTTCAAATGTTCCCGTCTTGTATTTCTCATCATCAGGAACTTGTCAACTCAAAGAAAATGTTGATAACAGGAAAAATAGATTTGTATTTGTTGGACATGTATTTTGATGATGAGAAAGGTTTAAAGTTATATTTCAGAACGGTTTTTTTGGTCAGTAAATATATCATAAAGCAAAATATAAGATTTTTTGTAATAAATGATATTAACCACTAGCCTGGAAATCCAGACCCTGATATCTTGAACGATAGAGGGTCTGGCCACGATCAATAGTAATTTCCAACTCAAGGGGCGGCTCCTACTCGTGCATTTCAAATGCCACTGCACGCAGTTGGATAGCACTACAACCAATCAGAGCGATGCACAAGGTGACGTAAGCCCCGTTCGTTTAGCGAACAGCTGTTAAACTGTTAAATTAAACGTTTGCCGTGGTCGGTCGGCAAAACAGAACATTCCACTTACTTGCTAATGGAAGATTTGAGTGCCGTCTTCCAAATCGTAAAGGGTCGAGGCCAAAGCAGTCTCAAACTCACACAACATATCCGCAGCCATCTTTGATGTTTACTATCACGGCTTCGACGTCGCATGCACGTCACTGTCGTCAACCGGTTACGTCCTCCCCAGAGCACCATACAAAGGGCTCTGGGCCGCCCATATTAGATAGAACCAATTGAAACGTGAGCCCAGATTTCTGGTCTTTTTGAAAAAGCTTCAACGGAGAGTGTCCAGGCCAACATGCGCAGCTAATTTAATTTGCCAGGGCCTAGTGGCAGGTCTGGGAATGCCAGGCTAATTAACCACTCCAGACCATCATAATGCCAAAACGGACAACACTACTTCCATTTTTTCAGTTTTCTTTTTTACTATGTTACAGTACGTTGCCTATACTGCCAACTCCCACCAAAATAAGTGTAGTTAATCACTTTAACTTGATTTTTTTTTCAACTTTCAAAAGATTTGCTTCACATTTAGATGGAAACCTGGCCAATCACACACACGCAAAACAGAGTGCCTCTCTTGCTTGGATGAGTAGATGTGTCCTTAACTGATCTTACTGATACTGAACATTCACATCCCCTAGTGTGTAATATGGCCTTTAAGTGAATATTTCCTCATTCAATTTACACACACTTGACTTCACCACAGTTGCTAACATGACCTTAGATGTCATCTCAGTGTCAGACTTGTGTGCTTTAGAACACACTGAATACACACACACACACACACACACACACCTAGTCACACATGCACATACAGCAGGCCATACATATTAATGAGACCACTAAGCTTTCACCCTTTTCCCATGTACAGCAAAGGACAGAGAGTTGCCATGCATGAGCACACGCTAATACACACCCATCCACACACACACACACACTGTTTAAAAAGACACACTAACAGTCACAAAACTGCAGCATTGTCGTACTCATTCTGCCCACTTAATTCCTACAGTCAGGCAGCGACAGTGAAGGCTGAAGAGTGCCCCCTGCTGTTTGGCATGGCCAGAGGTCGGTCCACCTGGCCCTGGCCATTCCATTGCTCTGTCTCTCTATTAGCAGAGGCTTACTGGGAGGTGGAGGGAGGTCGATATCATACTGCAGCTGCCAGAGTAATAAAACCACAGGAAACTCTGACAGAGTGTGAGAGGGAGTCAGTGGGAGGGAGCGCAAGTAGAGTCCGGGAAAGTAGGTAAGAGGATTCAGGAAGTGGCCAGAAGAAGAGGTAGTGAGCCGGGCCAGAGTAACTCGGAGAAAGAGAGGCAAAAATAAGCTAACAGGTTATTCTGTGAAATAGGTGAAGTCGAGAGACATGCTTGGAAACATGGAAAGAGGATCTGCAGTAGAAGGCGGAGAGGTAGAGGGTTTGGAGAGGAGGGGGATATTATTGGGAGAAAACAGGTTGGAGAATAGAGCCCATAAGTTCCTGTCAAGTGCTTCCCAACAGTTTCTGAAACCTAGGTATCTTGTGGGCTACAATATTATACTGCGTGTTATATTGAAAAGGATTCAGGTCAGCAGAAACATTAAACTCAGGCAAAGTTTTTTTAAAGCACCAGTGATTGTGAAGTGTCCATCCAATGCAACGACCTCCCTCCCTGTGTCAATAGTTAATCTAATATTCTTCACATGCTCCAACCACGAGTCTCATCCAAACGCGCCTCATCAACCCCAATAACCTTCACTGAGCTCAGACAACAAACCTCAGCTTTTAATTGGATCAAACACAGCTCAACACTCCATTAGTAAAAGGGCAGAGAACGTCTGTGTTGCTCTGCAATAGTGTAATAAAAGCAGCTTTATTAAAGCTGCACTCATTTTCATACTAATGACCAAGAATCATCAGGGATTTTTTTTTCTACATGGTTATTCAGAACAATTGGCGATCAGGTTCCACTCACATCACAAACATTGGTGATTTATTATTATTTTTTTTTTTAATGGTCCCTTATTTGGACCAGAGCATAAAATAGGGATGTATCAACTTGATATCGGTATCTGCCAATGTCCACCAAATTAACTGACAACCGCACATTGGCAAATAGGGTGACATTCGCTGATGGTAGTCGCCAATGTTTAATCTGTTTTATGTTTCAATGTTGTGTTAACTGGTCTGAACCCCTCTCACCAGCTTGAAAAAAGGCAAATTGGCAGGGTCTCCAGGGTGCCATAACGCAAGTTAGTGTGATGACAACAGTTCAATATGTACTTTATGACAACATTTATCTGTTTACCTGACGCAAAAGAAAAATAAACATAGTCATCGGTAAGAATTTTACACATCAGTATTGGTAGTGCCTGATAAAATTTGCAATCGATGCATCCTCACAAAAACTATTGTTGAGAAAACATCCTAGGTTTTCATCTCCTCCCAAACAAATGGCTATATAATCAATGAATGACTTTAAAAACATTACAGCGGAATTCCATTAAGTAACACAAGGCCCTGATATTGTGCATGATACTGGCATTGATAGCTTACTAGGAAACTTAAATGGAACAAAACCTTAATAAATCATATTAGTTACACCTGTTATTTTACTGATACAACAAGTCAAAGAGTTGAAAAACCTATTTGATTGCATCAGTGAAGTATGTCCCCTCCTTACAAAATCCCTTCCACATTATCCCACTTTCCATGATTAGCAGTCTTCATTAAACCAAAAGTGGAGTAGCAATTGAAATCTTTGAAATTATCAAGTAATTAAACCCCTATTAGTTCTGATGAAGGTGTGAACAAAGGGAGGGAATGGGAAGGAGTACAGATGAGAACAGTAGAGGATTGGAATACAAAACAGAGGGTTGGTGATCGGCCGATATCTGGGAAATAGAAAGCCACGGAGCTGGAAAGGGACAAATTCATTGTCAAATATCAATGAGAAGGCTTAATGGATTGGATTTATATAGCGCTTTTCAAGGCACTCAAAGCACTTTACAGGGTTCCCGGTTCAATTCATTCACACACAGTCATACTGGTGGTGGTAAACTACGATAGTAGCCACAGCTGCCCTGGGGCAGACTGACGGAAGCGTGGCTGCCATTCAGCGCCTACGGCCCCTCCGAGCACCACCTCAAACATACAGCATTCATACACATTTACACCAGGCAAGGTGGGTGAAGTGTCTTGCCCAAGGACACAACAACCATGACACAGGTGGCAGAGCGGGGATCGAACCGCCAACCCTTGGATCATTGGCTAACCCGCTCTACCACCTGAGCCACAGTCGCCCCAGTCTGCTTGAAGGGCAGCCCCCAGCAGCACTGAGTAATTGCAGGGGATCAAGGAGGTTATCATCTCAGGTCTCCCCATTTCTAACTCCCCTTCCTTTTCTGCTGATGGATGAGCGATTCCTCTGCTAGCCAATGGACAACAGAGCCATTGAGATTAATTCTGCAATAAAAATACCATTACTCCTCATTGGCATGACGAGAGGTCCATTCGTTATGGCAAATGTCTTTTTTTGAATGACTGTGTGAGACTGAGCTCCCCAATTAGTAGACCTGGATTCATATGTCATCATCAGGACCAGAACAGTGCGTTTGCAACAGAGGCTGCCGATGAGAGGCAGGGATTAGGAGATTGGGGGGAAAAGAAAGAGGTAGAGAAAACGAGCAGTATGAAGAGGAGATAGATAGCAGGACAGGCATGTAGTGGAAACTGAGGGAGGAGAGCCTTTAAAGCAAGAGGGAGAGAAACAGATGGCAGGCTGGCTAGTTTACTGGTTGACAGGAGGCCCGCAGAGTAGACACCCCAGTAGACTGCTCTTAAATGGTTGTCAGTCAGAACAGCAATGGCTGCCCCTCTGTCTCACTCCTTTCAATGAGCTCATTATGGTTCAGGCCATTACGGAGTGTACTCTCTGTTTGGAGGAAGCTGAGATGTCATTAGGCGTAGTGAGAGTAAGGTGGGAAAGAGAGAGATGGGAGCAACAGATAAAAAGAAGGAGCAGGACAGGGAAGGTGAGAGTGACAGAAACTGAGACAGAGAGGCAGCGGAAGTGGGAATTAAACCAAGCAAATTGAGATCAAGTGGGAGCGGATTGGGCTGTAACAAGGGGAAATGTGTAGGATGAAAGAAGAAGAAAGTGAATGAGTTAAAAAGAGGGGGTTTGATTTACATAAAGCAGCTACAAACTTCCCCATCTCTTCTGCGTGAAGTTACTTATATATTGTGTTACAGGGGAAGGCTTTCTAGACAGAATGAGAATCGCACAGTGCTCAAGCGGCGACCACTTTTATCAAGTGAGTCTTAATCCTCACTGGCCTGCGCAACTTTAAAATGAAAAGCAATGTAGCAAGAATATTCAGCCCACATATGCAAGCCCAAGGCCAAATGCAAGAATAGATAGAGCACATGCCATATAATATAACAATATACAAAGAGTTATTGCACAGTACAGTATGTACGTCAGCAGTTATAGTTTAATTATCTATTAATGCTTTTTTACATCATGAGTGTGTGAGCGCACTGGAGCTGCAAGTAATGTTTTTTTTAATTAAGTGACCAGTTATTCCATTTGTAAAATTACAAAATGAAGTGATAAATATCCCTCATCTCATGACAAAAAAGGTATATACAAACTAATAGTCTATTATTTAAGAGTATGCATGAAATGATTCATTCTTTGAGAAGTTTCCATGTAAACCTAATATGTTATGTTCAACATTTAGTGTTTCTCAACTAAATGCACGGTGTTCATCCATGAGCACTAACAACTACTTTAAATTAATTCCCTTTCTCATAAAACATCTGCAATGCAGATTTTTCAAGTTTTTCATATACCAGAAATTATTATATCCACGTTTACTAGCTTGCAGTCTTCTTCTTCCCTGCCTTTGTTGGTGAATAACTACAAAGGCTGTTCGTGCCACCTGTAGATCAGTAGAATAGTGTGAAACCAGCCACAAGATTTGGAATGTGTCCAAGAAACGGAAAACAGGGCTCTGCTCAAATATTAAAGCTTCATAGGAAAACCATTATGTGAAAACTCACCTTAGAATCATGGTCACATGGTCAACATTACGTACAGGAAAACAAGCTTTGTCCTATTCAGATGCAGACAAATTGGACCATTAGCTACGTCTGGAATACTCAACTGTTTGAAATTAGGAACTGCACTACATGAAGCACAATCAAAGCGATGTTCCAAGTTTGATGTATTGTATATTTAAGATTATTATACACAGTAAATTCCCCAGTGTTAAATATGCAGTGTCAAACTCCATTAACTCTATCTGAGTTAATATAACAACAGCTGGAGTAGAATGCCTCCTAGTGTTGGTGTCAATTTCGGTAGTTAAAAACGGGGTGTAGAAAGTACTCTATAAGGCTTTAAATAACACTATACAGTGTATTTTTAACTCTATTTTGAGTTAATTTAACTCTAAAATTGTAACACTTTGAAGAGAGTTAATTTAACTCCAATTCTGAGTGGGACCAAATACACTCGGAACTGGTGTTAAATTGAACTCTTTTAGTGTTATTTTAACACTTCAAAATTTACTGTGTAGAAAAGGTGTTGAAATGTCCTCTCTTCTTTCCCAACTTGTATCTAAACTTTACCATGTACAATGTTTTTTTTAATTTTTGGATTTAAAAAGGTGTCCATTAGCTGCTGAGAGTTAACCTGGTTGCTGAAACATGCACAATGAAGTTTTTAAAGTGTCAATAAGCAAAACAAAATAAACTACACCAATTGCTACAAGAGCATTTCTCATTGGCACAGCCAGTAATGAGCTCCTTTGCAGCTTCCAAATCAATTCTCACCAAATTGCAAGAAACAACAGCCTATAGTCGTGTCTCCTTCATGTAAGACTTCAGCGGCTTGAGGACATTTCTCTCACTTTTCCTCCACAGAGCATATACAGATCCTTCTCATATAATTAGCATATTGTGATAAAGTTGATTATTTTCCATAATGTAATGATAATAATTGAACTTTCATATATTTTAGATTCATTGCACACCAACTGAAATATTTCAGGTCTTTTGTTGTTTTAATACTGATGATTTTGGCATACAGCTCATGAAAACCCCAAATTCCTATCTCAAAAAATTAGCATATCATGAAAAGGTACTCTAAACAAGCTCTTAACCTAATCATCTGAATCAACTAATTAACTCTAAACACCTACAAAAGATTCCTGAGGCTTTTAAAAACTCCCAGCCTGGTTCATTACTCAAAATCAACGCAATCATGGGTAAGACTGCCGACCTGACTGCTGTCCAGAAGGCCATCATTGACACCCTCAAGCAAGAGGGTAAGACACAGAAAGAAATTTCTGAGCGAATAGGCTGTTCCCAGAGTGCTGTATCAAGGCACCTCAGTGGGAAGTCTGTGGGAAGGAAAAAGTGTGGCAGAAAACGCTGCACAGCCAGAAGAGGTGACCGGACCCTGAGGAGGATTGTGGAGAAGGGCCGATTCCAGACCTTGGGGGACCTGCGGAAGCAGTGGACTGAGTCTGGAGTAGAAACATCCAGAGCCACCGTGCACAGGCGGGTGATTCTCACGAAATCCATATTTATAAGGTGTCCAGGATAAGAATTTTTAAAATGCCCTTGAAGATTTTTTTTTTTTGTACAAAAAAGACTATATTCTGAGCTAACTTTAAAACATATTTTCAGAAGATTTTTTAAATATTTCCTATGTTTATCTAAATTTTTTAGATAAAGTCCATAACAAATTATCATTACCGCAACTTAACATTACATTGAATATATATTTAAAAATGTGTATTTTGGCCATTGTTAAAGTAGACTCTTATTAATCATGCTCAAAGCTATATATTACTCTGGAAAGATACATTTTTCACATTTATTATATTTTATTATTTCCTTATTAACTCTCATTACCGAAACATTTGTGAAGATTTACAATTTTGTGTATTTAATTGCTCTGTTAAAATATAACATACACATTTCCTATGTAGCAGGCATTAAATAAGTAGTGTTTTATAATATGTTTATACATTTTAAAACAAAATATGACAATACAATGATTTCCTAATTCGTGAAACAAAACCAGGTTGCGGTAATGAGAATGCCATGTCGGTAATGAGGATCAACGTTTCGGAAATGAGATTTACATTCATTGTACACAATGGTTCCGATACCTAACCATATTTGACACATTTGGAACACATATCATTTTAAAAATAATATTTATTTCATTAACAGTGTTTCATTTTCTCATTAATCATAAACATCACAGTACAACATATAATCTTATGTTCATAAAGAATTGTGTTTTGTAGCCTACACTGTAGCAATAACACCCATTTAAAAAATAGTCAGCCATTAGTATGAATAATCATTTTAGTAAAACATACAATCATGTGTTCCTGAGAACCTTTTAAATGTAAGGTATAATTTTTATTCCTGAGAATCATTAATTTCATCATCATTACCATCATGTGGTCCTGAGAAACATTGTAATCTAACAACATCACATAAACATATTTTATTTTAACTAGAACCCTTTTAACACAAACTTTTTCTGAGAATAATTTCACGTGAAGAATTTAAATAGCAGCAACTCAATTTATAACCAAGTTTGTCAAACTACTTAAACATACAACTGGAACGGCTGCTTTTTCCAATCACGTTTAGCTTCCCAACTGATTCATGAGCGTTTTTTGTGTTTTGCCCATATGTCTGGTAAGACGCAGAAATGTCTAGCAGAGGAGGTGGCAGGTAGGGGTTCTGGGATTAGGTCCCGTATGTCCTGACGATAGTACCAGACTCTTTCTCCTGGAAATCTGATGCTCGGGACATAGAAGCGGTTTTCCCCTGTACGAGTCATGGTGTCGACTTCATACTGCCCTTCAGCAATCTGTTTTAAGAAACATTTTAAGATTTTTTTCTGAACAGCATACTATAATGTAACTGGAGAGACATATAAACAGAAATCTTTAAATGTAATTCACCTGTGTGACTGTACCAGGGAACAAGTCGCCATCATATTGGACGAGGACCCACTGTCCAACATCAATGGTGGCCTCTGTGCTGTCGGGTTCCTCTTCTCCTCCCTCAGAGAGCACATGGCACATTGTAGGAAAGCACATGCAATTTTCCCCACAAAAGCAAGACACCTCCCGTGTGTTGATGACTCCTGGTTTTGTGGATGTCAGCTGTTAGGGTTACAATTCAAAGACACACATGTACATTGAGTATCATACACTGAGTTAGATACAAAAAAATGTTGTGAGATTATATGGGGAAATGGTGTGTGTCCCTTTATTCACATTAATAAAATGGGCAATTTAAATTATTTATTTAACTTATGTAAATATATTTACTCGTAAATGTTTACTCACCTGATGTATTTTCAGTGTGCCAGGAACAGCTTTGAGATTAGGGGGAACCAATTCACTGCTGGCCTTTATCTTCTCCTCTGACACTTTGAACAGAGTCACTGATGAATTGGTCTTCAGTTGACCATACAGAGACTCAGCGTTCGGAATACTGGTCCCATAAGACACAATTCTGTCTGCCAGATTTTTTAAAGCCCCACCTACCCCATCTGGTGCACCTTTGCCATGTGAAGCCTCGGTGTAGTTCCAGGTCACAGATTTGAAACCATGCATGTAGGGCACAGTGGATGCTAAGTAAAAAGATGACTTGTTCCTATACTGGGAAGTTGGGCCATCTGAAATGAAGTGTAGGTTGGTTGCTTCAGGATACTCTTCCCTTATGTGCCTCAACACTGGGTCAAGATGTGCCCATGTGGCTACAGCATCATGCTGTAGGCAGGCTGAAAGTGATGCGAAGGCCTCTACTCTGCCCCTGCTTAGATAAAGTACCCCAGTGTGTAGGGTTACTTGATCATTTCCAGAGCCGAAATGGGTGTCCTTTATCTCTTTAGCATATTTGCAGCTGTAATTCTCGCTGTAGTCGATGTGTACAGCTACAGCATCATCAGTCAGGCTCTCTTTCATTGTTTTTAATGCCAGATATTGGTGTTTGATGTTAAACATGTGAATGGCAAAAGATGGTAGGTTTTCTGTTGTGAGGGCCAACAATCGCTCAATGGATGAGGTCCTACTTTCAAGGAACGTTTTCTTGCTCTCCCTTTCCTCTGTGGATCCATTCTTGAGGGTCTTTGTTGACGTGACAGACCTTGTGATCCACTCTTGCCAGATGACGATGTTGCCCTGAGTGAGAGGATCTAAAGATGTGGGAAAGGTCTTTTTGCTACACAGTTGACATCTGCCATACATGCAGGACATGTTATTTGCGTCACACACACTGGACTGCACAAGATTCTCAGGACTCGATGTATCAATGATTCCCAGTTGTTGCAGCCTTTTAACTTTTAGGTTGATGTTCTCGTGCATTTTACACGCACATGTATCTCTTTCTGTAACTTTAGGCCTAACAATCCAAAATGGCCTCAATCTGAAGAACTGAGCTTTGGACACGGTTTGCTCAGGATGTTCCGTAAGGAATTGTTGGTGGAGTTTTGCCAAGGTGTCTGTGAGTGCTCTTTTTCTGTAGATTTGTCCCTTGCGACGAATCTCTCCAGCCTTGCCATTTAGTACAGTTGAGACATCATCCCGATGTAGGAAGATGCTCACAATCTTACCAAGTTGTTTCCGCTTGCTATTGTTCGGCAGTCCCTTTTTAGCCTCTCTAATCCTGATCTTTTGCGAAATGTGTACTGGTGCCATTGTTTTTTTTGGTCTATTGGCCATTAGCCGTCTAATTTTTCTGTTAAGTTTCAGCAGCTCTGCTGTCTTTGCCACACATTTTTCATTTGCACCTCTTAATTTAGATCTTAACTTTCCCACAAGCTTTGATGACCGCACTCTAATTTTTACTGCCCCTGTTCTCTTGGGGGTGGATGCCTCCATTGGCCCTGTTATTTCCAAACTTTGTTCTGGTGTTCTGGTTGGTGTACTTTTCAGATTTGTGTCCATTTCTTGTCTTTGTGTTTCCTCATTCTCAAAATCCTCTGCCTCGCTAACACAAGATTCTGGCGTTAAATCAAGAATTGCTTGCTCTTGTTTTTTTTTTTGTAATAATTTGCTGAATTATTCCTCCATTGCTTTTTTTTCCTTTCGTGCTGTCTACTTGACAGATCCTGAGTAGTTTTGAGTTTACCACTTTCCTTACGTTTTCGATACCTGGAAAAAGGAAACAAGTTAATTTATTCATATCAGTGCTAGATTCAAACTTTGGACTATGATCAAAAAAGTGTGTGTGTGTGTGTGTGTGTGTGTGTGTGTGTGTGTGTGTGTGTGTGTGCGTGCGTGCGTGCGTGTCTGTGAAAGAGTGTGACTTGTGGAAGCCTTCATGTTTGCATGTCGACATCAGTGTGAATGTACACAAACTTGTGTGTGTATGCATTATAGTGTGTACAGTGTTTGAGTGATTGTCTTTGTGAGTGCATGTGTCTGTAGGAGAGTTGAGTTCAAGTGTTGGTCAACCTAACCCAAGTTATATGTTTCCCTAATATCACCCTTTCCCCTAATATCACCCTTTCCCCTAACCTCTCTCTCTCTTTTCTTCTGTATTCCTCAAGAAGGTTTGGATCACCTGTTTACCATAGAAATGCTTCATGACACCTCATAAGTCTAGTTTCGCGAGAATCACCCAGGCGTGTGCAGCAAATGGGCTACAGGTGCCACATTCCCCAGGTCAAGCCACTTTTGAACCAGAAACAGCGGCAGAAGCGCCTGACCTGGGTACAGAGAAGCAGCACTGGACTGTTGCTCAGTGGTCCAAAGTACTTTTTTCGGATGAAAGCAAATTTTGCATGTCATTCGGAAATCAAGGTGCCAGAGTCTGGAGGAAGACTGGGGAGAAGGAAATGCCAAAATGCCTGAAGTCCAGTGTCAAGTACCCACAGTCAGTGATGGTCTGGGGTGCCATGTCAGCTGCTGGTGTTGGTCCACTGTGTTTTATCAAAGGCAGGGTCAATGCAGCTAGCTATCAGGAGATTTTGGAGCACTTCATGCTTCCATCTGCTGAAAAGCTTTATGGAGATGAAGATTTCATTTTTCAACAAGATCTGGCACCTGCTCACAGTGCCAAAACCACTGGTAAATGGTTTACTGACCATGGTATTACTGTGCTCAATTGGCCTGCCAACTCTCCTGACCTGAACCCCATAGAGAATCTGTGGGATATTGTGAAGAGGAAGTTGAGAGACACCAGACCCAACACTGTGGATGAGCTTAAGGCCGCTATCGAAGCATCCTGGGCCTCCATAACACCTCAGCAGTGCCACAGGCTGATTGCCTCCATGCCACGCCGCATTGAAGCAGTCATTTCTGCGAAAGGATTCCCGACCAAGTATTGAGTGCATAACTGAACATAATTATTTGAAGGTTGACTTTTTTGTATTAAAAACACTTTTCTTTTATTGGTCGGATGAAATATGCTAATTTTTTGAGATAGGGATTTTTGGTTTTTCTTTACTTTTTTGCCAAAATCATCAATATTAAAACAATAAAAGGCTTGAACTACTTCAGTTGTGTGTAATGAATCTAAAATATATGAAAGTCTAATGTTTATCAGTACATTACAGAAAATATTGAACTTTATCACAATATGCTAATTATATGAGAAGGAACTGTATTTGCATTCTAATACATCACTTGATTTAACTACATTTTGGGAGAGCAAGATGTGTGCATTCAAGCTCAGGGCTCTTTGCCCCTGAGGTTTACACACACACACACACACACACACACACACACACACACACACACACACACACACACACACACACACACACAGACAAAACGTGCCAAAGCAGAAAAACAGACATGCAAACAAACAGACAGACCTTTACGGATGGTTAGACAGGGAGCCAACTAAATGTCAGATTGGCAGATGCTCCATCTCAGCGTCTGGCTCCTTTGATTTTTATCTGTTTACCCTATCACACAAATACACACATGCCCGAATCAATTATGATTCCGCCAAATGTCACATACAGGTGAAATGCTTAACGACACCCGGCTTAATGAAAGTTTGGTTGGAGCCAGATGGATTATGACTTTGTGAATGTTTAGCAATCATTTTGTTCATGTTTACCAAAGATAGACATCTGAGTTTTAAAAGCCATTAGTCTTTCATGTCAAATTATTCCCTATTGAATTTATTCGGGGTAAATAAATCCTGATGGCCATGTCTTAAATAATCTACTCGGCTGGTTTTCATCCCCCTTCAAAACAGCCACCTCTGCTGCAACTTCAAGCTTTTAGATTTTGCCATTTTGATGAAAATTGTAACTGAATTAATGCAATCCTGTAACTGAGGCAATCTGAGGGCGTAGGAGAACTAGTTGCATTTGATATTTTCCATCAAATTTATCGGGGGGAAAAAATTATTTGTGTTGTCCGAAGGTTGGTTGATCTCAGTGGATTACTAATCTGAAAGAACATAATGGTCAGCTTTGATAATGGATCATAATACCAGTGGTTTATGATAACCAACACAATCATGTATTAGCCCCACCATATCGGTGTCAGTCTGCTGATAATGTTTTGAGATATCACTGTCAAAGAAGTCCCTTGGTGTATATCTGGTAATAAAATCTAAATCACCACGGGGACTCTTATTAGCTAATGTTCAGAGGAGCAAGAAGGTTCTCTCTCTTTTGCCACCATCTCACTACAGCAAAGCTTCAAATAAATAGCATTGATTCAAGCCCGTCTTGGATTATTCGTGCTGTGCAGCAGCATAGCCTTGCAGACCCACAAGCTTTTTCTTTTCCCAACATGCCAAACTAAACTTAAAGGAAGGGCGCTACGGGTGAGACATAAAGTGGAACATCAAGGACACAGTTTTCAATTTTAACACAGAGTATGGAGTGCTAATTTATTGGCTTTACCAATCTGGACTTTATCAACCTTACAAAATGTTGAGAACACAAAACAATAAAAGCAAAATGGCAAAAACCCAACTTGTGTCTGCAGACAAATGATTACACTTTACCAACAATTTTGAGGTCAGTCCCATAGGCCATAACTCCAGCCTGATACCCAAACATCTGCTGTAGGCTACCCCCACTGCTGAGTAGATCAAGATCTATGTGTTCTCGCAGGCAGTGCAAGGACAATGTGACTTTGTGTGCTACAGGGGCGGCACAGCCTGTGCTGCAAGTGCATAGGCCTACTCACTCCACCTACACTACAGTCTCCTTTGAAAGGTCACACAGAGGTTTTTCCTTAATTTTTCGCCATGGATAACGCAACCATGTAACACTGATTTACACAGAATTGAGATAGAACTACCAGCTAGCCAACGTCAAGTTTAGTGAGGTCTGATATGAGTAAAAACTACCTCTCAGACTTGTATGTCCATGATACTCACTTTAATATTCTCAAGTAAAAGTAGGCTACTGTAGACACAATTACAAAAGTAAAAGTAACTTCAAAAAAGGTAACAAATGACCAATCATAAATATCATAAATTGACCAAGTCAATGGAAACCTCGACCATACACATTATCAGGCCTACATATAATTTGAACAGCCTTGCACATAGGCCTACACATAGCGCCTAAACATTTGAATTCCCAGGGAGCCTGCAACCACGACCACACATCAAATCAAATGCGAATATTTATCACGCCACACACACACACACACACAGTTGCCAAAGTGTGTTGTCATTTAATGTACTCACTTATCCGAACGTCATTTTGTCGGCCGCCTGAGGATCCCCCATGATGAGCATGTTAGCATGTTAGATGGCCTGGCGTAGCCTACACCTGTGTGTCACGCAGCATCACTGGTGTCGTTGATTTTCCTCACCTCGCGTAGGCCTACCGGGTGTTTTTAGTTTTTTTCCTCTACCGACTCCGAGTAATGCTATCCATATGTTCCATAACCATACCTGAAAATAACTTTGCGCATTTGTTTTTACTGTTAACTAGCTCCTGACCGGATGAATGCACCCAACACACCCACTGACACCAGCCAACATGTATTTTCCACGTGCGTATGGGCTACAGTGAGTCTGCTGCCTGGAGCTCTGCCCTCATAGACAGGGGCGTGCACAGGTAGACCGGTGGTGCTTGAGCAGCTGCCCTTTGAACCCTGGACCAATCAAGGGCCTTTTTTGCCCATGCTGACATGACCATCTATACATACTCGATGATTAAAAGCGTGTGATAATAATGCCACGATCCATTTATAATAAAAAAATATATAAACTATTTTTTTATTATTATTATTATAGGGGAGAACGGGGTAATCTGAGCCACTTTTTACATTTGCTCCCCTCTAAGCGAGCTAAAATGATTTATCATTCAAATTTACACATTTCCCATTAATTCATGATGTTTCCTAGAAATGGGCATTAGCAGATTTTTTTCAAGACAAAGGGCAGTGAAAATATGATTGTTTTAAAAAAAGTTGTCATCTGGCTCACTTTACCCCAGCTGTGGGGTAAACTGAGACGGACCAGAAAAATCAAGGGGGTAAACTGATCCACTTACTTTTCCCACTCTGAAACTACCATAACAACACATATTGTAGAATCCTGAAAGCTAGCCACACATTCCAGAACTAATGTCGGACTAGTAAAAGAATGATGGGGTTTGGTCAATTAAGCAAAGCAAATTTTCTAAACACTTGAAAGTAACTCTGAACAAAATACAACATATTATAATTCAAAAGGTTTTAATAAGATGCAAATGAAAGATAGAACCAGTTAGATTAGAACACAGTCTGGGG
Organism: Ammodytes marinus; assembly: GCF_949987685.1. NCBI lineage: Eukaryota > Metazoa > Chordata > Actinopteri > Uranoscopiformes > Ammodytidae > Ammodytes > Ammodytes marinus. Next base: position 10,762,174 of record NC_137218.1, read on the forward strand.
GTCAGAACACAGGACCCTTAGAGCCAGCTTGTGTCTGGGGGTCAAAGCATAGGAAAATCAGAACCAGCGAGAACAGCCTGGGACTCAGAACACAGGAGAAGACCCAACTGGATTATAACATCAGCCTGTCATACTCTACAACTAGGCCTACTCTACATTCCAGCCCTGAAGGTTACAGGGAAAGATGAGAAGGGGCTCTTTCCGTATGGTTGCCCGATGTCGTCTTCCTGGTGTATTTCCTTGGCATGATGGCTTTTCTACAATGTGTATGACATTAAAATAAAACATATGTAATGTAATATTACATTAAAATATATTTAAGCCTAAACTTAACTTGTGCCTCATGGTGGGGGAAAGTGAGACAGTCTCTCACTTTCCCCCACAGCATTTGGCTCACTTTCCCCCACCACCACAATTATAGAAAAAACTACCTCTCTTAGCATTTCAGGTTAATCTTTAGCTAATATCATCACATGGTTTTTATATGTTGGTAGTTCATCAACACGTATGATAAAAGTTGTTATACGTGAATACATTTGCTTTGGCACAACAGTTGATTAAGTTGACAGCAAGAAAATTTACTTTTACATGCAAAATACCTATTTTGGTGAAAAAAACATGCTTACCGCAGCACCATGAGGTCCTCTCTTTCAGGGCCATGGGGAAATGAGAGGGGCTTGAAAACATATATCTAACATGACCAAAAATGTTTTCCGTTGCCTAGATACAGGGGGTGGCTCACATTACCCGATGCCTCAGATTCCCCCGTTCTCCCCTATATTTTGTTTTACTGGCTCAATATAGGCCCCTGATCTTTGAAAGCCCCGAACAATTTTATATTGAAAAAAATCTTCCTGTGGGGCATACGGAGATCAGCAGTACGGCAGTGCGGCAGTACATTTTTGTTATTTTTTAAATAACATTGTTCAGGGCTACGAAGATCAGGGGCCTATATTGAGCCAGTAAAAAGAAGCAGACTTCAAAGAAGAAGGATTTTTCTCTCTGCTTTTTGGTAATTCCGTGTCTCCAAATTATTCCATAAAAGAGAACTCAATAGCTTACAAAGGACACAATTGATTTAGCCTCAGTTTTCTTCTGAAAGTGCACCAGATTGATGAATTTTACTTTAAAAGTATAATTATTTTCTTCCGGGACCCCGGACCCCCCTAGTTGGTCCAGGGTCACCACCCCAGTTCTCAAATTCCTGGGAGAAAAACTGTTATGTGTGTCTGGTTATTAGAAGTCATTAGACCAGTGGGTTGTGTCTATGTATAATTAACCTTAAAATCATTTGGTCATCTATCAAAACAAATATTGTGTTATTTGGCTCAAAGATTCCCAATTGCCTGCAGAAAAAGTAGCCTTATGCCTTGTTGTTATGCTGCACAAAGTGCCCTTATTTTGCACTGAGCACCTTTCCCCCAAAATGTCTGTGCACGCCACTGCTCATAGAGGATGCGGCTATTAGGCGTAGGCCTATAATATAGGAAATGTATAAATGTGTCATTCATAAATAATTGAACCCTTTAAAGGTAGTGGCTTGTTTCTTATTGTAAAAATTTAAAAACATTTGAAAAAAAAACATGAGTAAATTATCCTAGAACAGTCAAAAGACAAATATAGGCTAATGTATGCCTCTGTGCCATGAAACACATGAATCATCCGAACATTTGAAGAAATGACATTGAGCTGAGAGGCATATTTATTTTTTGAACACCACAAAACATAAACTATAAATGTTCCCTTTCCTCTACTGCTGTAAATGTATTTGGCCTAATACATATTTAGTGATAGGACATTATTAAAACCTAGTAAACCCCAAATTCTGATTCATTTTATCAGTGACTACATCAATGAATATTTGAGTCAAGATGTGGTACATGTCTTGCAAGCACTTGGATGGTGTCCATAGAGACCACCCGCTCAAAAATTACTCATATGAGTTGTTTTATGGGCCTGGGGTTATATATGTACAAGCCTGGTGCTTTTGAATCTTGCCTCTTTTTTCAAATAGTCCCTCCTAATACTTGGGGACAGTGTTTCTTTATGGGATCTTTGATGGATGGGCTCATGGCTGTAGGGGGGCTGCCCTTATATGTGGTGTGTGTGCTGCCACATACTGTGACAGACTATAATCATATTTCATGATGAAAAAGAAATACACAGCACAGTATCGATCCATTGGCTTATGGCCAGGGGCAATGGAAGGTCCTTATACGGTAGCTTTCTTTGTAGAGTGTAATCTGATGACTTGATCGTTAGGGAGGTTCCCATTTGGCATCACCTATTGGCCCCCCTTCCATCATGTCCTTTACAGTTTTGCTTCTTTGCTGAATGTAGTCTACTTTCCAATACTTAATGTTTTTCTTTTCAGTCTTTCTCTCAATCCTCTGCTCTGCGTACCACTCTCTCTTCGTACTTTTAACTCATATACTTTTCTCTGGCTCTGTGTGTTCATCAACATTGATCATGAGCTGTGGATCAGTAGAGTTCCAAGCTAGCCTATCTTAAAAAAACTTAAAATGTATTGATTTTATGTTGGACAAAGACACTCCCCAGAAAAAACTACTGTCTGCTAAATGTTTAACAGACACGTTGTTTCATCATCAAAATAGTCTGACCTTTAAAAACAAAGTCACATGAACTCATGGATTTACAGAGTGCATAGTATGAGTACTCATCCCGAAGTATGTCCAGTAAATGAAAATGTAACCCAGTGAATGGGAAAAGCAGTAAAGTTATTTACAGCGAGTTTACCAGAAAGTTGTAGCCTACTCCTCATCTCTGCTTGGGGCTAAAAGCTTGAGGCTACATCAGCTTCTTCAAGTATACAATCCAAATCTGTACAGTTGAGAAGATTTGGTTGAGGTTTTGACAAGAAGGAAGAAGGCTATGTGTGGAAAGAAACTGATTGTATTACTGGTTCTTCTGGTATCAATTTCCATTTATATTATGTATTTATATTATCGCTTATCCACCATTAAAGTTGTACAAATACAATATTATAGATTTTATTTGGTTGAGCAGCCTTTCTATTAGGGCTGGGTATCGTCAAGGACTTCGCGATACGATACGTATCACGATACACTGGTCACGATACGATATATCACAATATATCACGATGTATTGCGTATCTTGATATATCACGATATATTGCGATATTCCATAAACAAGTTGCCTTGTCAAACATAACAGCACAATATAGTGATAATTGTACAGACAAATGAAGTCAAAACTATTTCATTCACAACTTCCTTTACTATTTTTCTTCCTTTTTTTTTTTTTTTTGGCAAATGATCAAACACTGCTGCAGCTGCCATAACATCAAAATAACAAATCAAATTCACTCTTGTACTAACTGTACAGGACACAATGAAAATGAAAACACATCAGTGTGCTTTTGTGACACAGTGAATCTTAAGTATTTTTATAAACAAAACTGATCTAACTTCAATAGTCAGTATCCTAGAGGCTCAGGCCTGACAGCAGACATGGGTTTGAATCTGACCCGTGATTGATTGTTCTCTGCATTCTATTCCCTCTCTGCCCCATTTCATATCTGTATCTCTGCACTGTCAATAAAGCCTTGAAAAGCAAAAAAAATAAATAAATAAAAAAAATCATAAAAAAATTAATAAAAAAAAATCGATATTTTGATATAAAAATCGATACTGATATCGGGAAACTAAGTATCACGATATATCGATATTTCGATTTTTTGACACAGCCCTACTTTCTATAGAGAGAAAGTCAAAGAAAGGATGCCATCATTGAACTTAGTTCTTTCATGGTTGACGAATTGTGTCTAGGTGAAAATTGCTATTGAGTCCAAATGTGTTGATGCTTGATGTGATTGCCATGGTGAACTAATAGTTTCACAAGATGGTGTGGAGTTGTTACCTTTCCCTGTTGTTGCTGGGGTGGTACTAGGAGGTTGCTAAGTTGCTGTACCGGACCAGTGTTCGTGTATTCAGCACCATGGAGAGCGACAGCAAGAGTAGAAGTCGAGTGAGAAAGTGTCAGAGGCATAATAATGAAACGAGCAAGGAGATGTGATGCCCTTGAAACTCAGTGTTAATTGTTGAAAATTGTCTTACTCTTCATAACAGCTTGTTATGTGACCACTGAACATATTCAAAGACAAAATAGCTACCATGTACAATATGATGTATAGCTAATGATCCTTGTATGAAAGTGTTAGAAGTGTATTGGGGATGTGAGAACCAGGCCATAGCAAGGCAAGGCAAGTTTATTTATATAGCACAATTCAGACACAAGGCCACTCAAAGTGCTTTACAGGGGCAAGATTATAATACATAAAACACATTATAAAACATTTAAACGCGAATAAAAGAAGCAAATAAAATAAAAATTGCAGGTTAAAATGGAGACACATTATAAAACATTTAAAAGCTAATAAAAGAAGCAAATAAAATAAAAATTGCAGGTTAAAATGGAAACAAAAAAGTCTTCAGACTCGATTTAAAAGAACTGAGAGTTGTAGCAGACCTCAAGTTTTCTGGGAGTTTGTTCCAGATTTTTGGTGCATAATAACTAAAAGCTGCTTCTCCTTGTTTAGTCCTAACTCTAGGGACTGTAAGTAGACCTGTCCCAGACGACCTAAGGGCTCTGGACGGTTCGTAACGTATCAGCATATCAGTAATGTATTTTGGCCCTAAACCATTTAGTGCTTTATAAACCAACATCAGTATTTTGAAATCAATTCTTTGAGTGACAGGAAGCCAGTGTAAAGACCTCAGAGCTGGGGTAATGTGATCCACTTTTTTGGTCCTAGTGAGGACTCGAGCAGCAGCGTTCTGAATTAGCTGAAGCTGTCTGATAGATTTTTTTGGAAGGCCAGCAAGGACACTGTTACAGTAGTCAAGTCTACTAAAGATAAATGCATGGATAAGTTTTTCTAAATCTTGATGAGACATAGACATGTTCTTTAGGTGGTAGTAGGCTGATTTATTAATTGATTTAATGTGTTTCTTGAAATTCAAGTCAGAGTCTACAATTACACCAAGATTTCTGGCTTGGGGTGTGGTTTCTAACATAACGGATGTAAGCTGTGCGCTGACTTTTAATTGTTCATCTTTGGCACCAAAGACAATTACTTCAGTTTTGTCGTTGTTTAATTGAAGGACATTTTGGCACATCCAATCATTGATTTGTTCAATGCACTTACTCAGTGCCTGTATCGGACTGTAGTCTCCTGGTGATATGGTTATGTAAATTTGTGTGTCGTCTGCATAATTATGGTAGCATAATTTGTTCTTATTCATAATCTGAGCTAGTGGGAGCATGTAGATGTTAAACAGAAGAGGCCCAAGAATGGAACCTTGGGGGACTCCGCATTCAATATTTGTCCGCTCAGATGTGAAATTGCCTATTGACACATAGTAGTCTCTATCCTTTAAGTAGGATTCAAACCAGCTTAGTACAGTTCCAGAAAGTCCAACCCAATTTGCTAGCAGCAGGATGACTCCTCTTTTGTACACCGTATATCTATGTTTCTCTCCTTGTTGTTCCCTCCTTTTCACACATGCAAACAAACAAGGTCTTTGTCACCAATCAGTCTGCTTCCCTCACCTCCTCCCTGTCTCTTTAATTTTTCCTCAATTACCTTTCTCTCTCTCTTTTGCACCTCTATCAGTCTCCCCCTACCTCCCTCCCTCTCCCTCCCTCTCTCCCTCATTCTTTCCCTGTTACTTTATTTCATCGCTCCGTCCACGAACTCCTCTAGTGTGTTCTTTAATTTCCTGTCCATGAAAGATTCATCCGACTGCTTTAATAATGAATAAGGAGGCACAGTTGAAAAGTGCAGGAGGCACCCTTGACTACAGCGGCAAGGATCCAACAGACAAGTGAGAGTAATATTCCTGCTCTATCTGTCCTCCCTTTCGCTCCATCCCTCCCCTCCATTAATCTTTCTTTTTTTGTCACTCTGTCTCTTTCCCCTTTGCTGTCCCAAAGCCTACTGAACGAGACCCTCTGGATAAAAACAAGCCCCAGAATCACACTAGATGTTCCACGCTCCCCACAGTATACTGATTGAGTGAGTCACACAACAGTCAAACAACTGCATCGAGCAGCGCTGTCACTGACAAATTTGTTGTCTTTGGATTAAAACCTAATGAAAGTAGGTAACTTTTGCTCTCACTGCTCAAATACAAGTAACATGGGATATTGCAAAAATCAAGTTAATACCCGTAATGAGCAGTCTGCATGAAAGAGGACACAGACCCTCTAAGGTGTTTGATTGTATTATTATTTTGTATTGATATGTTGGAAAAAACTATGTACCTCCAGGTTTGGTGATTGTAATCAATTGGATTAAATATGACTTTTTAAAACAGTTCTGTTTAGAGGTCTTCAACTTGTTTAATTTTAAAGTTGCATTGTTTTAGGTAACTGGATAATAAATACAATGGCATTGCTCTTCATTGCCTAAGCACAAATGTGAAAAATAAACTGCAGTGCCCACACGTACTTTCAGTCAACCCGTGAGTCATTCAGACAATCAGTCAGTCAGGCACTCACTCACTCTACGCAACCCACTCCCCCCCAGGACCAAACTGGTAAACATAGCTCATCTACTCCTCCCTTCATCCCCCCCTCCATCCCTTATCCCCCTTTCTTCAACAGTGCGTTGAACACCTGGAGAGCGACCAAAAAAACAAGTCTCACAACAGCTTCTAGCCATTCTTCATCCTTACTCACTCCTTCTGACTTCTGTGTTCCAATAACCCAGGAGCCTGACAGCGTGTCTCTGTCACCAAGAACAACCTCATCCCTCTAGTCGCCCTTCTCCTTTCTATATGCTGCCGCCGCTACAGCCTGCCTGCGGATACAGAGTGAAGGAAATGTTTTGCCTCTCTCTTTTTTTACACAGAGCAAAATCCCCCAAGCACAAGCATTAAGTGCCTAGACATCATGTTGGAGGTTGTTTGTTAAAACATTTTATTTGACCTCTGAACTCTTGCTGGTCGAGCCAGGTGTTTGGATGACTGGAATTTTCTTTATTGATTATTTCATCATATTATGTACACTCAACAAAAATATAAACGCAACACTTTTGTTTTTGCTCCCATTTTTCATGAGATGGACTTAAAGATCTAAAATTCATTCCAGATACACAATATTGCCATTTCTCTCAAACATTGTTCACAAATCTGTCTAAATGTGTGATAGTGAGCACTTCTGCTTTGCTGAGATAATCCATCCCACCTCACAGGTGTGCCACATCAAGATGCTGATCTGACATCATGATTAGTGCACAGGTGTGCCTTAGACTGTCCACAATAAAAGGCCACTCTGAAATGTGCATTTTTTTGCTTTATTGGGGGTCTGGGGACTCAGAACCAGTCAGTATCTAGTGTGACCACCATTTGCCTCATGCAGTGCAACACATCTTCTTCGCATAGAGTTTATCAGATTGTCAATTGTGGCCTGTGGAATGTTGGTCCACTCCTCTTCAATGGCTGTGCGAAGTTGCTGGATATTAGTGGGAAGTGGTGCACGCTGTCGTATACGCCCGTCAAGCACATCCCAAACATGCTCAATGGGTGACATGTCCGGTGAGTATGCTGGCCATGCAAGAACTGGGACATTTTCAGCTTCCAAGAATTGTGTACAGATCCTTGCAACATGGGGCCGTGCATTATCTTGCTGAAACGTGAGGTGATGTTCATGGATGTATGGCACAACAATGGGCCTCAGGATCTCATCACGGTATCTCTGTGCATTCAAAATGCCATCAATAAAATGCACCTGTGTTCTTCGTCCATAAGAGATGCCTGCCCATACCATAACCCCACCACCACCATGGGCCACTCGATCCACAACATTGACATCAGCAAAGCGCTCACCCACACGACGCCACACACGCTGTCTGCCATCTGCCCTGAACAATGTAAACCGAGATTCATCCGTGAAGAGAACACCTCTCCAACGTGCCAGACGCCATCGAATGTGAGCATTTGCCCACTCAAGTCTGTTACGGCGACGAGCTGGAGTCAGGTCAAGACCCCGATGAGGACGACGAGCATGCAGTTGAGCTTCCCTGAGATGGTTTCTGACAGTTTGTGCAGAAATTGTTTGGTTATGCAAACCAATTGATTCAGCAGCTGTCTCAGTGGCTGGTCTCAGACGATCTTGGAGGTGAACCTGCTGGATGTGGAGGTCCTGGGCTGGTGTGGTTACACGTAGTCTGCGGTTGTGAGGCCGGTTGGATGTACTGCCATATTATCTGAAACGCCTTTGGAGACGGTTTATGGTGGAGAAATGAACATTCAATGCACGAGCAACAGATCTGGTTGACATTCCTGCTGTCAGCATGCCAATTGCACGCTCCCTCAATGCTTGTGGCATCTGTGGCATTTTGCTGTGAGACAAAACTGCACATTTCAGGGTGGCCTTTTATTGTGGACAGTCTAAGGTACACCTGTGCACTAATCATGATGTCAGATCAGCATCTTGATGTGGCACACTTGTGAGGTGGGATGGATTATCTCAGCAAAGCAGAAGTGCTCACTATCACACATTTAGACAGATTTGTGAACAATGTTTGAGAGAAATGGTAATATTGTGTATCTGGAATGAATTTTAGATCTTTAAGTCCATCTCATGAAAAATGGGACCAAAAACAAAAGTGTTGCGTTTAAATTTTTGTTGAGTGTATATGTTGTTGGCACCATGTCTTACTCTATTTCAATTTAAATATGGATTGCGTTGCCAAGGTTCCATCAACAGTTAATGCTGTGTTGTGTAAAGTAAATTGGAAACACTGACTCATGAAATTTGATCCAAGTGGGTAAAAATTAAATGTATCTTAATCAGTTGTTAACTTTAATGCCAACCTGCACTTCAAATGAAGTCCTTAATGTGATCTATTTCCTGTATATTATGCTTATCCTCCCCCATCACTGCACAGTTCATCATTATCATTATTAAAATGAAATGCTTGAAGAGACCATGGTGTCTGATTGTGTGTATACTATGCTTTCCATGAGCACTGCATTTTATACAATAAACCTATATTTGGAAGACTGACAGTGAGAATGTGCCCTAGAAATGCAACCGGTAAAGCAGCTCAGAAATACATTTGATGCGCTACATGGCCCATGATCATCCCATCAACTTTGCTCGATGTTGCGAGAGGGGCAGAGTAACATTATAAATGGATTTCATTGACATGCAATATGGGATTTGTGGAAAAAATTCGACCGTTCACTCATCTTCATTAGATCTGGGGGTTAGATGGTGAAGTATCATAGAGACCCTATATTTAACTATCACAAGGAGGGGACAAGAACAAAATCCTTCCGAGACGCTCAAGCGTCAAGATTTGTCACGCCTCTTAGCCCTTTTTTGCCCGCAAAGAGTGACAGAAAAAAAAACATATTTTCAAGGTTTTGTAGCTGCTCGTGTTATGGAAGGGAGAAAGAAAATGACACACCATCCGCGCCACTGCCAGCCGTTTTCTGTTGATGAGACGTTTCATGCTTCTTTAAGCACAGATTGCAAAATAAGAGGCACACCGTGTCCTCCGGTGCTGAGGGGAAATGATTGTGGCCTTGCGGGCAAAGCTGCCTCAGAGTATGGAATGAATGTGCCAGTGAAGCATACCACATTAAGATGCCATGGACCAGGGCGTGCACTTATTCTGCTGTTAATAATGCCCTTTGGTGTAGTAGACTCACAAAGAACTTACCACAGGGACAGCACACCATGACAGCAGTTAAAATGTTCAAGATATGATTAATTTACCCCCAACAATAGAGAATCACTGACCTTGTAATTTCACTTTAAGTGCGCTTTTTCTCTGTGAATCATTTTTCTTTTTACCTTTCAGTTAATGTGTTGAGTGGATGGTATGCCCCTTGGCCATATCTACCCTGTCAGAGCCCATTGTATAATATCTGAACTACCAGTGAGAACACTAACTAATTGATTTGATATAAACAATTTTTTTTATAAATACAAATATATTAGAGATCCACAAAATAACCTGTGTGCACTGCTGACTAATGTTACATTATTACTTATTATGCAGTGATAGAGAGGTCTGTTTTGGGATTCTAATGTTGGTCTTCAGGAATGTATCTGACAGTGGTAAGTCTAAGTGATTTTTTCAGGTTGGTTCATATTGATTGACGCGGGCCCATCAGACTTCACTCCAGGGGTTCGAATGAGACCTTTTCCAGAGCCTTGAAAAACAGCTGAAATTCCTAGGGTGGTGTACGTTGCTCATGTATTATTTAAAAATACATCAAGCACTTTAAAAGTGGGGAAAACAAGGCTACACTCAACTACTGACCAGGCGAAATAAACAAAAAAGGTCAAATATGTGGCAATAAAAAAAAGTGCATTTAAGCATCAGAAAGTAAACCCATAACATTAGATATTCACATGAAAAAGGAGAATATATAGATCTAGGAGAAACTTGGAACGAAAAATATGGTAGGATTTTTGTTAAAGAATCAAAGGGTTGATCATTTATAAATGCAATGTAAGTCCAGAGTTAAGGAACTACTAAATCATAGCGTTTGTGTAGCCCATTTCCTCCACACTTTCTTTTGCTATTAAAACTGCTTGGAAACTTAACTTTACTGACAATGGCCATATACCCCTTGCTCATGTATTTTTCAATTACCAGCGACTCAAAGAGCTTCTTGGGCCCTGAAGAGAAAACAATGTTGTGTCGTTTGCCTTTCGAAATTAATTTACCACAGCTGATGTTGTCAGACTCGTTGGCCAGTTGTTGTCCAAATGCTGCAGATTAAACCACAAAGGGGAGCATAAATCCAATCTGCCAGTATTTGTTGTACCATCTCACATTTCCCAGGTTGTGTGGCTTTTGTTTGCGAAAGATAAAAATAAAATATCAGGCAGTTCCTTTGTTGTGACTCTGCAGGGAAACTGAATGAAGATTATTTTGCAATGACTAAGTAGCTGATGCCGGTAAAAGGTATGGAGCGCATTCCAAGTTGTTTGATGTTTTGTTTTAGTCTAGGTTTAAGCTCCATTCAAAGTAATCCAGTTAAAAATCACCTATGGCTTAGTTTTAGCCAATGCAAAAATACATCTTCCAAGACATCACTTGACAAGAAAGTGTGTGTGTGTGTGTGTGTGTGTGTGTGTGTGTGTGTGTGTGTGTGTGTGTGTGTGTGTGTGTGTGTGTGTGTGTGTGTGTGTGTGTGTGTGTGTGTGTGTGTGTGTGTGTGTGTGTGTGTGTGTGTGTGTGTGTGTGTGTGTGTGTGTGTGTGTGTGTGTGTGTGTGTGTGTTTGTTTCAGATAATTTACATTGAAGGAAATCAAAAGAATCAAGAATAAACCCTGAAGAATTGTTCTACATTGGACCAAAATGTTTTCTTGTTTATCCCGATCATTATCCAAGAGCCACTTTGGATATTGTTAGTCTGCACTGTGGCCTTGGTTTGTTTGTTTGTTTATCTGTTGACCTCTATATGCTGCAGGGTATAGGACATAGAGGATAGTGTGTGTGTGGGTGCGTGTGTGTGTGTGTATGCGCGTGTGTGTGTGTGTGTGTGTGTGTGCGTGTGTGTGTGTGTGTGTGTGTGCGTGTGTGTGTGTGCGCGTGTGTGTGTGTGTCAACGGCTGTATAAAGTCGAAACACTATTGTTCATGTCGATACCATCCCCCGGGTATTGGCCACAGGATTCAGACAATGAGAGGGTAGGACAGACGAGTGGGAAGAGGCCAGGATGGAGAGAACAGAATGAGAAAGAGAGACAGAGATAATGGGGGGATGGACAGAGCTGTCTGTTTTGGAGCATTCAGGTCCCAGTGCCATTTGATGAAGATGAAGTGAAGTGTTAAAAATCAATAATCGGCTCGATATGCCCTCAGAAAGGTTTGACCACTGGGTCCCAAACCGATGGATTCATTTGAGATGCTGGTTGAATATATTGGGAGACTTTCCGTAGCTTCAGTCCATCTCAGTGATGCTCTTGCAACAACTAAGTAAAATGAGGGATAAACCTGAGCAGGACGCTCTTAAACCTGAACCAAAAATCTAGAAGCAAGAAATTAATGAACAGTTCGATGGCATGATTGAAACCAAGAATGTCCATGCAACATAAAAACAACACGCTTTAATACAATTGCGAAACAATAGTAAAACTGTAATGGCTAAACCGTTAGGCCATCTGGAAAAATTACCATATCCAATCAAGACCAGGGCGTACATTTCCCTGGAAAAAATTGTGATTTATTCATTTCTAACCTAGTTGTCCTGGTTACTTTGACCAGCCCTCATCAGTATTCTAGAATAACGAAAAAGGAAGATGAAACTCAATGTATTATTATTTATTCTGAATGCACTAAATGGCATCCTTCATACAAGAGATTGAGGTAACATTGTTACTTTGTTTGTCACACAAAGGGGAAGAGTAGTTTTCTTGATAACATTGCCCTAAAATTGCACTGAGTTTGCAGTTGTTATCACTGCATAATCTACCAGAGCAGAATGCTTCATCAACAAGGGTCCAATTCCACTACATAGGTTGTATATCCAATTTTCCATTGGGCGATGGCCAAGCAAACCAAAATCTAAGATCATATTGGGTTTCAAGAAGTGAAGAGAGGGTAGGTCAATATAAATGACAGTATTTCAGAAGAATGTAGAAGTCCCAGAACGGTTGATGAGATTTAGCTGCATGAAGAATAAGACCATATCTAAAGGCTACTAGAGTAACAGATGTATGATCAGTTTAATTGGTTCTTCACTGCACACATATCATCCAATTAACACAGTTAAGCACTGATTTCAGAAGATGAATCACTCTGTCATATGTTATGACCATCAGTTTGTATGGTTAAGCTCTTAAATTAGATTCCTTTCATTCCAGTATTTAAAGGTGAAGAAATTGGTTTATTTATGTTAATATAAGTGTTAAATCGCTCTTTATTCATACAGTGATCACTTACATAATGTGCACGTTTCATAAAGCCGATCTCTCAGTCAGCTGCTCTGCATGTAATCGGCAAATAAACTTTTCGGGGGATCCCGAAATTAATATCCAATCACAAGAGAGAACGCTACAAACCGAAACCCGTCTCACTCATGGTCTCACTGCCGGTGCACGCCAGAGCGACACATGGGTGAATGTGTATGCGCCTACAATGGCGGAGCAGGTAAAAATCGTTCCCAATGTCTGTTTTGATGGTTTTTATCACGTTTTATCACACTTATGGATCTGAGATGATGCTAGATAACTCGCTGGTTGAAGACCGCAGTGTATTAATGTGGTGACGTAGGGACGAGTGAGGGGACTGCTAACTGCAGTAACCATTCCGCTTACAGCACTTTTAATACAACCATATATACAGTATCTCACAAAAGTGAGTACACCCCTCACATTTCTTCAAATATTTCATTATATCTTTTCATGGGACAACACTGAATAAATGACACTTTGATACAATGTAAAGTAGCGTGTGTACAGCTTATATAACAGTGTAAATTTACTGTCCCCTCAAAATAACTCGACACAGAGTCATTAATGTCTAAACTGCCGGTTACAAAAGTGAGTACACCCCTGAGTTAAAATGTCCAAATTGGGCCCAAAGTGTCAATATTTTGTGTGGCCACCATTATTTTCCAGCACTACCTTAACCCTCATGGGCATGGAGTTCACCAGAGCTTCACAGGTTGCCACTGGAATCCTCTTCCCCTCATTCATGACAACATCACGGAGCTGGTGGATACTGGAGACCTTGCGCTCCTCCATCTCCTGTTTTAAGAAGCCCCAAAGATGCTCAATAGGGTTTAGGTCTGGGGACATGCTTGGCCAGTCCATAACCTTTACCCTCAGCTTCTTTAGCAAGCCACTGGTCGTTAGGAGGTGTGTTTGGGGTCGTTATCATGTTGCAATACTGCCCTGCGGCCCAGTTTACGAAGGGAGGGGATCACGTTCTGCTTCAGTATGGCACAGTACATGTTGGTATTCAATGAACTGTAGATCCCCAGTGCTGGCAGCACTCATGCAGCCCCAGACCATGACACTCCAACCACCATGCTTGACTATAGGCAATACACACTTGTCTTTGTACTCCTCACCTGGTTGCTACCACACACTCTTAACACCATCTGAACCAAATAAGTTTATCTTGTTCTCATCAGACCACAGGACATGGTTGCAGTGATCCATGTCCGTAGTCTGCTTGTCTTCAGCAAACAATTTGTGGGCTTTATTTTGCATCATCTTTAGAATAGGCTTCCTTCTCGGACGACAGCCATGCAGACCAGTATGATGCAGAGTGCGGCGTATGGTCTGAACACTGACAGGTTGACCCCCCACCCCTTCAAGCCCTGCAGCAATGCTGGCAGCACTCATACATCTATTTTCCAAAGCCAACCTCTTGGTATGACGCTGAAAACGTGCACTCAACCTTCGTAAACTGGGCTACAGGGCAGTATTGCAACATGATAACGACCCCAAACACACCTCCAAGACGACCAGTGGCTTGCTAAAGAAGCTGAGGGTAAAGGTGATGGACTGGCCAAGCATGTCACCAGACCTAAACCCTATTAAGCATCTTTGGGGCTTCTTAAAACGGGAGATGGAGGAGCGCAAGGTCTCTAATATCGACCAGCTCCGTGATGTTGTCATGAATGAGTGGAAGAGGATTCCAGTGGGAACCTGTGAAGCTCTGGTGAACTCCATGCCCAAGAGGGTTAAGGTAGTGCTGGAAAATAATGGTGGCCACACAAAATATTGACACTTTGGGCCCAATTTGGACATTTTTTCTTAGGGGTGTACTCACTTTTGTTGCCTTCAGTTTAGACATTAATGGCTGTGTGTCGAGTTATTTTGAGGCGACAGTAAAATTACACTGTTATACAAGCTGTACACTGACTACTTTACATTGTATCAAAGTGTCATTTCTTCAGTGTTGTCCCATGGAAAGATATAATGAAATATTTGAAGAAATATGAGGGGTGTACTCACTTTTGTGAGATACTGTATATTATATAGTGACCTGGAATATCCATGGGACTGACCGTACTTCTTATTGACAGCACTTAGAAATGCTAACATGTGTAGTTGTGGTTTTGTAAATGAGGGTGAAGCTGAACTAGTCCCTTGCAAATAGCAGTTAAGGTGGACTGAATGTATTTCACTGACACACTGCACAGATAAACTGTCTCTAAAAAAAGGAAAATAGGAATAACATATCAGGCAGGCTCAAAGGTGAAGCTTAACCTCCTGGAAATGAGAAGTAATGCTTCACCATGAGGTGAAAGTGCTTCCTTCTGACACTGAATTTTAAAATTGTGACTACCACCCCAGAGTAACATTATTCAAGGCATGATGTATGAGGCCTTTAATTAATTTCCCATGCCAGGTAATGTGAAGGTGCCTTAGCCCTGGTACATTAGGGGAGAACTAAATGAGATAAAGGCATACATTATGGTTCATTGCAACAACTAGGTTCCATATCACCTGCAATCTATTTTGGCTAATCAATCTGCCAGCGCTTTCACAAGATTAATTAACCAGGTCTGGATCTCTCGCTATGAATCCCCAACTCCTTTCTTTCTCTATTCCACTTCAGCACACATTCCTCTTGCTGATACTTTAAAAATGAGTGCATAGGAAAAAACCTTGGAGCCTGGATGAATATTTAATATGTGCCAGTAACCCGTAGGTGCAGCGTGACATTTCTTTGCTATCAGATATGGTATTTCTGTATGCTTGACAAGTTGTTTTGGTTTCTGTGTGAGTCACTTCAAAACACTGAGGTACATCAAGGCTGCTGAAAATAAAGGCTTGCTTCAACGTTTCCTCCTCAGCTAAAGTTTAAAAGAAATCCCCCCTCCCCTTATGTTTAAACTTTTTGTTTTGCAATATCTCCATTCCAGGTTTTACATACGCCTTTATTCTAATGAACACCAATCTAGTAAGTGCAAACTCACTTGTTGAAAACCAAACAAAAAGATTTTCCTAACAGCTCAGGCAACACAGTCTCACTCCGAACTCGTCGAAAAGCTCCGCTTGGTCAGGGGCTTTTGGCGTTAGCTGCTGTTGCCAAAGGGTGCCCGTGTGCCTCTTCATTCCACGCTGGGGGTTTTCAACTCATTTCAATGTAATCCCTCCGCGGCATATATGAAGCTCAGGGCTGCCGCTATAGGCTCATTTCGCGCCACGTGACATTCCTCGACATTGATTGGTCTGTAGAGGGGCGTGCGTCTGACGTCACCAGTTTGAATGAACGAAAACAGATTTTTTTCCCTGCAGCAGTTTAACATTTGAAGCTGGCGGAGTTGTTGTTTAGGAACGTGACATTGTGTCTGTTGGTCAGATTTGAACTAATTTACCTCTGATCGTTTTCTTTGTGCTGTTTTGGACCGCAACTTTGCACGTGCAGTTTGTTTTTCCCACAAAGGGGGCGGGGCCATCATGTCAGAAGTCGTTCGCCGAGCTCATCATGGCATTTATTTAGGTCCATGCATGGGATCATGGACATGTGTAGGCTTAACCAGTGAATGAATGAAGTAAAATATGAACAGATCATTTCCTGCAGCGTTGTGTAGTTCAGGCAGCCGCACAGACAACGCACACCTCCCGCTCTGACAACAGTTGGATATAAAAAAAATTATAAATCGCCCGTCTCCCGTCACCAACCCCCGCTCCTGTGTTCCCCACCCAGCAGCTCATTTCTCCTCTTTGTGACTGAAATAGCCCTATGTTGATATAAATCGTAGGACTATTATCATACAATCAAACGTTCCCCGAGAGGTAAATATGCCTTAACCCCAGTGAAGAGAATACTTCATGATTTCAGGTCTTCCGTTAGCCAATGGGATGAATGGTCATAGCGTCTCTATGTGATGCCATCAGGTTAATATGCGCTATCCCTGGGCTTCATAAATGCCGCGGAGGGATTACATTGAAATGAGTTGAAAACCCTTTGGCAACAGCAGCTAACGCCAAAAGCCCCTGACCAAGCGGAGCTTTTTGACGAGTTCGGAGTGAGACTGTGTTGGCTCAGGAGATTATTGTGAAACCAAAATAGAAATACATAAAAATACCCCTTGTACAATGACACAGAAATGGCTCAAAAAGTAATACTTATTTTCACTTTGTACCTAATAGAATTATGTGTCTAAAAGGAGTTACATTAAGTATGAAAAAGTGAGGACGATCAGAAAGTTTGGCAATTCATCAGGCTAATGGAGAAGTACGGGGATGTAACATAATGGAATGTAATGATATTGATATCACCTACAGCAGGACATCACAGCACTACATTGAACAGGGGAAATCACTGGCTTCATTGCTGCTTGCTGGCGTCATTATTGACTTGCATGAATCCCTCTGGATGACTGCAAATGAGAAAATGCCGCTCCGCCTTTTTATGATAAATACAATCCATGCAGGTGTTCACAGACATAGTTTGGGGTCAATGCAGTAACATGTTTGTGCAGGTGCCAGCTAAAAAATTTCCTCTTCAACACAAAGTCAACACGGATGGAGGTCATAATGAGGAATTGTTACAGTGTAGGACACGGCTCACATTATTTATGTCCAATAAAGTCTGGATAAATCTCTGTAATTCCTTTAATCCATGTCGGCAGTCAATCACCCCGGTGCTGCGTTCGAGCTTCACAGTCATGACCCATTACATTTGATTGAAAGTAGGCAGTATTTCATCTCCCTCTGAGCCTCGCACTCTCACCTGACGTAAACAATCACACTATTTGACTGTGTTATTCAATTAATGAGACGTTGGCAAGGGAGAAATATCTCACAAGTAATGATGGCTAACCTCTTATCTCTGCTCTCAGCTTCAACTTTGTAGAAACGAGCATACAGTTGAGTCAAAGCAATACTAGGACAGCATTTCAAAAATTGTTTTATAGAATAAATTGTGTATAAGGGATTTATGGTATCAAACAATACGATGGACGTTTACCTTTGAACAGCTATTATTACAGCAGATGGATTCAAATGCCCTCCAAGTGTTTTAAAAAAATAGTTCAGGTTTCAGCCATTGACAATGACATCTACAGTATATTCAAGGA
This sequence comes from Ammodytes marinus, assembly GCF_949987685.1. Lineage (NCBI taxonomy): Eukaryota > Metazoa > Chordata > Actinopteri > Uranoscopiformes > Ammodytidae > Ammodytes > Ammodytes marinus. The sequence goes on from NC_137218.1 coordinate 10,780,229, forward strand.
GTATCAAATAACAGAAAAGGCTAAGGAGGGATTCTTTTTAAAGTGTTTTCTCATTATCAACAGCAGAACTCTGCTACAAAAGGAGTGACTTGAATAAAGAGGAGGATGTGGTGTAAGTAATTATTAATATCTTCTTCACCTCAAACTCCATCTGTTTTGTGTGCTACTCTCTGTCTCTCTGTCTCTCTCTCTCTTTCATGTTGTTGTTTTTATTTTTTATTTTGCAGGAGAAAACAGGGGCTGAATCATCCGGCTATGTAACTATATATATATATATATATATATATATATATATATATATATATATATATATATATATATAGGAAAGGGATGTTTGAAAAGCGTATTGAAAAAACGTGTTATGATGCTCACAGCACGTGTAAAACCTGCGTTTTTAGGTTTGTTTTATCATGCTCTGTTGGATCGACATTTTACAAGCCACTGACTCCAGTCCTGCCTTAGCCTCTCTTCTCTTTTTCGTGAGTTGCAGAGCACTTAAGCAGATGTTCCCTGCTTTGCTTTCCCCCTATCACACCTGCCCCAGTGCCTCTGCAGCTGTTTCGCTGGCCTTTTAAACCCTGGCTCACATAACTGTGCCCAAATCACTTCTGATGTTATTTGGCTTTTGAGTTGGACCGAACTCAATGAGAATTCCTTTGAAGCGTCTGTGGTAGAAAAGGGGAAATTACGAACCAAAGAGATAAAAGCCTGTGGGTCAGTGGATCGGCAGTTTTTTGTGAGGATCTTTCTTGTTTTACTGATGCTTTAGATCGGTTTCATGAGGGTGAAAAATAAGGCTTTTCCCTCCCAATAGGGCTATCAAGGAAATGCTCCTATTGGGTTACTCTACTTATCAAGGCTCACTGCGCCGGGAGAAATGGCATTGGGTAAAAGAGTTTAATGAAACTATTTACGTCTCTGAGCACATTCGCTGTGCCAATCCAAGCACGGCGTCTAACCAAAGCTGTTTGTCAAGTCAATATTGTCGGGGGAAAAAAACTCTAAAAAGGAGATGTGCATTTATTTTTGGACCAATTACAATGAGTGATTGAACTTGGGGCAAGGATTTCGATGGAGCTTAAGAGGCAATTAAGGGGATGTCAAAGTAAGGAAGAAACACACCGACTACCACTCCGACAGACAATGAGCCACGTGCTTAGTTCAACAAGAGATTGATTTTCAGGGAGTTTAGGGGGCTGAGTGATGTTATTTAACTCTGTATACATTTCAAAGAGCCAGACCTTTCCTCTGATTTTTAAATGACTATTGGAAGAGACACTCTCAATTTAAAAATGTAATTGATCTTAGAAATTGGAGCAAGCAAGTGCATCTGTCATGTAGTGTACCATGTATTTGAAGCACTTCCTCACTTCCCTTACCCAGTTACTTTTGTATGCATTTTCCCCCACTAGTCTTTACCACCTTTCAATTTAAAGTCAACTGAAGATGAAAGGTTTAGTCAAAGGTGTTGTTGGTTCAATCTGCCCAGATACCGAGACTGTATGAAAAGAATATTATTTTTCTTTCTTCACAAAATCATGTTTCAGTAATTTCTCCTCTTATTAATGTTTAACAATAAAATTATCTGATATAAATTGAATACATAATGTGGTATACAGTTTATATACAGTATTTTAATTGTATTCATCTAATTGTAAATCATCTAATTCAGTGGTTTTGAAATGGCAGGGGGGGCGCGGATGAATATGTGAAAAATAAATAAATAAAAGTTTTTTTTTTTTTTTTTGAGTGTGTGTTTTTTATATTAAGATCACGGCATAGCTGGACAAGAGTTCTTCTGCTTCGTTCCTCTCACTGCATTTAAATGCATTCATTATATTACAGAGAAATAGGTCTCGTTAAAGAAAAAGAGCACCAAGCCCAACCCAGAGGACCCTGCATAATTTATTTTATTTTAAATTAAATTAATATTTTTATGGAAAATCCATGTGTCTTTCTTCAATAGCTTCTAATTCATCTGACCCAGTGTCTCCAAATTATTTGTACACGCAAAATTCCTCATATTTAGCCTCTTAATTTTACTCTCAAAGTGCACCAGATTCATGCATTTCACTTTAAAGAGGTGAAAAAAAACTCCCGTCGGGGCATACCCCCGGACCCCCCAAGGAGGGTCTGAATCTCCACTGGCTACTATTTTCCTCCAGCAGGACATTGGAGGCACTAGTGAAAAAACACTGGGTGTGTGAATGACATTTAACTAGTCAATAATTTGGGCAAGTCTGTCTGCCTATCTTTCTGACTCCGCTGCACACTCAGTCACTACTATCCATGCTTAAAGGAAGCAGGATTAAAACACTGGATTAAGATGTTAAAATGTATTACAAAATGTGTTTAAAAACGCACAACATTTTTTAGAATGTTTCAAAAATATGTTTACATTTTTTAAATAATTAAAAGATCTTTCAAAACACACAGGGATTTAGAAAATGTTTGTTTTTTTTTGGGGGGGGGGCTCCGCTGAAATTTGTTCTCTGAGGGGGGGCTCACTCTCTCACACTTTGAAAACCCCTGATCTAATTCATGGTGGTAGCTAGCTGGGAACCAGTCTAATGCAGATAATCCAAACATCTGAACACTCATTGAGTGTTACCAAAGTATGGATTACATGCCAATATGAACTAAATAACACATTATTTTTGAATAATAAAGATTTGGCACTGAAGTGGCAGAAGCTCTTCAACTTAGAACTTATTTCCCTACTACCTATCTTCATGTAGCAACCTCACCCTCTGTAAATGTCACTGGCCATTTCCAGGCCTGTGCCCTTTTCTTTGTTGATATGCATTGCACTGGAAAGAAAACAAAAAAAAAACACAAACACAATGTACAAAAGACCAACACTGATATTATAACCTGAGTGAAAAGAATAGATGTCAAGCCCTCTGGGCCTCCATGGCATTCACTGTCTCACAATTGGACCCATTTATTTTGTGCTGTTTTTCTTTTATTGTGTCCCAAAGAGAACCACATTTTCATATTTAAGGTGTTTTTTTATGTTCCATTGGTCTTTCAATATCACTAACTCTGTTTTTCTTTCATTCTCATTCATTTATGTCACGGTTTCTCTCTCACCGTCTGCCCTTAACTGACCTCCTTTATTCTGTTGCTCCATCAAACTCCCCCTCAAACCCTCTCTCATTTACAGGCCATCTTATATCTCGGACTGGCTTGTTACCTTGTTTGTTGGCTGAAACCCCTGGCTATTGGTGTCAGCGGGATTATGTGACATGTCCATGTGCTGTGTTGTCTCAAAGGGGGTTCCCCTGCCGGCCATTGAATTAATGAGTCCCCAGTGTGTGAGCACTGTGTTTATGTGCTTGCAAGGGCCACTGAACAGTTCATGAGCGCGTTAAGCATGCATGAAGGAAGTGTTAATATGAATGTGTCCGTGTTCATATGTGTGGAATGAAGTTGCTTGTTTGTTATCGTTTTGTGTGTGTGTGTGTGTGTGTGTGTGTGTGTGTGTGTGTGTGTGTGTGTGTGTGTGTGTATGTCTATACAGGGCCAGAGTTTGTGTTATTCTGTATGTTAGATTCCAGTGGACGTAACCACAATAAGGACAGTGTATATGATTTATGTGCAAGGAAAATGCAAATTCAGCATAATGATGAAGGCTATATAGAAAGGAGAATGAATGGATTAACAGGTGCACGGACACCAGTTCTTAGTGTGTGATGACCTAGTTGCCGTGGAGTATGGTGCATAGTATATGAATCCTTGATATGCATATGGTGCTAGAGAATGAGCAATGAGTGCTAAGAAAATTCATTTGAATTCATTCTGCAAAAAAAAAATAGGTCAACAGTTTAAGCAGCCCTACTAACATCTCAAATTCTAAATGTCTAATGAAATTGCAAATGTGCCTCTGCAGACGATACTAAACTTTCTTAAATCTTCCTCATTTCCACCTTTGTCCCTGGATGTGTCCATCGTGCTATAGTGATAAAGTGGTATTAGGCCATTCATTTAATCAGTTGCAGGACAAGAGGTGACAGCAGCAGATTGACCAAACCATCCAGAAAACCATCAAGAAAATCAATCAAAACAAGCAAAAAGTGTGTTCAAAGACATTGTGCATTTAATCATTCTGAAGTCAAGTGAAAAATGATACAGTTTGAAACAATTAGGTTGGGATACCACTTCCTGGCAACATTGCATCGTCAGTTTGGCTTTCCTCCATGTTCCACTCAAATGTGAGTGAAGAGTGTGTCAAAAGGTCTCCTGAAATTGAGCGCCAAGTAACAAAGGACATATCAAATGACGTAGATGAGCATTTCACCAATAGGGAAACTGACACTTAATTTGTTTGAGAGGTGCAGATGTTGAACTTTAATAATTTAAAACTGATCTATTTGATTATAACCATCTTCTTATCTTATTTTAACTTGTGTTTTCATATGATTATGCATTTACATTACAGTGTAGCTTGCCCTGGAAAAGTATGCGGACGGACATAATATTCTGGCTTTACAACCATTGCTTAAACTTGTGCTGTGTCTGAAATCGCGCACTTCTATACTTACACTTACTTTTTTGAGTGCACTTTGCGCAAAACCGGTCTAAAACTTGAGTGTGGAGCGATGGACACTTTCCACACTCAACGGCCGCCATCTTGCCTACGTAGCGGAGAGGACGGGACATTAAAATCAAAATAGAGGAGCTTGAAGCAACTGTGGAGACGGACGCGCTCTACAAAAGTTAAATTACACATTTGTTTAGTTTTTCCGTACAACTACACTGTTTTAGACTGTATCCGACCGTTTAAAAAAAAATACCACCGAAGAAGAACCTTCAAAATGCAAAGTCATTTCCGGTAGGTGCGCGACGGCAGTTTGGACAGTGCACTGTAGAAATGAGAGCACTGCGTCTATAAGTAAGTGTACTGTAGGGATAATAAAGTGCACTCAATGTAAGTGCACTTACGTGAGTGCGCGATTTCAGACACAGCACTGGATATTATTGGAGATTACAGTCATTTCAGAGAAGTAATTCAGAGGAAGGATTATTTACTCAATGAGAAACACTATCATGAACAGATGATAAAGTTTGGCCACTTTGCAAACCTCTGATGAATCAAATGAATTATATAATTGTATGCTCATTAACTGCGCTGCCTTCTGTGTCAGTCCAGTTCGGTCTGTCTCTCCCACTCACTCACTCTTTTTCTGTTTTTCCCCTATTGTGTGTCATTAGCCCAAAACCAAGCATCCTTGCTAAAAAGAGTGACGTTTGAAGCTAATTAGAGCCCCATTACTTATTTAAAAGGTAGCTTGTTTATGTGAGAGCAGAGGTATAAATAATCCAATAGACCATGTCCGTGGGGTATTTTGTTGAACAGAGCTTTATTAACAGCAACTGGTGAGGGCAATTTAATGGCGTCCCAATTATTTCTGGAGTCCTAGCTGTTGCCAGTGCCAGCCAGAAGCAGACAGCTAGCACCCGTTTAGAGCAGGGAGGGAACTGTAGGACCTAATGAAACTGATAAAAAGATTCTCTTCGGATGAATGTGTCTTTTTATTTGGACCAGGGGACATTATTGTGGTTAAATATAGGAGAAATTGAGCCAATGGAAACAAAAAAAATAATAAAAATCTTCCCTAGTGCATCTTCACTGGGCAAATGATAGTCTAAATGCTAAACATAATGCTGTATTTTCTTGGTATTGCAAGAAAATGGATAGCTTTAGGCTTTAAGGTATACTTTGTCGGTTTTGTTTTGTTAATATTGAAGATTAGCAGGTTGATCATTGTATTTAGTTCTTATTTAACAAACTGTGCACTTTTAGTATTTCTTTTGTGTGGTTAATTTAAGATGGCTTCCTTAAAAACTTCTTTGCGACTTCCCCTTAGATGTGAAAGCTTGCTGCGTTGGTGTGAAACTGAGGAAGTCTGTGTTCCTTTCATCTTTATCTCCTCTCCCCAGGAGATGGAGTCACCTGGTTTTGTGTTCTCCCTTGCCAGCACCTGTTCCGTCAAAACTCCCTCCTTCTCTCCAATGATTTCCATTTCATCTGAATACTTCAAAACAGACCCAAACAGCTGGTGCTGCATCTGCCTCGCAGAAGGAAAAAAAAATTGCACACATGCACAATAATGTAAATGACTCGCTCTTGCCGCAGTCTTATTCAATGTGGTGAATGAAGATCTTAACAACTGCAATGTCATGCGCGTCCCTTTGAAGATGACGTGCTTGATACACCCATATACATATACTGTACTGTAGTCTAAGTCTACAGTCTGTATGCTTTTGTCTCTGCTTCTCAGTCTCTGTCTCCTGGACAGCCTCATCAATTTTAAATTCAGTGACTTATTGTGGGTACGATAAACCAAAACACATTAAACACCATGACAGCTGGAACATAAGAGTAGATTAATCAAGCATGTACGTAGCATTGCCAAGGTGGCACCATACCAAGGCTGTGTGGAAATCACAGAATACAGTCCATTACCCTAAAACACAAATCCGTCAGAGAAAATCTGGTGGGACTAGACCAGAAACACTGTTAACAATTAAAGGACCACTGAGAACCCTCTTAATTGGTTTTTCAACAGATTGAGTTTATGCTTTGATCGGTTTTTGTGCGAGTGCCATTTTTCAGGCAGAGCGAGAGAGAGAGAGAGAGAGAGAGAGAGAGAGAGAGGGTGTAAGGACGAGCAAACGATACATTTACAAAAATAAACCAACTTCACTTCACACCAGAGAGGGTCGGGTCTCTTCCCTATGAGTGTTCATTTTCTTAACTGGAAAAGTATCTCAACTTTCAATCTATGTCTAAAGGCCTTTGCACACCGGGCGCGTTTTATTTGTGCGATTAATCCGTTAATTAACGAATGTATACAGAGTCAATACCAGTGTTGGGAACGTTACTTTAAAAAAGTAATTAGTTATAGTTACTCACTACTTGTTCCAAAAAGTAACTGAGTTAGTAACTGAATTACTTTATAATAGAAGTAACTAGTTACCAGGGAAAGTAACGATTTGCGTTAGCCTACTGTAAAAAAAAAAAAGTTGCTATATGTCAAAGAATTTGGATTTTTCTGAGCAGTTTTCACAAGTCAGTGGAAATGAGTAGAACAGACAGGTAGGCCTACTTGTAAAATACATAATCTTCTATATTTATTGCACATCAACAGACAGCAAGAGGTTTATCCTGCACTTCAAGTATTTTGTTATCAACAAAAGCAGTAGAGGAAACTGCTTGATGTTTCCTTCTTAAACATGCACAGCAGCATACAGATCCCAGGAAAAGAACAATAGCAATATACGGCTCGTGATGACACGTTAAACAGCTGTTGCGACTGGCGAATTTCGGCCGTTTAATAACGTGCATAAATGATAATTTATAGAGATCGGGAAACTCCATGCACTTACTCACAAGGGCGATGCAAACAAACTCAGGGAGAGCACCTTTCAACCGTGGATTGATAGGTGGTTACTGCGGCAACTTGGACGCTCACACAACAGAGAGAGAAAGAAAAAGAAACTTCACTAAACAGGCTGACTTATGTCACGGCCGCTAACTGACAGTTATAATGTCATCCACACTGAATAAAACACATATTAAAACACTATGGGCCGGTTTCACAGACATGGATTAAGCATAGTTCAGGACTAAATTGTACTTTCAATGGACAATCTCCATTCAAAATTCCATTTAGTCCAGGACTAGGCTTAATCCATGTCTGTGAAACTGGCCATATAAGAAATAACAATCGCTTATCTCGTTGTTAACCCACCCGGTCTCCTCACTAGCAGTTTGTGCAGTATGGAGCCAGGGGTGCGTTCGGATTACACAGTTTATTCAATCAAGTAACACACCGCATTTAACGTTCAGCAACGATAACGGCGCTGTAACGGCGCTGTAACAATGGAAAAATGAGTTAGATTACCCCGTTACTGAAAAAATAACAGCGTTATTCCCAACACTGGTCAATACAAGCTTCCACACCAGCGCCGTCATTTCGCACCGCGAATTTGCGTTTTTTATTTTTCCGAACTGAGTTTGATTTTTCTGGGACGTCGCTTCTAAAGTGAGACGCGACAAAATTCACATTTCAAAACATTCGCTTTTACGTTGCGTTTATTCGCGTTGCGTCCGGTGTGCAAAGGCCTTAAAGGTTAAATATGAAAGGTAAGTACTGTACTGAAATAGCTGTTTATAGCTTGCACTATTCTGGCCTGATGACAAATGGGGAATTTTTCTTCATCGGTTCTTGTCCTTGACCATATGTGACACGCAAAAGTGATCTAAAAGATGTTTTAAATTAAAGCACTATAGTGATTAAGCACAGCCACGTTTACTGTGCATCAGTGAAAATTGCTTGGGTAGCTGTTCTATCTAACGGCAACACATGAACACACACTGAATCCAAAAAGAGTAATTAATATATATTTTTAATCATACAGTTTGGCAGCAGGCATTGTGTTCTAGACTCTCAGATAGACCTTGGCTCCATGCATCCTAACGTTTACTTTTTAGAAGTGCGGGTTTCTTGTCATAAAACTATATAGTTACAGAGTGTTTCTAATTATCTCAAACAGCTTGGCAGCAATGGTTTCTCCTCCATTAGGCCTGTTTGATTTCTTACGTACCCACACTGGTCCATCATCATGCACACACATAAACACACACTTCACAGCGAGCTGCGTGCACGTGGCAACTTCCCCCTTAGAGAGACTGATGAAGCTGAGCTAGCGCAAGACATTTTCTCTTATAGCCGAAAGATACAACACGGCAATGAGCACCAGCTGACTCCCATGTAAATAAAGCTTAGTCACTGTACCGTCTGTTTAACTGCTTCTGTCTGAGGTGTCATTAAATAGAAGAAGGGAGATAGTGATAATGATTGAGTTTTCTTTTTTTCATTTCTCACTCCCACTACTTCCTCTATAACATGCTGGCTGTCACTGCAACACCTCCTGTCTATTCCACCATTACTGTCAGTGGTATGTTCCACAATGTGACATAAAAATGCCCCCGGCAACAGGGGTCTACACCCAGAGTCACACTTATTCCTCACGCGAAACAGGAACTCTGTCTGTAAGTCAGGAAAAGGTCTGCAACATCTGCCAGCTGCCACCCTGAATACAGCGTATAGTTTAATATCTGAGGAGAAGAAAAGAGAAGAGAAAATAAAAGAAAAGGTCAAATTCAAATATGTAACAGAACCCTGCTACTTTCAGTGGCTGCTGCATCCATTGTAACCTTTTTAATAGCGGGCTGTCAGACAAAACGTAATGGCTGTCATATTAAGAACAAATCAATCAATCACAGCCTATACCACCCTCTGCCACATCGAAAACCTAAAGTACAGTTGACTTGTGCCACACAGACCTGACAGATGATATGGCAGTCAAAAACAGACGAGCAGACGGAGGGGCACACGTGTCGAGAATAATTTGCTGCAACGAAACACACACAGACACGTGACGACAGTAGTAGCAACTGACAGGAATTTTAGTCCGTTTGGATGGGTTCAGGTGGGGTGCTTCTGTCACTGTTCTTGGTCAGGCTTTGGGAGGAGGAAGTGGATGAAAGAGGCCTAGGCCAAGACAAGGTGATTGAGCTGCTGTGATGCCCCCCAATGTCAAGCCTGATTCTTTCTGCCAGGCCAGCATTCTGAGCGTAGAACAAGAATTCTTCACATACTGCATTAATTGACGTCCGACTATATGGTGCTTGGCTAGGTTTGGGTGATTGGAAGAGAAGCCCGAGGGCACCACATGATAGGTGTCCATGCCGAAGGGACTATTAACCGATAGATAATCACAGACAGCAGCTACTGCAAGCAAGACAGGACTGGGAAATATGGTAGAGGTAAGAAGACAAACATATGTATACAAAGGCACTGACTTCCTAGAGAAGGGTGAAAGAAGATGCATCACCTCAGGAAAAACGTTCACTAAACTCAGAGGTAGTGTTGATTATATTGCTGTTGTCTTTGAACAAACTTGTAATTACACTACCTACATCAGGCCAGTCTTCATTTACTTTAAGCATTCAGTGATACTTGTTCCTATTTGGATGCAGCAAAGGTGTTTTGTCATGTGAAGGCCATGCAGAGTTGGATAGATGCAGAAGCAACACATTACATGTATGAATATAAATTACATATATGAATGTTTCTTTATAGAGCTTAGTCCTTGCAAAAGCATCTTCAGGGACTATTCATAGCCGGTGATGCCCCCAGTCTCTGATATTATCTAAGAAGGGCTTTCAATTTTTAAAGAACTTCAAAGGGTTCTCCTTGATAAAAAAAAAATGCTTTTGATAAAGGATGAGTCCCATTATGCTCTGTGTCCACTTTGAAACGTTAGGGGCATATCAAAAAACACAAGGGAGCAAAAATATCTCCTAACACCGAAAAGAAGGTATTAATTTTCAACTTTTTTGGTTTCTACCAAAGTTTTCCCGGTCTTACCCAAGAGGGCAGTGTCAGGATTTTAATTCTCAATAATTAATGATGATATATCCCCATCATTAATTCATTTAATCAATATATCTTATATAGCCTAACTAACAATTAATCATTGATAAACATATGATATAGAAAGTCGTAGAACTCTATACTGCGTTAAAAAGCTCCTTCTGTAAGAACTGAGACATCTCATGACATACTGTTGAACAATTTTTGACTTTCCCAAAGTCTCGAGGCCAACGAGTATCCCTTTCTAACAATGGCCCTCTGTAGGCTCGCTCACACCGGTAGTTTAGCAACAGATAAGACACCTTATTCTATCAAGGACACCAGCTCAGAGGCGTTTTTCTCCCCCATATGGCAGATTCAACAATCCGGAAGACGAAAGAAGATGATTCAGAATAGACCAATCAAATGCATATCTGTACTTGTTATAATGTGTTGATGAAGAGAGAGACTCTCACTTTTTTGGCTGTTCGCTTGACCTGCATAACTGTAACCTGCTGAACATCATTTTTTTCATTAAATACCATAGAACCTTTTTCGTCTGACTCCTCAAGCATTTTTGCATCTTTTTCTTCCCTCTTAAGAAACGAACACGTTTAATATTATAGTTTTATTAGCAGGCATATAAACATAAGCACCCTTGTAAAAAAGAAGATAGGCCAATTAAAGATGTATTCTCTTTGGGTATGGTAGTAGATAATCAGCCAAATGTCCTTGAGAAACTCAACCTGGTAATGTGATGAAAAAAAAATATATATATATATATATATATATGCCTTATGGTGAATAAAACAATAACCATTTAGCCTTTTCTGAGCACAAACACCTTTCTAAGGATCCAGGGTCAAAGGAGCGGCTTACAGGCCATCCCACATGGATTCAATATCATATAATCAGTTTACAAAACACAAACAAGACTCACAGTTTGATACTATTAAAATTCACTACAACCAACAGCTATCACCATGGGAAGTTGCAGTTTGCACAATTTCACCCCAGCACGCTTCCTTTCCGAAAGAAAGGAAGGTGTAGAATGCAACGATAAAATGTTGAACTGAAATGTTGAAGAGTTATTTCATCTTCCTTCAACAAGGTTTTGAATCAGACCCCATTAAATCTAAAGTATTGCTATGTGTATGTTGAAGAAAGTATTGATACATGCAGTGGGGTCAGTTACAAGACCTTTTTTAACAAATGGAAACACCATATCCAGATAAATGCTCTGTGTGTTTCACTGAATTTTAGGGCACAAGGCAAGGAGAAAAATTATTGGTAACGGTGTACATCTACGTATAAGAAGATGTCTGTCCACAGGTCGTAGCTTGTGTGTAGGCCAAGAACAGTTATACAGTCATCACCTTAGTACAGTACTTATCACCTCTGCATAGTGCAGCAAGCAAGGATACCACAGCTAATTCATGCTCAGCTTAGTTATGATGTGCATCTAATGAAATGGCCATATGTGTGGGTCATCTCTTTATGAGTTCCTCATGGTGATTGGGCCTGGCAGGGGAGGATTTATCTGTGAAAACAGATGGGCAGGAAAAGAAGGAGGGAGCCATCAAGCTGAGAAAGCCCTGCTGGGAGTCTCCTTATGGTAGAACGAATTACAGACGTCTGGCAATGTTTAATGTCAGAATGAAGCACATTATCTCTGACTGATCATTTTTAAATCGAGTTATAAAGCATAATGAAGTGCACAAACAAAATAAGATTCACTTAAAACAGAGGAGCATGGGGGGAGAGGTGCAATACCGGACACTTGAAAATACATTTTTCACATTTCAGACATTTAACTCTGTTTTACAAGAAAGAGGGGTCAAATGCTTTGTCTTCCGAAATTGATTGCCACGCACCCGCCTGTAGATTTTCTAAATAGCAAAAAGGCATATGAGCCATCGAAGAAGAAGAATTTCATGTTCAAAAGCTCATTATTGATAACCAAATCAAAAATACAAGTACATAGACAGCATTTTAATTTGCACACATTCTTTGATTTCTGTATAATGTCTCTCCACATAATTAAACTAACACGGATAACGTTAAGTAAAGATGAAGAGGCCACAAGCATAATAAGCATAGCAAAATGAGAAGATTTCAGTGGCAATTATGTAACTTGTCTTATTGATTATTTTCCTTGCTTTGTCATTTGCATATATATCATTGTATATATTCACATGTAATTAAAACCCCTCTTCCAAGATTATGATGCACCTATAATCACCTAACGTTTTTCATGGATGATAAAACCTTTGAGTGACCTACAAGCTACAGGTACATTTTAAAATGTCCAAGATTCCCATTTTTAGATGTGTTTAAAGATCATTTCTGTGCTGTGCACAATCTGTTTATCATGCTGAATGTGACAGCATTCATTATTGTTATATTCCTTAAGAACGGAGGATTTTAGAGGCTTTTACTATCCAAGGTGATTCATTTGATTTGCACAGCATGGTGTAGGCAGCAAGGTACTACTTAATAATCACACTACCAAAAGTTTTTCAGGCTAGAAAAAAATAGAAAAAAATCTAATTAACCACCACTATAGGAAGCAAATACCCCCTCATGTGACTTTATTATCGCTTCATGTTAAGCTTTTTCAGAATAGCTAATGGGCAGTGTTACTGCAGTCAATCAAAATGGCTTTTTTTCGGCCACAGTCGGGAGTGTAACACATGCAGTTAAGAAGTACATTTTCCCAAGGCCTTGGGAACGCTGCCTGTAGTATTCCCATTAACACCCCCTCTGTACATACCTACCTGACTTGTAATTGGTCAAAGAGGTACAAATGAGCCCTTAACTATATCCTCAAATGCAAACCCTGATTCCCCCATGTCAGTGGCTTCAGCCAGGTGTCCCTGATGCACTGACACAGCCCATAAAACAAGGTTAGGACACTGGCCTATAAGCAAGATTGCATTAGCATTCAGTCAGTGTCAGCTGCGTAGTTAAATGATAAATAGTAGCCAGTGCACCAATGGACTTGCACGGAAGTCTCATCTGTTCAACATGAAAAGGCTATCCACTCCTCCAGGGCTAAACAGGAAGGAAATGCTGTCCTTGCATTTTTTTTTGTACAGTGTTGGATAATTCAGTATCCCGTTGTGAATTATGAGCAGATCTTTGGCTTTTATATGACACCTCCTGTAGTTCCACACAACATAATACAGATAAATAGTAATGAAGCAATTTTTTGATTATGCTTATCAATTACTGACATTGCACTTGGTTAATGCGTGCGGGTGAGTGTGTATTTTTCAGTTAATAGGACTTTTGTGTCCACCGATAGTGGTTATAATCGGTCAACACACAGATAGCACTTAAATTGCAAAATCTTGTAGTGCAAGCAGAACCTGTTATTATGTTGTCCGTACACTGTATAATGTTTCATCCATCATATTTTGTATTGTAGACAGAGCATATGAGCATATATAAACCCCCATACATTGCTATTGTCTTCTTGTCCTTACTTTATGTCCCTGAAAATGAAATTCATTTATTCAATAATAACTCACTTTAGCAAGCTGTTCCCCCCACTGCCAGTGCAACCTGCCTCCCTCAGCTCTAATGGCAGCCCAATTATGAATGGTAGATGGGTACATAATAGGACAAAAAATTCTTCACAGGGCAAGAAATTCTTCAGAAGGGCAAGAAACAAAGGCAGAGGATCACGTCTCCTGTCAGGTTAATGCTGATCCACTGACTGCAATATTAGGAAGTGTTGAGCAATGCTTTCACCGCTGCGATCATAGCCACAATTATATTTTCCTAGTGCAATGTCAAATGCAGAAAAAGAAAAAGCACTTGCACTGTGCAGTGGGAAGCACTAGAAGTAATAAGATTTTGCTGAAACCAGACAATATTGAAATCAGGGGATCAACTTCATCAGTTGACCTTTATCGCAAAGGAGCCAAGAAGTAGAATTATCTTTTGTTATGTTTCTTCAACAGTGGATGCGCAATTAAATCTTGTTTGTGTTTGAATCTTGAAGCTAGTTCCTAAAGTTGCCATCATCCACCACTGCCTCAAGTCTTTCCACATTATCAGGTGATGAAGTGAAGATGTATTTCATTAATTGTTCTTTAGTACATCTTCTTTGTCTTCCAACAGGTGCATTTCTGTGACACCCACTAAATGTAAAAACCCCTAAGGCCATTCAATGTGTCCATTCTGTGCTATAAAAACATGTTGTGCTGGTGCACACTGTGCCTTTAATACGGTATATTACGTTTGATATAAAATGTGTTAATATTAACATATTAGAAGTGTTGATTGATTGATTGATTGATTGATTGATTGATTGATTGATTGATTGATTGATTGATTGATTGATTGATTGATTGATTGATTGATTGGAAAATGCAAGAAACATTTCACACCCAACCACAAAGTGCATACAATATCAGTAGTGTAGTTATTTGTGCTTCAGTACAATGGACTGACAACACATTTTACAAATGAAAGCCCATTTAGTTGTGTTTTGAATGATGGAAACATGCTTAAGGATAATGACTGATGGACTTACATTCTTGCATCAACAAAACCACATACAACCTCCATTCTCACTTTGGCAGGCAATGCTCCCCAACTTGTATAGTAGTTCACAGTGAATCCCTATTTGTACACACATGCCTGAGACCTGCTTAGACTCCCTAACTGAGGAGTGAATAAGCATGAACCTGCTAGATTAATCATGGTTTAGAATAAAAGCAAAATTAGTCAATACCTTTTATTCCACTTGGGGCCAATCGGGAGAGCATGAGGAGAGAAAGTGACACACACAAATACACACAGTGCAATACCCTGTCGTCTGTAATCTAATCTCAGCCACGATATGCTAATACATCACAATTACCTATTCAGTCTGGATGGTGCCGTTAGAAATACATTGTCTACATTACCACGGATAGTCTGTGTGTGTGTGTGTGTGTGGGTGGTGGGGGGGGTTGTGAGCGCATGCCCTCACAAATGTGGATGCCAGTTTGAGAACTGAGCTCTCAATCTCTCCGCAGACTATTTCATTTTCAATTGCATTTCCCTTACATCAGTGGGATTGCTGTGTGTATGCCAAATCAATAATGGCCCAAATCACTTGTCTGGGGTGCAGAGAGGCATTAGTGACATTTAGGCTGTTAGCACCTTCATTAGGAGGCAGGCTGGAACAAGTGTCCGGAAGAGAGAAAGAAAGAAAAGAAGACGCATTCAAGAAGAAAAAGTGAAGGTTTATCGTACTTAAATAACTTTTATAACATATAGGCTACTACATGCAGTATGTATATAGGCTAATATATATGTTTTTTAAATAGAAACTCCCGCAATCCCTGGTGCATATCCTAAAAAGATCATCAACAACTCTCTGCCCCTTTAACACAAGGAGAAAGGTTCCAATATGTACCAAATAAAAGGGGGTTCAGTAATGTTGGCACATAAAAATTGCGCATCATTAGACCTTTAAACACCTGTGTTTATGTGCTCAATTTTTTTTTGTTGCAAACTGTTATATATTCATCAGCTGTCAGTTTACCAACTCAACCTGTCCTACACATGCCGATAGAATTGCAAATATCCCTCAGTATAATCATATGAGAATATTTATTTTGACCTATATTCTAAAATAAGCCATCCTTCCACATGGAGGATTTAGCAGAGCAGGACAGCTCTGATGCATGGGCCATCGGACAAGAAGACATTGGAAAAACTTTACTGCTTAATTAGCAAAAATGGACCAAGAGAAAGTGACACACAGACACACACACACACACACACACACACACACACACACACACACACACACACATACACACACACACACACACACACACACACACACACACACACACACACACACACACACACACACACACACACACACACACACACACACACACACACTCTTAAGATGAATGAATTCACTGCAGATGTAAACCTGAGGTAACCTCTCAGAGAGGAGCAGTGAGGAGTGACATGCTAGGAGAATTAGCGCCTCTAAAAAGACTATTACTGTTGACACTTCATTAGGTTGAGTTTTAAAAAAAAGAAGCAGAGAATGGAGGATGAGTGTGTGTCAGTGTGCACACAGTGCAGATGACAGCGGCACAGCTGCACAAATGAAGTGCTTCACTTGCCAGAACCTCCAACCCATGACATACAATGACACTTGCTTAAAGTCACCCCATGTTACACATCCTTTCTCCATCATACAAAATATACAGTGTCACACAATAGGATATCATGCAGGCACCCTACCAAATCCATCATAATGTGACAATATTACACAAGCAACATCAGAAAATGTAGGTTTTAGGTTCAAAGGGGTTGCTTGTATGTCATTAACAAAAAGCTAAAATACCTCTTAAATGAACATGCCCAAACACAATTGTCAAAAATTAAAGATACACAAGAAGAAATAGTTTAAATAAGTTGACTACAGAATAAATGAATAATATTAATAATATTAAAAGCAATAATTGGGTCATTATGCAAGCAGCATCAATTATTCCTGTAAGAAATGCTGATGGGGCACTGCTACGTGGCTTCAGTAAAAGCACTGTGACCTTAGAAGACCCAGGACACATTTTAAATACAGCGGACAAATGATCACTCAACTTGCAGTTCAATAATCAATAAGGGCCACTGATGAATAAAAACACTTTCTTTGGCTGGGAGGTTTGCTGCATTGTTAATAGATGCACAGGGGGAAAATACAAGCATTTAACCTAATGAAAGTCTCGTTTGACATCTGCAAAACACTATAGTTCAACTACAGTATATGCTTTGCAGGAGGTTTGAGAGTTGGCTCCTTACACTATCTCTAAACCATTGGTTGGTCAAGCCTCCAACCTGCAAGGTCAAATCGATTCTCAGTAGATGTTCTAAAGACCAAAAGTAAAAACTCTACTTGAAAGAGTTTGTCTTCCTGTGAAGGGCTTTTGCTCCGAATCATTTGACACTGATGCTTGCCTTTTCCCATCACTGTGATCACACATGACTTGCAGGGTTTGGGATACAAGCACACACCTCTTTACAACAATAATTAATTATGTAAAGAAAAGGGAAAACTTACAGTAAATTATTATTACCAAAGAAATACCTTTACTTCTTGAGAGTATGATCATTTCAAATTGTCCTTATATTGTCACAAATTATAAAAGGACCAAGTCCAGGGATAGAGGAAGTAATGTGTTAACACAATATGCCAGTTCTAGTCTCTTAGAGACAGAGGGAACTGAACTGAACTGAACTGATTGACCCCAGCGCTTTGTGCCCAGTTATTGGCCAATGATGTACTGTATGTTGGTGTGTGCAGGTGTGAGGTAGATATTGTGTGTCTCTGTGAGGCAGACAAGAGAGTGAGGATCTTGTCTAGTCAAATTGAGTCCACACATCATTTTAGTATCATATATCAGCAGCTATAAAGAGAAAAGAGGAGCAGACGAGAGGAGGGGGAGACCATAATGGAAAAGTAATCAGGTTGGGGCACGATTAGGTAATGAACTGATAACTCTTTGAAGCTGCGATAATACAATATGATTACAGAACTCTTACTGCTCTACTGAAGCATGTATAGAGGGATATTTTACACATCCAAACTAATCTATCTGTCCTCAGGACATTTCGCCACAATGGGCCGAAACTGTACGATAGGAAAATCAATATGATTAACAAGGTTGCAAGAATAGATTACTTTTATTTGATAGATTAAAGTTTTGAAGGATTACAATTTAAACCGACACATACACTGTGCACTGTTTGTGTTGGTTTAAATTGTAATCATTACATTGACCCTTTGTTATTGATGGATACCGTCTGTATGGGGGACAAAGACAAGATGTCTACGATGCATTACCTTGCAATGTCTCATCCAAACGTACAGCATTCTTTATCTTGTATGGGTGTCCTGTCCTTTTCTGTCCCGTCTCTACCCTCACCCTCTTGCCTAGCCCTGTCTTGACTTATCTTGTCTCACCAAGTTATATCTTTTCCTTTCATTGGTTTCATTCAATTGTACAGCTATTCCCTGGAGCCTCCGAACATCAGCTTAAATTTAAGTGTATCTGAAATAGAAGGAAATAGAACGCCTAAAATTGACTGATTCTAATTAGGAAACCATTTCTTTACTTGGGAACTTAGTTAAGGATGGAACTTTCCTATAGTTTTCAGTGCTGTCATAGAGATAGGGCTGCTTATATGACAAAGACATTGTTATGATAAGAGTGTAGTCCTTGGGCTACAGGTACTCTCATGAATATGTGTTTGAAGCCTCAGGTTAGCATGAGCTGCACTTGTTTAGTCTGCCAACATTACATTTAATTGAACCTGACATGTACTCATGCTATTCTGAGGTAAAAAAATCAGAACATTACTCAGGCTTGCAGGTTTTTCCCACTGTCTTCTACACTGTGTGTATTTAGTTTGATCCCATTGAAATGAAGTCCTGTTAGACACGCACGCCTGACCTTGGGAAACCTACAAGAATTCAAATGAAGTTCAAACTAATATGCTAGATGTGTGAATAGTATATATTAGAAATTGAATAATAGGAAAATGTGGCGATCTTATGCATCCAGTTGTTTGGGTTTTTTCTTCAAACCACACTTATAAAAGCTTGTTAAATGTGAGAATGTGCTGCTTTTCTTTTGTTTAATACCATTGTAGTGAATAATTAATGGCTATGGATAGTTGTAAAAAAGCACTCTGAAGATGTTATTTGGGTTCTACTATGAACTTGTGATGGCCGTTTTATACTCTTTACATATAATCCAAAAACTATTCAAAAAAATAATTAAGACATTAGCTGAGAGCTTAAATAATGGTCAGTTCCAGGCCAAGTGTCAAGTATTATACTTTACATTTATACTTACTGCAAAGAAAATTGTGGAGGTCTGTAGAATTGAAATGAATATCCACTTTCTTCCAATGAAAGTGGTTTGGCCCTGAGAGGATTGCCCTTTCCAGAGCTCACATCTAATACTACTTTTTGTTTAAATTAAGAAAGCTTTTGGAAGGTTTTCCAGCAGAAAAATACTAAAGTTTCTTGTCTGTTCACAAAATGACTGTAAGAGAACCTCCTTTGAGTTCAGTCTGTCTATTAAGTGTTTTGAATGATGGGGCCAATAGGACCAAGGAGCTGAGCTTGAGTCTCAGAATGTGTTATGATGGACACAAGCAGACGTTTTACTAACCGAGATACAGGCACACACACACACACACACACACACACACACACACACACACACACACACACACACACACACACACACACACACACACACACACACACACACACACACACACACACACACACACACACACACACACACACACACAATGCTCCGTGTTACCTCCTGGCCACGCTGAAAAAACTGATTTAATGCTTCTGAGATCAAACTCTTTTTTTTCTTCCAAGTCTTTCATCCTCCCTTTCTAGGTCTCTCTCTCTCTGCTCTCATTCCTTAGCTTTCCACCTTTGGGGTTTTGTGTTTTAAAAATGGTGTCGAAAGCTTGGGGGCTGAAAGGTGAAGGGATTCTACTCTTGGTAAATTGTCCATGAAGGACAGTCTGAGTGCAATAGATAGATGGAGGACGAAGAGAGAGAGAGAGAACATGAGAGATAGAGTAGGAGTGGGAGTACAGAAAATGGAAAGAATAAAGGGTAAAGAAAAGGAAAAGGTACAATGGGTTTGTTGTGGAAAAAAAGGGATTGAATTAGAGAAAACAGAAGAAAGAAAAGGTCGAGAGGTGTGACTCGAAGTAAAGAAAATAGTGTCAGAGGTGAGAGGTAAGAAAATGAGACAAGCAAGCTGTGGCTGCAAGTGACATCTCTACTTTGTCAAACTTTGCTTCTTGCTGCCTTCAAGGTCCAGACATAAAATGGTGCGAATCTGGAGGTAAAACAGGCAATTTAGAGCCCCTGGGACAAAGAAGAGTAATTGCAGAAACTATTTGACTCAGAAAGTTTGAACGTGAAACAGACTGATTCAGATAACCTCACCAATACAACTTTAGAGAGAAGGACTCTGAAATATGTACGAACTTTGGTTTGCCCAACAGCATTAAAAAAAAAGTTTGAGACCGATGCATTTGGGTATTCTGTGATCAAATACTACACTTAAGACAGAACATCTTTTAAGATTGCATAGTGTGCCCTCTATTGGCAGATACCCACCTACAGTTCCCTCAAATTAATGCACTTGTATTTCCTCCTTTCTTCCATTCTTAAATGATTGCCTTTCTTGAAAAGTACATTCCTGATGGTCACTGATAAAACAAATAAATAAATACAAATCTTTCATACCAATTTATAACAATGTTTTACGGTTGATGTTACACGCTTAAAGCAATTCGTCACTCTTTATTTCACTTTAAAGAAAGAATGAGTTCTCTCACCTGAAATAAATCTGGCCAAATATATAAATATCCTTTTCATATGTCAACACTGAATGTTGTATGTGTCTAAATCCTTTAAAGCATTCTTCTTGCAGTTTGTTCACATTTATTTTCCTATGGCATGTTTACCAAAAACATTAAATATATAGAATATACTTTTAGCCAGCTTTGTCACTAAGCCATATGGTATTATGGCTTTACCCAACTCGAGGATGCTCTACTATAACACACTATACAAAGCGGATAAAATACTGGTTGAAACATGTACATTTTCTCCTGAAATCCCATTTTACAAGTGGTGCTAGAGTTCATTTAAACATGCAAGCCTTATCTTTGATAGAGACAAATGATGTTTGGAGAAATAATGTATAAATGAATGCTTTTGACACCACCTCTGAAGGGGGACATCAGTGTACACGTCTCTGACAGCAAACCTGGCAGGAAGCAGGATGATCAGAGTGCAGACACCAGAGCTGGCAACTGCAGCCTGCAAGAAGAGAAGTATTGGTGATGGAAAGCATCCATTAACTTTTAATATCCTGACCAAACGATGCAGAAATAGTACCATAACATAGGCATAGCTGACAGAAAACAATTAACTAGAATGTCGTTTAGTTCCTGCACCACAATTATTGAAGTTATATTTCTGTATCTCCAGGTTCCTTTAGCATGCAACATGATTTACAGAATAAAGAATGACCAATACTGATACGAAGGATGCTGAGAGATAACAGAACGTGGAATAAGCCGTCATGCACTAGAGAGACAAGGGAACGCTGATACAATCTTCCCCACTCCTATCTTCTCCATATATTTACTGCATTTGGTTCCATGAGATATATTTGTCTTTTCACCGAAACGTGTCGGACTTTATTCAAAGCTGGAATAGATTTTGCGAAATCACAAAGGAGTAGGAAGCTATGTTCTAACACTTCTTGCATTTTAGAACAGAACTGCAACCAGTACCTCTGTCTCACATTCTAAAAATACACAAATGAAAATACCAACATTTAGGATGGATATAATTTATGGGGGGCTGAATTCCATTCAGCTCCTAGTTTCAGGGTTGTGGTACTGTGCATGCTGCGTCACTGTCAGAATATTATGCCTGTGAACTCTGTGAAAACATCTGTCTGTAGTCTTTAGGTCATTACATGTCTGTGCAAAAGAAGAAACCGCAGAATGTGCACTCAAACAGGCCAGTTTTGCCCAATCCCATCCCAACTTCTGTTTACCTCGCTCACTCACTATATTGGAATTGTGTGTTACTTTCCATGCCAACCGAATATTTGCTACCCCTGCTGCTTCATATTAAAAGCACTGTCGTCCCATTGTTTTGCCACAGGAAATGCAAAGCCCTTGTCACTGAGGATAAAGCTGTGTGGGTGCCACCAATCACTATAAATGCAAAGTCACTTTCATTCTTTCTCTTTCAGGTTATCACTTTTAAACATTGCAGGAAAGTAATGGAACAAGAAGGGACACCCGCAGTGACCTGTTGTGTAGAGCGCTTCAGGCTACAGAATAAGAACCAGCACACATCCAACTCCTGTCAAGATAAACAACTTTCTTTACTGTTTGATGCAGTGTGCACAACAGGAGCACAGCATGGGATCAGATCTGTGACAAAACACTCATGCCATTGAGCAAGAGTGTCCACAACAATTAGGATTCATATCTCTATTATAACATACTAAAATATTAACTTAAAGCGACAGTAATTTCCCTTGATATTTTACAAATTACTTAACTTACCTCGACTAAAATTGTTCTGAATAAGCTTCACTAGATGAAAGTTACTCAAAACCTGGTCTATATTGTTTTGAGGAGTGGAGGGAAAACTGGGTTGGCCTGTTTTGATTTCTTTGAACTAATCACAATGTCTTGGGTGGCGCTAAGCCCAGGAAGCCGCAAACTAGTACAATTTGGTGCCGACCATGGACCTATTAAAAAAGGTGCAGACGAACACCATTAATGGTGTGCACACGTACGTGTGCACAGCAAGATAGTCAGCTGGATACTATCATGGACCTATTATAACAAGATACTGTCACTAACAGACACATGCACTTTCTGTTGTCTCCTGTTCTAAGCGAAGCATAAACGGTAGGCTCGACTCCATTGTTCCAATAAAACAATGTTTTGTTGTTTTACCATGTTTAAAATGTATACATTTAGAATATCTTACTTGGGATGACATTAAGCTGCATTTAGTCTCTGCATGTTCATGTTCCTTAAGCAAAATCAAAAAAGTGAGCATAACTAACAATGCCAGATGGATAAGCATGTTTATTTTCCTATGGAATTGGTCAAGAAACCAGCAGATTGAAAAGAAACCTTGTCTGATCTCTGCTGTTAAGTAATGACTGTAAACTAGAACATGGAGGGGAGGGCAGTGACTCTCCCCCCCCCCCCCCCCCCCCCACACACACACACACAAACACACGGATGATCATACACATGCTCGTGGTCACACACAGACACAGACACATACACACACACACACACACACACACACACACACACACACACACACACACACACACACACACACACACACACACACACACACACACACACACACACACACACACACACACACACACACACATATTTTCTCACAAACAAGCACCAAGGCCGGCTGCACACAAATGTCCACCTCCTGGGTCAGTGGATTTTGATGGAGAGTCTGGTCATGGTGGACTGGAGGAGGGGACTCCAGATTAAGGCATGAGGTTGCTCCTCGCTGTGGGTGGCCCAGAAGAAGCCTCCAGTTATTTTATTAGCCAGACCGAAACACTGCGGGAAGCTCTCTAATACCACCAGTGATTTACACATACGCTGGGACACACACACACACACACACACACACACACACACACACACACACACACACACACACACACACACACACACACACACACACACACACACACACACAGAGCCTTCCTGACAGCCCTCCCTGGGTGTGTTCCTTGCAGGGCTACACAGAGATTGGCCATTATTTTACATCAGCGAGGCTGGCAAAGTTTAAAGAGAGTTGTTACAGTTATTTTCTCATAAAAAAACTCCCTCTTGCACTGCGATGTGGATGAGTGTGTGGTTTTATTATGCATTTTGTGTACTTGCGTTGTCTGCATGCGTGTGTGTATGTTTCTGTGTGTGTGTGTGTGTGTGTGTGTGTGTGTGTGTGTACATGTAACTTCAAACAGGATAGTGAGTCAGTAGAACAATGTCCCTTGGGCAACCTAAACGACAGACAAAAAAATCACTATTAGATCATGTCACCTGATTGTTGATTTGAAGTGACTATTCAACCTTTACAGTTATGTAACAGTTAAGAAAACGCTGAATTTATTCAAAATATTTGGCTTAAAGTCCCGCTTGATCCTTTGGTGTTGGTTCTGCAAACATGTAGGAACAATAGTTTACAGAATATTAAATATTTCTGAGCATGCCGCAACAGCAAACGAGACCATCAGTGCAAAGAATGCTATTTCTATATAGTTTTTCATAATGCCTTTGTCATGGGTAAGCTTACCCAGGGAACAGCTGGCGTAGTAGAAACCCTACTGCTTTTGTTCAAAGGGGGTGCAAGAATTAACGCACAAACAAAAGTTCCTCGAAGCACCTTGAGTTTAAAGCCAAGTTATGGACAGAAATAAACAAACATTTTATCAATCACCAAACACCACAGTGATTTAACCTACAGTGGTTTTTGAAAATGTTTAAAATGTTTCGTCCTCAACCCTGGAAGGTCCTTTCAAGGGAATATTCACTGTTTCCCAGCTGAAAACAATGCTGTATAAGCTGCACAGACATCAAAATTGTTTAGTCAACCATGACACTCAAAAAGGTACAGTGTGTAGAATTAAGAAGCATTTTTAAAGAACAGCTGTAGAACATCTCACCGCTAGATGCCCCGCAATACTCTGATATTACACACTGTACCTCGAAATATCTTACAAGATTGAAATAGTTACTTAACACAGACCACTCAACATACAAACAAATGGATTTGAGAGATGCACTATTTTGAATGATCTGCAGTGTTGAAACAAGCTCAGTCAACTTCTACTACTTCTATCGTCAATTATTTTAATGGTTCACATTATATCTTTCAAGTCTACCTAAGCGGATCCAGAGTTATCATAAGTCTAGAGATTTCAAAATACTTCTTCTGAGCAGCGTTACTTATCTGATGCCAAAGGCTTGGAGACGTGTCAAATGTAGTCAGACACACCAGCCTTTCCTTTGCACCTCTTATCCTCACAGGCAGACCTTTCCCAAAAGAACCTCATACCACAGCCCGATTTATCTCCGTTTTATTTTCTCCTGTATTATCATTTTCTTTTTTTTTTGTGACCCAGTTGCCAAGGTTATCTGACCTGCATATCAAGTCCGCCAGCCTCAAATCATTTCAACCTTGATATTTTATGCTACAGGGATATATATTTAGTGCTGTTGATATTCAGGCTTCGTTCACATGGCATGACTGCATGGTTTCATCCTCATCTCACTCAATTACCACAACAACAAGCACCAAGAGCCAGTAAAGTCACAGACAGTGGGGGCCCCTTGAATTTGTTTTCTCATGCATGAGTCTTATTCAATATCAATCCCATTCAATATTGATAACTCATTAAATGCTCGTTGCCTTCGATAAATGATTGAATAATGTGAGTGAGCTCAATTTCTTCCAGTTGCTCATGCGTGAGACGGGTTCAATGTGATCGATAACCCATTGTCCTGAAATCCCCAACAGACGTCCACCGCTTGAAAGAAAGGACCTTCAAAACATCTTTACCTTCATGAGTGTCTGATGGTTTCAATCGGACAACGTATTTATCATGGCAATGCAACTGAGGTGGGTCAGGAGTCAAGACATGTGATTGGTGTCACTGTGTAGATTTTGAAGGGCGAATAACATGTTGAATCCCTACTTTGTAAAGGTTAGAAGACGGTCATTGTCATTGCTACAATAATTAACACACAAGGCCATGGAACCGTTATGGTCATGGGTTAAAACAGGATTGTATGTTTAAAACAGGAAATGAAATGTCGTCTCCTGTGTGAATGAGAACAATGTTTTGTTGAGCCATCCGTCATACGGACCTCCTCCAGCAAACGTTGTCACTCCTGTCCAAAAATGACTACAGCCGCTAGAGGGCTTTGTCACTTAAATGGTAGCATATGTCATTTTGAGACACTGGCTGAAATGACTGTTGCGGTCATCATTCTTGGGAGGGGAGTCAACTTCCTACAGACATTTTATATCAAAAGTATACCAAATGAGCCACTGTATAATGCCAACATGATCAAGTTAGCCATAAGGCCCATCCCCCATCAACTAGCTAAGCTAGCTAAGGAGCATATAAATACAGGCTTTCTTTAGAGGATTTACAGTACAGAAATTAAAATGCACATAAAAACCAAAGGCAGCCATCAGTGCGACTGCAAATCAGTGGGCAGTGCATTGTGAGCATGGGGCTCTTCCTATCATGGTGCACTTGGAGAACTCTGACATTTATATTTTGCTGCATGTGCACTTTTGTGTATGTATGAGATCAGCGCATATAGAATAATTTAAATTTTTACAAGGAAGAAGCCTTTTTTCTCAATGTATTTCTTTGGGTTAATACCACACAGATTAAACACTGGGAAAGCCACTACATCGGACCACAATTTGTGGCAGACGAGGCCACAGTGCAGACGTCTAAATCTGCCTCTGTTACAGGGGAAGGCTGGGCTACCCAAAGCCTCCTTGATACACGGCCAGACGGCTTTAGCGACTAAGTGCACCTCAACCCAGGGGAATTAGAGAAGGAAGAAGCCCTGAAGAATAATTCTGGCAGGTTCTGAATTATTGTCTTTTCCCAGCTGGCGCCCTTTGCTTCTCCCTTGTCTCCCCCTGTGGCTGTGAATACAGCCAAATCCACCTCGCTCCGCCTGGCTGCTTGGTATATTTCATCCGTGGAGAAAAAGCCTTGTAGAGGTTTAACGAAATTCTTGGTCAGAAATAAGGCTAGTGTCAGGCAAAGAAGATGTGATTGTAATAACAGTATTAACAAAAGACGCCGCAAGATACGCATCAATCTATAGGATCTGCTTGTTCCTGTTCCACTTTATCATATGTTCTGTCCTGTGTTCTGAATTACAGTTTACAGGGATAAAGAACAGCCCAACAGATCAACGAGAGGGAGGTTTGATTTTCACATCTCCAATCAGCAGGGTCTGTAATTTGAGCAACATTTTGAAAGCCTCAGCAAGGCTTCCATCAACTCTCACCAGAGAAACTAACCTGCATCGGCCCTCACAATCAAAATACCAAATGCCCATTGATTCAACTGTGCCCAAGAGATAAATTATTTAATCTCACCCCAGGCTCTACGTCTGCTTTACAAGAGGCACTCTCCTAGATAAACTTTTTAATTTGCACTCCTGTGCAGGCACTATAGACGTATCTGGAAAAGCTCCTTTGAATGTTTTATTCCTTCTCTATTGCAAATGATAAAGAGGTTTCTAATTCAAATAGCCTCGGAGGTGACCAAAACAGGCTGTGAGCATTTGTACCTGTGTGCATCCCTACTTGTGTCCAAATGCAAGAAAGTGCATGTTGTCACAGAGTACCGACTCAGCTGCGCCCCTTCCTTATTCATGCATTCTCTCCCTTTTTATATGCAGCGCAGAGACGTGACATGAAAAAAAAGCAATCCTAATTGGAGACTGCTTTCTATGCAGGTTCCGTTCCGCATTGCCACATTGGGAATTCGCAGAAAATAATAATAAGCGGCGAAAAGTAAAAGGGAGGCGTGCTTGCATGCATACCACGAAGCAAGTGAAAGAAAATGAGGGGCTTGGATTGAGGAAGGCAGAGTGAGTGAGAGAGAGCGAGAGAGAGAGAGAGAGAGAGAGAGAGAGAGAGAAACGAAGATAGAAGACGTGATTATGGCTAAACTGTCCCCTTCCATTTTCGATCCGAATGATTCCATTATCTTGACATAATCCATCCAAGATCTGCTTATTCTCCATTCCGGCTCTGAGAAATTTCACAGTGAAAGACCCGGCTTCTGTCACTGCATCTCAATCAGGTCACTGTCTTACTTCTCAAGGGCGAGCGTGCACGGCTCACACAAATAATGATAAAAGGCCAACTGCATGCAAACGTGCAGCTTGACCGCTACTTGAGGTTATTGATTATACAACTCCTTAGTTTGCACATCCTTGCATGTGTATTCTCCTCTACCTTCTCCATGCACAAACCCATATCCCCACCCGGCATTCCCTTACCCCTCTATCTTACACACCTTTAGGAAGTTGGCTGTCAATGGGATTGCTTGGAGCCGGGGTCATACTGCGCCTCTGAATGGGAATTGAGCTTAAGGGCCGGCTAAGGTAACGGATTGGTCTATGCAGCTTAGCTTGGGCCAGGTGCTTGGTCAGATATTGGAAGAGATTTTTAATGTGGTTTGCATGCATGAGAACAGCAAACCCATCCATCCAGAAGATGACACTGTCTGGCATGGAGAAAAGGGCAGAAAAACAAAAAGAAAATGGTTGAGAGGAGGGGAGGGTGAATAGTGAAAGGCAAATTTTACAAATGACTGGAGGGAAATAAGAAGAAGAAGAAGAAGAAAAAACAGAGCGACTGGCATGGTTTGAAATGAAACAGAGAGACAGGGATGAAGGGGTAAAAAGAGGGAGAGGGCCCGAAAGAAAGAAAATGGAATGAGGCATAGAAGGGAAGGATCGGAATGTGAATAAGGCATGCAGCGGAAAAGGAAGAAAGAATATAAGGGGAGGAAGATTGAAGAAGCGTGTGGTTTAAAAATGAAACACAATGAAAGAATTTCACCAGAGGCATGGATTGTCTATCCAGAACATTTCTTTTTCAGCGCCATCAAAGGGTGGCAGAACTTGCCAATGCTGCGCTTTTTATCTCTCCATTCTCCAACTCTGTTTCCCCACATCTTTTTTTTTGTTTCGCTCCGAGAGACCTCTAAAATGATTGACATTCAAGCGGTTGACCTCGTTGAAGTCTTCTTATTCTATTATTTTTCCTTCTATTCCATTATGCTAGCTTTGTTGTCTCGCACAGGCAATATCGAGTAAGCTCTGTTATGAAATTGCACTGATCTGGGACAAAGATTAATCTCCTTATCTCTTGTTATGAACCTGGGCCTAAGGGTGTGCACATTATTAGCTTTTAGACATCTGTGGATTAAAACTGCTGCACCAGATATGACTTCCCACCACAGACAAAGACTATGTGATATATATTTGGTTCCACGTGAGTAAGAGATGGTGGTCTTTTCTGCAAAGACCATCAATCAAATTAGCAGCAGCAGAAAAGGCAATCAAACAAGTAGTTTATTTTTAATGGTAGTCTCTTGATTTGAGAGGTTTGATGACTTTGATGAGGCACAACTGTCTCGTGGAGTTGTCATTGGCGTGCCTCTTTGTGATTGGCTGTATCAAACATCCACCAGCTGATTTATGTGTTGAACTCGCTAGCAGTGCCAACATTACCGCAGTGGCAGACTCACTTTCACTGAGTGTTTGAAAGCACAGATGGTTGAATTGATCACAGTCTGCAATCATCCCTTCTGACAGATGAAGGTGTGTAAATGTTATTGGGTGGCAAAACACACATCGGTAATTTGTAAAAAGTCTTGCAGAGAAAAAATATAAAATGCTGCTTTAAGCCAGCATTACCATTCAGAATTAGCTTGGTGTGATCAAAATGAATTTATGTTCAATCTATTAGATCAAACATGCTCATCACAATTTTCCATAGCCAAAGATGATGACTTCAAATTGCTTATTTTGTCCGACCAGCAGTTCAAAACTTAATAGTATGAATAGTGTTAGCAATAAAGACAGGGAAAATCAGCATTTCAAATCAGCATGTTTTGTGTTTAGGAAATGACTCAAAATGTTGATAGATCACCAAAAGTGTTGCAAATTAAATATCTTCCCTCAAATTATTAATACATAATTTTATCCTTTCAGCCATATAATGAAACAGGTGAATATCCATACATATGGTTAGACTTGGCACATTTCCAGATCACATTTTTAAACATCTAGATGAAGAATTTCAATGAATACATTTCCACAGTGATTAGATTCTACGGAATACACTGGACATGTTTCTTGACCAAAACTGTACAAAACTGTACACTTTAGCATCATTGGAAGCCACAGTGTGGCAGCTTGTTTATTCCCAATTACGACCTGAATTAGCATATACTTTGACTACAATAGGTACGACACCTTGAACATGAGATGCAGACTGCATGCTAATCCTTAACCCAATCCCAATACATCTTTCACCAATTTTAACCGTGAGATTTATCCTACCTTCTTACTTCACAGCCTCAAGTTCATGTAGTCCATCGAGCCCCAAGGCCTGTCAGTCAACTTGATGTGCTGTCTACCATGAAGAAGCATCTATCCCTGCAGCTGAAGTAAGCAGCGCCCATAAAGCCACCTGAGTTGTTGAGGTAGCAGATGGTGAACAAAAGCAATCGGCAATAAAAGCAGGGATGTAAATGTTGACTAGTGTTGCAGCATCTATAAAAAAAATACTCACCTATGGAAAACTGTTATACACCCAGAAATGTTGTAAACATTAGATAAAAGGACTATTGAAATGGGTGATTTGGGTTTAAGGAGGCATGCCAAGTCTAGTCAATTGTGTTTATGTAGCCCAATATCACAAATAACAATTTGCCTTTGGGGGCTTTATAATCTGTGCAGCATACGACACTCGCTGTCCTCATATCCTCCACAAAAACGGCTTTAACAGGAAACACAGTGGAAGTAACTTCAGGAAAAGCACCCGAGGAGTGATACATCTCCAAGGATGGACAGACATTTATATGATGTTCTGTAGGAAATAGACCAACAGAAAATCCCCAGATGAACACGTTTCATGACAAAAACATCATGTACGTATATTAAAATAAATATAAATCCTAAAGCATCAAACGTCCTAATCCAAGGATTCTGTACTACGTTTACTCGTGCATCTATGTGCATCTATTTAATTTTTCAAGATTAAAAAGGAAAGTTAATGACACTTTTACAATCGCAGAATTTTATTTTAAAGTTTGACGTCTTCTAGTTTATATCGTTGGTACATTGTTTCCTCTTGTCCTCTCCATCTCTCTTTCAAGTAATAATATTCTCCCAACGCCTCTGTAGTCACAGGGGGCACATAACTCCTCTAGGGGCTCACAGATAGTGAAACCACCACCTCTGTCCAAAAGAAAGTGTTCCTTCATCGCTCAGAAAACCCCTCCAAACCCAGAGGCACTTGAGAACATTTTCTCTTTTAAAAAACTTCCCCACACTGACTGCACAGAGAATATAAGCTATCTTTCACTCCCTTTCCATTTCTCTCCTTCCTCGCTTACTATTCCAGTTCTAAACTATTATACTTGTTATGTGTGTGTTCCTGCACTGTTGAGTTAAGCATATATGTCCCTTTTAGTTTAAATTAAATACTGATATTAAAGCCGGCAGCAGCACAAAGTGACTCTCAGTAAATAGTCATCCTCAAAACTTTTTTTTTTTATGTGGTTCGACCTTCACTTTGCAGAATGACGTATTTGCTCTTTTCACATTCATCTGCTATGGGATAATTTTTGTAAGACGTGTATGTAAAATTATTTTGAGACACCAGAACTGGTCTCATAGCCGATCGTGGTCTAAATGTGCAAACTAGTGTGATGTGGAAACTTGCCACCTCCAGTGGAAAGGCAACATACTGTATTTGCATGTTAATTTTTTAAAGGAAGGAGACGGAATAGATATCAGGTTTTATCTGCTAATTATAATGCGTTTTGCTGAAAGAATTAAATGTTTTCATTTGAAATCATGTTGGGAGGGGATCTTTAAGGAAAAACGGATCAACTGCAAAAAGAATTGTGGGAAGGCATATGAGTCTTTATCTACAGAAAAGTCTGAAGAACAGAGAAACTCTCCATTTGCAGTTTCCAACCGGGTGCACATTAGTTCTAGTCAGGGAAGAAACTGGTAAATCAAACACCAGGGTGTTACGCTAGTTTTGCAAAGCTGATCGTGTGTCACACATTTGTATGTTCTTCTATTATGATTTTTCATCAATCATTTCCAAAATGGGGTTCTTTTCAAGGTAAAAGACAAAACTTGGGCTCATGTTTACGCCCTTCATGAACTTTTTGGTGCAGTGTTAAAGGTTAATGTTACAAGGATGTGTACAATGAGAGAGAGAAAGAGAGAGAGAGAGAGAGAGAGAGAGAGAGAGAGAGAGAGAGAGAGAGAGAGAGAGAGAGAGAGAGAGAGAGCGAGAGAGAGAGAGAGAGAGAGAGAGAGAGAGTTGGGAACATTAAATAAATAAATCCCTGGACTCACACTGACTCCACAGAGCCCTGAAATAAAACTTGATTTGTCAAACTAAATTACATTGGCCTCTTACAAGACACTTTCCCCCTTCTGACAGAAGAGGAAGGAACATTCTTGATTATGGGCAAAGAAAAATAAATTGACATTTGAATAATCCTAATCTCTTTCTCAGGGAGCCCAGTGGTGAGCATCTCAGGGGCAAGGCGGCATGAAGATAACACTGCCTCTCATCATTGTTTAAAGTGTTGGGAGCGTTCCTACTCCATCTCCCCATCAAATATGTGCCAGCTAAAACCCCATGGAGCCCTCTCGACCCAAAGACAAATGAAATAGACATTTGACGGGCCCGGGCCACAAGAGAGACATGGATAAAAAGAGGGAGGGATGGGACCATAAATATAGATCGAGAAAAGAAGGGGAATAGGGTCAGAAGAAAATTGTCCTTGTCTGACACAAACAGGGTGAAAAGTTTGTCAGGATTTGTTTGGAAAGTTATAGTAATTATTCCCTCAAAAAGCTTTTAGAGATAATGCTATTGCAGCATTAAAATGTGTGCACCTTGTCCAAGCTTTTCAGTGTGGTTTAAGTGACTCAATGGCCGCTGCTTACAATGAATACATGCATTTTAGAGTAGGCACGCCAAATTGTCTCCATTCCACCATGGATTACTTCTGCGTATTGCCCTTCAAAATGCCAGCAACAGGACACGCACTGGTATATATGCTGCCAAACTGTGGCCACGGGGAAAAAGTGGACAAGCAGACAGTCTGACAGAAGCGAATGCAGAAGCAGTAACTGTGACAGGAAGTGCACCAACAGCCATCACTCAATGCAAAAACAGGCCTCTAATGCTGGGCTTACACTAGAGGACTTTTAAAAGACTTTGAAAAGACTGAAGACTGAAACCCTCTTACATCTAAAGACAATCTACTCACACCTGAAGACAACTAGTCATTAGTTTTCAGTCACAGAGTGAGATTTTGAAAAGACAGGGGTCTCATATTGCAAGACTATAACTAGATTCCTTTTGAGATTAATATAATTTCCGCAAACGCGATTGTGATTATTTAATTAAAAACAAGTTAATTCAATATTCCGAGCGGGGGACTTCCTTTAGTTATTTGACCAGCTTTATTTGCTGATCTCATACCCCAATAACTTTAACTCCTAACCCTGTATTTGAAGGTAGAGTGTTCAGGTTGTGCGGCTGTCAGCCTGGTTCTCCACCGAGGCTTCTATGAAAAAGTATCCGAAATAAGTGCCTCACCAGGCGGACACAGGTCGCGACTAATGCCACTCCTCCTGTGTCGTGCTTGGTGCATGCGAGAGTGTGACAGTGTTTACGTCATTTCGCTTGAGCCAACCCCCTAAGACTAGCGATAATATCAAACATGTTTGATAATGTCGGAACGTCAAGACGGGAAGAAGACCACCATACACCAAACGACTGAGATTACGTGCGCGCGCCACAACTCCAGCACGACTCCCGTGATTCCAGTCCGACATTGGAAGATTGTCTGCGACTGTCAAATCGCGTGAAAAGTCGTGTAGTGTATTAGACGTCTTCAGGTTTATCAGAATGTTAAAATTGAAATTCTAAACAGGACTGCTGTCCTAGCCAAATGTTCAAGGTGTCACATTGGTGGTTCTTGTCAATTAGCAACTGAAATTAAAGAATCAGCCTACATTAGTCCTATAACTTATCTGCTAATTTATAATCTGAACAGTCCTCAATTAATGATTTTGTCTTTAGTAAAAAGTGAAAAACGGCCTTCATAATTTCTCAGAGCCCTGTGTGTTTTTTAAGAAGCTGAAAGTTTCCTCCAGGTGTTATTTCATGACTAATCTTGCCAAAACTCAGCGTTGTCCCACATTTGTCTGAAAATTATTTTATCTTTGGAAATCCATGGAAATTGTAGATTTGGATAAACACATTACTTTAATTATGCTTAATGGAGAGTAGCGTTAGTTCAGGCCAGGATACGGAGTCAAGCCGGCTGTCAAACTCTGCACGTCAGCTGACAGCAAGCTTCCGCTCCCAGCATCCCATTGGCCATCCACTCAAGTGGCGGTCTAATACAACAGTCTTTCAACAAATGCTACCTGTATAAAGGTTATACAGTTCAGTATTTATTGAAACTGTTTTAGAGAGGTGATGTTTGACCTGTTTGGTCATTTAAAGATAAATATGATATAACATTTGTCTTCGTATCAATAACGGACCTATGAGGTTCAAAAAGGGAGGATTTATTGTAGGACTAAGGTGTCACATTGTATTAGTTTTAGCCCTGTGAACACAATAAACTGGTAGCTGAGTTTATTTTTTGCTCTAGAATTTGTTCTGTTTAAGTCCAGTGACAAAGCAGGAAGCACGGGCTGGCAATATGAGTTCTCTTTGAACAGTTTCAGGAGCTTTTTCTTACATAACCATGGGAGTGGCATCACTTTTTTATCATTTTAAAAATGCGGTGACACAACCTCTTTTTTGGTGTTTTTTGAGACTTTTAGAGGGCAGTAATGAGCTCTATCTGCAGCTGCATGACTCTTGACCTATTCTCCTCAGAAGAAAACACAGATGTCATGTAATAAGATGTGTTACTTTTTACTCTCTCTGTCTCTCCATCCCTCACCTTCACTCTCTTTATTCGCTTCCTTTCTAGCATGCTTATCCCAGTGTTCGTAGCTCTTCCCTCTATGTGGAGCCAGACGTCCCTGTCTCTCAGCAGTACCATCCGAATGCGCCTCTCCATTCCTCTTTTCACTCGATGAAGCGGAATCCACTGACAGTTCGCCATAAAAGAGAAATCCAATCAGCCAACCCACCTGCACAATGGGAGATATAAACGCAGCCCTTAAAGAGGTATAGGTACAGACACAGACAGAAATGTCTCCGGGGAATACTATTATATTTTAATGGCTGCATAAAAAAAGTTAGTATCCTTTTCATCGTATCAAACCAACAAACCATCTTCATATAGTTGTGTAAAACTAATACATAAAGATGTGTTGATGGATTATTGAGTGGCACTCAAGCTGTTAATGCACACAGAAAGGGAATCGTGACATGCATGAATGTACTTACAGTCAGGAACACACTTCTTTTCTGAGAGTTGGCTGAGGAGAACGACCCAAATCTCTTGTCTGTGTGTTAACTATGGAGCTAGAGCTGGCGCAGCACAACATCTTATTAATGTCTGCAACGGCTCACTCAATTATGCGTACAAGCATTCTGACTAAGTAACATGTTATATTTAGTTTGTTTAAGAAATGTCAAAGCTATGTGCTATGTGAAGCCGGATTTTAGTTTGTGTACATATTTTTGAAAAAAAGGTGATACAACTTATTTATTAGTGGGCTTTGGAGGTGCTTGTAGATACAGTTTTGGACTGTAAAAAAAGCCAGGCTAGCTGTTTCCCACTGCTATAAGTCTTAAAGCTGAGCTATGCTAATTGACCCATAGCTTTAGCGAGATATTTAATACAAAGACTAGAGAGTGGAATCTTCCTATATAGCTCTTGGAAAATAAAGTGTATGAGCATATTTCTTTCTCAAGTGTAATTGTTCATATTATGTTAATGGTAGAATTGTCCCTGTTTGCTTCCACGGTTGTGTCAAAACTGTATTAAAGCAGCTACAAGTAACATTTAAATATCTTTTAAACAGCCTCAAGTTTCCTCAGATAATCATAAATTACCTTTAACAGCAGACGAGACCATCAGTGCAAAGAAAGACGTTTTTATATAGTTTTTATTACTGCTTTTGGTCTGGTAGCACACCCAGTCCGATTTTCTGTTCGCTCGTGCAGGCTCTATGGTCACGTATCTGTATTGGTCGCAGATTTCAGTGTGGCGCAGCAGCGCGATTTGAGAAGCCTATCCCTCCAGGTTAGGGAAGGGGAACGGGAGCCTTGTTTGAGACAGTTATTTGTCGTCATAATGACTGATGACGGGGCTGAACCATCAAAGAATAAAAAAGAGAATGCAATGAAGAAAAGCTAAAAAGGAGAGTGATATAGGCTATGGGCGGGACGAGGGCGTTGCCAAGCAACGTGTATA
Source organism: Ammodytes marinus (assembly GCF_949987685.1). Lineage (NCBI taxonomy): Eukaryota > Metazoa > Chordata > Actinopteri > Uranoscopiformes > Ammodytidae > Ammodytes > Ammodytes marinus. Next base: position 10,816,506 of record NC_137218.1, read on the forward strand.
CAATTTCACGGGAGCGAACTAGACTGCAGTGTTTACTCCTAAATGAATGAGCGGTTGGTACTAACACAAAGTGTGCTTTGCTTCACCATCATCAGATTACCATTTTTCATCTGAAATAGTCATTATTTACATCAACAACACAAACACATTACCTCATCGTGATCCATACTAACTGCCGTCTCTCGTTCATTCGCTTTCTGTGAGGACACGTAATCTTTCAGCTCCGTGAGAGAGAGTAGTTAGGTGACACTGCTGTATCAACTCATTGCAATCAGGTGTGTGTGGCACTGACTGGCATTAGTTGATGCAGTGTCACTAACCACTCTCACAGAGCCGAAAAGAGTCCGTGCCCTCACACTTTCAACACACGGACATACACTATATTGCGCCCTTCTCAGTTGACACTTGCACGCCTGGCACGAGCTAGAAAACAGCTTTGCGACAGTGGGCGTCGTAAAAATACTACCGCTTTTGTCCAAAGGGGCCGCCAATGGACCATGTTACTCGTAGTGGCTTTAAGTTGCTACTGCCGACCGAGAATGTGTGTGTGTGTTCGCAAATTGTAAAGAAGACAGCTCCACTGCTGCATTGAATGAAGTCCCCTATTTGAAATGTAGATATCACTCAACGTTTCATGTCCTCTCTTGGCAACTTCTTTAAAAAATAAAATAAAAGTGCACATTTGAAGTAACATGATGAGAAAGTACCTATAAAGTACATTTTCTATTGTGTTTTTGTATTTTTAAAATTACCAGAAAGAGGTCCACGCTCAGTCAATGTAGACCAATAGTCCACTGTTGGCAATATAGGATTGTAAGTGTGTGTGTGTGTGTGTGTGTGTGTGTGTGTGTGTGTGTGTGTGTGTGTGTGTGTGTGTGTGTGTGTGTGACAGAAACAGCAGAGGTGGTTGAGTTATTGTTATTTCATCAACCATGCAACTGCTCACTTAGTGTGCAGTTGAAAAGCAAGATGTCCATATTTGTCTGCTCTTCTTTGTCAGCGGATACATTCACATGTTGCCATGTTGCAACGAGGAATGGAACGAGAAGAAAAAGCCACAGTGAGCGGTTGGATGAAGAGATGAAGGCCACATACTCGGGCTGTGGTTTGTGCAATGCAATCCAGCATAGCATTCTTTTTTTGTTTCCCGATCTCAATATTGACACACACACACAATTCAGGCTTTAAGTATTCCACACACAGTACACAGTACAGCAAACTAGTTGGCTGACAATTTTCAGTTGGAGAAAATAAGTTTGAAGACAGATGAGGGAGAGGGAGAGGAACAGGTACTATCAGATTTAAGAGGGAGGCCAAATTGATTTCTCTGGGACCAATATGAAATGAGACCAGGACATTTTCTCCAAGAGGCAATGCAACTCAATCTGCAGGACAAATCTAGAAATTATTGTTCTTTAATCAGCACCTTCGGGATTTTAAAAAGGATAATAAATGGTTGGTTTTGGGTACAGTCGAAAGTTGCTAAGATTTGACATAAAGATCAGGCAAGATTTCAATGCACTTGAGGGTAAGAATCCATCAATTCTTTCAATTTTTTTCAATTTCTGTTTCTGAAAGATACACAGACTCAAACTGTGAAACGGAACAATTTGAGGGACCTTATCCATTCTGGCTCCAGCAGTACGATGCATAATGACTGCCTCCACTCATTACTCATTCCACTCTGACTCGCATATTTTTTTATTATTATTCTCCGATAGTCTGATCCCAATTTGAACCACTCGAGCTAATTAAACCAAGTTTCACAGTTTTTGCTTAATGCTTACAAAGGCATTAATTGGCACCCTGCACTTTACAACTCTCCCTCCCATCTCCCACCTGTTTGTATTCAAATCTGTGCTCATCTCAGTTTCGCTGTTCACAAGTCAGCACTTTGCCTCGTCTTTTAAAAGTTTCAGACCTCGTTTTCTGTCCTCTCATCCTCTTTTTTTTCTCCACCCCCCCCCCCCCCCCCCAACACACACATGAATAATAAATGGAGCATCGTGGGGATTGCTCTTTCAGATGAGCAGCTGCGTTTTGTGAGTCAAATGGCCCAAATTTCACTAAACATGTATAGAGTCAGTGGGAAAAGTTTTGAGGAAGATTAGTTCTGGATGGGGGCATTTGGGGGCCTTGTACATCCTGGCAAGAGCATTCAAAACAACATGTCATCTTTTAGTGCTAGCGAATAATAAATTGGACACATATTACAAGGCTGGGTGAAAATACATTTACAATTTTATTTCATTTTGGTGTAAAGTTATGTTCAAATTGTGTCATTGTTTTATGCAATGCTTAGTGAAACAAAGCAAATATTCATAATTTTTAAATTATGAATATTTTAAATAAGTGGGGGTTGGATCAGTCTTACAAAAATGCTGCATGACACTCTCCACACAAAATAGATTCAAAGGACACCACCACTGCCATTTGAATGTGAGGTACAAATCCTTTAGATATATGTTGGGTTGTTTTAGACCACGGCCCATATCACCCTATCTAATCTAATGGTAAAGTTTGTTTCATTGAACCTCAATTGGACTATTTTAAATGTCATGTTTGCCATATTATGATACATAATAAATATTGGAAACAAGATCAGTCTTAATATATTGTTGTACTGATAAAAAGCTATACTATATACTAAAAACTAGTCTTTGCAAATATTTTCACTCTTTTCAACCTCTTGTCTCTCTCCCCGTCTCGACTTCAGAAGGAACAGTTAGCGCCGCTGTAACTTCAAGGATACAGTGGACTCTCTTTGTGCCAGGAGCTGAGGCTGTTTGAGGAGACATAAACTGCTAAATAGATCCGGTCATTATTGCCGAGGATTATAGCAGAACATCGGGCTTTGTCCTCTCAATAATTAGATGAGGGAAAGGCTATAGATTTCAGACCCTTCTGGATGTAAATCTTTGATCCCAGTGACTGTAGTTCATTTGTATTCAGTAGTAGGTATTTTTAGATGTGTCTTCAAAAAAATTAATTAATTTTTACATACTGAATGGGTGCAGTCTATACAATGAACATTGCGGGTCCATTTGTCATGTAGAGTGTTTTGTAAAATTAGAACTGATATAAGTCTGGCTGTTTTACCATACAAAGAGCCAGATCCAAAATGGCAAGGTATTTAAATAAATCAAACCATGTGCGATATGTGAATGTGTGCATGTGTTGCTTAATGGTGAATGAATCATAACCCAATCTGGTGTCAGATTGGTGTGAAACCTTCATAAATTTTGGGTGGCATCACGGTGGAAAAAGTGGCTTGGTACTCAAGGGCTTACATGAAGTCAGTTTGAATAATGACCATTATAAAAGTCACCGTATGGCTTGCACACACACACACACACACACACACACACAAAGTGCATCACAGACACACATTACCTTTACACAAGTACAATTCATGACTTGCATATTTAGGATTGATGTTCTTTCAACATATATCATTGCCCATTTTAAACCACATTAAAGAAAAAAATTGGATAATGCAACTGACTGCTTTTCTAATTAATCATTTGGTTTATAGGATGTAAGCAAACAGTGAAAAAATATCCATCCCACTTTTCCAGAGCCCAAGGTGTTTTTTTGGTTTGGTCAGTCCAACATGTTAAAGCTCCCATATTATACACTTTTCGGTACTATTATACACCATATTATATGGTCTTAGTGGTCCCTAATACGTTTTTCTTTAATTGTTTGCTGAAAAAAACTTTCAGATAATTTATTGTACTATGCTGATGTTCAGCTAATCTCACAATGGCCTATTTTTTAAAAAGAGCTGCAGCTCCCCTCGTAAATATACAATCTCTGAGCTGCTCCCGCCCCCTGTCCGGAAGCGAAGCCAGATACACCTCGCCCTCTGTCTGTCAGGGCCGTGGACCAATAAGAAATAGGGGTGTGGGCTGCACAGTGGAAGCTTCTGGCTTTCCAGTTTGTGAGGTCAGAAAAGGGGAAAATTCTGACTGGAGTATATTGGGGGGGAGGGGTGGGGGTTTCAAAAAGGGGGAGAGTGAGAACAGGAGAGATTGTTATTTTCTTTAATATTTTGGCAGTCTCTAGGCACACCGTGGACCCATGGATATGTTAGAACACATTTAAAAAGTGCATTTAGCATAATATGTGACCTTTAAGATTTTGCATTTACTGTCATAAAAGCATTAGCAAACAACAACTATTCACATTTGAGAGACTGGGAACAGGACAATTGGCCAAGGCCGGTTTGCCCCAAAGGTGGGATGTGCATATACATATTTTTCATTCAACTAATCAATCAATCAATCAATCAACAAATTGATTCAACTGTTTAACTTCAATTATGCCTTTTCAGTTGAAGCCAAGAATTTCTCACAACTACTGTAGCTGATAATGGAAAGAGAAAATGACCAAAGGAGAATGACCTACCAACAAGCTTCAACTAAAGTTCGGAAAAAAAAACTAACACAAATACACCCCTGAGGTGGGGGAAGACGCTACCATGTTTCTGGATCAAAGTCTCAGTTGCATCTGGTAGTTTTGCCTCATGGTTTGACAATAATAAAGTTATGTTGTAATATGCTTCAAATGGCTTCACATGCTCTTAACCCTGTTGAAGTTTTTTTTTTAAAGATGCTCTACACAAAGTGAATGGCAGGCAAGGAATGTGGCTGCCGGCTTCATTGGAAATTCAAAACATGTTCATCTCCATGTGAACTCTCTGAAAACACCTATCTGCTTTTGCTATGTAGGTCATCACCCTTGCCTTGCACGGGGGAAAAATTCTAATGCTCGCCATCGCGCATAGCAAACCAGACTATCCATGCACAATACGGGTTGAGAAGCGTGTCCACCAGTGCATACATTCAATCTCTCAGAAATAGCGATCATAATGGATATATTCACTGAAGTGAAAATGTATGGCAAAGATAAGCTGTAATAGGTTTGTATATATTCTCAGAGTTTTCAAGGTATTAAGGAGTGAATTGAGGAGCGAACACTCCGTGAATCTATCACTCTGGGTTTTTCCCCCAAACAGGGACTCTGTAACCTATCTGATGAAACAAACTCTTTGAGGTTTTCCCTCAGTTGATCAACTCAAAATAAATCTCTCTCCATGCTTTTCATGTCAAGTCTCATCTCACAAACACACACCCACTCATCTGTCCTCTGTCACATTGCAACCCTCACATTGTTTATCATTGCATGCATTAGTTTCTTTTTTTTACACTTTGTAGCTTTTAGCATGCTTCAATTTCACAATGCTTTCTATGCTGCCGTTTGCCTCCTGTCAATGTGATTACTTCTCTCACTAATTAATTAATTTTATACGATGACTGCTTTACTTTATGCAATTAAATGTCTACACATTGGCTTGTTTATTTGCTTCATTGAAGGAGCAGCGCATTATTAAGGCTTATATTTTATTCTTACACAAATAAGCCCTTCGTGGATTGTTTTTAATTGCTTCTCTGTTTTATTATGGTTTACTCGGGTCAATTCATGCAAATCACGATGGAATAAAAAACATTCTGCTAATGTAGCTTTGTTTGTTTGTTTGTTTTGTCGAATATTCGCCTTCGAAACTCTTGCCACCCATCAAGACAAACGTGGATGCGCTTTTGTTTGTGTTGCTCAAAGCATTTAAAACATTACTGTGTCCGTCCCTTTGGATAATTTACAACAACACTGTTCAACAAAAACACAGTAGAGTCTCAATAAAACCCTTTTGGTTTGTGATAGTTTTTTTTAAAGATATTGTTTTGGCATTTTTATGCTTTATTGATAGAGACAGAGGTGAAATGGGGCAGAGAGGGGAGTGACATGCAGAGAACGACCGCGGGCTGGAATCGAACCCGGGTCCGCTGCTGGCCGAGGCCCATGGGGGGGACGCCCTACCAACTGAGCTAAGGGCGCCCCCATTGGTTTGTGATAGTTGAATTGTTTTCCTTTGTTTCAGTTTTTCCAAATCAAGTACAATTTATACCGCTGCAGTTTTCAGCCTCGGACTTCCAATTTGTTTCTGTAAAGTACAGTTTTATGACATGCATAATGAATCCAACAGTGTATACTATACTGGCTTCCCATCATCTTAATGGAAAGGTAGAAAAAAAAACTGTTGTTGTTTTGACTAGAGAAACAAGCATCAAGGTGACTTCAAGAATTTAAATGCAGCAGCTAAATGCCACAACCCTCCTCCCCACACTTTCAGGAAAATGTTGCTGGCTATATATACCAATGACTATCTTTAATTATATCCAGAGTAATTTCTGTTTGGATAAATTATCACACTTGGCAGAGCGGACAGGAGATGGGAAAAAGGGTTTGCTGATAAAGCACCTGACAGAAAGTTTGCCGGCCTGCATCACTGCAGAAAACGAGGAATGAATAGAAAGGTAGATATTGCATTCACGCACAACAGCAGACACAGCATTGAACTGAACTGAATCTGACATCAAAACTGCTTATTGAGCTTGAATATTTAAAGTGTTTGCAATTGTTCCCAATCCAGCATCATGGGGCTGTCCAACAGCTGTAAAAGAAACCTTAGGGGTCATAAGATAATTTACACGATGGGCAAAAGGGAAGCCCTTTTCCAGTGTGGTCACAATTTGTTTAGGTAAAGATTTTAATCAGAAGTTAAATATTAAATTACCTTTTAAGGACTAGAATTAAGAACCTAAATAGATTTGCTCTTTTTCTACAATACATTAATACATTTAAACAAGAGAAAGAAGATTTGGGATTCCGAGAGCTTTAATTATGTAATGTCCTTACCTACTTGGAACCAAATCAAAATGTCCACCGTCAGTACACAAATTTCTCCAGTGTCCCTGTAAAACCCCAACAACACGCACGCACGCGCACACACACACACACACACACACACACACACACACACACCTGCAGGCAACTAACAAAACACAAACTGTCCTAAGCTAACACTGCAGAAACACAGACATATGCACCGGGACCCTGTGTGTCCCCCAAAGCACACTCATTCTGCTTCTGTGTGACTGCAGAATTTAAAGCATATGCACACACACACACACACACACACACACACACACACACACACACACGTAGAAAGTACTCCCATGCAAGTGGAGCGAGTTGGGGTGGCAGCACTCCAGGCCAAACTCCTCCGCCAGTTGTGCTGATGGGGGAGAGTTACTGGAGCAACATCTTGTTCAGATCTAGGCCTCGGGGCAGCGCCACGACAGATTCCACCTGACCGCGTTTCACCTTAGCTCTGCATTTTTTCTAAGATCTCCCCCCCCCCTTACTTCTCATCACACGCAATTGAGGTTTTTGCCCTGAAGCATTTACCAAGGGACTTCGAGTACACACACACACACACACACACACACACACACACACACACACACACACACACACACACACACACACACACACACACACACACACTTTGGCCTGAGTGTTATTTATCATTGGAAACAGTTTTCAACACATTTCATTCAGTCCTTCTAGTTGCAGAGTTTGCTCGTGCTAGGCTAGCGCACGGGATAGGGGTCAGGCAGAGCTGCTACTAAAACAGTCTTACCCACTCCACAGTACACCCGAGGCTAATCAATAATAACGCTAGACTACAGATGTAAATGTCAGTGTTGATAGAATAATGTTAGAAATAAAAAACACCTTGCATATTGCATTTTGAGAGACTTGGTGTGTCTCAGCAGCAGTGTTTATGCGGCAGCGGCGGACTGATACCTAGGTTGCCGGATCTATAATAGGTATTTCACCTGCCGCTGTCATTGCTACAGACGCAGAGTAGCCTACAGTGCATAAAGGAATTTTATTAGCCTATTCAATAAACAAGATATGGCCACGTTTGGAGGACTTAGCGATGCATCTGCTTTTGAAGATGATTATGAGGAATTTGTTGTATCCACCGAACCGTACCTGTACGAGCCGGAATACACTGATGAATAACTGAGAGAGATGGATGCTCAAAGGGCAGAAAGAGAAAGAGCGTCTATAGAGACAGCCCCCGCTGGAGCTGCAGTAGAGGACCGGGACAGAACAACGGGAGTTTGCAATTAGCCCAGCCAGGTACCTGTAGCTATACCATTAGCTAACGTTGTCACTCTCCAAAATGCACGTCATCATCAATCAATGTAGTAGGCTAACATTATGAAAAGGGGCAAACTTTATTAGCTAGTGTAGCCTACCAAAAGTTATTACCCGTTCATCAGTGCCTGTTGGTGCATCTGAAAAGACGGATGGCACCGCATTCGGTTCAGGGATTTCTTATTGTGGGTTTTCTCGAAGTCGTCCGGTCTGAAATGATCGCTACAAATACACCGTTCGCGAACAGTTTCCGCCGGTGTATTGATGTCCAAGCCAGCAGCAACAAGCCACAGTTGCGTCCTTTCTGGATCTCGCACTGGAAATTTGTGGAAACTTTGTGGTGTCCATCTGTAGGGTTTATTTGTACAATTCCTGAATGCACACTGACGCACCATGTTGCCTAGTCGTTCGTTTCAGTTTCTGTCCCATGCTGCTCTGTTTACTTTCTGCTGTAGTGATTCGGTTACATAGCAAAGTAAAATTCCGCTTCTGCTGAGAAAGTAGTCCCTCAAAATGCGATAATTCATGCAATGCGAGGTTGTTTTTATTTCTTCAATGATTCTATCAACACAGGCATTTACATCTGTAGTCTAGCGTTATTATTGATTAGCCTCGGGTGTACTGTGGAGTGGGTAAGACTGTTTTAGTAGCAGCTCTGCTTGACCCCAATCCCGTGCGCTAGCCTAGCACAAGCAAACTCTGCAACTAGAAGGACTGAATGAAATGTGTTGAAAACTGTCTCCAATGATAAATAAAACTCAGGCTAACTTGGGAATCAGGCCCTATGTCCAAAATTCCAAACTATCCCTTTAAGTTATAACATTTCCACCGTTCAGCATTTTTTGTCTTTTTTAACCAAAACTTAGGTATTTTTTCCCAGTATGCTGAGCTTTCACCGATGTTGTTAAACTTGTTTTTGTCAAACTTTTAAATACCTCTTTTCAGAAAGTCTGGGAGGGAAATAAAAGTTTGCTGTTTGCCAACACTTCATGTTTTTACAGATATTGATATTGTGGAAACAAGTTCCACAAACAAAAGCACTGTTACGGCTTGAACGACACGGTCATCAGTTGTTCCAAATCTGTATTCTTCTAAGGGGTCCCAACAAGACACAATAGAATGCAGGGCACCTCTGTGATGAATCCTTCTTTCATCCCCATGTGGCCAGAATCACTCTATCGTGTCTTGGGCAATGCTCTGATGCCAAAGTCTCCATGCTTCTGCATAGTGCTCTGGGTACTTCTGTCAATGCCACACTCTCTGGGGAGCCCATTCAACAAAGTGCCATTGGCTCTCAGACCCTGGTGCCCACATTAACACTTACTTTGAAGACCTCACACTTCCCTTATGGTTGGGACTCTCCAAACATCCTTACTGAACCATGGAGAAACTCATCCCCTCAAACAGTATTTTCAGGCTGCTGCAGTGATTGTTTTCAATATGTGGGGAGTAAAGGAGGAGATGGGGTTGACTGTTGATATTGTTGGACACTTCAGCCTCCCCTAGAACGAATGCACCTATCTATCTGTATCTCATTCTCAAATCAATAGACATGAACATGTAGAGCAGACAGGGAGACACAATTTATACCCACATTTCAATTTATCTCTTGTGTGTGTATGTTTGTTTTTATGTGTGCGTGCGTGTGTTCTAATAAGCTGAAAAGCACATTTAAAGTAATAATATGAAAAATGGCCTTGAATGTAAATCTTCTATTATTGTGTTGTTGTACTTTTTAAATGATCATAAATAGAAGTCCACACTTGGTCGATGTAGACTGACAGTGCACTGTCGGTAGTGTTTGCATGGATAGGTGTGTGTGTGTGTGTGTGTGTGTGTGTGTGTGTGTGTGTGTGTGTGTGTGTGTGTGTGTGTGTGTGTGTGTGTGTGTGTGTGTGTGTGTGTGTGTTAGTTTTCCAGGTGTGTAAATTATTTTATAGCTTTCAGATCAAAAAGACCATATTTGTACAGTTTTGGTGTACAACTGTCATGGTAACATAAATAACAGTAGCCCCTTTTACACAGAGATTGCGGCATATTGACGGAACGACAGTGCGCCAATATGCCGGCTCTGCTTGGTTCTGTGTTATTTAAATCTGGCGCATCAGTGTGCCAATTTATACAGCGTTACACACAGTGTCAGGTGTGACGTGTATATTTAGCGCCGCACCGGTCAGCTGCATGTAAACAACACTGGCCGGTGGATTGAGAGAAGAAGCGCCGGTGCTTGCAGTCTTTTACTGTCCCCGTGATGTGCCGGTGGATCTCGCCCTCGCGCTCAGTCACATTACTGTAAACTGATATAATGTGTGGAGATAAACTTAGGCTGCTGCATAATAATAGCGGCGGCGATCCGGACACAGCCTAGCTTAGCTTAGCCTAGCTTTGCCACTTCATTGAATAAATTCCCCCGGGCAGAAATACACTCATAAACTCTGAAAAATGAAGCGTGGGGTTTGAATTGAGGAGCGGACCTTATCAGACAGATCAGACAGATTAACCGCTGTTCCTTTTCTTTGGTGATTTTTACGGGACATCGGGCTGCCGTTATTCATGTTAAACATTTACATTACTCCTTACATGGTCGCATGTTTAGAATGTAGGCTATGGAACGTCACACGGTTCCGCATCAACAAGCAGCTGCATTTATACAGAGAGGCGGAACAGAATGTGTCTGCAATTTTAGTAGTACAATTCCCGGAACAATCTGTTGCGCCTTTGTTCCCCCGTTCCGCAATGGTAGTATTTATACAGCAGGGCCAACGGCCGAAATGCCGGCTTTTTCCCGGCTTTCACTGGCTGTGTAAAAGGGGCTAGTGTTTCACTTTTTTATGATGCTAGGGTCGCTTTAGAAATAGTCATCAAATACCAAGATGAAAAAAGATCTGGAAGGGTTTTTTCTGTAATACTGCAGCAGCATCTATATTGTAATATATTACCCAGTTTATCATTGAAGGAAATTGGCAAAACTGCCCACTGTCACAAGAAAATAGATCCTCCTGGTGGTTGAGCCTCATCATGATGAATGAAAGTTAACATTTTGAGTCTGCAGGATAGAGCAACACACACACACACACACCAGATCCAAACCTGGATACATTGCAGCGCAAATGGGTACATAAAAGTTTGTGTAAATCAGTATCTGCGTTAGCGGGAGTTGAGCTGAGGCACATGCCAACAATCTCTCTCTCTTCCTCTTTCTGTCCTTCCCTCCAGGGCTAACGTAATGGCATGCTGCTCCGGTCCTTAACATACAGGCTGAGGTAACAACGGACACCGCATAAGTAACTAACTACTTGTCGGTCAATCATGAGGCCTGACAGCATGATGCAAGGAAGGCGTGCAGATCAAATACACACACACACGCACACGCACACGCACACACACACACACACACACACACACACACACACACACACACACACACACACACACACACACACACACTGGGTTTATATATCATTGCTCTGTTGCAGGTGAAATGCCACTAAATAAAAGGAATATATTGCCTGAAATTAGTTTTGGTATAGCCATTTAAAAACATTTTTTTTTAGATATGTCCAGGGTAGATCCATTGCTTTCCCATGGGGCTGTCATTCCTGTCATGTTTTCAGCTCTCTCTATCTCTCTCTCTCCTTCCTTTCTCTCCTGCGGAATCTAAATCCGTCCTCCCCTCTCCCTTTCCCTTTTCTCTCCCTCCGATCAGTCTGAAATACCGTTCTTCCTCCCTGTCTCCCAGCACCCACCCTCTCTTTTCACGCCGGTGTCTGTAAGAAGATTATCAAGTCTAAAGTCCTCGGTGACAGGTGTAAACCTGACGCTGGTTTTAATAGACTCCATTTGCCACAGTGTGCACACAATCGTGGTATTTTAATGCATGAGCATCCCACAGCCTCCGAGACACGTAAAGTTGCAAAACAATTCAGACACAAAGCAATAAAATGTTTGCAAACGTATGCACACTCTCGACAAATAGGTAGGAAACACAGTCACACAACGCGTACCAATTGGCCTATAGCGGGTACTGCTGACTCACAAATTGGCAGGCTGAGCTCATAGTGAAATATAATAACCAGTCAGCACATTTGCATTTCCATTCCAAACAATAAGAGCTGTGGTGATATTGTTTTATCAAATGCTGTCTCCCCTGATCTAGACTGAACCGTTAATCTCAACTTTTAAGCATAACCTGTTTGCAAAATCCTTAAAGCGCATATTGGAATGGAAATGTGTTTTCAGCCAAACAGCTTAGCCACACCATCTGAATGTGTCCACTTCAGACAGACGACGTAAACAAGCAAGTTGTGTAGAAAAATAGGACTTTGAAATGTTCTCTTTCTTTTAGGAATAAACATGTTGCACTGCTCACTTGGCTGGTGCAATATAAACAGAAAGTGTAGTTGGGGACTTCTTGTAATGACTAGATCTAGCTGATAAGGTACATTATTACATTACTGTTATACTTGGCATTACTCAAAAATGTCCGAGTACAATCAAAAGTGCTGTTATATTCATTTATGAGCTAATATATTATAAAAGAAACATATTTGCTTAGCTACTAGCTACATGTCCACATGCCTCCATCTAGATCATTTGTGTAGAAATAATATAGAGCCAATATATTTGAAATTGTTATGGGATTAATTGTGTGGGAATGGAATTTGGGTAGGATTTTAACCTGAGGGGCATAAATGTCTCCTGGTTATTGAGTGATGGGACTGCTGCGACTGCCAAAAAAAAGTAAAAGTTCCAACATCCCTAAAGTCATGATTTGGAACAAACTTTTTTGTCTTCACAGCAATGCTATCCTGCTGAAAAAAAAGTGATGATGAAATTAATGTCTACTACAGTATGTTCTTCTGAATAACTCCAGAGTTATTTTTGATATCCTGGGAGCTGACATTGTGATTGGACTCTGATTGGCTGCTTCCTGCTGCACAGTCGGGGATGACGACTGATTGCTGCCTTTCTTTATTTCTCTCAGTTTCTCTCTCTCTCTCTTCCCCTCGAAAAATGTGCCGAAAGTTTGTCCAACAGCGCTGCAAGTCCGTCGAACGCGGCAAGCTTCAAAGTTAACTCTGCAGTCTTCTCCTACATGCCTTAGCCTCAGAGCACACGCCGTCCCTAAGCACCAGCTCCCTGCATGCAGAAGGAAAGCAGGTTGCTGTCACTGTAGCGCATAATGAAGACCTTGCATTCTATTTCATCAACCCTTTCTTCTTCCTCTCTCCCAGTCCTCCACTATGTATTGCATACGCCGATTCCATTATTAATAAGTCTTCATCTCTTCACTAATGAGTACACTGATTTCAGAGTTCCTTCGTTTGGAGTGTCGTGCTCTTTTGACAAAAAAAAAAGAGTGTAACATTTCTCAGTTTTTTCTGTGATTTTACTTTTTGGCCGATAGTTGAGATTAAAATAGATCATAAATGTGTATCTTGCTTTACAGGTAAACTAGAATATGGGCGAGCCAGAGAAGGAGAAGAAAGAAATAAAGAAAGACAGGGACAACTGTGAGAGATGGAGAGACTCAAACGAGCAGGCTCATTAATGCCACTTGCCGTCTAGAGCCTGATGGTGACCTTTCAAGCTCAAACATTTATTTTCGCGAGTAACATTTCATGCCAATTACACCTAGGACGAAGTAATTTCCTCTCCTCTCCTCTAATCTCTTCTCTATTTGGCATCGCTCCCCTATCTTTTAATCCCATCTCTTCTTTGTTTCCCTTCGTTTCTGAACCCTCTCCTCATTGATCTCATCTGCTAACCTTTCCTTACCTCAGTTTTCTTTTTCTGCTCTCTGCACTTCCTCTCCCTTGCACCACTTCACCCATTAGTTCCAGCCCAGAGTATACAGTCTGAGAGCTGTCAGAAAGGTGCAGATACACTATCTCCCCGTGTGGTTGTTGCAGAAGAACCGACCTAATCAGACCCCCGGCAAACAGCTCTCAGCTCCTCATCCTCCTGCAAGACACCGATAGAAGTGCCGTGGTTTGTTTTTCCTGCAAGTGTTAATTATGTAACTCAATTATACCATCACAGAACTGACGCAGGGAAGCTAAATTAAAAGTGATTGGCTTCATTACAGTCGGCTGAATGCTGCGCAGGGTGCTTTCACAGGAGGCCCTATTTTAAGTCATTTTCTTTGGTGAAAAAAACGTTCCGAACCACACGGGATGTTATTATATATTGGTGTCAGGGTTTCAGGGAAAGACAGACAAGAACTCAATTGCAGGACACAGGAAACAGTTCAGATTCAAAAATGTATTTTAATGAAGTGGATGACAAACCAGGTAGTGAGACAGTGTGGCAAACAAGTCCAGTTGGGGCAGGCAAAAGGGAAAGTCCAAAGACAGGTCGAAACACGAACAGGCAAGCAGGATCGGAACACAGGATGAAATCCGAATGCTGGAAAGCTGGGTGAACACACTAGGACATCTGGCAACTGACTGAGGGAACTGAACTGAGATATATACTGGGGCTGATTAACTGATGAGGAGCAGGTGAGTGTGGGGCAGACCAGGTGAATATAATTAACAGGGAGTGCAGAGCAGGAGGGAGTGGCCGGGTCTGAAATGACATGAGAGTTAGAAAGGAAACCAGGAAAACAGACATATGAAAACAAACTAAATACTGGCTGAAGTTGTGACAATTGGATTCTTTCGGAATTGATGCAGCATATAGGTATTGCATATGTTTAGCGCAAATTGGATTTATGTTCATTGGCAAAATTACACATATAGACAGATGTTTAACCACCATATGATTTACAGGCCTCGCTTGCTCCCAGACATATTGCTTTGCTTGTTTGTACTGTTGTATTGCCAGAACAAATAATTACCGTAGTGAGAAAAAGTGGAAAGGTCTTCATTCTCCTGCATCAGAACAATCCGGGAGCCGTCGTACTGTAAAGGGCATGATACTGCATACATTTCTCCACACATCTCCACGCATAACTTGTGATCCAGCCTACATTCTGACTCAGTCTGTAATACCTTCCTTTGAAAATTATATCATATTTGGGTTATTCCAACTGGTGATATCATGGAGTTTATGAACCATTAAAGCCTGTTAAGGTTATACATTATATAACCCATTCATACACTTGTAACACTGAAAATGTGCACAACTGATTTAACCAACAACTTTAACAGACACTGGTAAAGGTCAAGCCTGTGCGAACAGTTGTGTCTGATTTCATTCTCAGCAGTGGAACACATTTATCTGAACATTAAGGCCCAGATACATGGTTTCGTATGTCTGCAATAGTCATGACTAAAAAGATACAATTCAAAAAATTAAGTTAGAGTCAGACGATTTAGTCAGGGGGTATTATTTATTTATTCATTTATTATGAATTATGTATTCTTAATTATTTATTTAGAGGTGAACACCAACATGGTTAGTGTCTCCAACCATGCTAGCAGCTCGGCCAGCTGCCCTTTGGCAAAGGGTGCTTTGAGCTAAATGCTAATGTCAGATTGCTGCTCTCAATGTTAACATGCTCATTTAGTAGGTTATGTTTATCATGTTCACCATCTCAGATTTGCCTTTTAGCTTGATGTATGAGAATGTCTTATGTTCTGGTCTTTAATATCATTATTATAAATCATGTATACTATTATTTTAATCTCTAATAAATATATCGTGCATATCAAAATACATGTTTATAGAGTAAAATATGCTTTAAAACCTCAATATTGATTAAGCAAGATTAGTTAATGTTTGCATAGTCCAGTACTACCATGATGCTACTAACTGTACATACACTTAAAATGACAGAGAAATTGTAATATGAGTATCCAGAAAAGTAGGTCAGATTACTACAAAAATGTGAGCCAGTCCCTGCCTTCTTGGGACTCAAAATTTCAAGGAAGGGTTTGGTTGTGCGGCCCAGAGAGAGTCAGACATTTTGTCCGGAGGATGCATTTGAATATAAGTCTGCCTCCGGCTTCTAAATAGAAGATAAGCTACATCTTTGTGGGCTGATTTTAAATGAGGACGTACTTACACATGGTTGACTGCACTACACTTTCTTCTTTGCTTGCCTACTTCTTTATTTGTTTATTAGGTAAAGCACTTAATTGAGACTCCACAAATAAGGAATAATGAGTTATTGCCTCTGCAGTTATTTTCAATGTCGCCGCCTCGACCTGGAGACAAAGCATTTTTGTGGACTCCTCTGACATTCAGTTTGTTTGAACTGATTTGATGTCTCAGAGTAGCTTGATGCCTTCACTTGATGAAGAGACCCTTTTATCAATCTAGCATCAACGAACAGAAAGTGGGAAGGGCCCGGTCAGGCTGGAGGCTAGATCGATGAATACATGAACCAATCAGAAGCTGCCATCCACTAAGGGGGTAGGATGTTTGGTTAAAATATGGGCAATGATTGGCCAGGTAATTTCTTGACGCTCTCCACACAGATATTGGAGAAATGCCTAAACGGATCTGGTGGAGAGAAACATACTGTATGGGAAGCTTGCAAGATCAGGCTGGTCTCAACCATGCTAGGTTGAGGGATGCAAAGGAAATGCATTCAGCTCAGTTACGTGTGACTGCCACACTTAACCATATCATTAGCTTCCACAAACATAAGGACACATTCTTATTTACCTAGTCGAAATGACCTTCTGGTCAATTCAAGGCTTTTCCACTCTGTTTGACCTGTTTAAAATCGATGGGTTATTCAATACATGAAACCATGAGATTGGAGCTTTTTCCACAGGTTTCTATAGGAGTGTCATGAGTAGAGGATAGGAAGTAACCAAGCACATCCTAATTTAACTTTCTCACTACATATCGCACTTAGGTTCATCACCATCATATTCTAATGGTGATAATTGTGCAGCCTTTCGAACTTGATACTCCTCCTCTATTCTCCGCCCACCTTTTTGTGTGCATCCGACTGCACTCATCCTGCTTCTCTCATTTGTCCTTCTTCCTCCCAACATTTCTTCTTTCTCAACACTCCTACTCCTTCCCTGCCTCTTCTCTTTTTGGCTCAGTCATACCCCTCCTCCGCAAGGAGTTGTAAGCACTTTCAAAAAGTCTTTAATGTGAGGTATGAAGCAACACTGCCCCCTAAAGGCAAAAGGAATATGAGTTAAAAATAGTGAAGTTAATCATATTTTATATATATATATATATATATATATATATATATATTATTTTATCTCAAAGCATTTTAATTGGTTTGAGTCCTAAATGGTTAAATTAATCACAAAGTAAACAATAAAAAGAAAATTATGCAGCATTATATGTTGCCTAGACTAAAAGGCATATAAAGTCACTTTAAAAATGTCAACAGCATAGATCAATATAGAGTATAATTTGTCCCAAAAAAGGAAATTAATATACGTCAAACACTGCAAATACAACTGGTACCACGTCTGAAAATCCCTGATTCAGAGGACTCAAGGCAAGTCGCATCAGCTCTTCGTTTTGTCATCAAATTTGCACAACAAAGTATATTAGATTTGCAGGCGTTCATATGTGTTGATTTTGCAGTGACCTTCATGTATTTGGCTGTTTACGTCAGCTAGCAGATATGACTATGGCTTTTCAAAACCATCTAAAATATTAACTCTGATGGATGTGGTCTTACATAACCACTGACACAGCATTCACTTTTTACATTTCTTGTTTAATTAATAGAGACAATGTTGCTGCATAACAATCACTTTTTAAAGTGTATTTGTTGTACCCCTGAATGGGGGGGTAATCAACTAGCTGATGTCACTGTAAACAGACAAAAACCTAACATTGAATAACTTAATTTTGTAATGCATGGCAATGCATAATCAAAATCAGATTAAATTCTTGTCACTTTTTGTCAATTGTTTGGCTAATGATGCGCACTATCTTCAATACAGTATTGTAATCGATAACTGTGTTGTTAAATATGCATCACTTCATGTTTAGAAGTGGTGCCAGACATGTTTCGACAAAGCTCTGGAGGTAGTTAGGATATTCTTCCGATGAGGTAGTGTTTTGCAGTGCTGTAGTGCAATCACAAACATCAGCATTTCCATTACTACTGCATGAAAATTACCATTCGCCCCTCTGAGCGAGGCATTGCTGTATACTTTACACGGAACCTCGGTCACCTACAAGTCATTGATATTCAGTATTCAGGATGGTTTCTGAGCTGCATGCAGAGTTAGCACACTCTTCCACTCCCCCCCAAATAGCCATCAGCAGCGCAATATACATTTTAGTGAAATCGGTTGTGAACTACTGCAGCAGTGTAACACAACTCAGCAATGATTATCAAGAATTAACTCGTCAAATTAGGTTGCCCCTCTTCATTTTCTTTCATTATGCCATTTTAAAAATAAGTAATTACAAATTAATCAAGAAAATTATTTATTTATGATATATATTTGTACAGGCTTTGAAAGTAACCATTCAGGGGGAGACGATGACTAAAGCAGAGGGCCCCACAGTGGTACGAGACATGCCTCTGTGTCAGAGCTGTTGATTATATATTGTCAAGGGCACCAGAATTTCAGCCCTCTTGGATCTATGTAGCAAGCAGTGGTCCTGTGGTGTGTTTGTTTAGGTAGCTGTGTATGTCAAAGTATATTTTCTCGGGAATTTTCACTGACTTTGCCACCATAACAATGGGGCATAGTAGCTTCATGCTTTACTGTCAGTTAAAAAAAACAACAACAATGTTTTCAGCAACTAGACACTTTCCAAATTTCAAGACCAGGGAAAGTTTAATTTGGTTTAGGAGGCAGAAGCTCATACCGTTTCCTGATCTTTGTTTTAATTCACTTTACTGGCATAGATTTTCCCAGAATATGTATCTGTCTGCTGTAATCCTAATAACTGTGACTGATGAAAAGATGAGAATGTCCAATGACTCGTGATCCTAAAAGATGTGCATCGTGTAAAACTGAGTAAGACTACCAATTAGTCAATTCACATGATTCTTACTACAGGCAGTGGGTATTAAGAATCCCAGACCAAGACACATGAATTGCAAATATACATTTCCAGTTGTGCATGCTTGCAAATCGCAAGAAAATTTGGAATTTTACAATTCAATGTGTTTGGCGGCTATTTTGTTTTTTTCGGAGGAGGCAGTTCAAGCAAGCAGACACTCAGATCCCTGATTGGACTTCCAAATTTAAAAAGGCTGGAAGAAATGTGTCTAGTCTTAATTATGTGTAAAACAACCGTGAGCAAACAGTTGGGCTTGAAAAAACAATGAAACAAACACATGTTTGTTGGATAAATGAATACATATTTGACAGATCTTTGTCAAAGACACTAACATAGCAATGAGCAGATAATCATCATACATATTCTGGATGATAGTGGATTGATGTGTTGCGCTAAATTACCCCTGAACAGTGAGAGAGATTCTAGAAGAGCCAAACTATGTGCCCCCTCGCTGAGGCAACAGCGATACAAACTTAACCACCGTGACGCTTCACCACACCACTTAACAAGCTTCTGTGAGTCCTAGAAACTTCAACTGTGAGTCATCACATTGGAGAAGCAGGAACCATTCATGGTTGATATATTATAGTTTATTTACTTCGTTAGAAGGATGATTATAGAATTATGTTGTAGCACACTCACTTTCCTGTGTTTTCATGAACAGACATGATTTCTTTATGCGTTGCATCAACAAGCTTATTAAACATTTATTCAAATTGCAAGAGTTGTTCAAGTGTCTGATACAGAAAATCAATATTTAAAGCATTGTGGCTATTTTATCAATTCATTAATTTAATCTCATCTCACAATCATATTTTCTGGAACAGTCGACGGAAGCCAGCTTCTTTCCTTTCTTAACCTGTGTATCACTTTTAGACTTCCAGTAGTGTTACAGTGTTTGGTTGTTTAACACTGATAGTAACCCTAATTACCTTCTCTCTTCTGACAACATGGACCCGTGTGCTGTGTCATCTGTTCTCTGTGTACGTCTGCATGACCCCCAGAGGATTAGGAAGTGACCCCTGCCTCAACAGTGTCACTGGAACCCTGCCTAATGAGACACACACATAGCCCCCCCCCCCCCCCCCCCCACACACACACACACACACACAAAGAAGGAGGGAGTACTACATTTCTTGCCAGCTTATATATAGCGGACTATCCAATTACTGCCCGTGCGGTGAAGCTCTGGGTTGTAAACCATGCAGCTCCTGGTAATGGGGGAGTGTGTTCTTCAGAGTTTGTTAAAAAAGACAAAGCTTCCATAACTGCAAAAAGGGAGTGTAACTTTTAAATCTAAAAATGCAGTTAGCAACTGTTAGTCTTTGTGTAGCTTCAATAAGACGATGAACCAATCATAGTCGTAACATTCAACAGGGGAAAAGTCAGTAGATAACCAAATCAATTGCAAACCAAGAGATAGCCCACCACAATGAAAAATGCTGCAGGAAGCCCGATCTGTTGTCCTCGATTCTGGGCCAACACAACTGAACTGATGAAATGGTCATCTATAGGACTGCAGGGAGTTGGGGGTGAAAAAGGAGTCGCCCGGACACCAGTTCAACTCTTATGTATCGCCAAAAGGATAAAAAAAAATCTGTTTTATTTCATAGTGATGGTTTTTGTCAAAGATGATAAGCAGCGGGTAAATGGGAATGGGTAAGTCCTTGAACTTAAGATGTGAGTCAGCTTCCACAAAGGAAGCCTTCGGTTGTTGGAGCAAATGACAATGTGATATAAGAGAGCAGAACAAACAGAGAATAGGAAAATAAGACAAGCAATTACAGTAAAAGATTAGAGGAATGGTATAACAAAAGCATAATTATACTGTAGAATCTTCAAAGACAAATCCATGGGTTAGAAGTGGAATTCAAAGCGTGGCTTGCTGGATAATCACATAATCAGGCACAATTTGATTAAACGGGATTCATTTCAGTTCACTTCAGTTTAACATTTCAGACCCTCATTATATGTACAAACATATGTGAATATAGGCTTAAACCCTGTTAATTTTAGACATTAGACTGAATGTAGCAAAAACCTAGTATTTAGTATAGCTGTCCTGAAAAAAAAAACAATGGTAGAAATGCTTAATAAGTGTACAAAATAATTGTAGTGGCCAAACTAAAAGAAGCTATGAAGGGAAAAAGGTTATGCTATTAAAACCTGCTATTTCAAAATGACATCTTAACTGTATTTTCCATGGTTAAAGCAGGCACAAAAAGAACTTGTGCAAATGGGTGCAAACTGTTCGCATACCTAAATAAACAAATTCAGAAAGTATGCCATTCTTTTCATTTGTCTATTTAATTTGTTTCTGAAAGTTTGAAGTGGAGGACGTTATTTACCCTTTTTACAAGGAAAGGCTGCTATGTTCACATTCTTATTTCCATGAGAATCCTAGGGGAGCATCAACATATGAAAGAGTGGTTACTAGGGCTGGCCCGAATGCCATTTTTCAGGCTTCGAGTATTCGTTGGTTTTTCCGAGCGAATATTCGGATATTCGTTCCAGAAAAACACACCATCAAACCAACATTAATAATGCCAATGTACTCACTGAAACCAAGTGTGTGAGCCGAGACAGCAAGCTGCGTAGTTTGTTGATGCTTTAATAACTTTCGAACGGTAGTAAAGTCGGAGTTCCTTACTTTTTCCCATGGAGGCGAACAGCTGTTTTTCCGTTGCAAATTAGCTGTCCTCCGCGCCATCGTAACCCATACAGGAGCTTATCAATTCATCCAGGAACGTGCATCTTTTCGCCGATTTATAAATCCATACAAAGATCCAATATTGATAGTCTTTTGTGTCCATATTATATCCATTATTGACCGCGTATTCCCATGAAGCATGCAAAGCAAGTCACTGTTGATGATGGGCGATAGCAGCGCTGCATTAGGAACGTAAACAAACAGCTAAGGTAAGCTAACGTTAGCATTACGCCAAGCATTAGGCTACTTTTCCTTCCAAAATCGCGCTAATGTTGTGGTATAGAGTTAAGAGGAACACATACTCCATTCTTCCTCCATCTCTCTCTCCCTACTGCACTTGGTGCCGCTTTTAGTTTGCCTCGCTCTGGTAACATCACGTAGCCTACAGCTGATATCACCTGAAAGGACAGCGGCCAACTAGGTCAAAGTTCAAATAATTTGATCATATATTAAACGAACGTCTAATGTGTATTTTACAATTGTTGTATAACTTGTGTATATAATTATTATTGTCTGACTAAATATGTTGCAGTTTGAGGTACTAAAAAAAATGTACAGCTTAAATAACATAGTAAGGATATGGGGATCTGTGTTTCAAATGTTTACTTTAGATAATACACATGTTGCTAGGTTTCCAAAATGTATCTGTTTAGCAAGAAGCTTGTCTTGAAACTTCAAAAGTCCCAGCAACGCTCCTGCGAAACAGACATTTGCATCTGTGATCATCGGTGTCACTGCAGCCATTGCGCAGCTTATAAATCAGTGAGCCCAAGTCAGAACTGCTACACACCCTTCACAGGACTGCGGTCCCATAATTCCGACAAAATCCACCACAATGACATTGTCTGTGAGATTTACAATCTTGTTCAATGATCCAGAAGTACAGTTAAGAACCTTAATAAATATACTATGCTCTGTTAAGCCAGGGCCTATCATCACCAGGAGGTGCTGGTACAGCCAACAGAGATAGTCGCTCTAAAAGATACATTCAGCCTGTTTTACTCAACATTTAGCACATGTGGTTTACTGAAGACATTTTTCGGTAACGCTTTATATTAAGGTTATTGTTATAAGCCTTAGTTAATAGGTAATAAGGACCTTATAAGATGCTTATTAACATCAGTTTGTGTTAATAAGACTATATAAGTGTTAATAATAACACAATAAACATGTTGACAGTGTGATTATAAGACTTTTATAAGCACTTATGAGAAACTTCTTAACTAGTTATTGATTGCTTAATATCATTAATAAAAGTCTAATGAGTTTCTGATAGCTGTTAATAAAAGCGTTACAAACCCATGTATTGAGTCTTACTAACTTACCTATTATGTCATAGTTAAACCTTTACTAAGGATTGTTTGTTGCTTTATGAAGGTGAACACACCTTTATTATTTGTTTATTAGCAGTTAACTATGTTCTAAGAACGATGCTTATTAAGGTTAATAAGTCCTTTATTAAACAGGTAATAATGCATTTCTATGCTCTAAGAACAATGCTTATTAAGGTTAATAAGTCCTTTATTAAACAGGTAATAATGCATTTTGAAGGTACCTGATCTAAAGCGAGAACAATGCTTATTAAGGCCAATAAGACCTTTATTAAACAGGTAATAATGCATTTTGAAGGTACTGGATCTAAAGCGAGAACAATGCTTATTAAGGCCAATAAGTCCTTTATTAAACAGGTAATAATGCATTTTGAAGGTACCTGATCTAAAGCGAGAACAATGTTTATTAAGGTTAATAAGTCCTTTATTAAACAGGTAATAATGCATTTTGAAGGTACTGGATCTAAAGCGAGAACAATGCTTATTAAGGTTAATACATCCTTTAACATACACTTTTTAACAGTTAATAAGTACTATATCTTGTCAAGGTGGATACAATGTGAATTTTAAAAAGCTACATGTAAATACAATGTTACAGAGGTGAAGCACAAAAACTTACTTTTAAAGAAAAAAAAACACTTAACAGCTGTGCAATTGTAAACATGTTTGTTTGTTTCCCAGAACTTTCATGAACAACATTTTACTAAATGTAAAAAAATAAATACCTTTGTAAAATAAAAATGCTGCCTGACATCAATTCAAGTGTCCAATGATGAAGACTATTAATTTAAAATATTAAATGAATAAGAACAACAAAACAATTAAACGAGTAGAGCAAAAAAAATTCCATCAAACAATAATTAAAAAAAAACTCTGTTGTAGGTAAAACAATATAAAACGACGTGGGTTTGTATGAGTTGCTTCTGCATATTGAATCTGTAACCTTATGGAGATGGCAATCCTCACTAGAGGAATTTGGGCGAGACGTTGCTGTATCAGAAGTCAGCATTATACTGTTGCAGCTAGGACAAGCAGAAAACCACATACAACTATATAGATGCTAACCCAGTGGTTCTCAAACTTGTTTTGTCTTCCCCACTTTGGAGGTGGGAATATTTTCAAGTCCCACCGTTCCCCGATTGTGTCAACAAAATAGTAAGAAAGTTTAAAATGTATTGAAATAAAATCAAGTAATACAATTCAAAAATAGATCATTTAAAAAAAAAAGGCCTTCTTCTGCTGGCCCCCTCTGCAACAGTATAATGCTGACTTCTGTTATACTTCCTCTTCCTCTTCCCATCGTCTGAGGAGGAGTCAGAGGAGTCAGACGACAACGGACTTGAGCCCCAGGGGAAGGTTGAGTCAGGCTGGTCTTTCTTGTTACTGTATAAAGACAACACAAAGAAACATTGATCACAATTAGACAGATAGCAGACAGGTTATACTAAGCATTTAAGCGATTTGGACATGGAATCTGCATAAAGCTGTGCAGTATCAAAGTAAATTTAGTCTGTAATGGTGACAATTGTTGGAAAAAAGTAAATATTTTCTTTCATTCAGATAGTTGTCCCTTCAAGAAATCTCTCTCCGTTGTCAGGTCTTTTATTTTTACATCCTGGCATTCTAATTTATACCTGGCCAGCTCATGTTTATATTTCTGTAGACCCAGTTTGGCAGTTAGGACAATTTGGGCAGCATCTGGGTCAGCACAGAAATAACCATTCAGCATTACTTTGCCCCTTCCTGACAAGCTAGCATGACACAACTGTTAATAGATACGTTTGGTTGCAGTTTTTATGATAGTGTAAGCTAAACGTTAGCTCAAAAAAGAAGCTCACCAAAGCTTCTGAAAGAAAGTAATGTAAACTAGGCAAACAACTAGCAAGCTAGAACCAGCTAACGTTACTATAGCATTACATTCTTAAACTTACCAGAAGAGTCATCCTCCAGTTCGGACCTCACCCTCTTATTTTTCAGAGACCTGGTTTGGGGTGCTGACCGTGCTGACGACTCCGACATGTTCTCCTTACTTTCGTGAAACACTTTGTCAAGCATGGCCGTCAAGCTGGCGTCAAGCCATCAGCGAATTGCATACACGGAACTTCCGGTTGTACAACTACCTTCAAAATAGGATCTGATTTGAGGCACAAAACCGATCATACGAGTCATATTCATCATAGATTGTGAAAAATATACTACGTTCTCGGGGCATCTCATTTTAACACTCACTCAACATGTGTGCGCACACATAGAGGTGAAAGAATCACTTCAGAGCAAAAACAAATATATTATGCACTCATTATGCTAGATGCCAAAAGACAACATTTTGGAAAGAGGGATGAAAATCAGTGACTTTAGCCAACTAAGATATGGCGCTGCAAACCAAACTCAGAAAACTAATTTTTGAAGGTACTTCAACTAGAAAAACATTAAAGCTAATCAAATACCTTCACCGCTCTAACATTGTATTTGCATGTCGTTTTTCTAATTCTCATTGTATCCTCCTTGACAAGATATAGTACTTATTAACTGTTATTAAGTGTTTAATAAAGGACGTATTAACCTTAATAAGCATTGTTCATAGAGCATAGTTAACTGTTATTAATTGATTAATAAAGATGTGTTTACCTTCATAAAGCAACAAACAATGCTTAGTAAAGGTTTAACAATGACATAATAGGCAAGTTAGTAAGACTCAATAAATAGGTTTGTAACGCTTTTATTAACAGCTATCAGAAACTCATTAGACTTTTATTAATGCTATTAAGTAATCAATAAATAGTTAAGCAGTGTCTTATACGTGCTTATAAAAGTCTTATAATCACACTGTCAACAGGTTTATTATGTTATTATTAACACTTATATATAGTCTTATTAACATAAATTAATGTTAATAAGCATCTGATAAGGTCCTTATTACCTATTAACTAAGGCTTATAACAAGAACCTTAATATAAAGCGTTACCCATTTTTCCATCAGACTACCATAAAAAAGGTCTTGCCTGTTATATGTACATTACATACAATGCACATTTAATTGATCAGATACATTAGCAGCACATTGGTTGAGACTGTCAGCAGTCTTCCTGAGATAAGAGGATGAGCATGAAAAACATTTGTTTCAGAATGTTTAACCAACCAGACATGGATTATAATGGCAAAACAAGGTAGGTAACATATGTAGATTACATTTTTTAACACTTAAAAAGGTAGGAAGCTGAGACAGGTCTTTAGTCTAGCTGTGCTTGATTATAATTACCTGTTTTCCATCTGTTTTAGAAAAATAAAATAAAGATGATAAAAGTTTGACTTTTTAGAAGAAGAGTAATTCGGTGAAAACAAAAAAACAGGTTTCGAAAGATGAGCTCAGTATCACTCAGAAGCCCTCTGAAAATCTTTGAATGTTTTTCGTGTCATCTCTTTCACAAAGGAATTGATTCTGCTTTTGATCAGCCTCCCTGCATTCTGCTAGCTTCAAGAAAAAGAACCCAACAAAGGCCATCAATTCCATCACATAGATGAGAGGTGACCTTGCTGGGATGGGAAGGATCTGCTGTTACTTTAAGTAAAAGAAACATTTCTCCCTCCAACATAACAACGTTAGAATGTAATGAAGAGGTCCTTTAAGGGAGCAAAGCAGTGATAAACGAGCCAACAAGCTTATGCCAAACATCCGAGTGAAAAGGAATCTGCATTGAATCCAAATGAGACACAAGGGGAACAAGAAGCTTTAAAGGTCCCATATTATGCTAAATGCACTTTTTAAATGTGTTCTAACATATCCATGGGTCCACGGTGTGCCTAGAGACTGCCAAAATATTTTTAAAAATAACAATCTCTCCTTTTCTCACTCTCCCCCTTTCTGAACCCTCCACCCCTCCCCCCCAATATACTCCAGTCAGAAGTCTCCTCGTTTCTGACCTCACAAACTGGAAAGCCAGAAGATTCCACTGTGCAGCCCACACCCCTATTTCTTATTGGTCCACGGCCCTGACAGACAGAGGGCGAGGCGTATCTGGCTTCGCTTCCGGACAGGGGGCGGGGGGAGCTCAAAGATTGTATATTTACGAGGGGAGCTGCAGCTCTTTTTAAAAAATAGGCCATTGTGAGATTAGCTGAACATCAGCATAGTACAATAAATTATCTGAAAGTTTTTTTCAGCAAACAATTAAAGAAAAACGTATTAGGGACCACTAAGACCATATGGTGTATAATAGAACCGAAAAGTGTATAATATGGGACCTTTGACCCTTTTCCTGTATTTTAGCCCCAAACTTTGTGACGGTTAAATATGTTGTTGTACAGATTATATAATAATGTCTATAGGAGCTTCCATGTCTTCAATGTTCACGTTATCCAAACAGGCCAGTACTATGCAGAAATATTCACCTTTTAAGTAACCCTTACGTATATTTCACATGTCTGAATTTGCTGCTTTCCTTGTTTTATAAGAACATTTATTGGATATTTGTGGGTTTTGGACTGTTTGTCCAAAAATGCAAATCATTTAAATAAGTCACCTTTTTTGCTGGGAACTGGATTTATAGGAAAATCATTGATGATTGACTGATTGACCAAAATGAAAAAAATCGGTAGAGTAATCCATCATGAAAATAAATCATTAGGCGCAGCCCTGCATTAAATGTAATCCATTATTCCTGTTAAAATAGAATTGATCTAATCCCAAGAGCATCTGAAATCTAATACAGATAGTGAAGACGGATACGCTTGTGCATATTTAATGCACAATAACATGTTTTTACTGTAGCCTATGTCGTCCCCCTCATCAATATTATCAATGTTAACGTGTAAAGGCTGCTGAAATATCTTTCTGTTCATCTGTCTTCAAAATACTCGCTTACGTCCTGTTGAAGAAAGTTAATAAGGTATAGACAAATTATTAATCTACAAATTTTTTGTCATCATGTTATACATTATTCTTGGTGATAATTAACTAAAGTGTGAGTTGCACTGCTGTTGTTTTTAAAAAAAAGCAAATCAGTACAAGCCTAAATGGAACATGGATAAGGACACACATGCATTCACTGTTTCAACATGTTATAATTTATATGCTAGAGAAGAGGACCTGTGTATTTTTATTTGTCAGTGTGGTCACATCCAATAGTCAAAGTTGTATTCCAAAATTGTCTCTCAAGACTATCGTCAAAATCAAAACAAAAGTTATAAAAAGTTAAACTTGCTCGATGGCTAACACTGTGGTTATCTTGTTGCTTCACCAGTGTTATTGACTGTACTTCAGAGAGAGAGAGAGAGAGAGAGAGAGAGAGAGAGAGAGAGAGAGAGAGAGAGAGAGAGAGAGTGAAAGGCACTTTGCCACTGAGAATGATGATTGATAGCTTACTATTTGCCTGGAGGCCACTCACAGCTTTTGAAAAGTTCACATTTTTCAAAGGAAAAGTGGCATAAACTTCTGAACTTCAAACTGGTTGAAATCTGTCCCTCAAGTATTTTCCTCCATGGTTGCTGGTTAAAAAAAATAAAAAAATTCAGTAAAAGTAGGCTGACTTTAATTGAATCACAGAAAAAGAAAAAAGGTTTTTAATTTGTTAATCTTGAGGCAAAGCATGAGCGGTACAAATTATTTAATTAGGCTCAATGACTGCCGTGGCGGAGAATGCCTACATGACTCAGTTAATAATTTTGATTTACCTCATCGTTATGCCCGGAGAAAGGTCTGAATATTCTACTTTGGCTTTTCTCTGCCTCTTCTGAGAATAGCACCAAGGCTGGGATGATTTTATTTTTGATTAGTCCTATGTGGGAGCCAAATGTAATGAGAAAGAGCTACAGTGACATGTAACATCATTGCTATGGCACTCTAGATAAGGGAGCAGGCAGGAAATTATTTATTCTCCATTTTAAGCTTTAAAGATTACTTTTAAATCCTGATTTTATGAAACAGCATGACTGTAAGAGGGACTTCAGCTCTGTACTCACTCAGGCCTAGATTTCAACTGCACATAGACTCATTTCAGCTACAGAGGGGTCAGTCAATTTCATTTTGCAGTTCATGACAAATCACCGGGTCAAACTGACATACAGAGGTTACATATAAAGTCAAAGCACTTATTAACTACTGCTACTATCATTTAATTCTGGGAAATACATCAAAGGCAAGTGTCTGTGAACTAATTAATGCACATCTCCTTAGTCAACCAGAATTACACCCAGAGCATGGCTCAGACAGGGTTGTGCTACGGAAATCTGTATTCAAATTAATGTTTTTTTATCTCTAAATGCTCTGCCTTCTAACCTCAGAGCAAGTGGCACCAAACCCAAACCACTGAGGTCAAAGGTTAAGCTGCAGTGTGTATGTGTGAATTCCTATATATGTGGACTTACTGTGGGCTAAGTGCCCTTAAGCCTCACATTAAAAGAGGTCTGACCAACACACAGAGATATTTGTGCAAGACAGATAATCCCAGCACCCTTCTAATGTATGGCCATGAGCTTGACTTTATGTATTCGATTTAACCCCCTGTGCATAGTCAATCATGTCTCGCTTGACAGTCTTACTCTGCATTAACATGTGGTGATAGGACTACCAGGCATGACACCTGAGGCAGTGAGAGATGAGGGCCCTGTTAATGGGTAGAAAAAGTAGCCATTGGACTGTTTCTGGTAATGTGTCCCATCTGGACTACCCTGCACATTATCAACCCCAGTTCATATCTCTCACACCCAGCTATTCCCCAGGCAGCAGAAGATCAAATCCCGCTGTGGCAGTGATGGATCACATTGAAAATGCTTACAAATTTTCTCAGTAATGACAAAAGAGATTTGAACTGAGATATGAATTATGAACTCATGGCAAAGTAGCAGCGTGACACTGAATTCAGTATCAAATAATAATGGCACTACCCTTAGAATACCCCAAACCCCTGTCTTAAGGACATTAGGTCTTGCCGCATTTTTTTCTCTAACTTCAGAGCTGCAGGGTGGGACAAGAACAAAAACATCTGGGCATTACATTGTCATACCAAACGGATGGGAGGGTTAGGGTTAGGGTTAGGGTTAGCTGAGCCTAAGCTGGTAGCACAAGTATAACTCTCTAAAACAAATCAAGTACCCAGCATTGCTGACTCAGCCAATTTTCAAAAGCCTGGGTTTGCCAACAAAGCCGCCGAGAAACACTTTGATGCAGGATTTTCATTCAAGCCTTGTAAAACTATGACGGGAAGTATTTCTAAATCTGGTGGGAAAAAATGAATATCTTACTATAAGCAACAAGCAGAGGAGTCTTTAAAAGGTTAGCATTTCACCTAAATGTAATAAAGCGGCTAGTGACAACACTTTTAAATGCCAAGGCAAATCCCCAGGATGTCCTTTTGGAGCGGACCTCATCTACAGATGATCCAGTGCAGCTTCTGTGTGACTACTAGCAAAAGGCCTGCAATGCATTAATGTGCATGATTTTGAGTTTTTGACTCTATCCCGTTACGAGAATAGCCTAACCAACTTAATTTCACTAAATAAACCAGACCTATCTTACTTCCTTGACTGAATAAGGGTTATAAAACATGTGTTATCTTATAGTAGGCTTTGGGAATCTTGGCTTGATGGTACTCTAGGCCATCTCACAAAATAAATGTAAATTATGTCCTTACTAAAAGGACTGGGGTTATACCCCGCATTTAAAAATGCAAAACTTTGCAGCAAAATCAGTGCTGGTCTGCCCACCAATAGCAATCCGCCCTGTCAGTGCTGACCTTTAAGAAGACGGATCGCTCCAAAATTCAAAATGGAGAATGCTATCGTAGCTTATTAGCTGAGTTGCACCATCAACTCTCGTTTAACCTTCATCTGTCTAAAATGGGCATGGTTTGCAGACAGTAATGAGGCAATGATTAAAACAATCTGATTAAACCATGTGCTCAAGCTTACAAGCTTACTTATGGAGCTTGAAGATCTATTTCCCTCTTCAGAAACTCTTTATTGAATAAAATTATGTACACTTCTTCTGACAGCTAAATACCAGAGAGGAAGAAACAGCCCAGTAGCCTTCAGATAAAATGGAATGTCTGAGAAGTTCTCTGATTAGTGTTAGCATGTTCCTAGCAGGCCAAGGTGTTAACACTTAACTTGTCAAGTACAGCAAGCCCTGCAAGTTCTCCGTAGGCTCTCCTTGTTTTTAGTTTTACTTCCCTGGTGTGACCGGGCCTTAAGACATGCTGCGTTTCTATCACAGTTGAAAAGAGAATATG
Organism: Ammodytes marinus; assembly: GCF_949987685.1. Taxonomy (NCBI): domain Eukaryota; kingdom Metazoa; phylum Chordata; class Actinopteri; order Uranoscopiformes; family Ammodytidae; genus Ammodytes; species Ammodytes marinus. Next base: position 10,847,798 of record NC_137218.1, read on the forward strand.
GGTTGATATTTTAAAAATGGCAGTAGCCTACTGCAACAAACCGAGCTTCATGGGTAAATGTGAGCACTGTAAAGGAAGAAAATGCTCTGTGTCATGAATATTGTGTACGTATAGTCATTCTTCATAATTTACCAGTCAAACGTGTATAAGACAAGAAGCTTTCCCTTGAAGAAAAACAAATCTACTAGTACTCTTAACTTTGAACCTTGAATAGGCATATTGGCCTAAATAGGGTAGCATATGCTGAATTATTAGAAAGTCACTGGAATGCCATTTTCTAAACGGCATACGGCAACAAAATTTGGTGTGACACATTTCATCTTTAAATAGCAACTCCTATTGACACAACATTCATTATAATTATTGATGCAACCTTTTAAAGAGTGTCGCAGACATTATCCTGAAGCAATAAATCGAGTCCTCTCAGTCTCACTGTCAACAGTGCGATGTAATCCTTTTTGCAACACGCATACATGCTCAAAGTCACTGCCAAAGCTAAGAAGACAAGCTAGAGTTGCACACACACACACACACACACACACACACGGCTGCTTATGCATATTGCAAGGTAAGCAGTGTACTTAAGGCAAAATTTGCCTCCACCATTTACAAAAAGTTAGCAAGTGCATGATGGTTATAAAAGGAAAAGCAGAGAGCAGCGAGAGAGAGAGATGCATGGATGAAAGGATCAAAGAGGGCAGAGGACAAAGTGGGGAGGAGAGGTGTGTGGGTAACTCAACAAATTGGATATCAAATTAGATTATGAGGTTGGACATGTCTTTTTTGTGCACTCAGGCCTTCCCGCTTTGTCTCGTTCACTATCTGTTTCTCCCCCTGTCACACCCGACTAAGAAACAATAATGTGAGAGGGTAGTGTGCATTTGGCCACAGTGAAACGCTTTATCCTTGGCCGCCTTACACTTTGGCACACAAATAGACATACACAAAAAGAAATGCACACACACACACACACACACACACACACAAAGATGTATGCTCACTGCTGGCGCCACTGTGTCATCTCCACTGCAGAAAAGAGGACAGGAGATCGACTTGCAACAGCATCTTATACTGCCGTTCTGCTATCTTAAACTTTCAATGTTTCATCCATCTAAAGTACAACATGTACAGGGTTGCATTGTCCCTGACCCAACACAAGTTATTTGAACATAGAAAGATATATTGGCACTCAATGGGAGATGATTCAAAAATCTTTCAGACATTTTTGGATGCAAAAACTCCTGTCAGGGGGAGTGGGTGGTGGGTTTGGATCTGGCCATTGGGTGCAAAATGTTGGGTGTGTATGTCAAACAGGCAGTTTGAAATTGGATCAACTTGCTGAGATTGTACTAAACATGCCAGAGAGGAGATTGCCTCGAAGCAGTCCTACATATACAATGTCAAACAAAAGTTTGAATGTTAACACAGTGGCCAGCAGAGTGAAACAGGGCAAAGAGAGACCAGGTCTGCAGTGAAAACAGAGAAATGTGTTGAAAATTTGGAATCATTCGGGCAGAACAGACCGCAGCTATAAGGTCGGTATAGCTACACATCTGCATTCTTAGAAAGAGCCATCTCACGAAGCTCTATCCCAGGGTTTATTAATCTTTACTAGACCCAGTTTTAGTTCCCATAATTCTCCTGATTGCAGCAATTAACTGCGAAATTGAGTGTGCATTATTTAATATTATATTTTGAAGATAATTGCAAGAGCTCTGATTTGGATTAAAATGGTTTTGCATTTCAAATGCATCTATTATTGTAAATGCTTAAGCTATATATTTTAAATTATGAAAACTCACTGCCATATTTGCCACATTCAACCCAAAGGATGACAAGGAGTTTATATTCCTATTTTGCAACTCCATCATCATGATCAAATCTCTTGAAAATAATTGTAATTATAAAATGAGAGAAACCATGCAGTTTCTTATTAACGTCTCCACTTACTATTGGAATACGATAAATTACAGGTTGACTCATTGCAGTATACAATGGAAAAGTGGTGTCAGGCATATCATTTTATGTAATGATTAGTGATTAGCAGTGGTAGGACCTAGGCTGCTAGAATGATATGCATACAAAGCCAATAGGCAAGTCCCAGTTTAGCAAAGAGCTGCTATGAATGGCTCATCCAGGCATTCTATTTAAAAAGCCAACCCACACATAGGGCAAAAAAAAATGCAGCCTTCCCACTGGGATGAGGGTAAAATGCTTTATGTACATCACCATGACCTTCTAGCGTTTTCAGGCATGAAGGATAGCTTTTCAATGCGGCGGTTGTCACAGAAACCTTCTTATCATTATACCTTTGGGATGAACTGGCAGGGGATGCATATCCCACATTGTAATAATCAAAGTCAAAGCAAGCAGCAACCCTCTGTTGAAAGTGACGTAAAAAGAGATCTGCCATTGGAGGTTAACAAGCGCTTTGGAAAAGTGTCTACAAAAAGCAATTAACTCAACTAATCAATGCTTCTTTTTTTAAGCACCACTTCTGAAAAAGAAATTCTTTGGCTTTATACCTCAATACGATGCTTTGAACATTCATATCCTTGGTAGCTCCTTGAGACAATCCAAGTTGCACAAGCGTGTCCCTCTCAGGATTCCAACATTGAAAGGCAATCCCTGGCCATCATCACGCCCATTGCACAGTTAAAACGGGGAAGCTGCAAGAGTGCTCAACTGTCTATTTTCTTTTTATGCCTTGAGGACAAGAAGAAACACCAGAGAAAGTTAATGCTTGAGCCGGTCACTTCGGGGATGCGGTCACTTCGGGGATGTTAATGCTCAAAACAGCCCTATTGGCAATTGTGAAGCAGCTAAAGGATCTTTTGTACCCTTCCACCAAAGAGTAATCATGCTTTGAAATACTTCAGCTAATAAACCCAGATTTTGTCGACCAAAGTAGTGTTGAAATCTGGATTTGCTGCCATAGCCATGGATGGTGCAATAGGGAAAGCCAGGAGTATAAAGCTGAATACTGATGGTCTCACCAGTGGATTTTCATCATATTGAAGTCCTGCCTAACTATCAAAAGCCCATCCCTTGTAAACATACACCACTGACATGGAGTAGAGAGGGGTTGTCCACAGTTTCACACGAGCTGTTTTAAATCATCGTCCTCAAGGGAGGCAAGTAGCAGTGGTAGATATATGGCAGGGACAGAGGTGCAGGGATATACAATGTCGCCATCTTGCCAGCGACAAAGCCTGGCATTCAGTAAACTACAGCTGGTCCTTAATCCCTGTGTTTCCTGGCTTGGCGTGTAGGAAAGACAGATTGCAAGGGTGACAAAACACAGGTGTCTACCATAAAGTGTTCCAGACTTTATGATATGAATGAGGTGCATCATGCTTTTTAAATCAAATGCTTTCTAACAAGGCTGTAAGTTGCCTGAGGCAAAGACGCTTTTAGAGCAGCAGATAACCAGATCTCCCTCTCTGCCTCAAAAAGCGGATCAGACAACTATCCATACAAATCCTAATGTTTTGTCAACTTTTACTACGTACTGACTTACCCAACTGAATAAGTGATTGCAAAATCAGGTGATTTATATAAGGAAAATCATCTCATGGAAATGTCTTCCTGTGATGTACCCTAGACCGAAATCACTACAACACACACTGTCTACCTCGATGTGTTTCTATTGGTGTGGTTTCACAGATCAGGCAGTCACAAAGATGAAAAAGAAAAAAATGCTTTCGATGCCAAATAAGACACTCTCGGGGATAAAAAAAAAGTAGCCTCACAGGTAGAAATGAAACCCCCCATGACAGATACACACTGACATACAAACAAAATTGTTCTCTTGATGACACGCTCTCCCTCAGTCCCATGAACACACACACACACACACAGTGATGGTGCCTGAGGAGACACAGGAGGGATTTGCCGAAAACGAGCTGCATGTGAAAGATGAGTGCTGAGTGTAATCCCTGCAGAAGGTAAATAGACTGGGGAGGTTTTATATAGGAGCCAGGGAGCAGGGCTGAGAGTGTCAACTCCCGCTGTGGCTTTGAAGACTAGGGTTGAAGAGCACAGAGCCAGATAGGACAGGGGAGAACAGGGAGCAAGCATCTGTTTTCTTGGCTGGGTCGCTTGGGCTGTTTTATCTGTGTGTCAGCCTGCCTGTCTGCTTCTCGGTCTGTACATTTCTTTCCCCTTTCTGCCTTGTCCTATTTTCCTCTGTGTCTTTGCCTGTGTTCTTCTCTTCTCTTGTCTGATGGACATTTTCTCTCTATGAGGATCAGATGAATCTTTAATGTTCCTCTATGGAAACTTTTCCAGAAGCAAAAGTCATAGGATAAAGCTTGGAGAGAAAAAATATAAACATGAAAACACAGGACAAGGAATATAGGATTGTGCAAAAGTTATCTGAGCTGTCAAAGGAAAACCTTTTTTATTTTTTTTATTTTTTGCTTTGTCAAAAAAAGCAACTACTTTCGTGAACGAAAACAATTATTTTATGATACCATACTATGGAAAGTTGGAGGAGAGGTTTTTCAAGAGAAATAAGAATCTGTGTAAGCTGGGATAAAATTGACCAAAACCGAAATGACTTCATTAACATGACAGCACATGCAGCTTTGGCTGTTGCAGGGTAAAACATGGTAGAAAGTAGCAACTGTTTGATGGCTGCTTGCCTGCTTCCAGAAAAGCCCGCCAAGCCCGTACCAAGAGGATATTGAAGTGAGTTTGAGCACCTAAAGGCTAGTGACGTCCGCTTTCTCGACTGACAGAGTGCTCTTGCGTTACCATTTATAGGACCCGTTTTTCATTTCACTGTCCAGGTTTTGATTGATCACTTCCTCTGAACGGAGATGATTTCCTGTCAGTGACCGAACCTGCCGAGATAATTTTATACGGGGGGACAATACATTTAATGTAGCCTCTCAGTCACAGCTGATGGGATACTCTTCTCTACTGCTGCTCCACTACGTGATTGAAGCTGCGGAGACTAGTGTATGCGAGTGGCTAGGCTCTAGAAGTGGCAATTATGTTGTTGCTGGATGGATTGCAGACATCAGGGAACCCCTTATTTCTGATCGTGTTGAAATTGTCCACGTGTCCAACACTTAATAGCTAACAGATAATTAAAAGGCTACCTCTATAACAAATGAGTCAGTACCCGTTAGCCACAGCTGGATGATTAAACGCTTATGCAGAATGCCAACAGGTTAAAGTTTTTAGCGTAGACAAATTAAAGTTGAGCCCACCATGAAAATGAAAAGCTGAGCCTGACAGTCCTTTTGATTAGGTAAAGCATGGCCTTTTTAGTCTGGAGCAGTGTAACTCGATAAAGATAAAACACACTACAACAATGGTTGGTGACTGCTTAAGTGTCTCTCCTACATGTCCCTCACTACCTCTCTCTCCCTCTTATCTCTTTAACTGCATTGCAACACTTTCTCCTTGCCTCAAGCCCCCATCTCTGTTCTCACGGCTTTCCCTCTCATCAGCCTCCATATCTACCTCCCCCTTCCCCATCTCCCTTCATCTCCAAAACCTCCACCCAAGCTTCTCTCATCCGTCAGCACTTAGATCAAAGTATCAAGGAATGGGGCATTTAACCCATCACTGCTTTTGCTGATCAGCACCTTCCAAAGTCCTGCTGGCAGTCTGACAGAGGCTGTGATTCGCATGCGCGCACACGCACACACACACACACACACACACTCCTTTATTATCAACAGTATACACACACGTGTTTAAAAGCCATAGGTTTCATTACTTATTAATGTACTTGAATTATTGCAATACATTTGATCCCATTTGCTCTTCCATTGTAAAACAGGATAAATATTAATATATAGTGTGTCTATCTGGCTCCACTTCACTCGTGACATTTCTGGTTAAAGGAGAAAGTCAGTGAACATCTAGCTGTATTTGCAATTTTTCCATACAACAATATTACGATCTCACAATGACAGTAAGGATTTACAATTAACAAGGCAATGGATAATTACAGTGAAATGCTGCACATTGAGCTATTACTGTAAAGCCACCACTTTCTACTTTACAAATGCAAGAACAGAACCTCACAGAACCTCCCATTGCACATGATGTCACTGTAAAATGATCTTATTGCAACACAAATATACAATACATAACAGAAAAGCTATGTAAAGCATATTTATTTATTTGTATGAGACATTCAATGCATAAATGTACGGGAATTGTTCCACAGGGTTGCTCAAACAGTATACATGCAGGCACAGGCACATGCTCTCACACAAACAAATGCACACACACACACACACACACACACACACACACACACACACACAAACACACACAAACACACATGCACAAACACATACACCATTGATGTCAATGCGTAATGAAGTCAAAAAGTAAAGGCAAAGATAAGACATAAAGTTTATAACATTAATATTCTTGCATAGGTATGTTCATTCTCTCCCTAACGCGCGCACACACACACACACACACACACACACACAGACACACACACACACACAAACACACACACGCACAGAGGGAACGCCTAAGCCCAAGGAGACGGAGGAAAAGGTTATTGGCCTTTAAAACGCAAAAGTGCTGATGCCTGCCATCGGTTGATATCTTTAATCTGTTCGATGGGGCGAGTGCATGCATAATCACAATTACAGATGGGTCTGATCTTTAATCTACAGCCCATTCATTTCTGTCGATGCTTTTCATTTATATTCATTAGTTCTTTAAAGATTCCCTCTCAAATTGTCGAGGTCAGATGCTGCTTGCCGTCACATAACTTTTGTAATGCAGAGTTTTAGGGTCACTCTCTCTATCTGTCTTTATCTATATCTCTACATCCATCCTTCCATATCTCAAGTAAGTAACCTTATGCTTTGATTGAGGACTGCACTGAACATCGAATCTAAACTTAGTGGGGAAAACAGCTGCCTCATCAGTTTTCAAAAACTTCCATTGTGAATGCTAGAACATTACCACTGTTTCAAAGTGGTTTCATCATAAAATATGTTCCTTCATAATATCCAAAGAGAGCTGAGCCGAGGCAATAAATTAGCACATTTATCACTCTTTCATCAGAGTTGCCAAAGTAAGCTGCCGTTTTAAAGTGAGGGGAAGCAGGCGACTGAGACAGAGGATTCAAACATTTCCCAGAGGGAGAAAAAAGCAAAATGAGAGCCTCATGTGGGTCCCACCACTAATTGACCTGATTATTTTTTGTTGCAGTATGTGTGTGAAGATGCTTCGCACAAAAATAACAATTGTCTTGGCATATTTCTACTAAACACATACAAAAAAATGTGTTTCTATGTTGCATCTTGATGTACTGTATGTATAAAGCCTTTAGGGTTTTAAATATGTAACAAGCGTGTGAAAGTTACTTTTGATCAGTCCATCAATCGATGACATATAAACATGCACATATTTTCAAGCTGTCAAGTTGTGACGTCTTTTGAACAAGCCTTCTCGAGCCCCTGAGCATTGACTTACAGGTCTGCCTTTTTTCTCTCGTAGCCTTTCACCTCGACCTAAGCTCAGACGGGCCATATTTTTAAGTGCTGTGATAAACATGACAAGGGGAGCAAAGTGACTCAATGAAAAAAGGCAATTACTGTAATGGATATGGCAGGACGTTCAGTTTATGGATAAATGGGGAACTATTTTTCTCCTGACCCCTATGACCCTGTCTCAAAGCCATCATTGCCAAAGTGCCACGGCCAGCTGATATTGACAAATCTGTTTGGCAGGGATGATTGGTCTATTGATGAAAAGGTATATGGGGTTTAATATGGGGAGGGAACCCCCTTTGGCCATAAGCGATAGAACTTCTCACCAGCTAGTAAAGGCTCTGTTAAATGTGAGTGATATCTAACGGATGGTTAAGATGGGGGAGATTGAAGTAGATAAAAAAAAACGCCCAGTGCGGCAAGATGCTGTTTTACATAACTTAAAATTACTACATACAGCAAAAAGGCTCACTCAAAATAATCCCCCAAGATGTCTTCTACCATGCAGAAAGGGCATATTTATTTTCCATAAAAAAAGAGGGAAGTTTGATACCCTTACACATCTTAACATGACAAACTGGGGATGGTCTAAAATATATATAAAATAAGGGATGAATCTGGAAAGGGAGAAAGCTTTCAAATTAGGGAAAGCATGTGCATTTTTCTACTTCAAAACTCTTTTACATTACCATCCAACGATGAAAGCCATCATCAGCTTGACAGCTGGGGGGGAAAAATCATATGTGATGGAGCAGGACTGGCCAAATCACCTGAGACTGCGAGGATATATTTCCTACTTCCACTGAGCCATGCATCATAAAGAGATAAAAACCCAGGGATGAAACAGACTGAATGAAGCGACCGACATGTCCATCCTTTCAAAAACTACCTTCATTGAATGTCTACCCTCTCATCTTTTTTTTTTTACCCCCGTTCAAAACCAAGTTCTGTCTGAACACACTGACTCACATAAAGGAGCAAGCTAGAAAAACGGTCAAGAGCTTGTAAATTTGTTGCAAACGATTTGTCGATATCATGTTTGCAAGTTGTCAAATCCTTCTTTGTTAGCTGATGTGTGAACAGCCTCAGCACATCGCCAATTAGTCAACATCAGCAGGGGGGCCGAGTGCATCTTGTTTGAGGCAGGAGAAATAATTCACTACATCTAACCAAGCTTAACAAGAGTCTATCATTTTAATCATCAACGTTCGTGTCATCATGGTTCATTCACAAGTCAACCATTGTGAATGACTTGTCAAGATCTGCATTATGCAAATCCGGTTCCTGTGAGTTGACAGCGCCAGTCGCCAGATGCACCCCGCAACGTTTGTTCGTGAATGTAATCACTGTTTTTCAGATTCATTTGTTAGCGAATTAGCCCCCTGACAACGTGACAAAGACGTTTGATAATCTTCATCATTTTGAAACATTAACCTTTTTGTTGTAATCATTAATTTCTCTGGTTGAGCGGTGGCTGACAGGAAGAGTTGGTGGTTTGCTCCCCACATCATAATGAGTCTTAATATGATTGCTTATGTGTCTGCCTTAAAAGGGTCATTTCACACGTATCACGAAAAACATATTTTCCACTTAGCTTCAGACAGTTTTGATGATGTGTCAAATCTAAACTGTACACATTTTGCACTGACAGCGGCAGCACTAAAGAACCCCCCTCCAACAGATGATTAAGTCTCAAAACGCAAGTGTGAAATTGATATGACGCAGACTTCAGATAAAAAAATATCACTCAAGTCTATGTCTGGATGGGAAACTGCCATGTAACCCCTGCCAACCTGGCATTGGGTCTTAGCTTGCGATTGTAAATCATCAAACTCTCAATTCATGGTGCTTTGCTTTGTGATCGGATTAAATACATCATTTAACAGAAATTCTTACTTAACAGCCTTAAAAGTGGGATTGCAGCCAAAAAGCGTATGCAGGAGCCAGCCCAATTAGTAAGAGATCAGAGGCGCACCGCAGGCAACGATGGAGGTGAATGAACGTTACTTTCATTTCATGGAGCAGAAGTTTGTGGATTTTTTCTTTTGCACGCTGACAGAGCTGCTGATAACAGATCACTCACTGAGTTGCAGATAAAAAGAGGTGACGCTGTCTATTAACCCTGGACTGATGTAGAAAAGTTTGTGTTGTTTTTTAAAGGCCATAACCTTTATTTAAAATGGCATTTGAAGACTATATTATCACTATATTGGATGGATGGCTCATCCTTAACATACACTATCATAAACATTTTCAAGTTAGATTTGTCCATAGAATGGAGGTTATGCATCCGCTTAAAGTATCAAATCTATTTATTATTTGTAAATAAAAAAGCGTCACACTTAGAAATGACAATGTCCCAACTGGTAATCCACATGTCGTATGCCAAGAATAATTGATTAATAAACACCTCACGCTCATATGTGTGTTTTTTTAAATAGAAATGTTGATGTATTTTCCTCATTTGGATAAAACTAAACATATAATTAAATCTCGTCATCCAAAGGTTAAGCATGATAACCCGTGTTGATATGCTTACCTCACTGCACTCATTTACTTTGGGCATAAAGTGATGTGGGATGGGTTAGATAAATACTGTTGTGTTCTGGTTGAAGATGAACAGTGTTTGATTACCAGACAACCTTGTTGCACTGTTCGCACACACAAAATAAACAAACAAAGCATTTGTATGGAGAAGGTGCATTGAATAAGCATTCTCCTCAGTGTGACTGTTTATTTATTTTCTTTTGCACACTGCTGTTAGTCCCTTATGTGTGCTCTCTGGGCCAAGTGCCAAAAAAGGATTTTTAATCTCAATGAGACGTCTTTTCCATGACCTACTGTTCCTTAGATAGATATTCCCACCAAATAAAAAGAAAAAGAGAGAGACAGAGTGAGAGACCAAATGAGACCTAAGTCAGGGTAATAGCACTCCCAAGTACTATAGTCGATAGGGTTACGTAACTCAATTTCCTCTAAGTCCAGGGACATCATGAAGATAATGGATTTCTTGTCAGGGGAACAGAGGCCTTGCTGGTCTAAGATTCCAGCGGTGGGCAGACATGCTGTATACTGTTGTACATGGAATGTATGTAAAAAGAAGGATAACTAAAAAATTGTGAAAAAATAAAAGGGATAAAAAGGTTTTGGAAGAAAGGATAGAAGCTGGTGAGAAGAGAGAGCGATGCCAGCCAGAGAGAAAATTAATAGGGAGGAGGATGCATATTTGTGGCTGGAGGATAAAGAGAGAACCTTTAGGGAGAAAAAAACTAAGAAAGAACTGGAAAAGGAAGGGGGATAAATTACTGGAAGGAAGAGGAAAGCAGAGGTGAAGAAAGGATACATGGTTTGACCAGTGGTTTAAAAGGAAGACCAAACAAATAAATAGGGGAATTTTATCAAAAGCATTGAGCAAAGGTAAGATCATTTTGCTTTAGACAGAGATCAAAAGAGAGAGAGAAACAAGTGGGGGGGGGGACGCAAGGACAAATCGAAAAAGAAAGAATGAAGGGATGGATGGAGTAGGAGAAGAGGGATGCAAAGGCAGATAGTTTCACTGGTGGATTAAGCAGGACCCTGAGGACCATCCCAGAGGAAGGGAGGATGATCAGAGAGAATCACTGACGGTTAATTTACTTCACGGGGAAGTTTGTGCACGCTGTGGACCACCTTCAGCCTCAACAAACTTATTTCATTGTTTTTTTTCTTCATATTTTTAGCAAACGCTCAGAAGTGACACATTGTATGTGTGCCTAACAAAATGATGTCCTGTGAATATAGGGGCATCAGATGATAAATAGCTTATAGCTTTAACTGTGTGTGCCATTCTGAAGGGCAACTAATAATTACGTATGTGTAGTTTTAGTCATTGTTTACCATGATAACATTTAAAAGAGAATACTGTGTGGATAAAAAAACAAGGATTTTTTGATTAAAGGCACTACGAGTAAGTCGGCACGTTGGCGACACCTTTGAACAAAAGCGGTAGTATTATTACGACGCCAGCTGTCGTGAAGCTGTTTGCTTGCTCGTGCAGGGCTGCAAGATTCAAATAATCAGGAAGCAATATGGTGCGTGTCCGTGTGTGGACTCATTTCGGCTCGGTGAGAGTGGTGGTGACACAGCATCTACTAATGCCAGTAAGTGCTAAACACTCCTGATTGCAATGAGTTGATGCATTGTCACCTCTCACGGAGCTGAACGAGTCTTTAGTAGGCTACCGCTCATTCATTTAGGAGTAAACACTGCAGTCTAGGTTCACTCCGTGAAATTGTGTAGGCCTATACGTTGCTTGGCAACGCCCTCCCACCCGCCTATCACTCTCCCTTTTTTGCTTTTCTTCATTGCATTTTCTTTTTTTGCTTTGATGGTTCAGCCCCGTTATCAATTATGACGACAAATAACTGTCTCAAACAAGGCTCCCGCTCCCCTTCTAGGGTGACCAGATCGCATTTCCATTACTTTTCACACGTCCCGCAAATTGAGACGTTGTCCCGCATTGTTATTGAAAGTGAGCCCCCCTTTTTAAATGCGTGTTTTATAATCTGGTAGCCTATATATCCGATAGCTGTGTGGAGACAGCAGTCTGTGAGTGTGCGTCTCTCCGTTTGTCTCTGTGTGTGTGTATCGCACTGTCGGGGGGCTGCTGGGCTCAGTGGCTCTGTGAAGGTGCTGCCTGCTTCGGCATTTCCTTTCTGTTACTTCAAAATAAAAGCCAACTCACGTTTGTCAAGTGAAATGCTTATGTGAAGCCAGTGAAATGCTTTTAATGTGAAGCCGCAGCCTTAACTCTATTTGTTTAACAGTAGCTAACTTAACTGCTGCGCGCTGATCTAAAGATAGTGTTTTTTAATATAGAAAGCCGTGTCTCTGGCATTACTGGTGGTGACACGAGTTTATTTTGCTAAAGAAAACGGCACTTTGTCCCGCACAAACGTAGTCTTTGTCCCACATCTGGTGAATTGGGATCTGGTCTCCCTATCCCCTTCCCTCACCTGGAGCCATAGGCTTCTCAAATCGCGTTCCTGCGCCACACTGAAATCTGCGACCAATGCGGATATGTGACCATAGAGCATGCACGCGTGAACCGAAAATCGGACTGGGTGTACGACCAGATCAAATGCAGTAATAAAAACTATATAAAAACGTCTTTCTTTGCACTGATGGACTTGTTTGCTGTTAAAGGTAATTTATGATTATGAGAGGAAACATGAGGCTGTTTAAAAGATATTTAAAAGTTACTCGTTGCCGCTTTAATGGCAACTGCATGGATATAATGGAGATGGTGCATTGGAATTCATTTGTGGATACATTTAACAAATTATGGTTTCTCTGCGGTACCTGCCAAAAGAAAGCCTTTTCAATTAGGGGCTCTCACTTTAAAGTGACTTAGATTAATTTGTGTCAAGAAAAACATCCTTGAGGAGTTGAGTCTCCCTCTGGACATTTGAGCGTTAATAAGGGCTTAGCTAAACATGTTGCAGTGGGGAGATGTCAATTACCTCTCCCTGTATACATGCAGTGTATAAAAGCACCACTGTTTCTACAGCCTTGTACTGTTTCTCCCACACATATTTGACTTCCTGCCCATCAGTGAAAGTGCATTCTTCTCCTCGCTGTTTTTCGAAATGGTACATTTCCCTGTTGCACATTCATTGCCTCAGTCTACGACCTAAAGCACATTGTGAACAGAAAACCACAAAAAAGCAGTAGCCTACGGTACATCAGCTGTTGGACCATGTGTGTCATCCATATGGGAATAAGGGAGAAAAAGAGTTAGAGCAGAATGAGAGAGGGGGGTTGTGGTGGTGGAGTGTTTCTCTGCTGATGAGACATGCCAGTTTGATATAGCACTTGTTTGATGTTGCTCATTCATGTATTCCAATAAATGCATTAGATTTTCAGAGGGCAATGCAAAATTGCACATGGAAGCACACACAAACACGGATACATTATACGTAGATAACAGCGTGTACTGATGCTACAGGGACTCGGCTGCACTTAACCTGTTTAAACTGCATACATTTAAGAAATTCATACACGCCACTGGTAATGAATTATTCTAGCTATCGCTGAGATTAATGTTGAAAATATAAGTCAATGAACCGATGGGAGTTAATAGACAGAAAAATCAATGCATCCTTTCAGTCATTCACCAGGCAAAAAATCTGGATCCCGGTTCTAAAATGTGTGGATTTCTTATCCATTTATTTGTTATGTTTTCTCTATTTTTTTTTCTTCAATTCCACATATACCATAGCTCTGTTGTGGAAGAGTTTTTACTTTTTTACTCTACTCAAAAAGTCAGTGCTGTATAGAAAACTGCTAGCATGCAAAAGGGCAAGATGGGTGTGTGTCAAAGTTCAGCAGTAGAAATCTACACACACTATGTACCTCCTCCATTTGATCATTTGATCATTTGATCACAGCAATTTCATTCAAATTAATTGAAATCACGGTTATCAATAAAAAAACTATTTGAAAGTATCACCATTATGGTGATACTTTCAAATAGGCTCCAAGGGTAAGCTCCAAGGGTCTATGGCATAGACCCTTGGAGCTTATGATACTAATGCATGAAATGAAGCGATGAATCGATTAGCCCAAAGAAATGGTTGCTTTCTTTGAAAGTTCAATTTGCAGCATCAGGGTGTAAAGGCTGTTGGATCTTCATTTGGCAAGACTCTTAACCATCAAGTAAGAGGGTTGTCTTGTCACTTGTGATGGAGAGGTCTGGTAGAGAGCAGGGTTTTCGTAGAGAGAGAGAGAAAGAAAAAAAAGAAGCTGAGTCTCGTCTAGATTGATGGTGGGCAGATTTCCAACTCCAGATAATAAGGAGAGCAGAGTTGTGACGTTACATCTTGGTGTCAGAGGAGAGAAAAACTAAAGCTTAACAGTCACAGCAGCAGAGGGAGATGTTTCGTAATGAGACCATGTGGTACAGATGGCAAACCCTGGTTGAGAGGGTGCACTGTCAAACAAACCATTGACAGACGTCCATGTCAGCACAGGTGGCGAGGAGCATCTGGTGGTCAACATTTTGAAAGGCAGGAAAGAGTGATAGTGAAGTGATGTGTGTGCTACGACATACAGAGACGGTAAGCCAGATATATGTAGCATGCTTTAGAGCTTTGGAGAGAGGAAAAAATTAATATTTTATTTCCTGTAGTTTTTGACATGGGGCACAGGTTAAGTGATTGTAGCTGATTGAAAGCAGCTGGTATAAAGCCAGATGCTTAGTTAAAGGAGGTTTTGATGATAGTAGACATCACGGATGCTGAGTAGAACTAACGGTCGGTGAAATCTTAGACGAAAAGACTATAGAGAAGAAATAAATGAAATTAAAATAGAAATGTACAATTGGTGTCCTATCGTCCAAGTCCATTGATGTTTTTTTTTCACACGTTGTAAGAAGTGAAGTTCTGTGAATATTATGTTATATAGTAAGCCTATAGTACAAATACAGCATCACAAAGCATCGTGTTACATATGAGAAAGGCTGCATCTCCCAAAAAAGACACACAGTTGCTTTATGACCACTGCCAAGGCCAGGAGAAGTCTCTGGTGACCAAGTATGTATGTACAGCATCATGGCCATCCATTTTCATAGCCGTTTAGATATTCCAGTCTGGAGTTGCGGACCGACTGATATTGCCATCCCTCTAAGTGACATGCCGCTTGCATGAGCACAACCACTTTATGGGGTTCTCCACTTGCTCACGCATATGCCCCCAATCCCAACATCACTCTCAAGAAGACTATGCTTAATGTGTAACATCTATATACTATACAGTACTTCTTTCATGTTCTCTCCCTTTTTTTTTTATATCAACCCCTCCTTCCTTTCTACTCTCCCATTCTTGTTACTTTTTTATCTCTTACCAATAAATCCAATTTCTCCTCCTGGGATTCTCTGCCTTCTATACTGAGTGATTAAAGTTCAACCACACCCGGTCTCTCCTTCCTCGGTGGGCCCTTTACAGAATCATATTAGTGACATTACTGAGCCAGGCCACAAAGGGGTGATGTTAGTGGAATGGGTTTGAGGTGAATAAGTAACGTGTGTGTGTGTGTGTGTGTGTGTGTGTGTGTGTGTGTGTGTGTGTGTGTGTGTGTGTGTGTGTGTGTGTGTGTGTGTGTGTGTGTGTGTGTGTGTGTGTGTGTGTGTGTGTGTGTGTGTGTGTGTGTGTGTGTGTGTGTGTGTGTGTGCGTGTGTGTGTGTGTGTGTGTGTGTGTGTGTGTGTGACTCTCTCTCAGCGGAGGGCATTGTGCACTTTTAATTATTTCCACTTTGAGGCTAATAATCAGAACCAACGACGTCTCAATTGTAGTTTCCAGTAGGCCAGACTTCCACTAAAGATTAAATGGGAGGTTACCTCAACAAGAAGCCAGCATGTGAAAAGGAAGGTGGATGGGTCAAAGTCACGAGAAAGGAACTTTCTAACTGGAAAAGTTCCACTTTGCACAATGACTGCTGTGAAAGTACCATTGCTCAAGTTAATTAACCACAAACTGTTCCAATGGTGCTGCACAATACAAGACTGAGGCTCTACTGGCTGGGTCTCAGGTGGATATGAATGTCTATGTGATAAAAAATAAGGGCAGGACTGAAATACAACAGTAAGAAGATATTTAGCAAAATATCTCAAAGAAAGGCACACCGAGAGAAACACACACACACACATAAATAATGCAGCTAATGTGAAATGTTATTTACGCATATGAACAGATCAAGAAAGTCAGAGGAAATTGTTTTAATGGGAATCCATTTTAAAAAGTGGTGAGCCGTAAGCTTTTGTCCTGTGTCAGACAAGCATGGATAAGATCAACATTCATATTTTGGGTGATGTATTCTATTAAGAAGTCGCATAACATCATCTCTACACTTTGGAACACTAAACTAAAACTAAAAGAACAGATTGCATGAACACCTGTCCGTGTGTGTCTTTAACATCAGTAACAACAATAGCTTCTCAAGCACAATATAGAAACAAGAATGTACCTAAAAATGACACATAATTACAAGGCTATACAGCAGTTATGATGTATCTATATGAATGTGAAACTGCACCTCAGGTTGGGACCAAATCAGCTTGCCCACCCATCCTAATGTGGCCTAAGAAAAATTACGCGGCCGCTAAGAGCCTATAATGCGGCAGCCATGATAGATGGAACCATCAATCAGGGGCCCGATGACAGCTGGGTAATTTAAACTGCAGCCCGCCTCAGGCTTGTGTTGTGTATATGACTGTACAGTATGTGAGAGCATGATGTGTGTCTTCTCTCCTGTGTGTGTGTGTGTGTGTGTGTGTGTGTGTGTGTGTGTGTGTGTGTGTGTGTGTGTGTGTGTGTGTGTGTGTGTGTGTGTGTGTGTGTGTGTGTGTGTGTGTGTGTGTGTGTGTGTGTGTGTGTGTGTGTGTGTGTGTGTGTGTGTGTTTGTGTGTGTGACTGTGATAGTGCAGGTCTACAACCACTCAGCCCCACAGCCACTGGTAGGTAATGAGAGCTTTATGTGTTTTCATTACTTTGTGCCAGACAACAGAATCACACTGAGGGCAGTTGGCAGAGACAGAGACATAGGCTGGAGAAATGCAGTCAAATCAGATTAAGGAGCTGAGATGTATGGTATCCCAAAGTGAGCGGGTATAGGCTGACTGAACTAGCAAACCCGTGCTCAAGAGACCACTGGAGCATTCACACACCTGCATCACAAAAGTGTTAAAAGCACACCCGCTACAGCTCTGTGTGCTCACAGTGCATAGAGCACATGCAAAAAGGTAAGGTGACATAGACAAAGACACGTTGCCAGTGATGTGGTGGAGGATACATGTGTTGATGAAAATTATACAGCTGTTCCCTTTTAGAGAAAAATATATTTGAACAAATTTCCTTCTGAAGAAATATTTCTTAAACAGTCAAATTTTTCCTCTGACGATCATAGATTACAATTATGTAACGGCAAACGAGACTATCAGTGCAAATAATTCTATTTTCTAAATGCCTTTGTCATGGGTATGCTCAGCCAGGAACTACAGCTGCCATGGTAAAAACACTACCGCTTTTGTCCAAATAGGATGCAAGAATAAACACAAACTGAATGTTCCTCAGAGCACCTTCAATATTTTGTCTGTACATTTTTAGTTTTCCTTTTGTATGTTTTTTTTATCATGCTTATATTCTCCATGTTATATTGTGCACACCGTCGGACCAAAGCAAATTCATTGTATGTGTGAACTTACTTGGCAATACATCTGATTGTATTCCAATGAGGGCTGGCATTTTTAAAATACCATCCTCACAAGGTAGACAATTTAACATTTGATCAAAGGCTGAATAAAACATGCCTTTTGTTGTTTTGCTTTGCTTTAAACTCGTGCAAACAGTACTCATACAGACTCTGTCAATGTATTTTGGATGTCAGATGTTCAAAGTCTCACTAAAGGGAACCTCGGCAGAGAACAGGAGGCAAACTCCAGCTACAATGTGTGTGTGGACAATGTGTCCATGCATGCTCAGTTTGAAGGCATCCTTCTTCCATCTATTTGACATGACTATCACAGTGTGAAGCTGACATGTCACTGCAAGCCGAGAAAAAAACTACATTTTCTTTCTCATATTATACCTTACGAATCGTTTCGTAACCTAGGACTAGAGTAAGTTGGACATAGACACACACACACACATATTGAAAATACATACGGTAAACAACATGCATTGTGTTATTAGCTTCATACACATGAGTCGCCACATGCATTGTGTCAGCATCTTCAACCTTCGGAAGGAAACTCATCAAACTGCCAACACAAACCGACACATCTTGAAAAGTCAAAAAAACACAAAAGGAGGAAGAAAAATGAAATGAAGAGAAAAAGAGTGGAGTAAGAAGTGAGAGGGGGAGAGAGCAAGAAGGTGATGGACTTGACAGACTTGAGTGGTTCCTGGGAAATAGACTGCAAGTGCCTTGAGACGGAGCAATCTTTAACGACACTGCCTCTGGACCTTCGATACACCCTTGATGAGTTTGGCCAGAATCCCACCACCTTCATCTGATTTTTTTGCTACAGGCTTGGGGACCAAAAAAAAAGGAAATATCAAGGGGTTGGACATCTCTCTCTTCTTTGCAATAAGAAGAAGCAAAGGCAGGCTCTGGGAGAAAGGGAATAGAAGGAGCCACAAATTATTAGTAGTAAATTATGGATGTGGGACTGCACCAGAGACTGGAAATTGGTCTAATAGAGAGGAGCTTTCGAAATGAAGAGAGAAGCGGTGAGCAGTGGCTGCAGGAAAACAAGCTGTGGAGTTATTGTGAGGAATGAAAACAATTAAAAGTTATTTCTGGAGTGCAACTGATACACAGCCTCTATTATTAAAACTTAACTTCATAGCTAAATGTTTGGGCTGCAACAGCACTTACAGAATGCATGCGTGGACAGCAATATGTATTCCCAAGATGAGCTGAGCTGTAAGTCATAGGCGAATGTAAAAAAAAAGTCATTCTAAAACATTTGTGAGTGATAGATTGAATCATTATTTTCATTTACTCATGAACCATAATTTCCCTTTGTTAATTATCTTTTGTTTATCCTGAATTGTATAGCTGGTTCTCAAGTCTGTTTCAATTAACCCTCTATAGATTAATCATACAATAGATCAACCTCCTGATGTCTATAAGCTAAGATGGCTTACAGGTGCATGTGATGAATAATTCGGCCCCATTTTCTTCTTTGCCGTTCTCCAGGTCTAAAAAGTGGTGGGGCTCAAGTATCGAATGGTTGCAAACTGATTTTCGGAGGGCATTTCCAGGTCCATTTGAGTGAAACTAGCACCCAGTTCCACAATGATTGAGATGTATAAAACAGAATCATGAGCATGTGTCTTTATGAATCCCAAAAAAAAAAAAAACAACAAAGTTTCTGACTTCAAGAATCTGGCCCCTGGACTGCTGACTACGATTGAAGTAAGTCCTGGACATGTAGTTGTGTTATTTTCGACACCTCTGTAGTTGGATGCCCTACGTTGTGTAATGTAATTGCAAAATAATTAAACCAAGACTATATGATATTGCGTAGTAATATCTTTGGAACAGAACAATATTGGAATCCAAAGGCAACTGTAATATTTCTGAAAAAAGGTATTCTCTCATCGTGACAGCCTTTATCTGAGTCGCCTTTTTCCTTCTGCCTGTCTCCCACTCAGCAATCAGGTCGGTCACGGTGTCTAGCCAGCGCGCATGTGCTCGTGCAAATCCTGCTTTCACACGACTTGCAACCTTACTATGCAAGAAAGGCAGCATGGGACTCGGAGGAATTGAGAAAATGTTAAATAGGCTGGCCTTCTTCGAGGGCGATCGAGGGACAGGCAAGCTACGTTGGAAAAGAGGGAGAAGACAAATGAGAAACACAAGTAACACAAGTAGAGATTGTTGGGCGACGCCACATCCTCCCGAGACTGTGTCATCTATTTTTGCTGCCTGACAAGCGTGTTTCTGTCGCAGCGAAGTGCGTCGGGGCAGGAGGAGACAGTGAATACATAGTGAATCAGCACCATCTCTCTCTCTCTCTCTCTGAATGTCTCCCTTTCGCTATCTCCCTTTTTCACTCACATACGTACACACACACACACACACACACACACACACACGCACACACACACATCTCCCCATGGATGCCATGTCACTGACTTGAAGAGAGGACTGAGCATTTGCATTTCCCTTCCCTTGTGTCTCTGAACTCACATGCTGATTCAAATGACAGTGTGTGCGTCCGCCTGTGTGTGTGATCCCGCCTGTGCCTGTGTGTGTGTGTGTGTGTGTGTGTGTGTGTGTGTGTGTGTGTGTGTGTGTGTGTGTGTGTGTGTGTGTGTGTGTGTGTGTGTGTGTGTGTGTGTGTGTGTGTGTGTGTGTGTGTTTTTTTCTGTGTTTGGATTCGGTTAATATGCGTAGAGATACAGCATGTCATATGTTTTACACATTTGCACTTGCCTGTTTGGGCTTTGATCACTTCCTGTTGATTTGTATTTTGACAGGTGCTGTACTATATTTCTTGGGGAAGGGATGCTCTTCAGCCAAACATATTGATGCTGTTAGGAATGGAGTTTACAGTGGACAGAAAGAGAATGGAGATTTTGTAGAGAGAGAAAGAGAAAGAGAGAGAGGGGGGTTCAAGGAGAGAGCCTTATGACCGATAAAAAAACATGGATAAACAGGAAAATCGAAATAATTTGGCACAAGTTTTTACCAAGCACAATTTGACGCATGTATCTCAGTTGTAGTAACAGTAAGAAAGAGGTTGGAGGTTGCCAGTTTGAATGAATCATTTATTTTTACACAATGGAAAACTAAACCAGTAACTTATTTTTAAGTGAACTAAAAATGTAAGATAAAGTCCTTTCCACTCCAACAACATAAAAGCAATGGACAAAACAAAACACTGAAGGTGGGGGATCTTGGATTATTTTGCTGTCGGACGTGCAAGGAAGCTGTCTGTTATATATGAAAATAAATGAATGTTACATCAGATGAAAACACTGCTGTGGATATGTTGCGCAATGTTAAAACATTAGAATCACCTCTTCAAAGAGCTACCGTGATGGCAACGTGCTTGGCATCATTTTGTCCTCATACGCAGGCACCGGAAAATAACAAAACACTGACGAATTTGGGCGGGAAATGATCAGTAAACGAGCAATATCATTACGACTGACATGAATGTCATTTGTATTTTCCTGCAAAAAAAGGGATTTGGAAATCATGCAAGAGTGGAACCAGATGAGGAAATAAAGTTAAATCAACGCCCATAATTCAAAAGTATACCTTCAAGTCGCAGGCAAATTCTTCTGTTTTTCTACTTCATACATTAGAATACACTGTATATTGTATTCAGTAAATCTATTTAAAGCAAAGGAGTCCAGATTCAGCCAATTGCAGAGCTCCTGGGGACTCGATTAACCCTGTGGCTATGAGTCACGAAGTTGTTTTACCCAACAGAAAACTAAAGATGTGCGTTAAAGAGAAGACATTATGAGGCGCTGAGTCTGGCCCAAGCATTTTATCTTGTGCCTTCTTCTCCCGTCTGTGCTGACCTGTGGAGTCCAAGTGTTTTAATTAAACTCATTATCCTCAGGGAGAGGCCAAGGGCTAAGCATGAGTTGGGAGGGAACAAGCAGGCAGAGGTGGGTGTCTGAGGGAGACAGGGACATGGTAGACCAATAAAAGGGAGGGTGGGGTGAAAGATGCCTTCACCCCAATTTTAATTGTGTACCTCTCTGGCAGTCCCACTTCACAATGTTCTGTATGTTTGGACTGTTTACCCCCATAAGACATAGTCTTAAATTGTCCAGTAAATCAAACTCAACTGCGCTTATTTGGGGAGGTTAATGTCTATGCAAGGAAATTAAGAAAGTTTACGGTAAAGAAAATAGAGTCGTGTCTTTATGTACAGGAACAGTATATTGTTTGTTCATCTTACACTTTGAAGATATAGAGGGGTAATTTCAGCCAAAATAAATAATATAGCTGACACGCTTGTCTAGAGAAGAGCAAACAAGAATATGTCGATATCATTAGCATGACAAACACCAGTAAGTCTGGTTGGATCATGGTGAATGCACCTGTTATACATACAAAAACCCACACATAGTTTCAGCAAGAAAGTGGCTATATACACAAGTTAGTAATTATTTCCCCGAGTTCACTTCAACTTCTCCTTCCGCAAACATGTCAAATGCATCGGAGCGTTAGAGGCAGAAAATAAATGGGGCTCTTCTTGCCGCTTTGCCGAGCAGAGTTTCGGAAAAATGCTCAGAGCATTTGTGTATGTGCACTTCTGTTGTACGGAATGTCAATCAAGTCGATCAACATTTGCCCACTGAGGTTTCCACTCAATGTGAACGGGCGTATGGGATGTATTGTGCAGGTATAAACACAAGCATATTGTCTGGGTAGAAATATCCTCAAAAAGAGACATTTTTTAAGTCAATATGGTCGTGCTTATTTAAAAGAAAAATGGGGAACTACTTTTCGAATCCCCTGCGGTATACACTGATGTGAGGCTTTCATCTTCATTTTGATTCACGTCGTCAGCCATCCCAAGCTGTGAGAACTCTGTGCAAGTCATCGGAAGTCACAGGAAGGTTGGATACATCCATCTATCTTTAATAACTTTGTGGCTGTTTTCCATCCTTTCTTCCTATCACGTTTGCACCATCTTAACGAGTGTGTGCATATAAGCATTCATCAAAGCTATGGACAATAAATCAACCATATCACAACATGTCAGCGCTCCTGGTCACTGATAATAAGCGATTAGTAATGCAATGCGCGTGCATCACACACACACACACACACACACACACACACACACACACACACACACACACACACACACACACACACACACACACACACACACACACACACACACACAATTAAACACGTCCTCCCTAACCTGCAGAAAAAAGGAAAACTTGCCACACTTCACAGCAGTTGTTGGCTTGGTGACAATAGGAGGAAGAAAATGTATACAGTATAATTCACTGCTATCCGCCCATAGTTGTTGAAGACAATTTTTCTTTCTTTGAGTTTAGTAATGAGGTTAATATGAAAATAAATAAACCTCAATTCATTGTCTGCAATATATCTCAAGTACTTTCCACGCGTAGCAATAAACAAAAAAGGCACAAACACTCTGCACACACCGTAACTAAAACCACAGAAAACAGCAGACGTACACAAACGCCAGACCCCCAAGCCGCTAGCAACATTCGATTGAACCGTCATTGGCAGTGGTGATTGTCAGACTCGGTCGAGGGCTGGAGTCTAATGGCCATTAGAGTCCACAGTGACTGGGGGTTGTAGAGTGAACTACAAAACTGATGTACCCTTAATGGAGACTTCATTGTCACTACTAGGAACATCATTAGTATAGGCTCCGCTAGCCTCACACGGCGGTTTCATCTTAACACTCGCAGTGTTTATGAATCCAATTAATTATGAAGACTGACGTTAAGTTTGAAGCATTTTTAAGACTGCAATTCTAATTACCCACAGGTAATTAGAATTGTTTGCAGGAAAAGTGTGTTGACCTACCATATGGGGATGCAGACCAGTTTTTTGTGTGTGCATGTGCTTGATCGTGTCAACGATATCTCAGTGACAGACCTTGTGTGGACTACATAAGAAAGAAGTCTATTCAAAAGCAGATCTTGGAAAGATAGGCTTAAGATTTTGCTTTTCTAGGACCCACTTCAGAAATAAAATAACAATGAGAAGCTAAACACAAAAAAAAGATCCAAGTCTGGTAAATAAGAAGAGATCTTACATGTGATAAGTTTTCCTCTGGGATTATTATCCGGAGCTGTGATTATAAAGGTGTGGAAACACACACGCACATACTCAGATTTCACTAGAATAATCCCTTTCCCAAAGTAGTTTTTGTCCCTTCCCAATTGAAAATGTGTCATATCAATTTGGAGTGCTTGTGAAAAAAAATCCCATCCTCTAAAAAGGATTTACTGAAACTTGGCACAAGTCAAAAGATTGAATGTATTGAGATGTACTTCCCCAGAAGAACAAAGGTTACAAGAGTGTTGTCAGGATACATTCAATAGCCCCTTTTACACAGAGATTGCGGCATATTGACGGAACAACATCACTCCAAAATGCCGGCTTTGCTTGCTTCTGTGTTATTTACACAGAACCAAGCAACGCCGGCCTGCTGGCGCATCAGTAGCCCCTTTTACATAGCGCTCCGGAATGAAAGAGGTGCTTGTAAACAGCGTCAGGTGTGACGTAAACATTTAGCGCCGCGCCGGTCAGCTGCTTTACAACAACAACAATGGCCGGTGAATTGAGAGCAGAAGTGCTGGAGCTTGCAGTAAGAGGGCCGTATTTTACTGTCCCCACGATGTGCCAGTTGATCTCGCTACGTGCTGAGTCCAACATCACTGGGACAGTTAACCAAACTGACTAAATCAATCCGACCGCTTCACCTCTGTGTGTGTGTGTGTGTGTGTGTGACAGGTTGGTTGTGAGCGAGTCTCTTTGTGAGGGCAGCGATCTGCCAATCAGACATACACGTGTATACACATACACACAGTGTGTGAAGTCACGTTACTGTAGACAGAAATAAAGTGTGGATATACGCTCAGACTTAGGATAATAATAGCGGCGGCGGAATGTGTTAGCAAAACAGTAGCTCTGTGGCTAACAGCTGAGCCGGAGCCATTCAGTCAGCTGAAGCAGACAGTCTAGCGGGGCGAGCAGACTATTCCCCCGTTACTAGGTCGACCTTCAAGCTGAACAAGAGCCCTCCGCTGCGCGTCGGGCTCCTGCTTCAGCTTGTCGGTCTTTATTTCTAGCAAGTGACCCGTTCGCTATACTTTATCCCTTACTTAGCCTAGCCTAGCTTTCCATTGTACAACTTCTCCTGGGCAGAAATAGACTCATACACTCTGCAAAATGAAGCGCGGGGGTTTGGATTGAGCAACGGACCTTATGATCAGCTAGATTATACCCCGTTCCTTTTATTTGGTGATTTTTACGGGACATCAGGCCGCCGTGGTTAATGTTAAACACACGTCCTTCAACTGCTAACATGGTCGCATGTTTAGAACGTAGACTATGGAACGTCAAACGCCCCCCTGTTCCGCAACAACAAGCTGGAGCATTTAAACAGAGAGGCGGAACTGATCGTGTCGGGAATCTTACTACCCCCCGAGGTAGTAAAATTCCCGGAACGATCACTCGCACCTTTCTTCCCTCGTTCCGCAACTGTCGCATTTACACAGCTGGGGGGAGGGCCGAAAGGCCGGCATATTCCCGGCTTTCACTGGCTGTGTAAAAGGGGCTAATGTCTCCTGTTGGGACTGAAATACTTCATTTTGGTTGTCCTTATCTCATGACACCAGGTCCTGGGTGGGGGTTGGAGGTTGAAAGTGGCTCTTGAACTGAATCAAGCAAGTTCTGGGTTCAAAAGGGCTGATCAATGCACCATTAAAAGGAAGACCTTTAGAGACATCAGGACTGGGTGATTAAACTGGAGCGCTGTTCAAACAATGATGGAAGTATATATTGATCGTAGTTTGGCCAAAGGTGTGAGGACATTTTCAGACTGCAGTGGAAAATACTGACTCAGCAGGATTGTGAGGTGACTTTTTCTTGGCCATATCACAGAGACATTCGTGTTGTCCAAGCAATTTGGCATTTACAAGTGTCTAGCTAATGTAACTTATCACCTCATGTTTGGTATTTGTTTTAGAAATTAAAGATTTCATCCACCATCTTTTTTTTCTGGGATTGACTCAGCTACGGCGTAATCTTAAACAAACTGAGAGGGCTTATCATTATTATCAATAGGATTTAGCATAGTGGAGCAATGAGGGGAAAAGCTGGTCCACTTTCTTTGATAGGCAATTTCCAAACCCAAAGCCAAAGTATCCTTTGAACCCAGAGTAGCTCCAAGAGTAGCATTCATTAGCAGATAATGATCTGACCTAACTGTAGAAGGGGACAAAAGATGAATTTCTCCACAGAAATCAATACAGATTCAATGTCTCAGGTACATTCACAGCCTCCAGCATGATGAGAAGAAGACTAAGTCATTTAAAGAAACCTACCTGGGCCTTTCCTTGAAAAAAGTCTGTAACATAGTTTGGTTGTTCGGCTATAAAATGGTTATTTGCTTCTTCTTCTTCTTCGATTTTTGTTTTAGGATGGTGAATTAGTTTTTCGGGCATTGGCTGGTTATTTGGTTCTTTTAATTGGGTGGTTGGTATTCATCCATGTACTTTCATTTATTTTGATGTGTTAATAATTGAAAACAAAAAATAACAGTGGTTCTAATTATCTTCCAATATGCCTGATGGGGTTCAAACAAATAATGAACCATATGTTTGTCTCACTTATGGTCTTCTCTTTTAGAATTATTTCGATTGTGTTTAGATTTTTGCTTGGTTTGTTGGTAGGGTATACAATATTTATTTTGATCGGATGATTGTTTGGTTTGTTAATTAGCCATTTAATTGATGCATCTTTAATAACTCATGTCTGTATTCACTTTGATTTGGATGCATTCTTCATTGGAATTTGAAAAGTATCCGGTTTCTTCCAAATGCGTATACTAGGTGGGCAAAATTATGAAATTGTATGATGACTCTGCAGAGGATGTTAGTGGACATCCCTTACTACAAAAACAAAGGGATATGTAATCCAGGTTTAGGATTCCTCTCAATTGTCTTCCTCGTGTACTCCAGTTGACCAGAGGATTGATTACAAATTGGCAGGAGATGTAAAAGAGGTGTGTCTTCACATGGTAAATATGGCTGATTCAGCAGGGTTTCACAAGGGTAAGATGACTCATTTCTAATACTGCTAATGAGTGTTTTATAAGTTTAGTTTCACCGACCATAACGTTTATGAATGCAGTAAATTACAATACAGTATATGAAACTGGAGGGGAATTTTCTCAGCAGCACAGCTAGCCAAAAGCAGATTTATTCATATAGGCATGCAAATGATTGGAAAACTATTGTCTTGACTAACTACAACATTCTTTACGATTGCTGTGGCTGGTTGAATTTCTAATCATCCCGCAGGCCTGAGTGAAGGACATGTTTTGGGGGGTTCAGTATATGACCTATTATTTACCATCTATGTATATGACCCATAATACTACTGTGAAATTAGAAACCTCACTTACTGGATGCAATAAAACTCTTGCCAATGTCAGCCCTTTCACATTGACAGGGCACTGTGAAACCCTTAAACTTTGCTATAAGGTTAAATTGGTTGAAGCGTTTGTTTTGAGGTATGGTTTGGAACTGGGTTTAATACCGACTGTTTCAGCTTCCATCAAATAAAGAAACAACATATGTGTGTTGTCAGAAACCCAAAGTAAAAATGCTGACATCCCTCAGCCCTTCTATCGTATTGTTTCTCTCTCGCTCGGCCCTTGTCAACTTGAGTCCCGGGAGTGAAGTTTATTGATCTGCCGCCTTGTAAAGAGATTGAGAGCTGCCAGGGACACTGCCTTATACACAGACAGTGGAGCTAAAGTATGTTCATTCATCCTCTGACAATACAGCTGATGAGTGTACAATTAAAAAGGGGAGTGTGTAGGAAGTTAGGAGACAGAAAAGGCAGCCGCCGATGATGAGTCTGAGAGTAGAGGAGCCAGAGTGTGAAGGCAAGGTGAGGCAGTGAGAAAATAAAAGTCCCTTGTGAAGTAGATAAAGAAAGAGGGTGGGTAGGAGGAGAGCGCAGAGACAAAATACAGCTTTAACAGGAGATAGAATTGGCAGTGATACAATACACAATGGAATATAGGCATACTCTTTATGGATCATTCATTTCATTTGAATGAATCATTCTTCACTTACTCACAGGAGGATTCGCTCCAAACGACACACCTCGGAATAAATATCTCAGGGAAAAATAAGGAGACACACTGTTACTCAACTCGATGCCGCCACCATCTGCAATTCTAAATTTAACAAACAACTTTATAGGGGCCGGAACTGGCACTCCAAAATGAGTGTTTATGAGTAAGTCGTTATGTGTGTTTTATATTCAATTGTTCTGTCGGATGGAGCGTACTCTTTTTCAGGGTGGCGCTGCTTCATGCAGAGTTATTTCCTCACCCCACATCAGTCTCTGAATTGTGTCATCCCCAATCTCTGCCTCTCTCTCAAGTCATGTCACTCTGCTACTCCTGTGTTCTTCTTCCTACTATTTCAAGTCTTGCTATCCCCATTTATTCTCTTACTTTTGTTTCGTACTTCTCATTTTCCTCTGTGCCTTTTTTCACTCCCACTTCTTCCTACACTTTTTATGACTTCAATATATCAAACGTTTCAAAGTAGCATTTTATTTTCCCCATTTTAATATCTATTTTTTGGTGCTGATCATAAAAAATGGAAATAACTCCATTGCGGTCTAACGTAATTTTGGCATGCATATGAAACAAGATCCCCCTGTGGCTGTGTTTATTTCAAATCAGATTTATTTTAATCAATTTACTTTGCTCCTCCTCCCACTTCTGCTGCTCATGTGATCCTACGGTATGTCTGACTGTCTGGACTAAAAACAGGGAGAGATTTAGCTCTCGCTGTCTGCCGAACCACCATCAGACCCCTGTAAAGACTAATTCCTGTCTAGTGCTCCTTGTTTAGGAATCGCACATCTTAAATATGTATGAGACCGTTTCCTACAATGTTGCCAGACGAATTAGCCCTTTGGGGATCACAATAAAACTTTAAAGTTGAGATTAAATGTGTGTAAATTGACATACAAACATAATAAAAGTAAGTCAGTGTGTTAACTGCTTGGATGATAAATATCATTATGTAATTTTTCTTAGCCCCTCCTCCTTATGATCTACACAGTAACATGAGTCAAATCCATTTTGTGGAGCTATACACTTCTCTAAAAGTTCTGTGGTGGCAGATATTGAATGTTGGAATGCTTATTAATGTAATAGTAAACATTGTATTAATCTTGTATTACTCCTGCATGTCTAAGGTTAAAATCCTCAAAAGTGTATTTCAGAGTACTCAGACTGTACCTCCCCAACCCCCCCCCCCCCCTCCTCCTCCCTTGGATACCCTCCCTGCAACAGTAAACAGTCTGTCACTGATCCCTCCCCCACCCCCTCCCCCTCACCTGACTGCCAATTGAAACACACAACACTATTCTTGATGCTGATCTGACTTGTATTTAAGATGTGACTTGCCATCTGATCGGGGCCATTCTTCTCAGAAAGTCATCGCGGGGCTTCCTGGGTCGGATGGACCTCCATGTTCTACTGGATAGAACATGAAGCCTCTGTTGTTTGATTGAATACTCCTTGCTTGATTATTAAACACTCTCTGCTTGATTATTACAGCCTTATGATCTCACTTTTCTCACTACAGTTCAGTGTTAGAGTTTTTTATGTTAATGATCACTTGCTCCACCCTGTTGATTCAACTGCATTGTTTAACTGGGGCGACTGTGGCTCAGTTGGTAGAGCGGGTCGGCCGATGATCAAAGGGTTGGAGGTTCGATTCCCGCCCTGCCACCTGTGTCATAGTTGTTGTGTCCTTGGGCAAGACACTTCACCCACCTTGCCTCGTGTGAATGTCGATAGTTAGCCTGCTATCGGTGTATGAATGTGTGTGTGAATGGTAACGTGTAAATGGGAACATGTCTCCCTTGCAAAAGAGTCTCCGGACTCAATGGGATATACCTGTATAAATAAAGGTTAGAACTGAATAGTTTGTTTTCTTTGGTGTTGTAGTAACTTCTATAGCAAATCTACATGTATTCTTCATTCATGTTTGCTTAGTATTCTCTTATAGCCCCACAGCAGAAACATAATCTTCATGTGGACTTGACAAATTCATATTATATTTATTCCATTCTATCGCCTTCTTTCAATGTTTTTCCCCCTAAACCCTCCCACCCCCTTACTCTCCTCTCACCCCCCGCCTTATGAGCTGCAGGTGGCACAGCATCACCCGCAGTGGACTGACAGTTCACATCGCGGCTTCTCCACTCAAAAAAAAAGAGGTGAAAAACACACAAAAAACACTGTTCCATGTGCATACTATCATTTCCGCCCACTGCATCCCATTTATCTTAGCGGGTCTTGCAAATGTGTTAGACGGCAGTTTTGTGACAAACACGCACGCACGTACACACACAAAAATATATGTATTCACTCAGTGGACAAATGATCTGCAGTTGCGCTTGGCGTTTCTCAGCCTGTGCTGTCTGTATAATGTGAGCAGTTGCATCGTACTCCACTCTAACAGTGTGTCTGCTCAAATGAGTCGCTGTAGCAGTGAACATTGTTCTAAATCACAAACATGACTCATGTGTACTGCTTTCCATATTAAGTACACATACATTAACCTGTGACCAATTTAGTCGCCTGTTTTAACATTAGAGGCCATACGTAACTGCTGCCAACCGCTGATATGAGGTCATCACATTCAACTCCAATACATTTTCAAATCACCTGAGGCTTGTTTAATTTGAGTGAATACTACGACAGAGGGCCTTTTCTTTCACATTCACCAAACTGACCTCAGCTTTCCATCCCCCCAAGAAACATCCTTGCATTTAAATACGCTATCATTTGCTTTCCACACCCTTACAAAAAAATCAATGCAAATCTTTAAAGTAAAAAGTGCACTGTTGTCTCTCCAGCAGAACGTTCTGCCTCGGGGGAGCTGTGTCCTGAGGGGCCTAGGTGCGACGTGTACTGGTTTGCAATAAACCAACAGTAAATAGAAGGACACTGCTTAGCAAGCTAATTGTAAAAGCAGTGGCTCATCTCAGCAGCATCCCCCTTTAGGAATGGAGCTGGCAGCCACGAATACAAAGCAAATACGGTCAGACATTCAGCCAAGTTCACAAACAAACACTACCAAAAAACTCATCTGTAAATTATTCTTGTTTTGGCCAATTACTTTAAAGAAAGTACTGGAGCGTTTGCTGGCTTACATTTAAGTATAACTACAGTGGTTTGCCTTCTTAGTAAGATTCATACCCTGAGGGGGGAGGCTGAATACAATAGCTGCCCCAGCAGTACACTGGTACAACTAAGCATATCATTCTGAAGATTCCCATGTGGTGGTGACATGTACAGGTACAATGGACTGACAAGTGGCAGAGAGCTTAACAAACATCACCAAACAGTGGAATGTTAAGCATTTTGAACTGCTAAAGACTTGATAGCAAACGTGACCCCAACCTTACAAGAATTTATTCCAAATATCCTCAAAGACCTGAATATGTGGTCCACTCAGCGATGGAGTTGTAAGAGCACAGGGATGATATGAAGGAGGTGGGCATGGCCAGAGACAGACTGAATAACAAGCTTTCCTAGTGGCAACTGGCCCTTTATCTGGTCTACAGAGGGCTACAGTGATGTCAAGAGACATCAAGCAGCACACCATTTCACCCAGAATAATAAACATATAATATTTAAGATTTATGCTTTTCAAACCAAGCCTGAACTGAAAGTTGGAAAAAGTAGAATTCATTGCAGCTGGCTGTTGTATTGTTAAAACTGTGTTGCTTGAGCATTTTCCTTTCAACAAAGGGGGTGTGTGCATAAACACCAAGCAAAGTGGTGTGCTGACTGAACAAATGTCCAATCATAGATCCAAGCAGTGCATCCCAAAATAACTTCAAATCATAATTTTACTTTCCCACTCTTCAGTCTGTAACAATCATGGTTGGGGCATAACCAGAGCACTTTAATATAGTTTAGTTATGCTGTGTACTAGAGCCATCAATGAGGGATCACTGGAACACTAGCTTGTGCCCCCAAGATAAACAAGAAAATGAATCTCGAACTGGCTCAATATATTTCTCATTAAAATTCAAGAGTAGAGTTTTAGTGGAGGGCAAGCTTTCTTTATAAATAAATAAAAACGTGTTTTTTTTCAGCAAAGTCCTGTCTTCTGAATTCTCTTTTCACACATTCTCATGCACAGACTGTAGCACCCTGGTGAAATCATGTAAGTGGAGCCAAGTATGATGTTTTGCATTTGAGGCCAGTTTGTGAAAACACGCTGTGGGGTACCTCGCACTCCCACGACTGCTGCTGCTGCTTAGGTTTCCTCCAAGACTTTTGAAGATCAGTTGGTCCTTGTGTGGGAACGTCGGGGTCCAACCTCTCCCACAGACATCACACAGTCTTTCCTTTGTTAAGCTATACCCTTGACACTGGCGTTTCACCCGTGGACACACACACACACATGTACATGCCTGCATGCGACTGACATGAACCCGCACTCACCCTCAAAGAGGTGGACATTGCCATTACTTCCGAATCCTCGCCCAACAACCCGATTAAAAATGTGACAGCTTGCTTATTGCTCTCCTCCTCCTCCTTTTTTTCCCTTCTTCTGCTGTCAGCCATTGATTTCCCTGGCCTGATCTAATCCTGGGTTCAAATAGCTGAGCATTAATTAGAGAGGGAGATGCGGCAGGAGGGAGAGAGAAGAAGAGCGCCCCAGCATTACTTACACCCAAGGCTTAAAAACTGCAGGTTCAAAGTTGGATCAAGGGCGGGTAGAGAGAGTGAGAAAGAAATGAACAGAATCCCTGAGTCAACCATCCGCTTTTTATTTCATTTGTGTTTTTACAGACCTCGGGGTATCTCCCGTAAACTGCATTTTGGTAATCAAAGTTCTCCATGCCAACGCCCTCCTTCTCATTTTCCTCACTCTCAGTTGCCATTTTTCTTGCCACTCCTGCTGCTCCCTGTTCGCTTGGATGTGACACGGCTGTATCTGTCACAGTGGAATGAAGCACCCGCAAAGCCCCCCTGATGTAATGGAGCACTAGGTCTCCCTCTGCCTTTATGGAAACGTGATTGAAGAGAGTTGAAAGGACCTGTCTGCCTGCTTGGGGAAAGAAGGGGCAGAGGAGCCCCTGCGTGCCACTCACCATCTGTAGAAACTCACGCCCAAGTTCTTTTTTCTCCTTTCTGTCGGTCTGTGTGGCTTTGCTTCCATCTACTGGCTGCCCAGGAAACTGCTGAGAGGCCAAGAGGGTGGATTCTTTTTTTTTGGGGGGGGGGGGGGTGGGGGGGGGCAGTGGCTGACAGTTTATGCATCATGCATTAGTGAGAGTTTATGTCAAATTGGTGAAAGGATCATTGTAATGATTTACTAAGTTATGACACTGTTATGACGAGTTCTACAAACAACCAAGCCGTCTGTCTCCTCTGCTTCTTCCACTACTCGGTGATCCTTCCACAAAAAAATCCAGCACAGCCCTCCCAATGCATGACTGAAGGGTGTCTCAGCTATTTAAAACATGTGTGTTGCACGCTAAGTGTGTAAAAATGTATATCTTCAAATTTCTTGACTAAAGGTTGGAATTTTGGGATTAAAAGATCAAACAATGTGGTTGGTTTTATTGGTATTAGGGTTGAGTATATGGAATCATATTTTGGAATTAAATAATCCCAAAGTGACACAAATCACAAAATAATGGTTACATATTTTCAGGCTGTTAATGCTCTTCCCAAACACTAATACTAGAAAGGATTTACTCATACGCATGTGTACGCATATGAAATCCAGTAAAACTGGCAGTCATGCTAACTAACCTTGGCCAAGGTCATTGCTTGGAATCCTGATAAACAAAGCAGAACAAAGTGTGTTGGAGCGTTCAGTTTTTGTGTTTGAAATGCAAGTGATGGTAGTCATCTCTGACATATTACTGGCTTCTGGTCTTATGCAACGATGTGAGCAACTCAAGCTTTAGAAAAATGGTAATATTACATCATCAAGAAACAAGAAAAGACTTGCATTGATAAAGCCCGACTGAATTCCCTGTAGTGTGTTACTGTTACATTGCTTCTGTCTTTTATCTCACAATAAATGTCAGTCTCTGAACCATTTGATAAGTATTGAATGAATCAAAAACAAAATTATTTTTTATCCTCTTTGTGGGTATCAAAAGTATTACATGAATGTGAAAAAAATGGAAGATTGCTAGCAGTTATGCAACGCTGAATGTTGTGCTGGAATAATATGTTAATTTTGTCTTTATCTTGTTTCCTTTTGGAATTAACCATGGCGCCAAAAATGTGCACAAACACAAACCCTGCATCTCTGAGGATGACGTCAACTACATATTCCAATAAAATTAGATGTTCTGGCTATTGTGGTCTTACGGCACAAAATAAGTGCCTTCAATGCCAATGTATACTAAAACACTTACATGGTAAAACTCTCTTTCCGTAGTGCCCAGAAACAGAGTATGTCTTGATCCCTGTGTAATGAATCTTTGACTTATAGCCAATACAATACTCCATAACTATTATGAGAAGATTATGACAATTTAAAGGTTGTTAGTCTTTTTGCTGCTATATGGCTTGTAAATAAAACGCTTTAGACGGGATATGAATGCTCTGCACATTTGCGCTCATTACGATGAGGGGTAAATTGTGAAGTGTGCCGTGGCTGCCTGTGGCCCAAAGCACGATGAGTACTTTCACATGGGTTTTCTGGTTGGCAGCAGCTGTCTTCTGCCAATTAGACTTGTTGTGTGTGTGTGTGTGTGTGTATGTGTGTGTGTGTGTGTGTGTGTGTGTGTGTGTGTGTGTGTGTGTGTGTGTGTGTGTGTGTGTGTGTGTGTGTGTGTGTGTGTGTGTGTGTGTGTGTGTGTGTGTGTGTGTGTGTGTGTGTGTGTGTGTGTGTGTGTGTGTGTGTGTGTGTGTCTGTGCTGTGTGTGCCTGTGCTATGTGTGCGCGCATTCATCTCCAAACAAATACAGCCCAGTGCTCCTCACCCCCGCGGGCACATGCTGCCTTAGCCTTGGCAACCCTCTTGACAGTGTTCATACACAAACACACACTAAGCTCACACTCACATTAGATCCCCCAATCTTCCCACACCCAATGCGTTTGCCCCCACTAGGCCCTCAAGATGCTCTGGGGTTACAGAAGCATCAATTCAGATCTAATGCCATCTAAATCTGGGGCAAGCATGTGGTGGAGATCAGAGAGAGAGAGAGGGGGGAAGTCAGAGAAGCTAAGAAATTCATGAAAATAAAGCAGTAAAAGATTGATATTCCATGTCAGTACACTGCTGTACATGTGATGAAACACAGAAGATACCATTTTAATATCCCCATTGGTGTTCTGAGAGTACATCGCGTTCAAGTGGTGCATTAGCCTGGCATTCCCAGACCTGCCACTAGGCGCTGGCAAATTAAATTTGCTGCGCCTGTTGGTCTGGACACTCTCCATTGAAGCTTTTTCAGAAAGTCCAGAAATCCTGACTCACGTTTCAATTGGTTCTATCTAATACGGGCGCGCCAGAGCCCTTTGTATGGTGCTCTGGGGCGGACGTAACCGGATGACGACAGTGACGTGCATGCGACGTCGAAGCCGTGATAGTAAACATCAAAGATGGCTGCGGATATGTTGTGTGAGTTTGAGACTGCTTTGGCCTCGACCCTTTACGATTTGGAAGACGGCACTCAAATCTTTCATTAGCAAGTAAGTGGAATGTTCTGTTTTGCCTACCGACCACGGCAAAAGTTTAATTTAACAGTTTAACAGCTGTTCGCTAAACGAACGGGGCTTAATACGTCACCGTGTGCATCGCTCTGATTGGTTGTAGTGCTATCCAACTGCATGCAGTGGCATTTTAAATGCACGAGTAGGAGCCGCCCCTTGAGTTGGAAATTACTATTGATCGTGGCCAGACCCTCTATCGTTCAAGTTATCAGGGTCTGGATTTCCAGGCTAGTGGTGCATGGGATGAGAGGTTAAAATTCATGGTTTGCTTTTTTTTCTCATAAGGTGCTTGTTAAGGTTGGAACAAGCCTGGCCTCAGTAGTCACTTGTACAGGGTATTCAAAACACTCAAAAAGGACGTCCAAAAGCATTTTCCTGAAAGTGTACATAATAGCTGAAGTGGTGTTTGACCTGCTTCTTTAAAACAATAACAAGGAAATGTGTTTCAAATTTGTGGTCAGTAAAGTGCGAAGGGCCATTTGCAGGCTCTTATCCCCAGCACTGTGTGCCAAACAATTAACTCGTGTTTTTAGTCCACTTTATTGTAATAGGAAACACAACAGGTGGTTAAGCCACCTGGTCTAGAATATTGTTCATCTCTGACCAAACAAAATAATGCGAATGGGAAAATAATGTGGGATTTATTTAATTGTTATTTTAATAATGTAGTAATTGGGAGTTTGATGCTGCAATGCATTAACATTAATCCCTTGATGATGTCATGAACAGTGCTATTCACAAAGCACATCTTCTTCATTATGCAAATGTAGTTGTTAAAATGATATGCAATAATAAAAACATAAGAATCGCAAGCCGCATTGCAAAACAACTGAGCACACAGAGCTTAACGACCAGAAGCTTCTGCAGCAAGCAACAATGAGCTAATCAAATAATTAATTTATCCAAATAAATAGTATATCCCTTCAAAAAAGGTGCTCTGTGTCCCATTCAAATATCAATAAATCATAACCCCATTATGAGACGTTCGAATAATTACTGTAATTAGAATAAGCACTGTAATTAGTTGGAAACAAACAGATGGGTTTTTCCTTTATTGTAAATGACATCAGGTTAGATTTCACTGTGTTGGTTTGGTTTTATGGCTGCAAGGGAGATTGTTAGATTTTAAAATAAGACAGTGAACTGGAAGTGCAAACAGTATTCTAACACAATACAAACAAGTAAGTCTCAACGTCACGTTCTCCTAGCGGACTGATCGGCTGCCTTTGCTGATATCAGTTATTTAGCTTTCTTTTGTCAACTGAAAAAAGCGGTACTGTAGTGTCTGTGATTTTTTTCTGTTTATTGTCTACAAATATTTGTATGGCAAACTCCACTTCTGACCTCAAAAAGAAACAATAGACAGTCGGATAAAAGCTTGAAGGGGTCCAGCCGGACTGCTCTTCTAATCCAACGGTGAACCACGCGTCAAGCTAAAGTCACACAAGCAAACGTGTGTGCACTAATAAGCACTAATAAGGCTTGTGTGCCAGTATTGACAGCTGTGTTTGTGTGAAAACCTTTGGGGCGCCGGGAGAGAGCGTAAATAGGCTGGCTGCCCATCCCTTCTGTTGACCTGCATCAAGCAGTGGCGCATTCTCGTACGTATAAACAACAAACACACAAATAGTAAAAAACCAACACAAACCACGTCAGAACTGTCTGAAAAGGAACAGATTTTCCCAGATGACCTCTTGTTCTGACCCTCACACCGAAACAGTGGACGAACATGAATTTATGAACTTTTTTTTCTCTCCTACTGAAAACACCATCAATCCTACCTAAAAATAAAATCAGGGGGAACACTACAACCAACCGGCCGTCGCCACCTCACAAGACAGAGAGGCCTGGAAATGACAGCAGTCTGTTGGAAGGTCACAGCCTGTGCACCACATATCCATTTGAGCCTCTTTTTTTTGGCATGCATGGCGATCCGCTATGATAATGGCTGCCCGGAGGGGAGGAAACTCTCTGGATGGATGGAGCTGTTTTAATCTCAGAGTGGCAGACCTCTGTGACCTTGTCAGGAGATGTCCCAGGTCTGGGTGAGTGACGAGACTCCCCACAGGCACGGCACATAGCAGGGAGCACGACTCGCCTCTGATGCAGCAGGGAGAGGGAGAGAGAGAGAGAGAGAGAGAGAGAGAGAGAGAGAGAGAGAGAGAGAGAGATAATACGGGGAGCTCACCACTCAGGCTTCAGATACTAGGGAATAGAAGTATCAGCAGTAGTGGAGAGATACGGAGGAAAAGTCGGTGATAGTATACGGAGTAGGGATTGGTATGCCACAATTGTTTTTACTGGACACTGACCACACAAACAGCATGCTATCAACGTTTTACTGCAGCAGGTGTTGTTTCAAAACAAAGGCTGGAAGACAGAAAATGGGAGATAGGAAGGTAAAAATTGCAGGACACAAATCACTAACCACGCTCTAGCAAACAAGACAAAGCAAGCGGTATAATTTACACCTGCTGCTTTGAATAAATTAGGCTTACACGTGGAAAGAGGAGCAGTGTGGATGATGCTCCTCCTGGAAAGGCTTTTTAAAAAAGTACAATGGACATTTTTCTGGTAGAAAATTCATCTTGCCACATCACAGTGATGTGGTTATACAGCAAATAATGGAACCTTTGAAAAGGAGGTCCAGTAACAGTGAAAGGGGATTTCAGCATTTTCAGCAACTTTTTCCTTTTACATATTTAATATATTTGGGTACAAAGAAGTAACAAAAAAAGGTATGAACAGCAGAATATCGGGTAAGTAGTTGAGACCACATTCAGTGTACTCTACTGCGTCCATTCTAAAATAAAGTGCACAGGCACACACAAACACACCCACCCACCCACACACACACACACACACACACACACACACACACACGCGCAGTGCTCTGTTTAATTCACTGCTGGACTCTCTCATTCACCTGTGGACTTGCAGTACTGATGCTCGGAACATGGCCATGGAGATAATTAGAAATGTTTTTTTTCTGACAACATGGCAGCTCTGAGCAAGAAAAGCATGACAACAAGAACGGTGTCCAACCCAAACAATACAGCAGCTTGTTAGAGTGAGTGGGGGTTGGTGTGACAAGTGGAATGGAATGGAATGCCAGATAGATGGCTCATTTGAAAGCCTGACTGATGGTCCAGAGGCCTGTTTCAGGTAGCTGGTTTTGAGGCAACCCAGAGTTTGTTCGCTCTGAGTTAGTGGAAACTCTCGGTTTTCCGTTTCAGGTAGCAGGTTCAGCGCAACCGAGAGTCAGTTACTGCGGCAACATACGCCGTGGGTCTAACCTGCTCGGGAGGTGGTTAGACCTACCCTGAGTTTGTTTTCACTTTACGCTGCAGCTCCGACAGAAGAAAGAGTGTCACTGTCACACGCGTCCCTGTACAGTTAGAAGCAAAATCACTCCATATAAATCTCCATCGGGATGTTTTTATCATTTCCTGATGATTTTACGTTTGACCGATCATTTATCTGATCAGTAGCCTTGTTCTCAGCCCTCGGTCTGTTAATATAGGCGGCCACCTTACACATCGTGACATGCTCTACATTCAGATTAATAAACCTATTTGTATTGTATGCTTTTTAACGTCTGTGCCACTGAACAGATTTACGTCAGGTGGATTCATGTAACGCTGCGGCTGCACGCGATAGTTAGGCTACTGTTCACTTGTGCAATCCTAAAGTCACAGACAAGCCTCGTTAAATAGCCTAATATGAATATAAAAATTATATAATAATTTAAACTGTTATCACTTGAGGAAAATGGATCTGGTAATAAATCAATCAGGCTCTTCAATAGAAACTGTCACCTAATGTGTCTTGACGTTAATGTCTTTCACTCCCCATTTAAAAGAAGCGACAGTCCTTATTATGCCTATGCGACAGTCTGTTTACTGCACAGTGGGCTATTAGGCTATAGCTTCCCAACATATTATAGCCCTACAGCGAATATAAAACACTG
Source organism: Ammodytes marinus (assembly GCF_949987685.1). Lineage (NCBI taxonomy): Eukaryota > Metazoa > Chordata > Actinopteri > Uranoscopiformes > Ammodytidae > Ammodytes > Ammodytes marinus. The sequence goes on from NC_137218.1 coordinate 10,887,274, forward strand.
TCAGAAATGCTGTGCCGCGCCAGCTTTATTACATTACTGCTGATATGCGTAACTTTTTAAAATAGACTATCTTCTCATAGCGAAATGATTGCTCAGTTTTTTTTCTGAATTGCCGAGGAGATTAGATCAGAGTTATGTGACAATATCCCCGTTAATTCTTCTCCATAGGCTACCATAAGATCATTCGTTAATATTTCTAACTCTAGTGGGAGTAGCGGAGATGTTTTTTTTTTTTTTTTTTTGAGAAGTGGACAAGTGGGAGGATCAAGGATTTGTTTCTCCTGTTTCCATAGTGAATCATGTTATCAGCGATCCATTGACGATGGCTTTTATGCACACGCTCCACCCAGAGTGAACATGCTGCTCAGAGTTGATAAACCCAACGCTGATCCACTGTTCTGAAACCGAAAACCCAGAGTTGCTTATCAACCCAGAGTATGTAAAACCAGCTACCTGAAACAGGCCTCTGGTGTTCAACAGCTCATCCGCTGTGACACATCCCATCCTCTGTCCATTGACGTGATGCTATTCACACAGGTCAAATCACTGACCATCTAGACCAGGGGTCTCCAAACTACGGCCTGCGGGCCAACTGCCAACTGCATTTCTTAGTTAACCCACTAGTGCAGGGGTGTCAAACACTGATTGATTGGCCCGTGGCACATTTTAAAAATATAATGTAATATGGCGCTTTTAAAAGAAAATGAGATTCATGCATTTCACTTTAAAAACATTAAAACATTTCCCGGGGGGGACATACCCCCGGACCACCCTAGGAGGGTCGGGACCTCGGCTGGATACTATTTTCACCCTGCTGTAGCCTACATTGGACGCAAAGGCAGAAAACACTGGGTGTATCATTGGCATATAAAAAAGAGGGGAAATGTGTCTGTTTAATGTGCAAGGAAAGTGTTGCCGTGAAGGATTACAATTTACGAAGACACTATGAAACTAAACATCAGAGCAGCTACATGTCCTGATAAATGTGTTATTTTTGCAAAGTGGCCCGGCCCTTCGTAGATTTTTCTGTATGTGGCCCTCAGTGAAAAAAGTTTGGAGACCCCTGATCTAGACAATTGATCTGGAATTATGTTCTGCACAGGAAATGAGGGGAGAGGCTTGAGACTCATGTTTGTTCCCTTCAACCATTCAAGCCTTCTATGAGGCACTGATTCCATTTACCGGCTGTGTGGCGTCTGTCTCCTGGCACAGCTGTTGCACCGCGGCTGCACTAGTTTGGAGGTTGTGTTGTGTGTGTTGTTGTGTCGTCGCCGTCTGCCACCTCCGTAATTGCTGGCTGGTCGGGGTTTGGCATACATCGTGAGACAGTTTTGACTCTCCCTGGGTCCATGTTTCACACTTTGAAATGGCTTGTTTCAGTTGAGAGAAAGTGCACGCTGACAGACTGTGTGCATACTGAGCACCGTGACAATGATCAAGTTGTTTCAGGACGTCTCAGGGAATGCATGCCTTAATGAATGAACCAAGGCTTACTGCTTCTATGTTATGGAAAACCTTGATTAGTCAAGTATTATATTTTATTGTATAACAAGAAAACTAATTTTTTAGACATTATAAAATACAGGTATATTATAATAATGAGAGTAGGCTATGTCACAACCCTTGTTTATGCCTGAATCTTCCTACTTAAAAAGACTGCACAGCCCTACATGTAGGCTTTATCTTGCATCTATGGTCTGAGGCTGAGAGCACAACATTATATTTTTGTTTGTTTGTGTGTTTTAAGCTCAAAATTCTAACCAAAGCCAATGTTTAACCATCAGTCAAAATACTTATAGATTGAACCCCTGGTCGATATTGCAACACCCAAGGTTACCATGGTAACAAAAGGTGCAGTAATACTACCGCAATAGCTCTGTGAGCAGCGACTTTGTCAGAAAGACAACAGAAGACCCACTGGTCTAGGTTCACAGTGCAATCACTTGTTCTCATTCAAAGTAAATCATCAGTCAGTTAATGATTATTGCAACCTCAACCTAGTTTGTTGTTCATGCACCAGCGGAACACAGTAATAGGAGTTGGTTACCTTTGCTGAAGAGTTAGCGGTGTGCACCAATAACCTGCAACTCTCTTCATCTAACAGCTCACGGTGGCTGCTCCTTTTCGTTCCATTGCTCCCTACAATATTTTTAGACAGATCCTCTAAAGCTGGCAGCTGTCAGCTCAAAACATATATATTTGAAGGTCGGTGAACAAAGTGAAGTTGTCACAAAATATGCTCTGGTTTGTCTTATATTTGAGGTGATTTATGTGATCTACTCTATTCTATTCTCTAACCTGTTGCTCTTTCATTCTTTTACAAGGTCGGCATATCTGTCGGCTCATTGGTCAATAGATATAAAACATATTTTACAGACGGCTTTGTGGTGTCCATGGGATCGCCCTGACTATCAGCTATATGTTGGCAAAATAACTTTACAATTCAATACAATTTTATAAGCCAGTCGCAATTAAATGCCTCTCTGTCATAGCTGAACTCTAGTGTGTGTGAGTGAGACGCTGCATGCTGTTGCACAGCGAGTTATTTGACGCAATTAAATGTTTGACCTATTGCTGACTTTGGTCTCCCACTCACTAAGTCAGTCAGCCAGTCGCCCACTCATTCAGTGACATTCACGTTTGTAGGGCTGGCCTCGCATTGTGCTCCAGCCAAAAATATTAAAGATACACCTTTTAAAACATAAGAGTGTCTACATTTATTGTGGGGCATACAGTAGGACACACATGCAAGATGTTAACTGGTACCCATGTACTTTCAATGCAAACTTACAGTCTGCTCTTTAGTATCATATCTGCCAAGATTAACAAGTCAAAATACTTGGCTCGTAGCTCTTACCAAGTATTGGTTAGCACATTATCACATAAAGTCAGACATTCTTTCAAACCATACCATCTGCACATCCTAAAAAAGAACATCTTACTTCAACACCTGCCTCACAAGACTCCTAAAAAAGAGTATGGCACAAACTAAAGAAGAACTAAATTGTAGTATTTATTAGCAACTCACCACATGCTTTCCCTCTTGGAAGGCATGATAGCAATTTTAATTTACTGATTGCCTTCCTGAGAAAGATAATCATTTGCAATAAACCAGTAATTACTGCTGATTACTGGAAACCGAATTCAATCGCTTAATATCATTTCCGGTGTCAGGGTTTAGCTTAACAAATGATTGACTCGAGCCAACCGACTTAAGGAAAATCTATTTCACACAAATAATGCTGCAGTTCTAAAGATTTATGATGATGTACAGTAAATGTCTATACTGTTAAGATAATTATATGCTGTGCTGTCCTTCACAGTTGTGAAGCGTGCAATATTTCTTTGGATTGAGAAATAATGACATAAACGGTGAAGGAATGGTAATGAGTTCCGTCCGAGAAATCACAACTGCTGCTGAATGTTAATCTGATCCAGGTGCTTAATTTCACCTACACATTCACTGAAGCCTAATCCACGGGTTTGCAGCAATAGAACAAGAGTAGGCAGTCGACTGCATCAGCTTTCATCTGCTCTTTGAAAGTGACTAGGCTTGTTTAGGGAGGGTTAGTAAAAACATTGCCTGAACGCACTCTATAATGCTGAAATCCAATGTATTGCGTGGATTTCAGTAATTGTGGGGCGTGGACATATTCTAGCATGAACAGGATGTAAATCAGGTTCACGCTATGGACTGGTTGCACGATAAACACAAGCCCCTTTTACACAGCCAGTGAAAGCCAGGAATATGCTGGAATTTCGGCCCTCCGCCCTGCTGTGTAAATGCGACCGTTGCGGAACGAGGGAAGAAAGGTGCGAGAGATTGTTCAGGGAATTTTACTACCTCGGGGGGTAGTAAGATTCCCGACACAATCAGTTCCGCAGTTTAAATGCGGCCAGCTTGTTGTTGCGGAACAGGGGGGCGTTTGACGTTCCATAGCCTACGTTCTAAACATGCGACCATGTTAGCAGTTGAAGGACGTGTGTTTAACATTAACCACGGCGGCCTGATGTCCCGTAAAAATCACCAAATAAAAGGAACGGCGTATAATCTAGCTGGTCATGATGTCCGCTGCTCAATCCAAACCCCCACGCTTCATTTTGGAGAGTGTATGAGTCTATTTCTGCCCAGGGGAAGTTGTACAATGGGAAAGCTAGGCTAAGCTAGGCTAGGCTAAGCTAGGCTGTGTCAGGATTTTAATTTTTTAAATATTAATGATGCTTATAACCACCATCATAAAATTACATTTATGCTTATATATAATCAACTAACAAGTAATACATTTATAACATGTGATCTAAAATGTTCTAATTTCAGGCCCTTGAGCAGGGACAGTGGAAGGGAGTTAAATAGCACAAAACTTCTTGTAAGTTTTATATATGTTTTTCCCAGAATAACAAGGCTAGGAACAGACAGATGTATCTATCTTAAACAAAGGCCTACTGTATTTTCCTGACTCAGCTGACTAAACCATAGATACAAGTTACATTCAAGGCCAGGAGCATGATTCTACTTTTCGGCATAGTTCAGGTCAAGAGCGAAGAAGAAGAGGATTGGACGAGAAGATAGAAGACAACAAGATAGACCAATCAATAGACTTTGACAAGATATGTTAAAAAGCCTTGCTGTCGAAAAGGCTCATTACCTTTTTTGTCTGTCACTGACTCCTGCATATGCGAGATCAACCGGCACATCGTGGGGACAGTAAAATACGGCCCTCTTACTGCAAGCTCCAGCACTTCTGCTCTCAATTCACCGGCCAGTGTTGTTGTTGTAAAGCAGCTGACCGGCGCGGCGCTAAATGTTTATGTCACACCTGACGCTGTTTACAAGCACCTCTTTCATTCCGGAACGCTGTGTAAAAGGGGCTACTGATGCGCCAGCAGGCCGGCGTTGCTTGGTTCTGTGTAAATAACACAGAAGCAAGCAAAGCCGGCATATTGGAGTGATGTTGTTCCGTCAATATGCCGCAATCTCTGTGTAAAAGGGGCTACAGTGAGAAACCTCATTCACACCCGCTGTCAATTAGATTGTAGGAGAAATATGGGAGGTTTGTACACACAAATCCAGAAGATCTCTTATCAAGCAACTATCATGAAAACACCTGTGTGGTCATGGACATAAGAGCTGTTATAGGTTTTTAATTTTTGAGATAGAGCACACATCTGCATCTGCTGTATGATGTGTGTCAAAAAAACATTCTATGTAAGCCCACATATATATCTTTCCACAAGACATTCTAACCACATTGTGTAGACCAGCTCAACTCTGCTCTACTTGTTTGTGTCAGTCATACAATTCTCCCCCCACGTTATTTATTAAACCATCCCCTCGCATTACACCATAATACGTTTCCAGTTGAAATTATTCAGTAATCTGTTGAATCTGTTGACATTTTGAAGGTCAACACACAACACACACGAAACACACATGTCAGAATATTTATATTCTTCTAATGCAAATAACAAAATGCAGAAGGCCATTTTTTACGATATATATTCATTCGCAAGAAAACACAATGATGGAGGCCATCAGTCAGCGTATGCCTCATACATAAACATTGGATAAGAATAGAAGTATAGCCGCCGTTCTTGAACAGTAAAAAGCAATCATGTTTATGCAAACATGTGGCACAGTTCCACAGCTGTACATCATGTATAGCACGTCACTAATGAGCAACAGCAGGAGCACCCTGCTCTGCATGCGTCGTTCAGTATCCCACTCCACTTCCAAATTCCGGTTGTTCTGCTCAAGGTTAATTGTTTTCTAGGGCAGACACAAATGGCTTGTAAGTATGTTCATGCAGCTGTTGGTAAATGCTTGTGTGTACCGGTGTGTGTGTGTGTGTGTGTGTGTGTGTGTGTGTGTGTGTGTGTGTGTGTGTGTGTGTGTGTGTGTGTGTGTGTGTGTGTGTGTGTGTGTGTGTGTGTGTGTGTGTGTGTGTGTGTGTGTGTGTGTGTGTGTGTCTGTCACATCAAATCAGCATCACAATTAATGTCAAAATGTAAATAAAATAGGCGTGCATGTGTTAACCCACCTCTTCTGAATCTATGCACAGTGACTAACGCACACACACAAATGTGTTCTGTAAGTAAACGCTCAGCTGTGTTTTGGCATGAATGAACAATCAGTTCACGTCAATCAGTCAAACAGGGAACAACATGAGCACAAATGTTGAGGTGGAATAAATACATAGATAAGACCTGAATGCTGCCTCGAGGTTTTCATCCAATTAATTTGACATGCACCCACAAAGCACAGTATTAACCACCCAAAGGTTGGTCATGTTTAAATGTTTTTAAGTGTAATATATATTTTAAGCTTTCTTATAATGTAGACGCTTTGTTCAGAAAAAGGACATCTACAATCTGACGTGTTTTTGTTTAGTTTCTCCATTTTCTATTATTCGTGAAGGTGTGGGTGTGATTAAATGTGCATTATTGTTTTATTGTTGAGCCTTGTCAAAGGAAAATATTTGATTGCTTTGCTACTGACAATAAAGTTATGTCATCTTATAGACAATATGACGATGAAAGAATTCAAATGTCTTTTAAAAACATGAAAAAAGTATAACATTTAGATAATAAAATATATGTGAAGAATATGGATCCAGGAGGACTTTGAACAACTGTAGGTGTCACTTTGTTACCAAAATAATAACACTTTTACAAAATGGACTCTGTGCAATTTCAAGATAATGCTCTTGAAATCGCTGGTCACTTTAGGTGAAGATTTTGCTTTGGTCAACAAAGAGATGCTGCATTTAAATTAGCATCTCTCCCATCATCTTTTAATCAACCACCTTGGTGTCACCAGATTGCCTGAAGACATTGTTACAACACCCTAATACGCAGAAATGAAAAGCCTGTAAATCACAGGGATGAAAACGGTCCAGATCTGTAGAGGTGTGATACAGCCTGAGGGCAACTGTACGGTATGTGAGGAAAATCATGCTTATTAATCAAAATCACTGAAGGCCAACAGCCTCACATGAGAAAATGTTGATTTCAGCTATACATTTTCTTTTTTTAAATAAAAAGTGGGGAAATGAAAAGGTTTATGGTGCTAGCAGTTGAAATTATGATACACATTCTGTACAGTGATCTGTATTACAACAGGGAGCATGAATCTCCCAAGAACAACTGGAGAAATTTGGGGGGGGGACAGAATGTGCTGATAAGATTGGAAGGAAGAGAGTGAGCTGTTATGTTCAATAATAAACTTCCAAATTGCATTTGTTCTGTCAAATGTTAATTGTAATGACAATACTGGCTTTGTAACACTGTGTACTTCCAGGTACTTTGCTTGTGTGTGTGTGTGTGTGTGTGTGTGTGTGTGTGTGTGTGTGTGTGTGTGTGTGTGTGTGTGTGTGTGTGTGTGTGTGTGTGTGTGTGCACACACACACCAATTAACCAATTGTAGGTCAAATTGACATCTAAGGGTGTGTCCTTCTCATATTAATACACACATAAACATACACACACTCATATGTACAGGCAGTTTTACTGTCAGCCGTCGTTGCCTGCAGCGATTACTAAGGTTGTTATGGCCCCCCTTGTGACTGGCACAGTAGCGCTCCTGTTAGGAGACTCAAATCGACAGGTGAACTCTTTATTATTTTTGACTGCTTGCTTGGTGCCGGAGTAAAAAAACTAAAATTACATACGCAGTCAGACACACACAAGCACAAGAATGGAAACACACGCACACAGACACAGACACCCAGACTTCCAGGCCTGACCTGAAGAGCCGCCCATACCCTCTGGTCCTGCGCCAGGTTAGACTCGTTAACTGTTGTCTACAGCCACTCATCATAGCCACTTAGCATAGGGGAGCAAAAACTCCCTAGGTGGCTCTTTCCATCTCTTCTGTACCTGACCACTTCACTCTCTTGCCCTCTCTTCGCCCACTCTTGTTTGTTTTTATGGCAGTTGTGTTCCCCCACCGGCTCGTCTTTCTCTCCCTATTAACTGGTCTCTGGCCATTTAGCAAAGCCTATTAGAGCCCATTTTCTTTTCGAGGAGCAATGGCCAGTCGGAGCGGTACGGCCTAATCAGAGCGCAGGGAATTCATCACAATCTTAAGGGGAGAGAGCTGGTTGTTTTTCTCTCACACAATTGTGCAAGAGGTAAAAAACACACACACACACACAAGCTTAACTACCTATAGCTGCCCGGCGGTAAATTGTCTTCTTTCAGCCCATTACACTCACACAGTCATAAACATACAACTGCCACGCTCACAAAAAATGCCATCAATCACATTTAAGCGGTTAAGGTATGATAGCCATTTGTTTCTGAAATGCTTCATGATGTACAGGTCATAGAGGGATGAATTAGCATATGTGAGCCTGGCTATCAAAACTAAGCAGTTTTTTTTTCAACACTAGCTGCCACAGCTGGCAAACAGACTCTTCAATTGATTTGGTCACGCCAATCCTTGGGGAAGGCAGTCAGTCATATAAGCAGATAAATTGCTGCGACACTAGTCAGAAATCAGGTCAGTAAAATGCCGGGCAAGGCAAGCAAGTCTGGTAATAAGTGAACAAGACAGTTAAGTGCCTTAAAACAAAACACACACCAATCACATACACACACACATACAAATCATAAAGCCAGATATTGTCTAATTCAGCCATTTAATCACCTGAATTTGATTTGACAAATGAAGGGAATGAAACTTAAATATGGCCAAATGCTGAATAAAAGTGGAGCTGACACGCCAGTTTGTCTTGGTTTTAATTACACGATGCTCAATTACTTTTCATTAGTAATGTAATTTGTTCTCTAATTTGATTAAACAGGCTCTGAACGTGGGGATGGAAACCTATTGGTTTAGAAAGCAGAGAGACTTTTAGATTTTGTGGAAGACTTGGAACCACTGCACCCTTATAGGGGGGGGGGGGGGGCATCATTTGTCTTGTATTGGCTTTTCTGTCAAGAAGTTTGTTAAAATCAATATGACCACATATATCAGTTGGTAAATATATATATACACTTATTATAGAATCTGGCTAGATTTAGGCCTGCTTGATTGTTGTTCACCATGCAGTTTGAGCAGGGTCATTTTGCTTTATTAATTGCCTGGAAGATCAAAGAATCCGTCCATCATACCGTTGAGTGGATTTCTGGCACGTCTTACAGTTTGAGCGGTATGACGATACGATTTTGCACGCACCCTGTCTGCTGTCAAAAGATCTATCATCTGTCATCTTCTATTATCATTATTGGCGTTGTGTTATAAATGTTGTGGCTAAAACTCTAGTATTGAATGATCTTCCAGCCATATGCAGCTCAATATTTTTCTTTTTGAACATTTCTTTAAAAGAAATAATGCTGTCTTTATACATTTTTGTCAGTATTGTTGAGGATGCAGTTTTCTTGTTTGAATCCAATTTATCAGACCTGCCAATGGGACAGAATCAGCTAGGGTCTTAAGTGAGGTGTGAGGACCCACGTCGCGACAGGTCAATTGGTCCATGAAGTATTTATTGAATGGTGAGCTTTAAAAAAGGTGTCAATTCATGCAGTGAAACAGAGTTAAATATGTAGTGTTAAAATTTTTTTCGGGTTAATAAAATAAAATAAAAAATACAATGTCTGCCCAGTCATAATTCATGGTAAAACTCCTAATTCAGGAAAGAAGTTATACCAAGCCATTTAACCAATAACTCAAATAATACTGCAATATGTCATAATTCACCACTGACTATGTCACATGTATCAAAGCATCATACACATGCCAAACAACCACCAAAGTCAAATTTAGTTACGTGACAAGTATAGATTAGTAGGATTTTTTTTTCTTTAGGACATTTTGACATGAAATTGTATGGAAACCAAAGGAGTATGGTCACTAATTAATACCCTTAATCAGAGCTGCATAAGCATTGTGTACTCATGGCTTACTGAAACAGTAAACAGAGCAGAACCATCAAAGTATTAATTACACCTGTGGTTTTGCTGCTGTGAGTCATTACGGTCTGCTGCGAAAAGGCCTGAATATTAGCAATGTACACTCAGTTGGCAGTTAATTAGCTGAACGTAAAGGCCAGGACACACCAGTCCGACTTGTTTCTACTTGTTCCGACTACGCAAAAAATGGGGTCGGCCGTTTCAGGAAGCTCCAGGCTTCCCGTCGCGGCCAGAGAACACACCAAACTGACTGCTGACTTTCCGTACGCTCTGTTGCTTGCGCGGGACGTAATGTCTCCATAACAGCAGGCGGCGCTAATCTGTATTGTGGCCCGAAAAAATACGAAAGCCGGAAATGATGGGACGGCTCTCTAGAGCATAAACATAGATAGAAATACGTATTTATATTTATGGACCATAAGAGCACAATTTTTAGCAGAGAGTGTCGAGCATGGTGTCGAGCAGTCAACAAGGGTTGATGCATGTGAGTACTCTCAAAACGAAACGAACAAACACATTAAAACGATGGCTAGCTGTTGTTAGCTGTTTGTGCTACCCGCCTCACTTCCGGGCTTCACTGATTCGCTAGCCCTCCACCAATCAAATTGCTCCAAATGAAAGACGGTCGCCCGCCGATTGAACATGTTCAATCGGCGCCGACAGGCTCAAAACAAGCCCGACGACCTCTACGTCGGCCGACGTCACGGCACACACCAAACAGATTCGTCTCCCGACCCCCTATCGACTCAACGACGGCGATTTTCGGGCTGGTGTGTCCTGGCCTTAACGCATGCCAACACAACAGCAAAAAAATAAAATGACCAACCTCGAAAAAGAGAGACAGGACAAAATCTCATAAACCTGTTGGCAAAAGCAGCAAAGAAGTGTTAAACTAGCGCTGCACAGCGTTGCTTGTTTTATATTAGCTGTATTATGTAGGCAAGCTATAATAGGCTACTGTGCAGTAAACAGACTATCGCTTCTTTTCAATGGGGAGTGAAAGACATTAACGTCAGACACATTAGGTGTCAGTTTCCACTGTAGAGCCTGATTGATTTATTACCAGATCCCTTGTCGTCTAGTGATCACAGTTTAAATTATTATATAATTTCTATATTATATCATTAGGCTATTTAACGAGGCTCGTCTGTGACTTTGTGATCACAAAAGTGAGCAGTAACGATCGCGTGCAGCCACAGAATTACATTTCAACCTGAAATCTGTTCAGTGGCACAGACGTTAAAAAACTCCTGTTAATAAAAACTAAATAATCAGATACATACAATAAAATGTTTATTAATCTGAATGTAGAGCATGTTCACGATGTGTAAGGTGGCCGCATATGAACGGCACGAAGGCTGAGAACTATGCTACTGATCAGATAAATGATCGATCAAACGTAAAATCATCAGGAAATGATAAAAACATCCCGGTGGAGATTTCTATGGAGTGATTTTGCTTTAAACTGTACAGGGACGCGTGTGGCAGTGACACTCTTTCTTCAGTCGGAGCTGCAGCGTAAAGTGAAAACAAACTCAGAGTAGGTCAAATCACCTATCCAGCAGGTTAGACCCACGGCGTATGTTGCCGCAGTAACTGACTCTCGGTTACGCTGAACCTGCTACCTGAAACGGAAAACCGAGACTTTCCACTAACTCAGAGCGAACAAACTCTGGGTTGCATTCAAACCAGCTACCTGAAACAGGCCCCTGGTGTGCATTTGAGATGTTTGCAATGTCCGTCCCTTGAGTCAGCAGTCATCAGCACTTTTTCAACACTAAAAATGAAAACTTTTTTAAGAGATGAGAATCACCTTACAAAGTTATTATTTTCCAATAGTTTAAAACTGTAGCTTTAACAATTTTAATAGATTTTTCAGCACTTTTGCAAGGAAAAAACAGTAAAAATTCATACCACATCATTCCGACCTAAAGATCATAGGCCTAACTTTGGAAGAAATGTATACACGTACAGTATATAAAATAGTTTTATTATATATACATTTGAAGGTCATAAAAGATTCATTGTGTTCAGTGGGAGCCATAAATTAAAATTAGGCTATAACATTACACAGAGATATTATGAGAAATCTTTGTACATGGATGCTTTACGAGAATCCAATTGAATAAAAGAATCATCAAGAGACTTAACGGTTAGATAAAAATTGATGGAGGAAGACAGTTGGCAGATTTCCCTTTTTCTCTGAATATGAGATAATAAAATGGCAAGTTTGTTTCTAAGAACCTTAAGTCTTCAACGTCTATTGTCTCCACAACATACTAGATTAAACTTCACATACTTGGCAACACATTAGATTTTTATTTAGATAAATACCACAGGTGTCACTGCAATCTTTGGTGTATCCCCAGCACCCACGTTTCTTTAGATCGGTAAAATAAAAGGATATAAAATAAAATCCACTTCACCGAACCACTCTTCAATCATTGAAGGTGAGTGTTCTTCTGTGATACTTTCATAGATTACCAATCCTGTTTCCTTCATTGTTGTTGCTTCCATAGCAAATGTTACATTGTAGGTTTTGTAACCATATACTGCCCCCTACAGCTGACAAAGATTCACTTGTATGAAGGCTATGGTTCATCAACAGAAGTACACCAGAAGGGTGGTTGCTGCTGTAACAGAGCTTAAACCCAGGCCTGCTGATTGGGGACACACTCTCTACTCAGTAAGCGTGTGTAAACATGCATACTAAAGCCTGTGTGGACCAATGCACAAACTGCAAATACACATCTCTAAGACTGAGGGCACGCCAGCCATACAAAATGGATAATATGATTTGTAAATATTGAATATTGGGAGACTTCCTACGTCTAAGTAAACTCTTGAGGATGCAGATAAAGCTTGGCATTAGTTTTACCAAAGAGCATAGAGATCAGAACTGCTTATAATGAAGCACACTATACCGGTGTGATCAATCGGAAAAAAAAGGAACGTCGAAAAAAAGGGCAGAGAGAGAAATATTTTCCCAACTTCTGCGGTAGAGCCAGCATGTGTGCACATGCTTGTGAATGTCAGTCGTGTTCATTTAGAAATAAATTACATTTATGCAGTGTGTGTATAGTAATTAGCATATTTTTCATTTGCGAAGTAACTGTGCTCCTCAGGCAATTACATCATGCTCCAGATTTATTTCACATGTGGGACTTTATTGCATTGATTTAGAGAAAAAGCACAGTTTTAGATGCCGCAAAGCTCCAAGGGGCGGGGAGGCGGGGTTACAACAAAAAGAAAAAGTCAGAAAGTACGGAACTCTACGGGCAAAGATTTCTATCTGAGGAGAATAGATCCAGACTGAATAGAGACTTAGGGAGCTTTGTTGCTGGGGGAAAAAAAGAGGAATGGGTGGAAAACCGACATTGTTTACAATGGGCGCCAACCAGCACACAGAGCTCTGAGGCTCCATGATAAATGAAAATGAATTAAAATTCCCTTTGAACAGGATCACTTTATGAATTCAATTAAGATTATATTAAATGTGAGCCCCATAACATGGTGTAATATCCTACACACTGGTTTACCAACCTTTCTTAATGGGTGACTATTTAAGGAATGGATACTCACACCTACTCTAATCCCATGGGCTGCAAATGTATATGAGCGGTTTTGAAGAGTAAATTATTATTGTTTGAAAAACATTTCAGGAGAAACAATTTAATAATTTTTCACTGGGAGAAAAATTTAAGAAAACCCAAAAAGAAACAATTTTGTGTCGCAGAAAGAGGTTTTCCTTCATCTTTTGGACATGCTGTCGGATTCTGCACAAATGACCTGACTGGGCAGCCACCGTATGTCAAGCTGCAAACATCCACGTCAGACACAGTGGCGCGCAGCAGTTCCTCAGGGGAATAGTCCATGGTCATATTTCCTGTTCAGCCTCCACACCTCAGACCTCAGAAACAACACCTATATCTGCGTTGAGTGCCATTGTGTGGTGTAACAGCAGGGACCAAGGGGTTGCATACGGGGTGTGTTGTGGACAGCTCTTCTTGAGTGGTGTGACTGTGGACCGAACCACCTGCAGCTCAATATCACTAGGAAATAAGAAAGTGTGGGGGACTCAGAGGTGGTTGGGAGATTAAAAAATACCTAGGAGTCCATCTTCAAGCCTTTAAACACAGGTGTGTACTAGAATTGATCCAACCAAGGTGCACCACAGGAGATCCTTCCTCCCACTGCTGGACACTGACAAAGACAGTAACACTGACAAACTGACAAGGGTTATCATCATCACGTAGTGTCATTGTGTATCTTCAACACAATCTGCTGCTTTGCTGATGCACCTTAATACAGCTCACACATTTTGTCCCATTCATCCTCCTCCATATATCCGTCCTTTATATTATATTATAACATTATATATATATATATATATATATATATATATATATATATATATATATATATATATATATTATAACATTTGACAAACAGGGGGAAAAACTAAAACGAGGTATTTAAATATTTTAAAGCATGAGAAGTGAGAATTGGAGATGTGGAGAAGTCTTTGGGGTGGATCTGCAATGGTTTCTGGGCATGGGAGAACCCCTGGGGTGTATCAGCAGGATATGAGAGAGAGGGAGAGAGAGGTGGAGAGAGAGAGGTGGAGAGAGAGAGAGAGAGAGCGAGAGAGAGAGAGAGAGAGAGGGAGAGGGAGAGAGAAGTGAAAGGATTCAACTGAATGGATTTGCATAAAATCAGGTTCCAACATTCTTGCCCCTCATTAATGAATTGGCAATTCTCTGACTTTTCCTGGTAATCAAGTATAAATGTGTCCAATACTATAAACCCCTACACAAATAATGACATTTCACTTCAGCCATTTTGTGTTTAGCACTACTTAACAAATGTCATTGTGTTAACATTATTAATTACGATGATGTAAACATCGTAAATATTTTTACACTTAACATTGGCATGCGTCAGGGTAGGAGTCTGCTAAGGTAGCAAGGAAAGGACCCCAATGCAGATAATGCAGGCCGAGGCAATAGCATCAGCTTATTGCAGAGGTGGACTTGCAAAAACATATACAAAAGCAGGCAGGTGGACTAAGGTTCTGGTGTGGGAAAAAAAGGCACAGCTACTACTACTATTTTGGTGTTACAAACTAGGCTTTATGGGAAATATATTGTTGTCTGGCTGGTGTCTTTCTGAGAACATTCAGTATTTTAAATAAGATGAGATGATAGATGAGATGGCTGCGCGGCTTGACTGACAGTTTATGACTTTCATAAATCAGTGCACACAGTAGTAAAGGCTGACCTTAAACATTTTGGACATTTTTGTCCCTCGGTTTATAAATTCACAGACATTCAAAAGGTTTCATGGCCATTTATTTTTCCCCAAGCTTCATTAGTTCTGGACCATCAGCCACTGAATAGCCTTTTCCTGTCTCAATAGTAATCAGAGAGTGGTGAGAGCATTTGTTTCCTCATTAGGTGCATTGGAACGTTGTACGAGGGTGAATGAAGCAGTGCAGCTTCAAACCCGCACAGCACATATCCATTCACATGACTATTCTCTTCTTGTTTTTTCACCTTATTCATTAAATCGCAATATTCACAGAATTGGCAGACCTTGCCATGCTCTATGCTCTCCTCTTAAGTTGACATTAATGATGGTGCTGCTGGTGGCAGGTAATCATTTCAAAATAACAATATTATGATTGCTTTTTTCTCTTTTTCTCATTAAGCATCCATCCATCCATTTTTTTTTTCATTTTCTGTTTTCAATTGTTCTATCAAGAAATTAGAAACATTTGCAGTGGTGGCAGACACTTGTGAACACTATAGCAAATGCTTCTCCAACAGCAGACAAACGGCAGAGTGGCAGACAAATACTGACTCAAGGTGTATGAATGGTACTGAATTTCAATTGGGACAAGACAAACACAGGAAAGTATCACCTGAAGGCAAGTCACACAACCTCTACTTGGTATTGCATTCTCAAATAAGGATGAGCCGTGTTTCTTTTAGTCACGATGTAAGGCCCTATTAAATGGCAGCAAAATAATTCCTTCAACACAAGTACTCCCAGGTTGCTTTTTAGAATAATAACACAGCATCTCTTCAGCTACCTCTTTAAGGGAGCCATGGAGAGAGAGAGAAAGGGAGGGAAGGAGGGAAGGAGTAGTTTAAATCAGGGACTATTTAAAAATATGTGTACATCGCAGGCTGGCTGCCTGGAGCTCGCTCACTGGATAGTTGGCAGATTTATTTTTTTTTTTAATCCGAAGCAGTGACAACAGCGAGCTCGTGGGAGGAAGACAGAAGGACAGAAACAGAATAGGATTGAGATGGAGAGAGAAAAACTGATCTTGAGGAGGATTCAAACCAGTCAAACACGAGGAAAGTGCCCGTATTAAAAGGTGCTTCAAATAACTTTTAAATATTTCTGAAACTGTCTAATTTTTCATCTGATGATCATAAATTACATGTAACAGCAAACGAGACTGTCAGTGCAAAGAATGCGTTTCTTATATAGTTTTTCTTAATGCCTTTGTCATGGGTACGCTCACCAAGGAACAACAGCTGGCATAGTAAAAACACTACCGCTTTTGTCCAAAGGGGGTGCAAGAATGAACAAACAACTGAAAGTTCCTCGGTGCACCTTTAAGAAAACGTATCTATATAATCACACATCTGATTGTGTTTAACAACATATTGTATTTTGTGCAACATGTTGTTCACCTTTGCAAATACACGTGTAAGAAAAAGTCCTTCTCCATGACTAACCATTGAAAGCTGTTATTTTTAAGAAGCCTGCGCAGGAAGGACCAGGACTTTAATCACGCTCCCGAAGGTCATTCAATATTTAGATTTGGCAGATGAAATGGCTTTTAACCTCGACCACAAAGTTCAATCATGACGCTTGTGGCGCTTACAGCACCATGTGCGTTCACAAGGTTAGGACCAAAACCACACACTTCCACCGCACACAGGTTTTACCCCCCTGCAACCGCAAGCCATATGCATGGTCCATTGCATACTGTATGTGTATGTGTCAAACAAACTAACAGGCCAGCGCCGAGTGAATAAATCATCAAACAAGTGTACATAGGATAGATGAGGTTCCACTGACATGAAATGCAGTTTAGCGTGTGTTGTTGAATAATGTATTCATGCCTCATGACGATGACATTACATTCACACTGGTGGGGTTGGGTTGGGTTTGGATTCTCTCTCTCTCTCTCTCTCTCTCTCTCTATTTCTTCCTATTCATTTTAGTATTGGGAACTTTGACTTAGCATGTGTTTCATTACCACACAATTCAATTTACAGTATTCTATATATTTCTCATTTGCATTTACCCTGCAAGAGAAATATTTTCTTTTTCTACACAATATAGCAACTGAAGCATGATTCTCTTTTATGTGGTCACTGATAGCACTTGGTTAGCATATACATTTAAGGGCGTGTTTCTGTCCACTGATTTATGTGAGTTAACTCTGTTTTGGTTGATTTTTTAGAGCTGCTGCGACCATGATTGCTTTCTTAATGAACAAATTGATTTAAGCCGCTTTAATCAAAACCACAATAATCCCCTAACGTCAACCAAAGTGCTGCTGTTGCCTGAACCCAACCACAATGCAGGACTCTGGTCCCAAGGTGTCATACTCCTGCTGGTTGTGCACCCAACACAACTACACAACCTCACTGCAGCATAAAACTATAGCTCGTCCTTCACAGGAAAAACAATGCATCAAGTATGAACAGTATCCACGCCGCAATTATATTTCCTTCAAAACCTATATTGCAAAACAAATGTGTAGTCTATAAACATAAGTTATAGGAGACGCATCATTTTTCCCCTGGTTGGATTTCCCGGGACAGAGACAGTCTAGTATAAATGGTGCTTATTGTAGTTGAATTTGCTTCATTGTATCCAAAGGGTTAATAGCTGTGCTGGCAAAAAAAAAGACAAAACAATCTCCAGAGAAAAAGGTGCCCATACTCTGAAAAGATAACCCCTCTCGCCCCCAAAACAACACAATGTATTATTTCTCAACTCACCTCACATGGGGGTTAGCGTGGGGACAAATCCAGCAGGAGGACATGGTGAGTTAATGGCCATGGGAAGTCACTCTGAGTTCATTTTGCGTATATATTTAAGTCATGTGTTTCCATTACTTTGAGGAAAAAGATTAATTAAACATTCACCAAAAAGGGATTTGCAAGTTTAAAACAAGATAATAAAAAATGCTTAAGAAAATGCACGGGAGGGTGTTTGGATGTTGAGCCACTGAATAAAAACACATGTGCTTGATGGATAATTCATGTTTTAAGTTTGACCTGTTTGCGTCATGATGAGCTCTACTTCACATCACTGTGCAACAATCACCAATGCAGCAACAGTAGAAAGAGATTTTGCAAAATGCAGCTACTGTGTATTGTACCAGGGACAAACCTGTCAACATGTGGCTGCCATTATCAATGCCACAATGTGAGGATCATACTGTGTGTGGTCAGTCGACCCTGTGTTAATGCTCCACAACTCCTGGATGCAGATGATATTCGTCACCTGTCAAAAAAAAAACGTCTTCTCCTCTGAAGTGTGCTATGAGGCTATATGCTTTCATTAACAATTATAGATATGGTTTGCAGACATAATAACATGTCAACTTCCTGATAAATGGAATAGGTGAATCACTGAGTGGAACTGACTGCAGTGACAGACAGGAATGAAATGGGTTTAGATTAACTAACCAAGACAGGTTAAAGCACTGACAAACAGTGTTTAGGTCAAAGCCAGACCTTTGGACACCCTGTCACTAAACTCTTTTCTGACTCATTGGAGACAACTATTTTTGCCTGTATGGAACATCATGTTGTCATCACCTCATTTGGTCATGCTTGCGCGTCTATGTTTGCCCTTCAGTGCGATGAGCTGTACACTTTGCCTTTAGCATCCTTTAAGCTGACAGAAAAGTTTGCGAAGGGAATCTTCAAGAAGAAAGTAAAACATCGGCCATATGCACACAGATAACGCATTACGTATCCGTGAGACTTCTTATTTTACCTAAAAAGGTGGTGTATTGCATCACATTGCATCTTAACAATTAATATAAGTTAAGTACTAGGTTTAGAAAACCTTTGCTGTATTTCTTGTCCTGACTTTGGCCTGAAAGTGTAACATGTGTAAGGTCCTTATAATAGGACATTATGAAAATTTAGTAATTTCTTTCTTAGAATTTATTTTAATTTATTTGATTTTTTTATGTAACTGGTATCAAAATGTATTTCTAGAGAGTCATGTGCACAAGAGAATATATGCATTATGAGCATTGACAAAAACTAATAAATGCACAAAATCACACATGAAACAGTACTGTTTAACTGTAGAAAGTTTGGAGATTTTCACTTCTGTAAGGCAGACATGTAGTTTTCCCAGTTGATCCTGAGCAATAAAAGAGAGAGCTTTGTGTGTGATCAATCAAGTACCAGATTACTTTTTTTTTATTGTGGCCAACAAATAATCCAAAATGCTGCTATCGGAAAATGAGAAAATATCAAATATACTCTAAATATGATATACAGTGTATGTTCTCTAGTGGGTCCGACTCCCGGTGAGCTTGTCCTACAGTACAGGCAACAGGGTCACTGCGAATGACCAAATCAATAAGACTTTACTTACCTGAACCAAGCCTGTGCATACGTATGTTTGTATAATGTAGAGTATTTCTGCAAGCCAAACTAAACATTAGGTAGTTACTGTTGTGTATCAACGCTGCCATGCCTCACATAAGCTCAACAGATTGTGAACAGTTTGGTACACGGTTACAGGTGTGCTTTAAATCCAACATGCCTCAGTCTATGAATTTGTGCATTGGGTTGTTTGTGGTCTCAGGAGATCCAACGCCTTCAGTATTACGTTCCTCCCTCTTTCCAACATCCCTTATGCAGACCCTTGCTCCCTTTTAATTTGCTCAGCTTCCAACCCTTTGAACGTTGGTTCATACATTAATATTTATTTGCCTTTACATCACTTTGATGTTGGAGCCTTTTAAATGTTTAATTTGGTTCAGAGCCATTAAACAGTAATGCTGGAGTCTTTTGATTCTAATGTACACATTATGGCACAGGCTGTGCACAGGCTGTGTGGGAATGACCTGCATATACTCTGCGCCATGGTGGCCTTGTTTTCCTATTTTCAACATTTCTCTGCTGTTGTCTTATGTAAATCACTTGTTGTCGAAAGATGTTACAGATGAATTAGCATTTCCTTGTTGTTTCAAAGCAGAAAGTTCAACTTCCCTTGAACTTTAATGGCACATTTTCTTTATGTAGCTGAGAATAAGTTATGCTAAAAATATTATAAATAAATTATATTTTTTCTCTTATTTATTTATTCATTTTCTCTTGAAAAAACAAATGGATAACTTCATCCCTTCTGGCCTTTGAACAGGCAACATTCAAAACATCTTAGAGAGAAAAATCTATTTGGGTTGAGGCACTCAGAACTCCAGAACCTGAAATGAGGGGTCATGAGTACACGGGGCCACTCCAGCTATTAAGTGTTGTATTTCAATGAATTTGGGGTGCTCACAAGAGACCGATTTTTGAAGAAAAAAAAGCTTAAAATAGAAGCAGCGGATGATATTGACTTACAGCATCTGGAATGGGTCCACCTCCTGAAAACAATCGATACTATAATACCTATAATGCATCTCAATAGAAACATCATTTGTCAAAACATAAAGGCCAAAGTCTTCAAACTCCATAACTCAAGTTAATGACATGGATTACTTATATAATTGGAGCCTCAAGCCCAATCAGAGATTAGGCTGTTTTCACAGCCCAGTGGCATGTACATTGATCTGTCTGCCCCTCAAATTGCGTAAATATTAAGTGTAAAAAGTTTCAGGCAAAGAGAAAACAAGTTTGGAAGCCAAACAACCCCCAGGTGCCACCATGCAATGTAGGATCATGTGGACCTCAAAACCTCCTCTGTATGTAATCTCTGTAATGTATCAAACTATAGGCTCATCAGCTCTAACACAAACACATGGCCAAGCTGCCTGAGATAATACTTTTAGTCAGAGTTGTCTTACATCTGTGTGTGCCTCTACTATGTATGTGTGTTAGTCTTAAAAGTTACACAATCTGTCCGCTGCCTTCCCCGTTCTCCAATTACCACAGGTAATTCCCCCAACCCATATGAGCACATCAAACACATGTCCCATTAGCTCCCTGCTAGCCCTCGCTCACGCTTGCTCCCAACTGTCTCGTGCCTTCTCTATTTGCGAATCGTCGCCTCCTCCTTTAATTTGTAGTCCATCACATGACCCCGCCATCGATTGACGTCCGCCATCTCTAAGGACATTACAATTAAGGGAAGAGCAGGAGGCCTTTCACATGAGGCTGTAGTGAGGATACATGAGTACAACACACTCAAAGGGGCACACACATTATTTTACATGTCAAGTCAATTTACGGGAAGTATTACATAACCTGTGAAACAGTTGTATGATGATTCATGTGGCTGTAGAAAATGTTTTATGGATGATCAATGTTTCTCTGATGAATGGTTCGGATTAGAAAATCCCTACATTGGACCATGTATGTTTTATGACTTGGTTCAAAGGCATCAGCTGGCTTGTGGCCTGGGAATCTGTTCAGTAATTGGATACTGGAGCTGATCTGATGGTACAGTCAAATTAGTCTATAGATCCAGCAAAAATCAATAACCTACTTCAGTATGCTGGAATTGTATTAAAATAACACTTTGTTTTTTTAAATGTATTAATGAAATGCCAGAGGCTGGTGTCATAGTTTAATATCATCTGGGCGTGCGAAGTAAACATGCAAATCATTTGATTGATCATTAGTTAGACAGAAAATATCTGTTGGCAGTTCATGTGTGGATGTATGACTCGCTACATGTCCAGTGGTTCGATTCATAAGAGACATAACTACTTCCATGACGTACCTGCATCAACTTAAAGACATTTATAAACACAATTGTATTCTTATACAAAGCAATATTTTCACACCTGCCACTGCAGAGTACTCAAGAGGTACATGTTGCCACTTTGGTCCTGGCACATCACCTTTATCTTGTAAGTATTCAGAGCAGAAGAAAAGATAAAAGATGCCTAAAATGAGATTTGAGAAGAAGTCAAACACACATACCCTGAAGCAGTCACTTGTCAAGAAGTTGGCACCTTTACAGCTGACACACACAGAAGTGAGTCGCATTACTATGGATGAGCCAGCACGGTATCACATCACAGTCTGTGTGCATGTGTGTGTATTTGGCAATGGGCACATACGCATTCAAGTCCTTTTAAGGGTACTTTTTGGCCCTAAAGGTCCAAACCAAGGATAAAGTCTTGGTTTGTGAAGATAGTAGTACTTTATCTCTTAACACGTGGCGCTTGGTCATTGAAATAGCCAGGCAACGTTCAAAATGTCAAAGTATATACTTTATTATATATTTAATAATATTCTATTAGCAGTTATAACAACAGGTATGAGGAAGTGCGCTAGTACGTCCACATTATGACAGTGTGTTAGATTAATCCTGTAATAAAGAATTTAAAACATATTATATAAAGCTATAAAGAAGAAAAATATTCTCACTAAGGCTAAACGGGTTCGTTTTAAATCATATAATATGCAATAATGATGAGATTGGGCAGTTTAAATTGCACTGATAGTCTGCTCCAAAGCTATTATTACATTGTAAAAAGATCTGAAAAAAGCAAAAGCAAAATATCCTCGTATTACATCTAATTAATAACGATAACAAGGAAAGAAGAAACAACCTTTGGAAACCAATCCATGGGAGATTAATTGAGTATATAATGAGTATAAATAGATGTTCATTCAGTATAATTAAATAATCAGCTGAGCTCAGAGTGTGGACACAATGCTTTTTTATGTTTAAGAAAAATTAAAAAAAATGTTGTGCTAGCATTATGCAGCTGTGTCTTCATAATTTCGAGAGGAATCATCTTGTCTCTCTGTCTTTGTTGGACTTCATTCATTAACATTGTCTGTCTACAGCAGCTTTCTTTATGTGTGCAGACGATACCTTTACTAATCCGTCTGACAGAAGAACCATTCTATACACAACTTGCAGTACTTGACTAAATTGAAAATCACACCACTGTTTTGTCCCACAGTTATTGGGATTGATCAGATGATTCTCAATTGCATTTAATTTACTTAACAGTTATTGTTATCAATTGTATTTATTGCTTGTGCTCTGCACAACAACAGCAATACGATTGTTTATCTCTTTAAAGTTCTTATGCCACAGAGCTACTCCAGTCCAAACCTATAATAAGACAAAAGGAATACATCTGAATAAATAAACAATGCCTTGATCAATACCTTAAAATAGCATTACAATCATAAAACGTTATTGGTGATTGCATATCATTCTTTACGCCGACTACGTTCTGTTTTCAGGGAATTTGAAGATGATGAAGAGGCAAATGAAATGGGTGGCAGCATCCTTAATACTTCACAACATGGTGATTAAGAGCTTTTTACAGCTTTTGTGTGTGGGTGTGTGTGTGTGCGTGTGTGTGCTTATGTGTGTCTTCATGCTTATCTCACAGCTGTTAAAAAACTGTCCTCATTTTAAAAACAGGATGAAATACAATTATTTGAGCTGTCAGAGTAAATAAAATAGAAAGGGCCTCTGAGTATATTTCTATTTGTGCGTGCGTGCGTGCGTGCGTGCGTGCGTGCGTGCGTGCGTGCGTGCGTGCGTGCGTGCGTGCGTGCGTGCGTGCGTGTGTGTGTGTGTGTGTGTGCGTGCATATTTCCGTCACTTCATTAATGAGCACCTTCCAGGCAGGTTGCTGTGATGAGGACTGGTGCTCTCCTTTTTTCCACAGAGATGAGAAATGATGGTGGCAGCCCAAAGTCTAATTATAAAAGTGAGTCTAACAAAGCAGACGTTCACATGTCCCTCGCAGCTTAATGCCTCGGAGGAGAAAAGCCTGGATATTCCTGTATATTTTCATTCCTTGTCTTCCATGTGTTTCTGCCTTCTCAGAAAGGTGACAGTTGGATGTCCTTGTACCTCTCCTGTTCTTCCCCCTCCTCTTCCACCCACACACAATGGCCGCTCTCTTCGATGCAACTCCCACAATGGCTTTTTTTTTTTACCTCAAGAAGTGATACAATGACCAACGTGTTGTCATGGTTATTAAACTGTATAGCAACAAGACTTTAAGATCTTGTTTGATCTATTCTTTCAAATCCACGTAGGAGGGGCATTGGCATTTCGTATAGTGGGCTATGTTCCTTCAGACCTCCCACCTAGATGTATATCTTTGGGACTGTTGGATAGTTTTTTATCTTTAGGCATATACAATTCCTACAAATAAAACACATTGGATTTGTTGGTTCTGCAACTAGTGTACAAGGAATCAACATACTTAGCTGTTTCATATATTTCAGGACATGTTGATTTGTGTGACGCACAAAGGTAATGAAACTCTCAGACGCAGATGTTAATCAAACATTTGTTAAGCTAAGCTTAAATGGATTGTCATCAGTTAAGCAGATATGTGTTAAAGAAAACGGTGATTTGGACAATTGATATGTTGTCCTGAAGATAGCGCTGAAGATAGCGCTGATGAAAAGCTGAGGGGTTCACCAAACTTATAAGAATGTTTCCTGAGCGAGGAGCATGAATGTATGCACCCAATTTCATGGATTCCATTCAATTTCACTCCAGGCCACAGATGTGAACCTTGTGGCTGCTCAAGGAGGAAAAAGTCAGAGAATGACCCAAAAGTCATTACGATTCAGCATCTGGGAACCGTGGATATCCGTGACAAATTTCATGGCGATCCATCCAATAGCTGTTGAGATACTTCAGTCAAGACCAAAAGCGGTGGACCAAAAAAAAAAAGAAGAAAGCCTGACAAACTATGAAGCCAATTAAAAAGCTGCGTTTCACATTTCCAGTGCAGAGATAGTGAAGTCGACTCCTTATATAAGACGACGGGGCAAAGAGAGCAGATGAGAGAGAAAAAAAAGTGTGGGTCCTCCAACTTGGTGAAATTAAATCACAAGGTACATTGATGTTTCCAATGTGGATGTATAGTGCTGGTTTTCCTGAGGGGGAACATTCATTATGCAGCAAATGTTTGAGGAGCTTCACAATGTAGACTTAATACATTAACAAGTCATTTGACCACATGATTTCATTGTTCAGTGTGGAGCATTATAATAATTCCATAAACTAAGCAGAATAAGCAGAACACTCCCAAATCTCAAATGAACTCAGAAAGAAAGCCCTCGCAGGTATAACTACCATGTACAATGGTGGACAATTAGCTGTACAATAATGATTATTATACAGTGGGTGGTTTCTGCCCACCAATCTGATGATATAAATCTTAATTTGTTTAACGCCCGAAGTTAGCCCACAACTCAATAGTGATTATGCTTAAATTGTATTCTACACCCAAGGTGCTGCATAACTGTAAAGTGATTTAAATGGAAATGTGCTTATTCCATTTTAAGCACTTGCCTGAGACTGGTGATTAGAATTTAATTTCATAGTTAATGGGTATCTCACAAATGGGTAGCTCAATGTGCAACTCAGCCAATCAGAAATGGAAACGCAACCAAATATGTGTTTGGTTTTACACTGGTTTTATATACTAAAGAAAATTGGTGCATGCCACTGTGGGTATTTTTCATTAGAGAGTGGGTGGAACCAAAATAAGTTGCTTTTACGGAAGAAATGATTTACCCTTTTGCTCTTGATTTAACAGCAAGGAAGACATTCACAGTCTAGAAGTCTGGGGAGAACTTTAGGACAAGGTTAAAGTCAAACTCTAAACGTACTGTATAAGCATCCAACGTCTACACTCGAATCAGATGTCAAGAGAGAGGCAGCTAGCACAAAATAGACCCAATATCCATACTCAAATGAAAAGGTTTTTGCAATATAAAGATGTTTTAATATGTGCTTGAAGATGAAAAAAAGCAGCACAAGAATCATAGATAGAAACTCAAACTCAGCTATTGAAAGATATTGAGTTCCCAGAAATTCCACGCCGACTGCCGCTCTGCTTCCAAGATGATTTATTTTTTATTTTTCATTATATAATATTTTCCTCTCCCTCTATACTCAAGATATCCTTTGTGCAGAGGATATTGAAGGCAGCACAGCTCTGGTATAACCATACTGCCCCCTATTGATTGAACAGAAGCACAGTATAGTTGCCAAAAGAGAACCAAGAATCTGGTCAATCTCAGAACAAACACTCTCTGTCACAAGAATATTTCAATTATCCTCTCATGCTCAACATTTTCCCTCCAGGAAAATAAACTGTGACACATATTTTCGGCACTGTGAAAAGGGACAAGGTGAGCTCTCATTAGAGAGAATGAAAGTGACAACTAGGAAAAAAAATATGCAAGGTCATGTATACAGCCCACACTAAAAGCCATAAGTAGAATAACATGGAACTGCCACCCACGCTCTCTGGTTTAATGTGAATGTGTTGTCAAATACGAGGGCACAAATGTTTGTATTTATAGCCACTTTACCCAAGACATGATGTATCTTTGCAGTAAAAATAAGAATATGAATATACATGAGATAAAAGCAAGCCATCTCTATCATCAATGTATGGGCTCGCATGATTTTTTTTTCAAGTTAAGAGTTGAAAGGGAAAATGTAATAACATCATGTAAGATTTGTGAATATGACAGTACTGACACGGTTGCTCCTCTCCATTCCTCTCCTTTTTTTCTTTGCTCTTTGATGTACTTTTTCTTGTGAGCCGCAATCCCCCCTGACGACTTTTTTTCATGCATAGATTTGAATTTATTTGAAGTGCTCAGGATTTAATAAGACATGTGGATTGGTGATATAACTCTCCACTGTTTTATCTCCCATCCATTGTGCCACATCAGAAACACACTGACTGTGCCACGTAATGGGACCACCTGACACTTTTCCATTAAAAAAAGACCATGAAATTGATTGAGCTGGCCACAATGATATTATTTCAAAATGTCAGCCTATAAACTTTTAATATTGGAATGCCCGTATTTTATTATATTCTATCATTATTCAGACCCACTTCCTGATGATGGTCAGGTCCAGGACCCAACTTTCCCCTTTCTTCCATCTCCCTAACCCTAACGATTTTCTCCTTTCTATGATTTTCTACACTCTTAAAGCTCCCATATTATACACTTTTCGGTACTATTATACACCATATTATATGGTCTTAGTGGTCCCTAATAAGTTTTTCTTTTATTGTTTGCTGAAAAAAACTTTCAGATAATTTATTGTACTACGCTGATGTTCAGCTAATCTCGCAATGGCCTGTTTTTTAAAAAGAGCTGCAGCTCCCCTCGTAAATATACAATCTTTGAGCTGCCCCCGCCCCCTGTCCGGAAGCGAAGCCAGATACACGCCTCGCCCTCTGTCTGTCAGGGCCGTGGACCAATAAGAAATAGGGGTGTGGGCTGCACAGTGGAAGCTTCTGGCTTTCCAGTTTGTGAGGTCAGAAAAGGGGAAAATTCTGACTGGAGTATATTGGGGGGGAGGGGTGGGGGTTTCAGAAAGGGGGAGCGTAAGAACAGGAGAGATTGTTATTTTTTTAAATATTTTGTCAGTCTCTAGGCACACCGTGGACCCATGGATATGTTAGAACACATTTAAAAAGTGCATTTAGCATAATATGTGACCTTTAAGATTTTTAAGGCAGGTATAGGGTGTGATCTGACATCTAAGCTGTCCACAGTATTGTGCTGTCCACAGCAGGAGGAACAAAGTAAAAAGGGATTTATTTTTTTTGGTTTTGATGAGAAATCCATGCATCATCGTTCATCCTCTCGTTTTCATATCACGATCATCATCAATGAAGAGGAAAATATGACTGATGTTAAGGGAAGCTGTTTTTTAATATACAGCACCAACAACATCCATTATCTGGCCTCTGTCTCCCTCCAGTGGTGGGCGGTAGACCCAACCATCTTTAAGGACTTTTCTGTTTTCTTGATGACCATGTCAGCTGGAAGGAAGCAAAAGACTGTCGGCCTTTTAATGATTCCTGTATCATTTTTGGTGGCCTTGCTTACAGTCATTCTTCCTGTATCTGCACAACGAACAGTCGATTAAGTAGATAAGTGCAGGAGGATGCACACTCGGGACTGTTGGCCATGGGATCCCATCTGCTAATCTGCTTAAATGGTTTTACTGTATTTGTACAGCAGATGTGTATACTTCTGAGCAGCAAGGCTATATATTTAACATGCTACACAGACACAAACTAAAAGGTGTTAACAGTCACATTGTGGTCAAATACATCACAGGCTTACACTAGTTCCTTGAGAGATTAAATGAGTTGAGAGAGAGAGAGAGAGAGAGAGAGAGAGAGAGAGAGAGAGAGAGAGAGAGAGAGAGAGATGTGTGTCTTTATTTTAATTGTGTCATACCTTGGCTTTTGCTAAAACAAAGCTATCAAATTTTTGCACATCAAAATACATTTAATATTGAGGGTTAAAAAAAACTCCACAGAGAGTGGGTGTTTTTTTCGGAATAACTGACCGCATCGGACTAATGGCCTTTTTCGGTCCAATGGGAAATATGGTGGACTATTGAGCTGTCAGAATAATGGGCCATTGAAATTATGGGCAGTCCCCCCAGCTAACCTTACACTGAGACTAGATTTAACCTCAGGGGATCACCAGCAATCCTCTGGGAGAACACTATTGATATGGGCACACTTATTTCATGGCAATGCATCCATACAATTCACTAGATTTCTTTGAAAAAATACAGAATTACAACAGTGGCAAAGTGGAAAATACTGTAGGATGTGAAATACGAGCATGGGATGAAAGTGTTCTTCTTCTTTGCGTGGTTATCTATAGGGAGCTGTACACTCAGCAGTGCAGGGAGTGTACATTGTGTTCCAACAGTGAATTCCAGAGAATTTTAAACAGCCCTCTGTGGACGTGGATAGGCACGTACGTGAAGTCTGGCTAAGCCAATGCAGAGGCGACAGAGACAGAGAGAGAGAGAGAGAGAGAGGGGCCCTCGAAAAGATAAAAAGGAAAAAAGAAAAAAAAACATTCGAGTTTGGGCCCCGACAGGCAGGGATCAAAGTCAGAGATCAGATGTGACTTTCAGGAACATAATGTGCTCAGCCGAGTGCTCAAACCTTTCCTGACAGGACAAAGTTGGTTCAGGGGTTACCATTGATTTACGGTGTGGTGCTGAAGCATTCTTTTGGCTACTGGGGGCTAAAGGGGGAGACACAGGGGGTCTGCAGACACTTTGTAAATTCTTGTTAATCTGATCAGAGCAGACTTTGCTCCAGCCATCAATGATATATCAAGCTGAGCATGTAGTAGTCTCCTTTTAACTGTTACATACTTAGGATCCAAGACGTTGTTGAAGCCAGTGTGTAACCCCTCAAGGGCTCTGTGAGTGTTTTCATCTCTTGTGCAAGCGGTCCGGCTTTTTCGCTCCCTTGTGAATGTATGGTAGAACTGTATATGATTATATATATATATATGTATTTCCTTTTCAGGTAATTCATGCTTTGTGTTTTATCTTTTGAACTTTGCACATGTAGATTTTTCCTGGCTGGGTTTCTCACATTACCATTTCATACAACAGGAGGACAATGTGAGTTTATGAAATATGTATGCAGCACATTATCTCTTTGGCGGGTTGCTGTTTTTGTTTTTATGTCAGGGCGCTACACATGCTTGCAACCAGGATTATGGCTTCAACTGACAATTGTTTTTAATAATTGATTAATGTTTAACCAATTTAATTTACCTAAAATATTTAGTTTATCAATTAGTTTGTATGTTGAATGTCAAAAATGTAAGATTTTATAAAATAAAATAATTTGCATTACATGTTACCAGGAGCCACAAAATAATATCCGAAAATGTCTTGCCGTGTCTGACAAGAGACCAAGAATAAACCTTGAATCAATTCATTTTACCGTGTTACACGGGCATTATAGTTTTACTTGATAAAAACATAGGCATGATTTGTAATTTGAAAGACACTAACATAAAAGCTCATAATGTTTTTGCTTGCATTTGACACTCTTATCTCAGCAAATTTGAATTATAAAACTTATTGGGCCAGTTTCGCAGACATGGATTAAGCCTAGTTCTGGACTAAATTGTACTTTCAATGGACAATCTCCATTCAAAATTCCATTTATTCCAGGACTAGGCTTAATCCATGTCTGTGAAACTGGCCCATTGTGTTCTATATTGAATCACATTGTGTTTATGTTTATTGTCAATTATAAGCCTTGGGTGGTTAGCTTTGTCACCTAATCAATGCTGATTCCGATTTGATTTATTGATGTATCTGCAACAAAAAAAAACATCAATCCAACATGGTCCCAGGTTGTTAAACTGTTAAATGCGATTGACATATGTGCAGACACTTTGGTCACTTAAAGGATACAAGAAATCTACATGGTGTCCTTCAACTAAAACCAACAATGAATTGATATTCTGCTATCTTAAGTCTGAAATAGCTCGTCCTTCTGTGCTAGAAACACCTAAATGAGCCACAATGTTGCACTGAGTGACATGATACTTTATTAAAGTATGTCATTCTAGAGGAGGGTGATTTGCAGAGCCTGTAGTTAGTTGACAAAACATATTTCCTCTACATGTAATTCTTAGCATTGAACAATTCTATCATCACCAATCAAACCAAATTATTTTGAGGAATCTAGAACCAAATGAAAGACTAGAATATGTCTGCAAACCAAACAGTGGGCCCTGCTGCTGTACACAGCAACAGTCACTTTTCAGGAAGCGTTCTAACTTCAAACAGTGTTCCAGGGATCCAATGTTCCTATGATTAAAGTGTGTTCAAGAAGATATGAGAATATAGGCTATACAGTAGCTTAGAAAATGTTCACTTCTCTGACACACCCAAAGGTACGTAGTGTACCTTTAACCTGAAACATCAGCGTTATAGTTTATTTGTTTGTTTGTTCAATACCACATAGAATCCTGCTGTGGGTAAAAGACTAATTGGCGCACCAAATCTAAAGCTGAAAATAGTACCCAACAAATACACTGTTTACACCTGTGAGAGTAATGTGCTAACAACTACAGGGCCCAGCTGTTGTGTAACTTCTCTCGTACTTCTTCAGTGGGTACGATTGGGCTTGAGGCAAAATTCCAACACAAGGTAGAAAAGCTGGAAAGTATTGGGAAATAGATAGGCTTTAACATGTATTAGAGAGGTTTGAACAAGTTTGTTTTTCTGAAAGAAGTTGTCAGCTTGAAAGAAATTGTCCCAAAGCTAAAAATAACAACATATTAGGGTGGATGTTTTAGTTGTTATTTTTTTCTCTGAACACTGTACAATGCTTTGAGTGTTTTCCTTTTGTGGCTCCGATGGGAATTAGCAGTGTGAGTGCCATGCCCTCTTACTCAGAATCATAGAAAACCACGCTAAAAAACAACCTGGTCTGAGTGACACAGATCGCTTATGCATCAACAGCAAGCAGATAAACACTGAAAAACCATAAACAGCAGCAACAAGTTTTCCAGACACGATACAGTTTGGACTGTGGGGAAGGAGAATAGGAGAGTTACAGTGTTATGTGAGGGTTCAAGGCCATGAATATCTCAGAGCAACCTTTTCACACACACCATTCTCACAACACAATCTGACTTGATACAGGACACAGCCACTGTGTGCCTGCGTCTCTGTCAACATGCAGATACAGTATGCTGCTCACTGTAACATCCTTTCTTATCAGCATAACAGTGGTGACCTCAGCTCAGACACACTGGTAAACTTTGTGTTTTTTATGTGACAGCTGGCATCTGTAAGGTGATTAAGAGCTCCAAGCAAACACATCTGAAACCGCAGCTGACGTCTGTTGACTGGTGTTAGATAATGTTTGTTGACTCCATGCCAATTTATATGGGCAGAGAAAGCTCCAGGGATTCTAAAACAGTCGTAATTTTCTCTGTCTGTCTTTCTGAAACCAATCTGTGTAATGCAATTGATGCACAGTCAGCAATCCGTACACCAAGCTGTCCCCCATCCCTAAAGGTTAGTCAGGGCAAAGTGGCGTGAAGCAATTACAATCTATTACCTACTGCTGCTGACCGCAGACACAGAAACTGACTAGTCTCCGGCACAGCTTAACGGCCTGTAACGGACATAAATAATACATTTCATATTAAGCTGTCTAGTTAGAGCAAATGTCTAACATTAATATGAACTGAGGTTATCATACTACAGAGTCGATTATTAGGTTACAGACGGAGTTTAAAATGAAAAAGATGACTATAGTTGAGCCTTTAACTCATTTCCCATTGTATAGGTGCACTGCATAATTAACACATGCCCACATAAAACAGTCTTTACATCTACAGGGGTCAGGTAGCATTGCATTCTCTTGACAGAGCAACAAATAAAATAAGTTATACAAATCTGAAGTATTTCTGAATAACATTAATTACAGGGAATGTAAGATTCTTGTTATGTATTCAAAAGTTTGACGTTCATGTGTCGTGGAAGTTTTTTAATCAGTTAAACCTTGTGGGAATAAATGAACTGAAACTTCTCAATATAAACAATTTAATAAAAGTAGATAAAACAACAGAGTTACAGAGTAAAGTTCCAACCTGCATGGTCAGCCCCCGACGGGACTGACCCTATCTTTTGGTCAGACAGGGATTTTAAAGGCCCCCTTCAATAACGGGGGTGTCAACTAACATATGTCAACTAGCAAATGGTCAAACAGGTCTCAGGGGTTTATTGTGGTCATTGTGGTTTATTACATTAGTTTAAGCAACTGTTGTCAGCACATTTCTTAGAGGAAATGCACATGTGTTAAACTGATGTGATATACATATAAAAAAAACAGATCAATACGATGGTTACAAATACATTTGCCCTCACAACATGCATCCCCTTTTTCTACCTGAGCCATGACTACTTCAAATAAGTGAGAAGCCATTTGTGAGCTTTTAATGGATTTCTGATGCTGTTAGAAAATGTTTTGGTCATTCGTTTCAAGGAGGTCAGGGGTCAGAGTCAGCTATTTGCAAAGACAGAACACCTCTATAGATCTTGGCTGAAGGACACGCTTTCTAGAAGGGAAGAGAAAAGCCAACTCAACTACCGTCGAAACAAATGAATCCTTATGTTAATACACCTACCAGATCAGATGAAGAGGGATCTTAGAGGTTAACTGTTACACACACAGAAACAACATAATACACTCATTCATCCAGCTCCCCCCGAGGAGAGGAGACCTTATGAAATGATTATTGGCTGCCATTGATCAAATGCTGCTGCCAGTCTTGACATGTTGATGAATGCGCTCAGGTTTTCAGTGGCTGGAGAGAAGCAGACGTCTGTGTAAATTACTTCTGTCATAGCGATAAAAAGTATGTCTCGAAATTCAAAAGAATCCCAGAATAGTTTATTAATACATGATTACATCATCAAGTATATGAGCCTAATGAATATTTGTCATGAGAATCAGCCAGGCTATTTGGCATTTTCTCATTGTTATCTTTACACATGACATTCCCATATAATGTATAGTGTGTAATACAGTTGAACTGGATTAGAATGGATAAGAACAGGCCACTCTGTCAACAAAGTTTGCTACAAGCAGATTACTGGAAGCAAAAAGGAAAAATAAGATACTATGTAAAAAAAAATGAAATTGAGCAATACTGAGTAAGGATTGCAACAAGTGTTGCAATCTCAGCCATGACCTTTTTTGGATCTTAATTGTTTAAAGGAGTTAAAGTTTGAGGTTGAGCAGTGGATTTAACTTGATTTTGAAACACCTTGAATCCTTTATTCAGAAAAGGGGGCATCGGGTGATATTACTGTACAAACAGCGAGTTTAGGTTAAGGCAGTGGTGCCCATCCCAAATACTATTACTACATAAAAAAGAGAATATAAACCAATACAAAGATTTCCGTAGGCCTAAAACTCTATATCCCAATTTAGACCATTATGTTATGTCGTTATGAGAGTGTGAGTAGACATTTTATATCCTCCAGGTTCCCTCTAATTGGTGTTAACGTATATTTCTTTATGTATATTCTTGAACACATTTACACATACATTTGAACTTAAATGAAAATTGGCTTATAGAATATAGAAATGGTTCATTAATCATATATTAAATACATCATCAACAGTTATTTTGAGCATTGGCGTGAGTACCTGCATCTGGCTGTTGTTCTTTGAATGCTGTCAGATCATTGGTCTCATGTTGATCGGATGATTAGTCGATAAGCCGATCTGCAGGAAGTCAATCAGTGCTTCAATCAACACATGCTATGATTAGCATGCATACATTATGCTATCATGGTGAGGGTCTGTTGCATACTTTTTTCCAGTAGAGGCCTACTTGATTCAGCCTTGCCATAGGCAGCCTCTTCTAGGCTCAACTGTGCTAGCAATGCTAATGCCACCCAAATATGTTTGTTTCATCAGCTTTTTTCATAGACTTTTTCTTTGCAGGCATCTTTATGTACAAGTGGGTACTCTATTTTAAAGTGTCCCATTAGTCAGTGTCAGTGACTCACTAGGCTACACCCTGACCTGGAACACGTAGGCCTAAATTGAACAAGGCCATTATTCATAACATTACTTTGTGCTTTGCAACCCTGCATACATACTAAAAAATAAAAAGCCAAAAGTCAACAACAAGTGGGTGAGACTGCAGGATGGTACCTGCCTTAACCTGTGGTAGTGAGGTCACACCAGGTTTCAGCCCTTCTCTTCATAAAGCATGCTTACTTTAAAGTGAGAAATAAAAATAAATAAAAAAGTTACTATATTTTTACACTCACTCACACAGTAGAAATCTTCCATTTCCAGTGAAAGCTCGACCATTTTGTGTGAGGGGTCCCGTATGTCTGACCCACTAACACATTTCTGCTCAATAGACGGGCTTACGTCACGACAGGGGCGGAGTCTAGTGCGTTCAAAACACAGCCTGCCCCCAATCCTCCCAGATCTTTTCGCTTCCTGCCTCTCTCTCTCCCTTTTTTTGCGCTTATTTGTCGCCACTGTCCTACTTATTTGGAATAACGCGCTTGTTTTTTTTTGTATATGTTATTGGCTTTTTGTTTGACTTGTCCTATTTTATAGCCTATATAATGCGGCTGCATTCACTCCTAGACAGGTTTCTTCCCGAGGTCGTAGCCTATTCTCTAACAGTATCCGACTGTTTGTTTGTTTGATTTTTGCTTTCGGTGGATACATGGACCCATAGTGAACCCGTATAAATGCACCTGCCGTCGAAGGGATATCCTGATTTTATAATCAAAGAGGTAAGAGTGCTTGAGCAAAGAAGGGAAAACAAACAAAGAAAGAAAAGAGGAAGACAAATGTTGCAGCAGCAACTGTGCAGGAGGCTGCAGCAGCTGCAGCCCATTATCCCGCCTATAGCGCCTATTTGTGTGTCTGTCTGTGAGAAGTATTTCACCCACAGCAGTGAAAACAGTCACATTTGGCAACAAAATCTTGTTTCTCAACCCCTCGCTGCAAAGTCTGAAATAATAAGGGGGATGTTGTTTTGTGCAGACTGAACGATAACCTATTTCCTGCTGTTCACTTGGCTCCTTCGCCACAGACGGCTGCTGATCCGATAAACATGTTTGGCATTATAACTGTCTG
Source organism: Ammodytes marinus (assembly GCF_949987685.1). NCBI lineage: Eukaryota > Metazoa > Chordata > Actinopteri > Uranoscopiformes > Ammodytidae > Ammodytes > Ammodytes marinus. The sequence goes on from NC_137218.1 coordinate 10,922,861, forward strand.
CACCAAAACCGACTAAACATGGACAGTTTTAACCTGTTTTCTGTAATGTCATTTATTTAAGAGTCCTGAACTTGTCTTTTACAAAATCCTATTGTGTTGTATTGGCCTCGATATTTTTTTTTTGTTTTACCAGTGTTAAAACTTGCCCCTTTTCTACTGTTTGAATTGGGTTGGAAATGTGAATTAAATAAGGAAACCCGTTTTGTGCATTCAATGGACGCTTAAAGTAGGCTATAGAAAGTAAATCTTATATAGCTTAATATCACAAATAGCCACCTGGCTGTGTGGGCCACAGTCTGTAGCATACACAAATAGACACCATCTTCCCTTAGGCCCTTGACTTGACAGTGGCACAACTCCCAATAACAACAAAACTCACTTTGCATGTGTGTGTGGCGTGTATAGCTTCATAATTGATGAAGGGAAGTTTTAATTTTTCCACATTGTAATCTCTTATTATCATTCCACTATCAGGTGTGTGTGCCCTGGGTGCAGCCTGGCCTGTGCTGTGGTGGAAATGAAGAACCCGGGAGCTGCGGAGACCCATCGGCTGGTAGGCCTGCTGGTGGCTGCACTGGAGAGGGAGGCTCGGCTGTGGAAGGCACCTGTGTTCAAGAATGGATGTATACAGGTGAGACTAAGTGTGTGTGTAAATATTTTGATTGATAGCTAAAACAAAAGAGTAAGAGTTGCTCCAAACATCAATGACTAAAACTTCCATTGTTGGTCTATTCGACTTGACAACACAGTTAAATATTTGCTTGCTTCTAATCCTTTTCATTTATTAACCAACGGTTGTTGTCTCCTCTGACCACCCAGGGCACTGACATCTCTTCATCCCAACACCAAGAAATGATCCTCTGGCTGGGAGAGATGAGCAGGCTGTTCCACTTCTGTCCAGAGACCTTTGCTCTGGGAGTGTGTGTCCTCAACCGACTGCTGTCCACCGTCAAGGTACACGGCCACGACATGCGATAATGTTTAACATCCTTCCGTTCATAGTATCTTTTTAAATAAAAAGTTTCTTAAGTATTTAACACATTATTCCTTTCCGTCATGCTTTTCCTATTCAATGAAAGCAATACATTTAATCAGTATTTAGTACATCAGAATGTTCTCTGAATAAGGCAGCACACTGGGTCAAGATAAGAATAATCATATTTTTGCTCCATAGTCCATTTATTTGCAAATTTGACTTTATAAAGGTATATTTAGGTTTTATTTGACTCTAAAACCTGCTCCTCTAATGCCAACGTTGTATATCATGCAGCCTAAATTTCTTTGCACATTCTAATTTTAAAAGATAAGTTTTTTTTCTCTTTTTCAGGCGCAACCCAAATATCTGAAGTGCATCGCTTTCACCTCATTGGTCCTGGCTGCCAAAATCAATGAGGAAGATGAGGTAAGATCTTCCTGAAGGATAACAGAAAGACAGATGTCACTTGGTCAAACCAAAGGCTTTAAAAAGAAAAGTGGGGTTAAAAAAAGACACCTAAGGCAATGCTACTTCAAAACAATAGGTTTATTTGTTTCCCTTTTTCTGCTGGCGTCTGTTCAAACAGGTAATTGGCTGTGTTAAAGACCTGGTCGTGCAGAGCGGATGCAACTTTTCAACAGCGGAGCTTCTTCGCATGGAGAGGATCATTCTAGACAAGCTGCACTGGGACCTGTACATCGCAACACCAGTTGACTTCATTCACATAGTAAGTCAGAGTTTTAGCTGATAGACAAGCAAACGTAACAGTTTTTTCTTGCAGTACAAAAACACACATCATACCGTCATGCCTGTATCATCTCTGCTTCAAGATGGGGTTTACGAACCCTCACACGCCCCCCAAGGTGCCCCCACAATAAAGAATTGGTCCTTTTTGAGATTGTGCATTTAGAAAGCTCATTGTGCCCATTAGTATTATGATAAACTCCATTCAGTCATGGTTGGGGTGTGTCGTCCCCTCCCCTCCATTCTTTCTTTCTTTCCCTTTTTTTTTTTTTAATCATCACTGTAGCTAAGGAGAAATACAATTAAGGTCCGAGAATTTACATTTGGTTTTACATTTGGAACAAAATTTACAAAATAATTTTCACTGTTAACCCTATTAATCACTGCTGTAGTGCCACATTAATGTTTGAAAATGCTTAGTAAAGATTCTATATTTCTATTGTCCGCTATCTGCAGTCTCAATGCCTTTTGAAAACCCCATATTGGACAAACCCCAGTTACGTTATAACCTGGGCTAAATAGCATAATTGCGCGTATGTGAACAAAAAGCATGAAAGACGCGTTACAGCGCGAGGTATGAGTAGAGCTGTATGATATTGCTCGGAACCACGTAAGACCGCATTTGCAAACTGCCAGCAAAATAACAGGCGTGTATATCAGGCCAAGGCACTTCTGACTAACTCTTACCCGCAGCCCTACAGTGGATACTCAAACCCTTTGCAGACAGTATCTCACATGCTGTTCATTCCTAAGAATGTTTCTTAAATGTCAAAGCCAGGTTTGTCATTGTAATAAAATCTTATGCTGTGTTTCTCTGTTTATGGCACAATATTGTTTTTATAGCTTGGACCTGAAGACAGACGTTAAACTGTTAAACCGTCACAAATCATTGCCTAAGGCCTTAACCACTGACACAAACATACAACATCATTGAGGTCCCTTCATGCTGTCAGGGCCCGGGGCTGTATTCATAACGCTTTCAATGACAAGTCTTCCAGGATGGAACGAAGGCAACAGTTTGATGGGCTTAAATAGGGCAGGGTGATATTCAGTATCATAATATGTCACAATTGTGGCAACTGTTTATTGCATTGAACAAATGTATTACATTATTTAAACTGTTAACCTTTAACACATGTGGTAGTTTTGAGCCTTGTTAGACACAGCTGTGTGGATCACCACAACCTACTGCTTTGGTCCAACTCCAATATCTCAACAATATTTGGATGGAGTGCCATGCAATGTGTTACTCACATTAATTCCCCAATACATTGGTGATCCTGTAACTTTCCCAATAATAATCTATACTGGCAAAGCTGTCGACTTAGGCTTCGTGTATTTGGTCTTAAATGTTTTCCAATATGATCATTTCTTATTGTAAAATACCACTGAAAGTCAGGAATGATATTGAATCATTTCCCAGCCCTAGTTTCACATTATATGTAGAAATTAGACTTGTATTTTAGGAGGGCACAGGGCAAGTATTTCACCAGTGTCTTCTTTGCTCTAAAGAAAGATATATGAGAAGGCTGAATGGGTTGTTGGGAAGTAGGTTGGCTGCTTTATGAATACAGCCCATAATTTACTTGACAGGAATGGATTTACACATTGTATTGATCCACGCTATTCAAGGGGAATTCCGCTGAGACAACTTCTTCAGTTTTGTAAGGATACCGTAACTCCTGACACACACACACACACACATCTTTCAAATAAATCTAAAAGTGAGTTGTAAGATATAACTTGCTCGACAAACACCCCCAGTTGATATGTGTGAAGTATTGCCTAGTCAATAATCTCATCCCAGATCAAGTGAATACCTGCATTCCTTCACCAATTTAAAAAAAAAAACGTAAGATTTGTTTTTATGATATTGAACTTGGCGGAGGACTGATGCATTTTCTCTTAAAGCCACAAAACCATAAACCGACACTAAAAAGCAGCTTGGCACATTTGGAGTGATTCAGGAAAAAAACAAGACATTTCTTCCCTCATGTTAGTTTATGGATCTGACTGTGATTGGTGTCGTCGTTTTACAGTGTTATTGTTGTGAATATTAGTCATTGTCCTCCTAGCACTTCACTTCAGGTAGTACAAAAATCTTTTGACCTTTTCAAATAAACCATAAATGGACCATTATTATGTATTAATATAAACTATAATAAAATAAAGAGATTTTTATTTTTATACTATAATTAAATACTTTGAACTATTATGTACTTCACAATTACATTCCCCAGCCCTGAAGAAATCCCCTCTCCTTAAATAAAGTTATATTATCCATTGTATATAAAAACAGCGATCAATAATTATGTCACAGACTCTCCACTATGAATAAATAAGAGGATTTACATAGATGCCTCAATAGCTCTCAATATGCTTCAACATCCAAGTCATTGTTTTTTTTCTTTTTTTTTAAAGGCAGAATCAGCTATGTGATGCTCAAGTCTTTCACCCTCTGAGACTGTATCAGGACTTTGCGATCCAAACGCACAGTGTCCTTTTCATTTGCTACATTACCCTGAATTCCCAAATGGAAGTGAAGAAGGGGAAAAATTGAGCGGAGAGAGATTTTAGAAAACTTAAAAGAAGTCAAGAGTTGAACAATCCCATGGATTATATTTTGACCTTCCACAACACATTGCTGAATTTACCTCTCCAATTCCTCCTTTCTAACACGTTCCCCCTTTTTTGTTGCTACAGAGTAGGAGACAAACTAAAGCAAATGAGCTCAACACAACAATGTGACTGGAAGAAACACAGACATTTGACGTGAATAAAATAAACATCAAAATAATGCGCTTGATTTTTCGGAATCTAGTCTGGTTTTCTTCAGTTGTGGTAGAGCTAGTTAGACTGCGCCCATTTGTTTCAGTAAAAGCTAAGCTAACAGTAAGTAACAATTCAAAGCCTTCTCTTCGGCATTGAGTCCCCCAATCAGGTAGTGATTCACAGTGCCTGCCTACAAACGTGGGAACACAGAAAAAGCACTGCACGTACAGTACGATTTACAATACGAACAAGATCACTATGAATCCCCAGGCAAAAGGGTGGGGTAAAAAAAAACCTGATGGTAAGATCATCTACCTGTCGCCGGATGGGGATGAAGTCTGTGTCAAACGGATGAGAGATGTGTTTACCTTTTTAGTCAGATATGCATGGCACTGGTATGTTTGATGTTGATCTTAAGTAGTGCTGGATGGAATTGATGGACATATGAGACGATGACATCATAATGCTAACATTTTGGTCTCTCGCTTTTCCTCTGTCATTTCCTTCAGTTCCACGCCCTGCTGGTCTCCGGCCACCCTCACCTGGTTCCGTCCATCGGGCTTGGCTGGAGCCCGCCTTCAGAGCCCGCTATGCTGCCTAGCGTCGGGCCCGGGTATCAGAAGAGGCTGGCCCCGGGCTTCCAGGCTGCGTTGTGGACCAGGCAGGTGCAGCACTGTATGGCCTGCCACCAGCTCTGGCAGTTCAAGGGCTCCACGTTGGCCTTGGCCATCATCACCTTGGAGTTGGAGGTGCTCACGCCCGACTGGTTCTCCGTCTTCACCGATCTGCTGAAGAAAGCACAGGTAAGAGAAAATGCACACTCACAGGCCAACACACCACCTTGAAAGGCTTGTTCTCAATGATAACAGTCGGATATACTGGAATCTGCATGTATATTGGATGCTGGATATAACAAGAAACTACAGGACAGATATATGCCATAGATTGAGTTTCTCATTTAGAACACCTCCATGTAATAGGTCCACCAGAGAGCGCTGACAGGTTTATTTTTCAACAGCAACAGAGTACATATTGTGGTCACAATAGTTAAATAAATGTAGAGAACTGTGCCAATTCACTATGGATATCAAATATCAGTATGCCATCAGTCCTTGTTTTTATACCTTTGCCCTTTTTAGATATCCTGTGTATTTTTTTTAAAACCCCTGAGTTGTCCTACTCCTTACCCTTTCATTTCAGGAACTTCAAAAGTACAGAAATAGATTTTTTTTTCTCTTCGTACTGAAGAAACAACACACCACATGACTGGCACATTATAGTAAACAAAGATGCTCTGTGCTTCCACAGACAGACACAGATCTTTGGTTAAAGCAGCAGCTGCATTAAGTCCTGTATCATCAAATCATAGAAAGTTGTAAAAAAAAACTTTTCCCCACTATGCTGCAATTGAAAGCCCCACAGTTGACCACAATGTTGTTATTTCTTTAATCATTCCTGCAAACTGTGGTTAAATGAAGTTCCAACTTGAAGCATTTTGACTGGAGTCTATTTTGTATAGTATACCCATGTTGTTGTTGTTGTTTTTTCACTCTCTCCCAGGTTGATAGCGGCGAGTTTATCCACTGCAAAGAGATGGTGGACGAATACCTGCACAGCCTGGAGTTCTCCCTGCCCACCAACGCCGTCTACATCTTTGACAGCGCTCTGATCCAGGAGCCGGAGCGTGCCTGGAGTCCCACACAGTGCCTCAGAATGGCCAGGAGGGGGCGTGGCGGCAGTGGAGAGCAGGGGGACCCAGTCGAGTTCTATGACGGTTTCAAGTGTTTGTATAAAGACGATTTGATTCCAGGGGCGGAGGTGAGCCATGCCGACAGTTTGTTTGATTCCCAGCCGAAAGACGTCTCGCCCTGTCCGCCTCTGCACCCCGCACTCAACTAGTCGGGACGTGTGCACACCGCCCCAACCCCTCATAAGAACACAGTAAAACACGGAGAATGTTACTCTAGTCCAACATACTGTAATTATAGGGTCTCAGTCGCAAGTTTCACAGGGAGGTATAAGACTTATTTCCATGTTACATACCTGCCATAACATTTAGGTATTGATTTAAAAAATGCCCGTGGCTGGGCTGCCGTCAGATTTAAATATTGTTCTAGTTTCTTCTGTGCAATTGTGCACACCCAAATGTGACTCTAGAGGTGTGTATGGATCTGTGCGAGTTTTATTTGTCTGCACAACTGAGTTGATTTTTGATTTGAGCGTTTCTCCTAGGTGCAGAGTTATTGGTCCATTTTAAGTTCTCTTCTTATTAATAACGCCATATTTTGTTACTATTTTTTTACCCTACCCATCTTCTTATATGCACCACAAATTGTTTTGTTGAACAACTTGGAGGTAAAGGATAAGAATTGGGAGGTTGTGTGTTTTTTATGAAAGTGGTTGAGGCCCAGAATGGCCTTTTTATGTTGATCCTGATTTTTTTTTGTGAAGCATCTTGGTGCCCAAGCTCCTTGTAGAGCCACATCGCACTTTAAGATAAAGACAAGCTTTTTTTATGCAAAATATATTTTCACAACTGTAATTATTTTAATAACGTTGTAATCACTTACAAACTTGCTCTAAATGGTTTGTCCTGTTAAGTGTTTATTTACCAGTTATTTAAAAAGACATTTTACAAAAAAAGCTTTAATTTCATGACTAGATGCTGCAAATATTTTGGTTTCATTAATGCCAGCTTTGCGTTTATTAATCATTATTGTTACATATCAAACAAAGGCACCCCATTTGGGAGACTAGTTCAAGACTAGAGCAGAATGACCCAAAACATGGTCATTTTGACATCATGAGATTACCTGATCCAGCACCAATGTTCTCCTTTAAAAATGTTACTTATTTTTGTATCATTGCATACTGTATGAGATGACCAATAATCTCACCTAGATATTGTCACATCATTGAAGTATTAAGTATCCGGTTTTATATTTTGTAAAACACCATGCAGTTCTGTCAGTTTAAATCAAAATGCTGACCTGTACACTGAACAAATATTATGTTTCAAATTAAACTGTATTTATTGTTGGCTGATGCATGAGCATGCAGTGTTTCCAGAGGGACTTTACCTCCACTGCCACAGTTGAAGCCTATAGACATTGAACTGACTTGATCTTCATTCTGACTCTCACCCAGTGAAAATGTTTTCCGTGTTCAAGAGGGAGCCAGTCAATGTGAACTGGTTACTGTCCTGTTTTCCAGTCAAGCTGGATGCTACACCAATGACCAATCAATGACCAATGTAAAGGTTTAATTTTTTTCCTCAATCCTTCATTTACTGAGGCAGCTATATCTTATTGTCTGGAGGTCAATCACAGAAATAAAGCTATGACTTGAAAAGTCTAAACGTGTCTTTCTGGTTTGTCTGTCAAAATATTTAAAAAAAAATTGTATTGGAAAGTTTAGCCGCACATCAGAGGTGATTTGGATTAATATAATTTATATAAACGAATTGGTAGTATTGAGCATATACTAACACGTTACATGTATAGTGGGTAAATTTACACAACCAAGTATGGACTTTTATAATGCAAATGCACTATATATTTATATATAATTAGAGAGTATTTTGACATAGGTCTGATCAGCTAGGGGAATTGAAAACAACTGTATGGATGTGTAGGGCCTTAAGGGGGAACTGGAAACCCAGGCTCAAAAATAAACAATTATTCAACATTTCGAAATATGACATTCAAACTTAAACCTGTAGCATGGTTTGCTGTCACGTTGCATTGTGGGTAATGCCAGTGATAAAGTGCAACGCTATATCGTATAGTCATTTAAGAATTATGAATAAATCGACTGTTGGCTACCTTACATTGAAATAGAAAATCAATCATTTATTTATATAGCCCCTTTTACAGCAACCAGCAATACAACAAGAAAAAATAATTAAATAATATGGTAAAACTTGTTTTGAATTAGAAAAATCTAAATTTATAATTATATAATTGGAATAATTAGATGTTTAAAAATCAAGACATCTTAACCATTTTAACTTAGTAAATTAAAGTTTAGATTTATAGTTTATTTACCATGAGTATTTGTATTCATCATTCCTTATATTTCATTGCCCCCTTTTTGCTGGCAGAAATGGGCTTCCATAATTACTAAATTCCAGTGTTGGATATCTATCTAGTCAGACAAGTTTTCCCTAATATGACTTTAGTGTACTTATTATTGGTCAACAGCTTAACTAACAACATCTCAGCCTTCCTAAAGTAATTTCCTAATTCATGTTAACCTTGTTTTAGACTATAGCACTACTCTATACCCAGGCGGTCACAATGATGTTGTCCTGCATGTAGAATATAGACATCATTATCAGTGAGATGTGTAAGGGGAGTGTGTTGGTGGACTAAATGGTGAGAACAGAGAGCTTTAACAGATTGTACTGCTGGATGAGACCCAGTTAGCCCTGCAAGTGGACAGAATAATAATAGTGCTGGCAGGGGTAAACAGACAACCATTACTATGGGGAGATCAAGAAACCGTGCGGTGACTCCCTCTGTCCGTTTTTCAGTGAGTCATACAGTACATGCACTCTGCGTCCTTAAATAAACACGGTTCAGGAAATGACGAGAATTAAATTAAATTACGTTCCGAACAAAATATCTGAAGAACTGCTCATATTTAAAAAAGGAGAAAGCGTGATAAAACTGCTCAAGGCGTTCGCTGGAAACAAACAACATTGACTAATCTAGAGGTTTAGATGGTGAGAAGCTGAAAGGGAGATGACGTGGGGAGTGTTGAAATGCAGCCATGTGGTTTTGACACAGAGCAACAACAAGCTGCACTTTGTGTCAACACACACACTGTAGAAACACACACTATATACACATACATTGTATTCACACACACCACTTGCAAGCATACTCTTAACCAACACTATTTCCTTTCATACACACACAGTTAGTGTAAACTACTGTAACATTAAGTCCACAAATTTCACATTTATTTTTCACACACACACTTCTTCCTCCCCGAGCCTGGTCAACACACAGTTAACGTGCACACACACACACACACAGCTGAGGTCAGCAGCACAGTGGTGAAAGTAGGGCGGATTGTGTGCGGAGAGAGCAAACATCACTCAGCTCTTCAGTTAGGGATCATTAAACAGGAAGCAGTGTGTCTCGAAACCGACAGCTGTTTGGGTTACAGTTGTACAGCTGCGACAGCCTGTGTGTGTGTGTGTGTGTGTGTGTGTGTGTGTGTGTGTGTGTGTGTGTGTGTGTGTGTGTGTGTGTGTGTGTGTGTGTGTGTGTGTGTGTGTGTGTGTGTGTGTGTGTGTGTGTGTGTGTGTGTGTGTGTGTGTGTGTGTGTGTGTGTGTGTGTGTGTGTGTGTGTGTGTGTGTGTGTGTGTGTGTGTGTGTGTGTGTGTGTGTGTGAATAAGTGTCTTCACCTGCCTGTGTTCCACTTTTATCTCCCTCCTGGATGAATATCGTCAAACAAATCATAGCAGAGACACATCAAAGTCGGGACGAGGTGCATTTATTTCCCAAGACAGACAGTAAATACAGCTGCTTCTCTTCTCCATCTCTGAGTGTAAACTCTTCTACAGCAAGCTGAGATGAGTATGTTTTCCTGAATCCTGGGTATTTTACTGGCTTCATGTTTGTGTATGTGTATGTGTATGTTTGTGTGTGTCTCCAACACTCACATCAAGGCGGTCATTCAGGTCTTACAATAAAGTTACATCAGTTTTGGACAATGTACACCGTCATATGTGCTTCTTACAATATTATCAAATTGAAAAAACAAGTACATTTTTGCATATTAAGCTGGGAAAGCTCTAGAAAAATATTCACATACATATATTGAGTTAATATGAAAACAGCACCAAAATATTGCATAGGTTTTATTTTTTGAATTAAGACTCAAGAATAAGTTTTAGGTTCTCAGTACCTATGTATATGCAGTGATATATACAGTATACAGGTACTCGGTTGTATTGCTTGACATAACGCTTTTAAAATGTATTATGTATTATTTTGATAAAAGGGATTTTTTCTACGGTGAAATGGACTAAATCTAAATTTTCATTGTTACAAAAAGGTTAACAGACAAACCACAGCTGGGCAACATTTCAAACAGCTCAGGTATTTTAAGAAAGAGGGTTTGATTTCACTGATATCTTCAATTAGTCATTGACATGCTCAGTTCTATAAAATCAAGCACACCCTACATTTCTTTATATACACATTGAACTGTTTCAAATGCCATGGGCCCCACTGTGTTACACTGTCGTACCAAAAGGTTTTCATGGCTTGAACCTCTCGTTTCTGTGTGAATAGTCTGATGATGGCAAAACACACACACACAAGAAAAGAGACAACAGAAAATCTTTCAATCACAACATAGAAAAAAAAAATGCATTTATATATATATATATATATAGTGTCTGAAAGATCCTGAATAAATGAGACGGCCACTGTTGGCAAGAACAATTTTTTTTTTTCTAATTATCTCTCACCATCTTTCACTCTTTTTCTCCCCCTGTGGCTTCATCATGATCACCATCACCTTCATCATCCTCATCCTCAGTGTCTTTGGTCCATGTGCACAATGTCAAGATGGAATGTCAAAACAGATAAAACAAACAGACAATCAAAAAAATAAACAGGTGTTGTCGTTGCTATGGTGATGGAGGACAAATCCATGGTCGTGTGTGGGAGGGTGTACAGCGCCCATAAATTAACTGTAAAACAATGACAAACAATAAAACAAAATAAAGTGAATGAATAAACAATGTTTTATGGAAATAATGAATGACAAATGAAGATTTTAATTCGTCGAGACCACAAATTAAAATAAAAGCAGAATTGAATTGAAGTTAGTGAAGAGAAAGCAATAGTGTGAGTGATCAGAACTATGATCAATAAGGTGTAGTTTAGACGCAATATATTCATGTTTCCTCTGAACCGCTACATTTGATCTAAATTAAACAATGTTTTAATATCAGCTGAATTAGAAAACATTTAAAATTGAGGGTAAATTAAAACCTCGTACAAAGTCAACTAAGGATCTTTGGAAATCGCATTTACAAAAGCCACAAAATGGAAGATCGGCATCTATAGCAAAGTGTGTGAGCAGCCACAAGATGGAGCCACATGTCTTCACTTCAATTCTCAGATTTCAAGCCTCAGATATTACGGTTGGGACTACATTAACCAAAGTCCTATACAAAGCTACATATCAGCTGCCTGAACATTACACCCATATGTGGGTGATTTTGGAACAAGTTTGAAGAACGCTATTGTTTATAATAACCTTTTGGGCTGCAGTTAAGCTTTCCCTTAATCGGAACTAAGTATGTGGATCAGGTTGGGCCACATATTTTACATTGCTGATGGATCAAAATCAGAAGCAGCTAAACATTTCTTGAATGCACCTTTAAGTAAGGAATTATTCAAACTAGTGGACTAACAAGGAAGTGAATGCAACATGATGTTTGGCTGCGGTGAGTTACTGAGGGATGGGTGACTGCTACATGTCTGCTAGTGGGCTGTTATATTGTAATGAAATGAACAGAAACCAATGAAAGGCAAAAGGAGGTAAAACATAGATATGGAAACTTAGACTTTGGGCAATGCATTGGAGTAAAGTGAAAGATACAATATGTGTTTAAACTGCTCTATAGGAAATCAGTCTTGCTGTGTGTTAGTTGCATTCTGCATCAGCTTTTTATGAGCAGAGCGTACGATTAGCTCAAAGAGTGAGTTCACTGGCTCCTCCCTGATTATCCGGAATAATTAGAGCGAGGCAAAAGGAACGAGTGAAAGGACAGGAAATGTTGGGCCTGGGCAGGACAAAGAGGGGAGGAAGTTTCCTTAATACATGCCAGGCCTTTTTTAACGGCTGAAAAAGCTTGTGTATTAGACATGAGTTCTACAACTGAACAGCACATTCAGTTTAAAGGCTTATCGGTGTGACACTTTGCCACAGGACTTAACAGAAACGTGAACATCCTGCCTAAAGGCTTGTAACATGGGTTAGAGAGGGGGAAAAAGGGACAGGCTGAGAAAGGAAAGTGATTCTGGAGAATGCCTTTTGTCCTCTCTGTACTGTGTGTGCTGGAAAAAAAAACAGGTTTACAGAGTCTAGGGTGTGTATTAAAACCAGATGTTCAGCACAAACACAGAACAGATCGGTAGCGGAATGTGAGGAGATATTCACTGATTTTGACAAAAAAAATTGGATTTTGACAACATCATTCTCCAAAATCACTGACTTTAACTTTTCAGGCAATGAATGGCAAGACAACAGGATAAGTTAAAGAAAAAGGGAGCAGGGTTTGGAAGGAGCAATGCCCTGCGATGGAGAGATATTGAATGAGATGAGTCAGTGAGAGACAGAAAAGGAAGGATGGGCTTACTTTTTCTTGTCCTTGTCTTTCTTGAGGGGCTGAGATAAGGAGAGCGTCTCGGCCGCCACCTTCTTCCTGTTGTGGGCGTTCATCTCCTCCTCCAGGTCCCTCCTCTTCTCCTCCACCTTCCTCTTCTCCTCCTGGTGCATGCGCTTCAGCTGCTCAAACTTGTCGTGCAGCTGAGACAGACAGACAGACAGACAGACAGACAGACAGACAGACAGACAGACAGACAGACAGAGAGAAGAGACAAGAAATGTGAGGACAGACCGATAAAGAAAAGATACCAATACACTCACCGGCCACTTGATTAGGTACATCGGTTAATTTTCTTGTTAACACATATAACTAAACAGCAAATCACATGGCAGCCACTCAATTCATGTAAGCATGTAGAGCTGTATAGGACAACTTGTTCAAGTTCAAACCAAGCAACAGAATGGGGAAGAAAGGGGGTTTTAAGTGACTTTGAACGTGGCATGGTTGATGGTGCCAGACGGGCTGGTCTGAGTATTTTCAGAAACTGCTGATCTACTGGGATTTTCACGCACAACCATCCCTACGGTTTACAGAGAATGGTCCCAAAAAGAAAAGAAAAAAAATTCAGTGAGCGGCAGTTGTGTGGACAGAAATGACGTTCAGAAGGCCAAAGGAGGTCCAATCCGGTACTAGCAAGGTGTACCTAATAAAGTGGTGTTTCTATTATCTTAACAGATGTTTTTTTAAATATTTTGTAGTGTATCCCCGTTTATGTCATAGAGGCTAATTAACAACAACACCTCTGTAATGTGCAATACAGTTGAAAAAGTGGTGCTTGCAAAAAAAGGTTCAATCTCACTGGTGACACAATTGGATAAAGAACCCCTCATAATGTATTATTATGCATATCAGGATTAATATGCCAAATGTCAAATGAACTTGACTCGAGACTGACCTCCCTCTCCTTTTCTTTCAGTTCAGCTTCCGTCTCTTTGACTTTGTTGACAAACATTTGTCGCATTTCTTCCTCTTTGCGCTGCAGGTCGCCCAAGAACTCTTTCCTCTTTGCCTCGTAGGTCTCTTGAAGACTGGAAGAGAATAACAAAAATAGACAGGGGTATAGATGAGGTATTGTCTTCTAAACAATGAAGAATCTGGCAGCTGTCGACACTTGATTATCACTGTGAATTGGGATCATGCTCTCTCTCTCTTTCTCTCTCTCTCTCTCTACCTGAATGGCTGGCTGTCTGGATCTGTGTCTTTGAAGCCCATCTCCTCCAGCTTACAGCGCCGGTACAGCTCGTAGTGGCGTGCGTGGGTCTGCTCCCTCAGATCCTCCATGTTGACCCTGATCAGCATCTCTCGGAGCTTCACAAAGTCGCAGTGACTCTCGTTCTCCACTGGTAGAGGGAGGGGGAGAGGGGTGGGGGGACACACACCAGAATTAGTTACGGTTCAAGTGAGTTAAAAAAATTGGTTCATAATCCAGAGTTAGAAATGTGCAGACAATTGTGTCTTGTTTTAAAGTGTTGGGTCTTTGTGTTTGCTTTCATTTTGTGCCTGGGTGGAGTCTTTTTTTCCACTTCTTCTTCTTACATATTCTAACATCCCATCTGTCACTCTGTGTTAAACACTCCCTTCCTCTCCATCGTAGGAAGTCATATCACATCTCTACAGGAATGTCATGTAGTCGGCACAAAATACACTGGATGAATCATTTACGGCATTCATAAAATTACACTATCTCATTTTGCCAACAAACGGGTTGATAAATTGGAGATATTCTTTACTTTTGACGTTTCTTTTCTACCACTGCCTCTTAAACAGCTCTGTCAAAATGACTCTGAAACGTTAATGGATTTATGGTAGGGAGCGCTTCCTGCCTGACAGACTGACAGCACAGGAAGGGGAACGTGCCCTCAACCTCATTATCCCCAGCAAAACAATATGGGATGTTCCTAGAATTGAACCTTTTTTCTTTTTCTTTTTGTTGTTCCGTTAGAAGCCTGAACAAAGGTTGACAGAAGGAAGAACAAGTGGGCAGGGGTGCCTGAATGTGGACTGAACCCATTTAAGTTTTAGTTGAAAATCAATCCATGCCCACTATGAAATAATCACCATTCTAGAATAGAAGCTAGAGGTAGTACTCATCTCCACCCCACAATCCACTGTAGCATCTCAAATTTTTTTTTTTTGTAGAAATAAAATGTAACGTTTTTTTTGACTGGTACTCTGCAGAGTTTTCAACACAAAAAATAAACAACTTTAATATTTTCCCCCGATCACAGACTTGAAATACCTTCCAAATGTATCTGGAAACTTGGAATACTTCTAATTATTTGATATGCTCACTCTCCTCTGATCTTTCATTGACGGCATAATAATGAAGCGCCAAAATGTCTGCAAAGAACTAAAAAAACCTGGAGCACAAACCGTAGAGCAGCTGTGGCCCAGAGTATAACTTGATACATCAGCCGGCTTATCTTGGAAGAAGGTTATTTTTTCCTCCGACAACAACAGGTCTGTTTTAACGAGTCACTCGAGTAAAACAGACGTGCTGTCAGAAGGAGAAAAAAAATAACTTTCCAGGCAGTTAATATGATTATCTGTTACATTCTCAGAAATATGCTTTTCTGTCATCTCAGATCTGATGTGCACGGTTGGCAGAGGGCACGTGAATAGCGTAAGGCACATGGCCTTTCAAGGGGCTGGAGCATATGTCATCAAACCCAGGGTGGCAGTGGTGGGAGAATGGGATGTATGTTGGGTTTAAATACCACCACAAGCTGTGAGCGCTGA
Source organism: Ammodytes marinus (assembly GCF_949987685.1). NCBI lineage: Eukaryota > Metazoa > Chordata > Actinopteri > Uranoscopiformes > Ammodytidae > Ammodytes > Ammodytes marinus. The sequence goes on from NC_137218.1 coordinate 10,938,512, forward strand.
GGATTTATAGGCACTTTGATGAAACTGAAAAAGCCCCAATTAGCACTGCATTTGGCTTCTCCTAAAGGAAAATCCTGGGAAGGCAGCCTGCCGTGCATGATAGTGCACCACAAGTAGCTTCATAAAAAATGCAACATAATGCCGTCAAGTGCCTGAACAACCCAAACGATTCTACCAACTCTTTACACTTCTGGAACTAAAATACACTTTACAAAGATGTTGACTAGGAGCATTGATACAGCTGTCTGAGTCACTCACGCTTATTTTTAGACAAATTTGCTGGTTGACCACATATCATTAGTGGGAACGAGTTAAACACAGGAATGAGCTGTTTTCTCTGGGGCTGCATCCAGGCTACTGAAATTGGCCGTTCATTTTGCAGCTAATAGTCCCTCAGTACTGGCCCCCCGCTGATGGGCTGAATAAGGGCCAATGCTTTGACTGACTGCAGCACGGAAGCCTCAAGATTTCCAAGCACAGGACTATAAACATGAAAGCAGCCACCCTAAAGCAACTAAGATATCAGCAACATTTACAATATATATAAACAAATACCCTGCTATACTAGCAGCTCTGTGTGGCCAATATTTAGCAGGTGTATTGTTTAACCCTTATGCCCCGCTGGTGGAGATTTGTGTATCTGGGGTTGCATTTTTGAGATAATTTTGGCTGTGATTGTCCCCTAGCCATAAAATTTGGTAAGGAGGTGTGTTTTACAATGAAGTTTTGATATTCTGAGTTTCATCCATTTCCACTTCATTTTGACTGTGTGAGATGTTTTTGTTACACTGGGACCGCTTCGTACATTTTGTGTACCATTGACTTCCATTATAACGACATTTTTTGACCCCCACCTTTAAATTAAAGTGAAAAATATTTTTGACTGTAATTTCCCATTTCTCTGTAGTAAACTTGATAAGGTTATGTAAAAATGAGGTCAATAAAAAAAATGCCCCATTTTAGCCCCCCCCCACTAATCTCTATGGTGACCCTTTACAACAAATTGGCATCCTTGTGTAATTCATGGCTGCAAACCAATAAAAAAAATAAAAAAATACAATAAAATAGTTTTGATGTGTAGTTAGTGAACACCTCTTTTAGTCAGAATGGTTGAAGTTAAAAAAAAAAATCCAGGAGTGTGTCTGTGTGTACTCAAATCACATACACTGAAATCTTTGTCTAAAAAGATGCCATTTCGTGAACTCATAGAAAGCCATAAAACCAGTATTTTTGATTCCTTGGCCATGGCAAGATAAAATCTGAATTTATATAATGTTTTGCATTCATTTAGAAGGTAAGGCATCATATTTTAGGTTTTAACTCTTATCTAGTTGATTTATGAATTGCATATGGTGTATTACTGGGGGAAAACTTGCCTCATGACACAAACGAGAAAAAAAATAGGATTTTTCATAATTTTCAAAAATTTCAGGAATACTGGCCACTGCGACAACAAATCTAAAGAAAAATGTCAAATGTGTTTGAATATGGATGGGAGGGACTGTTGTCTGCATGTCCATGACAGAAAAAGATTGTGTGTGTATGTGTGTGCGTGTGTGTGGGTGTGTGTGTTTGCATGTGTCATTGGATAATATGGCTGCAAATCTGTACCCCTTCTATTTCTCTCCTCTCATACACACACACAAGCACACTTTTACACACACACATGCACACACGCACGCACGCACGCACACACACACACACGCACGCACACACACACACACACACACACACACACACACACACACACACACACACACACACACACACACACACACACACACACACACACACACAAAGAGAACAAAGAGAACAAGTGACAGCCTTTCTGACTTGTGTCTTTGAAGTCAATAGATCAAACACTTTTACACTCCCTCAACTTGTCAGAAGATATCAACATGACCCCAGTGCCCCAACAACAGTTTTGGTGCAGCGAATTGCATGGTGCGAAAATGTAAACAAGGTGAGAAGGCAGGAGTTTTGTTTATGCAGGTGCGGCTGATCTAAAGTTACTCTATACACCCAGTATCAGAAAAATTCATTTCTAATCTGGCAGCCATGGACAAGCGTCGATTTTATGGCAAATCCTGCTCCCAGCTCAGCGCTGATAACATCCATGGCCGGCGGCCTGAACCGAGGGGGTCAGTGGCTGACTCCCAGGCTTCTTCCTCCAGAGCACCAGAGCCTGATTCCAGCGACTCCAGCTCTGACTACTCATCTGAAGAGGAGATTGACTCCACTGAGTCAGACACCGAAACGGCAAGTGATGTCTGGATGCCGCCACCAAGTTCAGACAGTTCAGAGTCGGAAGAGGATGGAGGACTGGAGGATATGTTGTGGTCTAAGGATGGGAAAATCCGTTGGTCCCCCACTGCTGACATCATGAAGCGGCATGTCCCCCCAGCAATCCCCCAGCCAGGTCCAACTCGCTTTGCAACTGCCCGGATAACGGACATCCAATCAGCATGGAACCTACTGATGACGGATAAAATCATGAAAGAGATTCTAAAGAATACAAACCTGTACATGCAGCGGACCCCCAGGACACAGCCCTGGAAGCTTGTGGAGGAGAAAGAACTAATGGCATTCTTGGGGCTTCTGCTGCTAGCCGGAGTGTACCGTTCTAGAGGTGAGGCTGTGCGATCATTGTGGGATGAAAAAACAGGTCGGCCGGTGTTTCGAGCTACAATGTCAAGGAACAGATTTGAAGAGTTGATGCAGGCAATTCGGTTTGATGATAGGCTCACCCGGCCTAGGAGGATGAAATTCTCCAAATTAGCTGCCATTGAGCCACTGTGGGGGATGTGGTTGCATCAGCTGCCAATCCTTTTTAATCCGGGCATTGACATCACCATTGACGAGCAGCTCCTCTCCTTCCGAGGCAGATGCAAGTTTCGGCAATACATGCCTCAGAAGCCTGCAAAATATGGCCTTAAAATATGGGTAGCGTGCGACTCGGAGACCTCATATGCCTTTAAAATGGAGCCTTACACAGGCAAGCTGGGGAGTGAGAGAGAGGTGCAGGCAGGAGCTGAGGAGGCTGAGCCAGCAGAACCTGAGGAAGATGAGGCAAGGGCAGTCCCGTCTAAGAAATCGAAGAATGCAAATAGGGGCTTTTGCTCAATTTGCCACAAAAGGGTGACAATCTGCTGTGCCATGTGCGGGGACCACGTTTGCAGGGAGCACTGGTCACCAGTGTGCACACTGTGCACTGACGCACAGTAGAGACACACACACACACACACACACACACACACACACACACACACACACACACACACACACACACACACACACACACCTGTTTTGTTCTTGTACGGGTTATGGTGTTGTCTGTTTTGATAACAGTTGTTTAAAAAATGCTGTATATTTGATAAAAACCCATCTTTTGAAATAAAGACAGAGGTGATTAAATGGGAAAATTTTGCTATTCTCTTTTATTTTATCAAATTGCATTGTGTTTTCTGCAGAAAAATTGGAAATCAGAGGTAAAAAAAATGTTTCACTTTAATTTAAAGGGGGGTTCAAAAAGTGTCGTTATAATGGAAGTCAATGATACACAAAATGTACGAAGCGGTCCCAGTGTAACTTTTTTATTCAATCTGACATTAAACAAAAAGTAAAAATGCCCCAAATTCAATTTTCTCACCTATCATTCAGATGGGTGAGCCGGTTATACTAATAATAATCAAAAAAAAAAAAAAAAATTGAATATTGAGTTTTAGTGTATTTTTCCAAAAAGCGTTTGGTGGTATATGATCAAAACTGGCATCTAAAGGGTTAATTTTTAATTGTGATTAATGAAATCATGACATAGATTGAACAACAACCCCTTCATGAAAAATATGGAAAAAAAAAATTTGAAAAAATATTGATCTTTCATAATTGTAATGCAATTTAAAGGTCAAAATACACAAAATGTACGAAGCGGTCCCAGTGTAACTTTTTTATTCAATCTGACATTAAACAAAAAGTAATAATGCACCAAATATGATTTTCTCACCTATCATTCAGATGGGTGAGCCAGTGATACTAATAATAATCAAAGTAAAAAAAAAGATTTGAATATTGAATTTTTGTGTATTTTTCATTAAAGCGGTTGGTGGTATATGATCAAAACTGGCATCTAAAGGGTTAATTTTTAATTGTGATTAATGAAATCATGACATAGATTGAACAACAACCCCTTCATGAAAAATATGGAAAAAAAAATTGTGAAAAAATATTGATCTTTCATAATTGTAATGCAATTTAAAGGTCAAAATACACAAAATGTACGAAGCGGTCCCAGTGTAACTTTTTTATTCAATCTGACATAAAACAAAAAGTAATAATGCACCAAATATAATTTTCTCACCTATCATTCAGATGGGTGAGCCGGTGATACTAATAATAATCAAAGTAAAAAAAAAGATTTGAATATTGAATTTTTGTGTATTTTTCATTAAAGCGGTTGGTGGTATATGATCAAAACTGGCATCTAAAGGGTTAATTTTTAATTGTGATTAATGAAATCATGACATAGATTGAACAACAACCCCTTCATGAACAATATGGAAAAAAAAATTGTGAAAAAATATTGATCTTTCATAATTTTAATGCAGTTTAAAGGTCAAAATACACAAAATGTACAAAGCGGTCCCAGTGTAACTTTTTTTTAACGGGGCATAAGGGTTAACATGTTAGCATGCTAATTAGCAAAACACACAAAGTACAGCTGATGCTGGTGGTGGGAATTTCATTAGTGTTGCAGATATTTGGTTATAAATCAAAGTGTTGACAAACTTAAAGGTTTGACCTGATGGTGGTGATGGATGACAGTCAGGGGATCACTCAAGTGAATACAATTCATCCTGTGGAGGTTATGAATTGTGTGAAGCATATTTCATGGAAATCAGTCGACTGGTTTGTGAGAAATTTCACTCAAAAGTTTTAAACCATGAATGTGAGCCTCACGGTCATGCTCGATGGAAAATCAAAAGATCTCCAAAGTTATGAGGGTACGCCTGGGAACAATGAGTGTCTGTGCCATGGACTGTATATAAAAGAGGGTCTGTACATATATGTTGTGTGAATTCATTCATTGGATTTTGAGATATTTCCCTGTGTAGATGAAAGCTATGACCTGCTGCTGTCAGTACATGTCAGTGCATATATGCATGTGTATTCCACTTCACAGCACCATGGATAGTTCTTTACCATATTTCATGGAAATCCAGCCAAGAGTTGTAAGAACATGTTTACTATGTACGAAATAGTCACAGTGCCGATGGAACTAAAGGGAATGTCAGGGGGATCATCAAAGTCACCATTCATCCCCTGAAGATCATGGATGCCGATACAATTTCACTGCACTACAAAAAGCATTTTTTTTTTGGATAGTTCAGTTTTTACCAAAATGGTGGACCAACCTTCAAACCAAACTGACATTGCCATCCATTCAGCCATGGCACTAGAATGGCTAAGAGGAAGCTATGAATGTTTGTGTTTCGCAAAAATTCTAAAATCAATCATTTTCAAACAAATCAAAATTAAAACACAAGTATCACATGCCAAGTCATTGATTAGCAAAATCCATGTTCACATACAAAACACACATGTGTGCACAGTTGAACAAACCCACAGTAGCTTGTGGAGAAGATTAACCAATGGGTCTGCTATTTGTCACAGAAGTCTGGAGTTGAGAGATAACAGAGCAACAAGATCCTGAGGGAAGATACACACACACACACACACACAGAGCCCCCTTCAATTACTCTATATACCAGTAGACAGTCCCTCCTCTGTCTTCCTTCAAGTCGATGGAAATTTCCCATGGCTCTTTGAGAGGTTACCATAACCCATGTACATGACATCTGGCATCTACAAACTGTTTCCACTGACACAGGCCCTTTCTTTCTGTTAGCCAAGTGTAGTAAAACACTGACACATCTGTCCTCTTCTGACACTTTCCTCAGATAGTGTGACAAAGTGTGCTGTTTAAAAGGCGAGCCATAAGTTTGCAAGCAGGACTGGCTAAAAAGCTGAAGTATGTTTGCTTGCCATACATCCGATGGGAAAGAATGATAAGCTAATTGGACGGAGACAAAACCACCTTTTGGGGAAGCGTAACTGTTCTTTTATTTAGAAATCAGATCAAATATTGTACTTTTATGAATCTTTAAAATTGCTTTACTTTGGAGTATTAAAATCAGCCCTGGCCCTGTTTGCAACTCATGTGGAATACATCGATTGCAATTGAGACAAATGACAAAGAAATGTGCTTACACTAAAGCTGAGTAAACTTTTTGCAGACAGAACTGTCCTGTCCGTGACTGGATTGGACAATAGTTTCATGGTGACTAATGGGAGTCCAAAGGAATCCGTCCCCAGGAGACACACAGCAGGCTTTATAAATAAGCAAAGCATGTCCTCTGAGGGGTTGGGGAATGAGAGAGTGGTCAGTGGATAATGGAGAGAGGGAAGGGAGAGGACACAAGAGAAGTCAACCAAGAAAATGACGGAAGGAAGGAATAAGGGAGTGAGAGTTTCTATGAGAACTCCCATCTGAGCGGTAATATTCTCACAGCACAACTCTGCGCAACCTTATTAAATTAAAATGTTTACTCTTGCTGAAGGACACAGGGGAGTGAGCTGTGGGAAACAAAAAATCTCTGACACAATAGGTGATGTCTCCATGGGCAACGCTGACATACAGGCACATGCGCACAGACACACACTCTAGGCACAACCAGAAAGACATACAACACCATAACATATCTCATGTACTTGTATGTGATCCACTATCTAAACACACAGAGACACACTGGCAATTTCCCCAAACAGGCTCTACCCACTCGCCCTTCATTTCGCAGTGTCACTCTGCAGGAAGTCACACTCACATTAAGCAGGAGGGTATAAATAAACAGGCAAACTGTGGGACGCACTTGCCACTCTGCTATGAGCAGGCAAACATCTCTGAGTGTGTGGTAACTGATACTTTTATATTACGTGTCATCTCTCCATGAGTACTAAACACCCTGTAAACAAGATCCTATACTGTTTTTTAAAAACCTGATGATGAGTCATGTGATTTCATTTTTGCATCTATTAACAGTGCAAGTGAAATGTAACAAAGATTAGCTTGACCAAATCGATAAATGAAAATCAAAAAGATGGAGGTTGGAGATGTTTCCTGTTGCCGTTAGATGTATCTGTAATTTAAAAGTGATAGTAAATTGCAGCCCTAATATGAAGTAACAAAAAGTACCGGTAGTTAAATCACCCTTTAAAAGTTCCCACTGCTGTCAGGGCATATGATCAGTAAGCAGCAGACCTTCACATTTAAGAAGGAAAACACGGCAAAAGCTTGCAACCGCTCAAGTTACTTTTGTCCACTTCCAATCCACATTTATTGATTTGGGGTTGCCCCTTAATACGCTGGAAAAAAAACCTATGAATCACTATGCATGCAGTCTCAAATGATGGCATCATAACAACTGTAAAGTAGTGACATTGGTTGAAAAGGCATTCAAATGAGTTGCAGTGGCTGGTGGTTCCTTTCATATTTCCATATGTCACTCCCCCTTGTTTACCTTTGTAATACTTGTAACTAGGAAACTTAATACCCACTCAACAGCTATGGGATATACAAACTAACAAGCATCATCAGGTTTACACTGGGCAAAAACAAATTGCAACCATTTAAATTGGTATTTGCAAACCGTGTCAAGCAAGGACAACGACACAGGCAACTCCAGCTGGAGGACTTTCTGTTGCTTCATTATATGCAAGGGAACTTGTGACTGAGATCAGCAACATTCTTCTAGTGACCCGCAGAAAGGGATTGAGTAATATTTAACCCGCACTGAAATTCAGCTACTTACTATGGGAATGTATTCTCTTAGCGTAATCTCAAACTTAAGCCTTTTTGACATCATTGTCCTATTGGCTTTAGATATACAGAATATGATAAGAGTGACAATATCACAGGTTTGGCACTTCCCCCATCTAATTGCTTAAAATGTTCATTCTGCAGCAGTCTAGATAAGGGAGTTAACCCCCTTGTTACTGTAGTGTTTGCTTGAGAAACACAAACACCCCACACCCCAAGCCACACACACACACACACACACACACTTGCGTGTTCTCACCTTGCACGACACCCCAGGGGTACTGTCTGGCCCTCACTGTTTTGTTCCCCACTTTGACCTCTTCCACGCTCCCCACCACAGCAAACGGCAGATGGGCCTGCACAGGAAAAAGAGGTTGACTGTTAAAATAAAGTCAAAAGGTCACAGGTGTAACTGGAGCCGAGTAGTAGCTCCCTCTTTCTTCAGGTTTATACTTTTCTTTGTATTTGGAAAGTTTTTCTTCCCCCCCTCCGGTAGTTTCTTCATACTGATGTTCTTTACAGCATGGCAACCATTTCACAAGTTCTGTTTCACTAAGACACAAACAAATAGCCCAACAAAAAGGATAATTGGTGTGTTTCATTTGAAATAAAACTCTCTTATCTTCCACAACCACACCACACCAGAGACAAATGTAACCACGTTGACATATGAGCTGCGATACAGCTCCCTCTTTAAAGTTTAACATGTGGCTCAGTTGGGGCTGAGAGGTCTATTTTGTTGAAAGAGGACCTATTATACTACTTTTCTGGTCTTAATTTCTTGTTTTACACTGCTATAGAGCAACCTGACACGAATCACATCACAAAAAACTATGTAGATTTTCGGGAAGCTCTTTCTCTTATTTTGGCGATCCAGCACATCCTGTCAACACTTGAGTGTGTGTGCTTCGGCAATCTCCGCTCCCTCCGCCTGTGCATCGGCCATCTCCGCTACCCTCCCCCCCCTCCTGCAAACCCCACTCCGTTGTGATTGGTTACCTTCCTTCCGAAACACTTTCAGTGGCGGGAAGCGCGAGCATGGACCTATAAGGGCGCGAGGCAGACGCGAACAGGGAAGTGACAGCATTACCATACATGGAAACATCCGCGTGGTCACATCACCAATTTTTATGCGACGTCACCAATTATGAAAGGGTAGACCGCTTTGAAGACGTGACTTCTCGACTGGCTAGAATAGTGTTTAGTGCTCTGCACAGACACCCCAGACGGTCAGCAGGGAATACGTCGAAATGCATGTAAGTCATTATTTGATAATTTAGTATGGTTAAGCATGACTATGAATCATCATAACAACGTTTATAGGTCATAACAGTCAAAAAGCATCATAGGTCCTCTTGAAGTGATTAAAACACAGTGTGTTTAACACACACACACACACACACACACACACACACACACACACACACACACACACACACACACACACACACACACACACACACACACACACACACACACACACACACACACACACACACACACACACACACACACACACACACACACACACACACACACACACACACTTTCTTGTTAATCTCAGAGCTACTATGCCTCGTTAAGGCTCAACGGTGAGGCATCATGGGGAAAACATTCTAGATATGCAACCTCAAAAATGATGCGGAGAGTTGAAAAGCATCTGTCTGGTTGCAGCTCAGAGGAACCAGCTAGAGAGTGTGGGCGCTGATGTAACCGACTATGAATAGACGGTGGATCCTGTACAAGTACATGACAGAGTTGACCGTTTGTGAATGTGTTCATGTGGGGGTGCGTGTTTGAGCCAAGCGTGATTACACATCTTCCACACTATAAAATCTGCACTTATATTAACAGCCTAAATATTCTGAGGGAAATGTATTTGTGCTAGCTGCCTGAGCAAAAGTCACTAGCTTGCTATATGCATATTCTTTTCAGTCTTTCTACAAAATAAAAACTGTAGAAATGAGAAAACATGAGGCCAGTTTAATGAAGCATGTGCTGCCATCAAGATACTTATATAAGGAAATGAGGAAGGGGGAGCTGGTGCAACGAGTGTCCAAACATTTTTCTGTAATACTATTAGCATACAGTGTATAGAACATGTTAAGGTTTAACTCATATTAGCAAATATGTATAGTGTTGCATTGGTAAAGAGGTGATGTCACAAGTCAGTAGGCAAAGTTTAGTTGACTTACGTTCATGGAGCCGTTGATCTCACTGACGGCTTCATCGTCCGTTGGGAACTGATATATCTGGACGCCGTTGCTCACCAACTCGCTCATAATCTTTATTTTGAATTTATGGAGCTCACTCTTGGAGATTGTGTCCGCTTTGGCAATGATGGGAATGATGTTGACCTAAGGAAGGGATGAGAACAGTTCCAACCAATGTATTAAATGTGTAGAGCACTGACTTTTATTTTTTAATGGTCGAGTGTGCCCAAAAAAAAATAAGCACGAACTCTTTGTGTAAAAACGTATATACAGTGAATTTATTATGTAATGGTTTGGTCTAGGCTGTGCTAACAATCATCACTGTGACATGATAAAAATGTCCTTGAGAGATACACATAGAATCAACCCAAAGTTTTTTCAGTGAATCACTGATTAGACAATTAACTTCCCTTTGACAGCGGGTCAGAAACACACACACTGTGAATGAAGCCAATTCAAACAAACTGATTAACATGTACCAAACTAAGTTAATTGCTGAATATGGCTAAGCAAGCGTACACGACCATATGCAACAATAATGTACAGTGAACCAGTCTCAGTCAGAACCCCGACAGATACATAAAACAAACAGTGATTATGAAAACAAACTAGACTCCATCTCCAATCAGCAGCAGATGTGCCGAAATACACACACAGTTTTTTTTATGCATTCCTCTGTACCACTGCATCCACCAGATCGCCAACCGGGAGGATGATACCCCACAGATTCACTCATCAATTCCACGGTGTGCCTAAAAGCAAGAGCCGGATAGCTTGTTGGGAGTCAAATTACAGGCTCTTCATACTTTATTGGGTCATTAATTTACAACAGGCTAGCCAGTCTCTAGTTTGAACCCTTAGTGAACAAACCAAGTGCACTAATGGCTAGCAAGCTCAGACAACAACTGTGTGTGTGTGAAGCAGATGGGAGTGTCTTGTCATGGTCAGACAGTGACAGAGGGAGGGGAGACAGTGATATTTGTTCACTTCCCACAAGCGGGATTTCCCAGCTGGCCAAAGAGTATCCCCAAATAGTTCTCAGTGTTTGTTCTACAACAACTAAGAGCACCAGTCAGGTCGCTGTAACCACATTAAAGCAGTTCACATGTAAGATAATCATAAAAAATAAAAATAAAGTATTAGACTCATGCAGCGTCACTTTTTGCTTTAATCTTACACAGGTCAAATATCTGTATATGAAAGGATATAGGAGAATGTTGATGTCACATACAAGAACCACATTAATAAATTTCGAGCCTCAGTGATGATAAATATTTATAGTGCATGAAAAAACATTAAAGACAGTTTAATATTATTATTATTATTATTATTATTATTATTATTATTATTATATGTGATTGGTCTTACTTCGATTCGAGAGATCCAATCATTTTAAAGTGATGATAAAAAGCCATCTGGAGTTGACTAATTATAGTGTAAATTAAGGGGCAAGGTTAGCGTTTAAAAGGTTAACAATATATATCAATCCGTGTTTGAAAAGGATCTTTTCAATCTGAATCTTATCCATTCTAATATTAGATAATTAACTGGTAATGATTTCCTCCTGTTCCAGAGCAAACATATTCATGTAAAAACAAGCGGCCCTCCTTCAGGCTCTTTATCTCCCTTCCTGCCTTCCTCCACCACAAACAGCCCTCACTGTGGTGTGTGTGGGCCTGGGACCGTCCCCATGTAGGGTGGGGTGACTCGGGCCCCATTAACAAGAAAAACATCATTGTCTAGCTGTGATAGCAAAACTCTACAGACTGAGTGAAGGAAAAGTTGTTTCGGCTCTGCTTCCATGTCTTTTTATCTTTTCCTTATGAAACTTTACTTTATGTTCAAACTGTACCCATCTACATCTGATATTATGTGGTGAGTAGCTGCTGTAAATATTGCCTGCAATAGGTTTTTATCTATCTAGAAAAAGAGACCACTGCATATACGTTCCTATCAAGACTATAAAACAAAAACGGTGTCAAATCCACACTGCGGTCACTCATCACTGGCTTGCTTTCAGACCAAACAGCGGTCACATTTCACATAGTGGAAGGATCCACTGGAACAGAGCCACTGAGGTCAGAGGGCTGTACACCATGGCCACCCAGTCAGGCTAAAAACCAGTCCACTATGCTGTAAGTCATTTTGAATTATAAAGTGCCACACTGCTGTAATTCTACACTTTTCTGGCACTATGCAACTGAAAAGCCCTGGAAGCAAGCGAATGTATTCTTTATAGCCCGATGGAGGTATAAGAAAAGCTGTATTGTTCATATAAATGTATGGGTGGATTTATGTGAGGTAAAATGCAGTGCTTTGCTTATAATAGAAGAGCGTATGGAAAGTAAGCTGCTATACAATAGCTAACATGTTCTTCTGCCTATGTCAACCCCTTTGCTATGGTTCATATACTGGGATGAAGATAGTATATTTACTTCAGGTAAGCTGCCATGCCTTGCTTTAAAGCAGGGAGCACAGAGAGATGGCTGTGTGCAGTGTGGGGTTTGGATGATATCAGGAGACAGTCAGCAAACGTAGGCTGCCAAGTTTCTTTTTGATCATTCTGTTGGCTGGTAAAGACAGAGGCCCAGTGCTGTTTCCTCTCAGGTCAGAATGTTATTTTGGCTTCCTTATAGAAATGATTAAGAAAAACTGAATTACTACATTAATTACTACACAACTTTGGCCTTAAAAGTACTTTTATTTAATCACCTAAGTGACAAAGTCTTGGTAAAACTATTAACAGAGTACCAGTTGGATGAAGCATCCACTCATTGTTTTGAATAGTATCAGAAGACATATGGCAGAGATGAGCAGCCATGCGATGATAGTTGGCAGAGGTGAGCCAGCAGGTTTTGGGTCACAGGCTGACCATCTGCTCTTTTCTGAAATTATTATTATTGCATCACCAGACATAAGCAGGGCTACAGTTGCCACATTTCCATTCCTACAAAATTGCTATCAGTATATGCTCCTCATGTGTCATGGTGTCAAGCAATCAGCCAAATAGAATGTGTTGTGACAGAACTTGAAAAATGTAGCAATTTTGTCTTTTTCATCAGTCTCAGTTTATATGCTTGTTGATATCCAAGATGTCAGTAAAAATCTTTGTTGCCTAAGGTCAAACAAGCACAGACAGTAGTACAATTTTGTAGACAACAAAAATCTTCTCCTTTGCATGTAAACTTTCTCTGTTGTTCCTTCTCTTCTGGGCTCTGTGAACATGTGCTTTGACATTGTTTCGTGGATATTTTCCCTTTCTGAAATTCCATACCTCCCACATTTGAAACCAAGATTAAGGGTAAAAAAAATGCTGAATGCTTTCATCTGTGTTGATCACCGAGCAGTTTTTCAAAACGTATCATCAAAATGTCAACCGGGTGAATTTATTGAAGTGTGTTACCAAGCAGAAATACATCATCTAAATCAATACCTTATATAGTCTTTATGTATTATTCATGATTATAAATGTCTTTGGATTACAAAGAAAGGGATCCATCAGGTAGCTTAAATATACAAAGTTAAATCTTTGCAAATACAACACAGCTTCAAGTTGCTCTTTCAAACCTTCTTTCACACTAAAAACTCTCTCACCCCTCCCATTCTTTCACCCTCCAAGCACTGTTGTGAGGAGATTCTGTTTCCCCACCAGTTGTAATTGAGACCAAGCCAGCGATTGTGCATTCACACGGAGCTGCACTCATCTGATGTATGGCAAAACATGGAGCCACAGACCAACAATCCGTGTGGTAATATTCGCACAACAGAAATGAAAAAGCCACAAATCAATGTGGTCTTCTGAATGTGACTATCGACTAGTGTACAGCTGACCTCTCAACGTGTCAACTGCCAATATGTCAAGCTGGAACTCAGAATGTGGAAGATCAGTACAATTGAGATGGGTTTAGAGATGTTTTCTTTGTTTGTATTGAAATCATTGTATATCACTGTCTCACAAGGACAAATTATTAAAATATTTTGTATTTTACATACATTTTGTCAAGTCTAGCCCTTAAAACATTTTCAAAATCACAGCTAAATAACTTTTCTTGTAATCCTATACGATGAAGTGAAAACACGCAGTCACTGCAACATTGTTTATAAGCTTCATTCTTTTGGGACAATGAGAGTCCGTATCCAAGCCAAAAAGATCAAGGATCTCCGCGTCTCAGTGAAATGCACACTGCATCACAGTGAATGGGAGGTCAGATTTCAACAACAATGATAGTTTTTCCCACAGACAATGGGGACAGGACTGGGAGTCTGTGCTTTCTTTGCCCAATGGGAAGACATCAGCAGTGCCTACATAGATGTGTGTTTGTGTGTGAGTCACTTGTGTGTACCTTGCTGTCCAGTTTCTTCATGGTGACCAGGTCTAGGGACTTGAGGGAGTGTCCTGTCGGGGCGATGAAATAAAGGCAGATGTGGATCCTGGTGTCGTGGTAGTTGAACAGCGAGCGTTTGATCTTCAGCTCTTCCTGGAGATAGTTCTCAAACTGAGTGTCGATGTAGTCAACGATGGGCTTGTAACTGTGGAGACAGCCATAGAGAAACAGTAAGGATATATTATGTCTGCAGGTAAAAATATAACATGCATTGGTAGTGAATGTAAAAGGAAATATGGGCTTGGTAACGATGGAGAGTTAACCCAGACAGACAGCAATGTTTTTGGGTAACTGTGAGATCTGATTCCTTGCCAAGATCTCAGCTTAGACCTTCTACAGCTTAGTGCTGTGTGAAATGTGTGCTCAGCTTATGGGAGTATGGTTGAAACAAATCACAGCGGCTGCAACACATCATGTCCTCCCTCACTGTCCTGCAATAGCCTCTGAAGCCAACAGTGTCACCATTAAATCACTGAAATAAGCATCCAGTGGTAGGAAGACATCACGTTTTGCATGTGTCTGAACTATTGAGACAATGTTTTAAACTTATACTAATCAAGTTAAATGGCAATGTCCTTTATTGAAATGAAATGGCATCACGTTTGTCAATGCAGCAGTACAGTGTATCTCCGCAAGCTGTTTTTAATAGCTTGCGACCACCAGCAGACACCAGCCTGACAGTGTTAGGTCATGATACAGTTGGAAGATAACATACGCCGGTTTAGCAGCTCTCACTCATTAGGTTCAGTTCATTTGGAGAGTTGAGAAAAAAACTAGACCATCAGAAGTCAGTCACATATTCATCTCAGTCCATCATAGCTGCCTGGAATGCTTCTTTCATGGGAGGTTGTGATTTATTTGTCACCATAGATACATTTCTCACAGTCATAGTTACCAAAGTCCTTGTGACGCCACTTGGCATTTATACACTTCTGCTGTGGTCATAATTTGGTCGCAATAATCGGTGTCGTTTCATTTAGCAAAACTCCTCTTCACTCCTATCCCAATGTCAATCATCCTCAGTGGACATTAATTCACATAGTCACAAAAAAAACCCAATGGTTTGACGTGACGAGGTTATCACCATATTTCCCATAGCTACAGACTATACAAGAAACCTTGTCTAATTCTCAGCAGTTAAGTCCTCTCACATTGTATTTTACAGCTGTAAGTGAGACACAAGTCAAACTAATTTATTGTATATCCTCGGCCAGCACTGTGTTTACGGTAGTCTGTCCTCTCCTTTCACGTCCCTCTTCAATCTTCTCTGTGGAATTCACCAAGTCTGACCTTTTGAAGCTCTCTCTCCCTCTCTCTCTTTTGAAGCTCTCTCTCTCTCTCTGTGCATTTACAGTCGGCTTCAGGGTCTGTCCTTCAGGCATGTTGGTTTACACGGCCCACAGAGAAAGCTGCTATCAGAGGGCGTGAGAGTGAGTGCTGGCTCGCTGGCTCAAGTCACAACACTCCATTCCACATCTGTACAGCTATTTCCTCTTGACTGCTGTCCCACCTACCATCTTATTTTACATCCTAGAGAGAAAAAGCCCCAAATGTGCAGAAAACCTGGACCTGATATTAGCTTGTGTGTCTGTTTCTCTCATTTGTATCCCTGGGCAACATTGATCTTATTCAAGCAAAACTATGGAGTTTTTTTTTTTTTGCAAATCGACCAAGAGGATTTGGATAAGGATTGACGGGGAAAATGTGTAGTTGCAACAGTCAGGAGGCAAATGGAAAACGCAGCGAAGCATGTGTTTCACGTATGTGCTCCCAATACCGGATGAACAGAATTTAACTCATATTAGGACAACACAACATGTACTTTTTATCAGAATGTATCAAAACAGAAGCAATGTGCTAAAAAGCACAGTTGGTGAGTCACATTTACTGTGTTTCATACACCGTTTCATCTAAATGGACTGTGAGGTTTTGGTGATGAGCAGCAAAATAAAAATCTAAAAAGTGTGGCTTGAAACTGTGTTTGATTAGGTCAATTAATCCATTGATTCCGAGTCCAGTCTGACCCAAAGGATTATTCATGGCTCATCATTTCACCATCATCCTCACCTATCGTCTTTGTTGATCTGATCGCCGAAGCCGACGCTGTCCACGATGGTCAGTTTGAGGTGCACGTTGCTCTCTTGCAGGTCGTATGTTCGCGGCCGCAGGTAAACGCTGTTCTGATAGTGGCTGGCCTCTTCGTTCTCAAACATGGTGTTGAAGAGTGTGTTCATTAACGTTGACTTGCCGATACCAGTCTCCCCTGTGGATGGTAGGAGAGGATGAAGAGAGGGAGTTAAAGAATGGAGCGGTTTTCATGTAGATAAACATGTATTTTGTAGGAAAACAAATCAAGTAAATACTAGGAGAAAATGCACGAGAAATGTTCAGCATTCACACGTCATGGCATGTCAGCAAGTTGCATATTATACAGCCTACATATACAGTATTCCACACAGTCCGTCAAACTGGCTGTCTTTGGTACTCACCTACGCAGAGAATGTTAAAACAAAATCCCTGTGTGACCGATTTACTGACCAGTTGGTCAGGGAGACTGTCAAATCCAACATGTCCGCCCAAACTCAGGTTACGCTTCTCTTCATTCTGAAGGACAAAAAGAAGAAGAAGAAAAAGAAACTTTTAAAAGTCTGCTTTCATGTAAGGAAAACACACATGGGGATGACATTAGAGGGGAGGCAAGAGAAGCCGGATGGCATAGAAGCTGAAGCCTTCACATTCCTATGCAAATGAACATCAAAGACCCTCGGTACAGTCTGCACATGTACAACTCATTGTCTAACATTATGAGTGGGGAAAGGATCTGAAGACATTTGCAAACAGATATGATGCATGTAAAGAATATGGAGAAGAAGAATAGTAAGTTAAGAATTATGACAACAACATCGACATTGCAGAGCTAGTCCTACCCTAACGTGTCGGCCACATAAGACAAGCGACGATGAAAAGTCTTTATCCTGATGTAGTTCCTTTATCATCACGTTTTCTTGATACAACCAAATTAAAGCAAGCAACAAGCTTCTCAACCAAAACCTGTAAACTAAACTCAAAAACCAAATGATTGCAGAGACCGTGCACAATCTCTCTGTAATCAAAGAGCATTTAGGAGAGAGCCTCCTGGAACTAAAAGCACAGAGATTCAGACAGACTGACAGAACTATTTGACTATTGGGTTGTAAGCATGTTCACCTCTGATCTCCCTTATCCAACACATCTCGTCTGAAGGAGAGACAGACAGTGAGAAAATAAGATGTAGAGGGGAGGAGGGGGCGGGCACAGACAGCACCTTGAGATGAATGAGGCCACCCGAGCTCGTCTGGCTCAGCCACGAAGGACTGCATACTTGAAGGCTGATGTCACCTAACACAGGCAGCCTGAGAGCAGAGCAGCGCAACCCCACTGTACTGAGCTGAGTTGTAGAGGCATGCACAGTAGAGAAGTTTTTAACCTGACTTAAATGCAAAATAAAGCAAGTGTGTGTGTGTGTGTGTGTGTGTGTGTGTGTGTGTGTGTGCGTGTGCGTGTGCGTGTGCGTGTGTGTGTGTGTGAGAACAAATAGAAAGACACACAGGCTTAATGTGTCAGGCAACACCACTGTAGTAATCCTACGAGAGCTGAGCAAGGCAATACTGAGCTCACTGTGGAGTGTATTGCTTTACATTAACACCCTACAGTTCAATGAAGAAACAAAATCAATATGCTGTAAGTGTTTCTCAATGTGATGTTTGGGCAAAATTCAGCCAAGCTTGAGGGAATGCGTTTCATTGCACTTCAGGTAAGAAGCATGGCCAATCAAAATATCAAAACTCCCATTTTAAACTGCTTTGGTTTCCTTATGGAAATAGGGATAAATCAAGTTTGAGGTTCAAGTGCGGTGCAGTGTGACAAAACACTTTTAGCCGTTTATTTGGTTAATGTTTCTGACATTCATTTGCAGGTTTACAGTGTTGAGAAAGAGGATGTGACCATCTTGTCAAACAACATGACTGCTTCGGCGTGGTGTTGACTTTGTAGAGATATTAGAATAGATGGCTGTAGGGGGAGGGTGTGACCGACCGCTGGTAGCTCAAAAAGGAAACCCGTGCAATGACTCTCTGAATTCCTGCTGCCAGAGTAGTGTTTAAAATAGGAGACGCTGACAATTTATATTAGCCTTTATTTATACTGGGAAGGATAAATAAAGGACTGCAAGGCTAATGTTCCAGCAACACTCGGCCTCACTGCCTCACTGTTACTGCACCACAGTTGGTGATTAGGCTGCTCTTGCTCAAGGGCAACTTGACAACATTTCTTTGTGCGAATGAGGAGTTTGTTTTGTTTTACACCGCAAAGTCTGGAAACTTACTGTAAACTTCAGGAAGCTCACTGTGCCTGTAAATATCAGTGGAGGGCTACGGTTGTGTCTCACTCAGTACTTTGACCTTGTAAAGCTTGTCTCTGGTGAAACTGGCCCAAACCTAGCAGCCTCGGCTGGAGAACCAGGCTTACAACCGCCCAACCTTAACACTGTACCGTCACAATTAGGGTTAGGAGTAAGAGTTATTTGGGGACGAAATCAGCAAATAAAGCAGATCAAATAACTACAGGATGTCCCCCGCTCTGAATATTGAATAAACTTTTTTTTTTTATTAAATATAATCACAATCGTGTTTGCAGTTAACACCCAGTCCATTTTACATACTAAAAAAATACTTTCTATTTGACTGAAATCACTTTTAATCCCCGGTAGCAGGATTGGAAATAAAATTAATCTCAAAAGTAGTCTTGCAATATGTGACCCCCTGTCTTTTCAAAATCTCATTCTGTGACTGAGAACTAATGATTAATTGTCCTCAGGTGTGAGTTGATTGTCTTTAGATGTGAGAGGGTTTCAGTCTTTTCAAAGTCCTCTAGTGTAAGACCAGCATAAGAATGTTTTGCCAGCAGACGAGAGCTCATTAGGGAAACAGTCTATCTGTCCATCCATCCATACTCACACAGAGAGGAGGAGAGCAGTAGTGTGAAGTATGAATGGAATGACAAGCTTCTGGTTAACTGTCCTAGGCTAAGAGGAAACTACGCACAGTTTCCCAGGCCGCCCTATCACCAGGCCAACAGGAAATGGCTGCATGCATATACACTACACTAACACACTAACACACACACACACACACACACACACACACACACACACACACACACACACACACACACACACACACACACACACACACACACACACACACACACACACACACACACACACACACACACACACACACACACACACACACACACACACACACACACACACACACACACACACACACACACACACACACACGGTGGCTCCAAGTCAGTGAGGCACAAACGGCAGGAGCTAGTTCTCAGTGCTGTGTGTTTGTGTTTGTAGCTGATGTAAACTGCTTCTATTATGTCAGCAATTGGCCTTTTTAATAGAATGCATTTTGACAACTGGCAAGTGAATACAACAGAGTCATCATTTAAGTAATCACACCTGGGTTTTTTTTCCCTACAAGTCTCAATGTCTGCTGTGAAAAAGCCGTGAAGTGTGCTCTGACCCCTTCCGAAGTGTGGTAACTTGAGAGGGGATAATGCGGAAAGACAAATTTCAATGTAACCATTGACTAATAAAGCAATTAAAAATATATATATTTTAAATATTCACAGGGCAAATCAATGTCTGGTGCTACATGAATAAGCAGATATGAATCCATCAAACTTTCTAGAGAAAAGTTATTTCTCAAGAAAAAGAGTGTGGTGACAGTATGACTCGCTATACTACCACTATTACTCTGTCAGCTTATGATGACCACAGGCTACGATTGATTCATATTTTACCTGTAGATTTCCATAACATTTTTTTTAAATTATTGATTATGTACATCTTATTTCCCGCAGCAAACCTTTGATCTAAGCTAAATGTTTCAGCTCCGTCCCGGGCCTTTAAACTGCGACGGGAATGTGACCAAAAGAAGCATTTCAAACATAAAAAAACAAGTGATTTTGACCCTTTAGGCAGGCAAGTCAGACATTGGCTATGTGACATCAACTTTCCGAAAGGTTAAATAAATACAGATGTAGATACATCCTGACATAAAGCAATGTTTCTGTATAAGCGCCCGTCTTCTCTCTCTTGCTCCCTCCTGTTTTTTTTCATCCCATATTCAGTTTCCCTCTCCCTTTCTGGACTCCGCTATCATCTGACTGACACCTGGGGCCTTGCACAGGGGGGGGGGGAGGGCTTTGAAAGACAGCTTCAAACATTTTCAAATTAGAGATGCACTTTGTGTAGAACTGGTTTCCCTTGAATGTCCTGTTTTCGCATCCAAATTATTAAAAAAACGTCACTTTTATCCTCTTTGGACATTTGCCACTTCCTATGTATTATTTATATAAATGTTACGACATGTGTACCCTTTACAGCCCCAGCATGTTGGTATGCTATCTGGTGCATGACCTGATAGCTTTGTGTGTAACTCTTAATGGCTAGAGCAGATGGGAAGGGTTTAAAGGTACAGTGTTGTAAAGGGAATTGGCATTTTTCCTAACAGACTTGGTAGAAATGGAATACCGTATATTCATAAGGTTTTAATTAGTGTATACACAATGCGTATGCTCTGTATGCAAATATACATGGAAATGTATTTGTGCATGTATGCGTTTTATTTGTCCCTTTTTCCTTTAAGGTGGAATGAGCAATTCTGGAGAACGCTTGTCGTTGAGAGATTAAGTGATTTTCAGAAAATAATTATTTGACAACATGCATTTTTTTTGTGCGTTTTCACTATTTCATTGCCTTACACCTGCCCAATTGAAAAAAAAAAATCAGCAAATTTCCAGACAATGAATGGGACAATGTTTTGTTTTTCAACCTACCTCATGAAAACAACTTGTGAAAACTACAGACATTTATTTTATGACTAAAAATAAACTGGTAGAAGAAGAGACACTCGGATGGTTTTTGAAGGATGACTCATCCCATCAGCCTGTTCTGGTCGCTTGACAAAAGTGTGTAGTTGTCAAAGTGTAACTCACACGGCCAGTAACATAAGCTTGATTTAGTGCTGTGAGTGGATATCTGTTTGGGGGCTTCTGGACACACTAAAGGCCTAATTCGACTCAGCATCTGTAAGCGGAGGAGACCACTTGACAAACCCACACACACATCTATGGGGTGAGTGGTGGCTGCTGGACTTAATGAAAGTGCCTGATGTCCTTACATTGTTTTCAGTTACTGGTACATTATATTTTCGGCAGTTTCTTTGGTAGTATATGGATTTTACATCTCATCCTTTGTGATCAATCAAGAAATAAACACACCATAAGATGTTTTTGCAATAGCTTAACTATATATATCTTACCCGTGTACTTCTATCCAATCCAAACAACTGCTTTTTCTCTGTATTTTTATCTTATCAAAAGCACTCTCTCTCTCTAATCTCACACTTATGCACGACTATTGTACGGCCACAATACTGCTCATCCTCTATGCCTAACAGGAAAGACACACACACACAAAACGAAAGGGACAGATGGGATCTGAGACAGGAACCATTTTATGAGACAGATGTATACGGCTCGCTCATATTCACAGAGCTTTGCAAAAGTACAGTTCCCTTTACTATAACTGAGGAGGAAAAAAAATATGTTTATAGCTCTTTCAGGTTATGTTGTTGGCCACAGGCTTTCTTACGGATTAGAGGTACAACTTGTCTGGATGTGGTGAGCTTGTCACTCAGATCATGTACGGAAAAGCTATTGTGTGTGCAAGATCTGCTGGACAAGTTATTAGTTAAGAAGATATCAAGGAGTGGAACTTTATTTAATCACGGACTGTTGACTTTGATTATGTGGATCTCAGGGGAGACAAAAAAATTGTCTGACTTAAATCTGACATGCACAACCCCGGAAAGGAACCTTTGGATGCAGTACATCTTGCTTTCAGTGGACTGATCAATCAGAGCTTTGAAAAAGAAACAGGAAGTATTTCTGGCTTTATGCACACAAACATGATTGTTTGACTCGAGAAAACAGCAAGTTTATGCTTTTTCCTTATTTTCTAGCTTTCTCATCTGCCTCACAACCACTTGAATGTGCAGGTCAAATGAAAAAGGTGCAGCCTTCGATACTGGAGAAGGTTTGTTGTCAAAATAACTTTGTCAAAATCAGTGAATATCTCGTCACGATCCGCTACTGTACACTGTGCGCCCTGAAAAAAAATCCAGTGTAACACAACCTAGGCTCTGTAAACTGGCATGTTGTGATCTACAGTAGGCCCACTTTGTTCACATGCCAGTTTACAGAGGGTGTGTATTAAAGCCAGCATTATTTTTAGTTTGCACAGTAGGAAGGACAGGTAGCGGATCGTGAGGAGATATTAAATGATTTTGATGGCGAACATTTTCCAGAATCACTGACTCCCCTTTAATAATTGCCCTTTTCTTTTACTTTCCGTTTTGTCTTCTTGTCCGACCTGCTCGAGCTGTGCCAGCGTTGGATGAAAGAGCAAAGGTCAAGGTGATTTGAGCATTCACATACAAGCCTTGTACAGGTTTTATGGTTCAGAATACAAATCAGAATTTGAAAAAAATTGATTTGCTGCTTGTGGTTTTTAATTCACATAGAGATAAACAATAAATACAAATCTATATCCAATGGGAAGCTAATTAGACTTTAGAGTTCAAAAAGACAAATGAGTCACGACTGCTGATGGATTGACTGAGCGCTGCTAGGATCAAACCATAGATAGTATGGATCAAACTTGTTATAGAGGTCTCTAACCTCCGGGCCATCCTGCCCACAGCTGCTCAGCATGGACTACATTTCAAGTTGAACTTTCCTTTCTTTAGTCAAAAACAGAAGTAACGCAGATGGTACACCAACATCTAAAGAAACATGCATCAAAATCTTCATTCAGCTTTTTGCCAAGATTATCCGGAAAGCTGTTTTAAACTAAAAAAAGCATCACGATAAAAGCTCCCAAACCGATCTTTGTGAGTTTCGGTGGTATTCTATAGATGCATATTGACTCATCTCCACAGTATGAGGCCGTAGCTCGGCTGTCATTACTCATCTGCAACACTGGATTTGACAAGCTCGCCTCGAGGCAGCTCTTGCCAGTAAGTTCTATAAACAGCCAACAACCCGAATGACACACAACAGCCCTCGATTTGACCTTAGCAACACACAGCTGGACAACTAGGAGGGAGTTTTAAAGGGCCTGGAATGTGTTTAAAATGAAATAATGTGGAGGGTATTCGCTAAATAAATATGAAACTAGAGCACACCACACACAGTAGATAATGTATTCACTAGTTAACATCACCCTCTGCACCAACAAGCAAAGCAGCAGTTGTTGTTGTGACTGTGAGGCAATTCCTCATTCCTCGTCTCTTGCCTTTAAGCGCTTTTGTGAAGCTAATTTCATTTTCTGCATGCAGGCCTCACGGGAGAGGAGCTATATACGCTCTTCGGGGTCAGTTAGCACTGTAAATGCCAAACACGTTACAGGGCATTTCATTACATAACCATTTAAATGAGCAGCATCCTTTTACATATGTGCTACACACACTCTAATGCAGTCAATAAAGTGGAAAACAATAGTTGGTTCAATCGATCACATCGCGTGGCCCTGGCCTAGAAAGTTATCCCAAAGCAACCATGCATTGACTCAGGTCAACAACGCAACCAACCACACATCCCCATCAATAGTAGCACATAATTAACAGCGTGCCTACTGCCCTTTACCCAAGGCGAGCACGTCCCGTTTGTTTAATATGGTCTCACTTAGTACCAAAAAGTTAGACAGGAAGTCAGAAAGTCAGGCAGTTGTGCTTTTGCCAGCGCCTTCTGTCCACTGCTCCACCTGTTTCATTGCAATCTCAGCATTGTTCTCCTTAATCAATTCTCTACTTTGTTATTTCAAAAAGGGACATTTTGGAAATCGCAAGTCGGCAATATACATCCATCTGCTAGCTACCTGCACGTCGCCCTGCATTAGACACATTCCTAATTTAAGAAATGCCAAGTGTGCAATAACTCCATGCACCCTGGATTTGGACCCTCTACCCTCTCTCTCTCTCTCTCTCTCTCTCTCTCTCTTCGCAGACAAGAGTGGCAGCATAAAAGGTGGAGTCAGCAGTTCTGGAGAACGTTTGTTGTCAAAATCTTTTAGTCAAAATCACTCAGTGAATACATGTTTAATACACAGCTTAGGCTCTGTTAACTGTATGTAGACAAAGGGTACCCTTAGGGTATGTAATCAAAGGGAGACCATCGTAGATAGTAACATAACATGCCTGGTTACAGAGCCTATACGCTGTCAATTAACACTTTTTAGCCCGCACACAGGCAGCAGATTGCAGGGACATATTCACTGATTTTGACAATAAGTGATTTTGACAACAAGCGCTCTCCAGAATCCACCTTTAAGTGTCAGGAGTGGCCCGAAGTGTGTTCCTAATCTCTTTATCCTTGTAACTCAGCGCTGCTTACTGTCCCATTCACCACACACCCAGACTCTTCCAAGCATCTGCCAAAAAGTTAATCACCGTTTCTTTAGATCCCTTCTAGCGCATTCATTCTATAATATTGGTTTGAATACTATCTAGATGTAATCTATCTTACTGAATATTATTGGTGTACTAATTTCTTGAGCTTACATTCATGCATCACTAAATGGTACCTTCAGGGTGGCACATGACCAAAAACGGGGCTTGTCATCATGAAAACAATGCAGGGCACATTCCACTCTCATCTGATAGTATGCCCAACCTATAATGTGATGCGCAAACTTGTATAGTGAAGAGAAACACATACAGGCCATAGACAGTATGGCCAGAGCTTGTTAAGCATCTAGCAGGTTTAACTGACCAATGTGTAAATGTCACATTATGAGTCAAGAGAATGGGTTTAGATTTAATGTTGCACCCTGGAACAGGAAGTTAGAATGAAACCACATGTCAACACATTGCTAGGACTGACGGCCATCACATTGTAACCTACTTACTGCTATATAGGTGTAGTAGTTCATCACAACAGTGCACTTTTACACAACGACACTGCATGGTAACTAATAGCGACTCCATGTGTGGCTGTGTTGGACTGTATCATAGTCTGCTTATTCGTTGCATTTGTTGTATTGAAAAAAATAGTAGTGTTATAAAATAGTAGCCTTTTCTTAATGTTTTGTTTTACAGCCACTTCTTATAACGTCAACAGTAGCCTAGACAGTTGAGTTGTGCCACACGTTACACCCATATGGCCAGCAATGCAAACAGACAGACCAAAGACGCAAATACGGGTGGTTGGAAATCAACGTTTCGAGTCACGACATTTAAATTGCAGCAACGTCTATAGGTGTCTTAACTGAAAGAAGAAGAAGAAAAACGTCCGTCACCGTGACAGAAATCACTTCCACCATCTCGGTTGAGTCCACATTACAAGGCTTCAAAAGCGGGGGAGGCTTAGCTACGAACCGTCACACAGAAGCTAACACACACTTTTATTTTATCAAATAAAAAAACAAGTAGCCTATTCCCGTGGCTGCACTTGCTATGTGCGAGGAAAAAACGAGGAATAACTCACCGAAAATACGTCAACGTCCGTGGCGGCCATGGTGCGGAATGTGTGATGGTGAGCTGGGCAGACCTGAGCAGAGGCGAAAGGGAGCAGCCCTCGTCTCTCCGTACTAGCCTGCTGTAAACTACCGAGCTGAGCTGACAGAGATAGGAAGAGAGGGACACAAGACGGAGAGGAGCTAGTGACCGGGCAGGGGATGGGCTACCAGCGGGGCGTCAAGATGATTCACTGTTACGTATCTTCTGTTTCGCTCACTCGAGCCAAATCGTTTGTTTTTCTTCGTCACAATTTTGTCTGGGAGTCTCCGAGAGTAAAAAGCTACTTGCTTGATTTAACTTAACTGTGTAGCACGCGACGGTAGAAAAAAAGTCGACAAACAATGCTAACAGCTGCTTGGTAGATACAACTGTTCTACGCATGCGTACCAATGCGGATATCGTAAAAAGTAGTTGAAGTAAGCAAGTATTTGTTAAAGCTTATGTTGCAACGAATTACCCAGACTGTTTGAAAAATAAAGTTGACATTATCTGAATCTTGGTCGGTTAAAAGACGATTTAATATCGTCTGCTCACGTTTCCCGGTGGTGTAACGGCCAACGTGTATACGTTCGTTAGAGTAGGACGTGAACTATCTTGACGTTCACCTTTCATCTTTGGGGGGGACAGATAAGTTCCAATATGGCTTCCTCTCAAGAACTTCCATTCACTCCAGGAATGTCATGCTGCACGCTCTGCAAGCCAGGGCAGGCGCGAGAAACACCGGAGGGCCACAGTGGGAGCGCAGAAATATGTGTTACGGCTGTGGAGATAAGAAAGTATCAAATCATTAGGCTACTTCAATGTAGCCAACCGTGGATGTGTCATGATGGCAATGGCATTGATGTTTAGATGAATGAATTAACATGTAGGCTATTTAAACTACAGATATCATTGAGGGATGATCCCTCATTCAATGACATTGAGTCAAACAAAACAATGCAAAGTAAAGTAAAAACAAGAACACAAAAACAATGCAAAGGGAAAACAAACAATAAAGACAAGTATAAACAAAGTAGCCTAAAGACCCACAACAAGCTGATATAAATTAGGTCACGGATTGATTTTACTGACTCGGCCAATCAGAGGAAGCCATCTGATATTGTTACTCCAAATAGGCTATACAACCACTATGTATGTATTGTAGGCCTATAGGCTGCAGCTTTCACCGCAATAGCCTTGTCCTTTAGGGACCCCCAGTTTACATGTAAGCTGTATAGTGCGTCACTTTTTCATGTAGGCCTTATGTTTAATGAATGTCAGCACCATACAACTCTCTGTATTTCTCAGTTTGGAAGCATTTAAACTGGTGTCTCCCCCTTATGCAGGAGCTCAGAAACATCCCAAGAAATGTTTCAGTTATTTATTCTACTGACAAAATAAAACTCAGAAGAAGGCTTATCTCATGTTTGTAGATGCGCTGACAGTGTTCTTGTAATTACTCAGCTGTCATAGGGGCTACAGAAGTTATGCACTGTAGCTTTAAACACACAACAAACGTTATGTATGGGCAATGTGTTTTTAGACCCAATGTTGTTTTAAAAGGGACATTTAAAGGCTATTTCAGAAAAGAAAAAGAAAGTTATAATGATGAGCTCAACATCTTCTTTGTCTTTTAATTTGGTAATTTAATTAGAGGCCTAAAGATTACATTAATTGTGACCATAACATTATCTTTTAACATTTTACCCACATTTTATTTTAGCAACATTCACACTTCTTAGTCTGTGTGTGTATGTGTTTGCTTCACATGAGAATGAAATGTCTTATTCCTAGTAGCATATGGTATAAGCCCTATAGGCTATGGTTATTTTTAATAGGCTATATTAACTCTTATTTTTCATGTGAGCCTTATAACCTAAAGCAAAAGCATTTGTAGGCAAATAAATTTGTCGATTATCTCTCATTTACATGTGTCATGGTTAGCCTCTAAATGGGAAATAAGGAATAGTTTATCTGTGCTCTTTTTGTGATCCCGAGGCTGTTCTTATTTTGTTCGCCTTTTCAAAAATGTGTTAAAAGAAAAAAGATCCGGAATGATTGATTTTCCATTTGTCTTTACTTTCATTATGACAGAGAAATAAACAACAATAAACAGTTGATTTTTTTTCTCCCATCGCAGCCACTTTGCCTGTAAAGAAAACATCTGCATACATTATTCAAATTTAATCCACGTCTGCATTTTTCACCGGAAAGAGACTCCCCCAGGTAGGGAGGAGAACAGCCCGCGGCCAGGTGAGGGTAGCCTGCTGCTGCTACTGGGACAGAGGTGGAACAGGATACAGCTCGGCTCTCGGAGGAAAATAATTAAGCTCGCACAGCCAACAACCATTTACATAATGGCTTTGACGCAAGAATCCTTCTTGTCTGTGCTGATAGCGGAGGGGGGCAAAGTGAAGAAATGCGACCTGGTGGGCAAGTTCAGAGGTGTGATAGAGAGCGACGATCCCGCGGAGAGAGAGCGGAACCGGGAGCTTTTCAAGACTATTGTCAACAGCGTCGCCTACGTGAAAGAAATCGACGGTGTCCGGTACGTCGTCGTCAAGAAAGCGTATCAGCGTTTGATGGACGGTGGGGTCCAGACCCAGCCAACGGGAGAGGCTGAAAATAAAGAGACCAACCCGCTTACAGGTGAGCAGCAGCGCCCACCTGCGCGCAGTGAGGAGGCTGAAAGCACTGGCGGAGACGCACAGGGGGACAGACCAGCTGTGTCTGACCCTGATCAGGAACTGGCCAGTAGTGAGAGTAGTGAAGACCCATCGGAGTTACTTTCTCCCTTTCAGCTGTTGCAAAGGAGTAAATTCCCCAGTGTTAGACTTAAAAGATCGCTGAGGTTTGAGTCCCAAAGGCAGCAGGAGGACACAAACGGAGACCATTGCCCAAGGAAGGGTGATACCATAGAGCCCACCATCACCAAAAGCAAACCGTTTGCATTACCTCTGAGAGTGCCACCCTGCAGCAGCACCACCACCACCAGGGTCGAGGTCCGCAAACTGAAGGCGGACCCAGATGCTCCTCCAAGCCCAAAGCCTGTAGACTCTTACAGGAACAAGAGGAGGCCCCCTTTGGTGGAGACGGGTGCCATCAGATCACCCAATCAGCTGAGGAGGACACTGAAGAGCACAAAGGCATCAGAAGAGGCGGCCAAAGTTACCAGGGAGCACTCCTCTTCGTTTCCCCTGGAGCAGTCGGAGCACCAGTGGCTGGTCAAGTGTGCGGCGGGCCACTGGACGCAGGTGTATGGCCTGCTGCTGAGGGACAACCAGCTGGCCGAGAAGAGGGACTTCACGTCAGGCTTCACCGCTCTGCACTGGGCGGCCAAATGGGGCAACGGCGACATGCTGGTGAAGATCCTCGACCTGTCCAAGCGAGGAGGGGTGGAGGTCGACATTAACGCCAAGACCCACGGCGGTTACACCCCTCTGCACATCGCCGCCTTGCACGCCCAAGAGTACGTGGTGGCCATGCTGGTGGGGGAGCACGGGGCCGACCCCAGCGTCCGGGACAACTACGGGAAGAAGGCTTACCACTACCTGCACCAAGGCGCTTCAGGGTCCGTGAGAGAGATGCTGGGAGAACCCAAGGCCCGGCAGCAGCAGCAGGCTCAGGACAAGACGGCATCGTCAGAGAAAGAGAAAGATGAGCAGCTGGACCTGTTCCCGGATCTCCCCAAGGCGCTGCAGCATTCAATAAGCCGCCTCTTCCAGCCCCACGCCACGGGACACAAGAAGAAGCACAAGCAGAGGCCCACCTTTTACTCCCTGAGCGACGACCCCGCAGAGGAGCGAGAGGACACCGGCTTCAGAAACAGATTGGTATCTGATGCTTTTATGTAAACGCAGATTTAAACATGATTCACAAACTACAATGGTTTCAATTATGATTTTAAAAAAGGGCATTAAAGCTGTACGAACAAAAAGTGGAGGGGTGGTTGCCCCCCTGCACCCCCCTTGTGCAGTAGTGCCTGTGAGTCGTCAGATGACTCACCGTCTGTGGTATCTTCAGTCGTCTGCCTTTCAGGATAGGCCCAGACAGGAAATGAAAAATGTGCAGAAATGATGTTTATTTCATGGTGAATTTCCATTTATGTTTAATGATTGATTGTTATGAATTCCTAGCTTTCTTAATCAAGAATAACTTTATTTTCCACTGTAGCATTTGAGTTTAAAAATGTTTTTACTTCCACGGCCTGTAAAGTTGTGTCTTTCTGTAACATAAGGAACAAATGTGACATTACACTACTTCTTTGTTTGCATACACCCAGATTTCTTTTTAAATGTCTGACCCTGTTATCTTGAAATCTGTAGTCAGTACACAGAAAAATGTGTGTGACAAAGAAATGTTTTACTGATTTGGCGGAGATGTCAAGACCGGGCTTGTTTTCCCTCTGTGTGCTCACCTCTGAGTATAGGGAAGGGGGTCATTCTCTTGATTTCCACAGGCAAACGTGCCCAAACTAAAAAACTAAGACTGATTTGCCTTCAACTCAATAGTGCCTCCACCCAGACCTCTAGAAGCAAGGAAGCAAGTCAATTATCAATCAATGAATAAAACTAAGAATCTGAGACTCACTTTGTTATTGACTGTTGTTAAACACAGTGACACATTCAGGGGAAGCAGTCATATCAAACAGATGATGTCACTCTTATAATACAATATATTTCACAAGAAAATGTGAAGGGTGTGCTATTCATAAATAGGTGTGCACTGCAGGTGCTCTTTCAATCAATACTGTGGGCCAACTTCTGTGTGCCAAGACTTGTGGCCAGTGTGGCTCAGATCCATCTCCTGGCTTGTTAAAGTTATGATTCAGCTGACTGTGAGTGAGTGTGTGGCTGACAGTAGGGTGCTGATGACATCACTGGCAGCCCTGAACAGTTACATAGAAGGAGCAGGCGGCAGGAGAACTGACTTCTAATTTGCTTTCTGTCTCGGTCATTTTTCCTCAGCAGATGTTACTGTGTGTTATCATTTTGGGTGTCCACATAGATATTTTTAAAATGGAAGGTTTTGAGTGTTTCAAGAATGTTATAAATGTTGCGACCTGTTTGGGAGATGAATCATGGGTGAAGAAGCACGTGTTTCGAAATGGTTATCATTCTTGGACTGTTTGTGTTCTCTTCGCCTCGTGTCTCTTTTGTTATGTCACTTCCCCAGCAGCTTGCTTATACTCTTTACACGAAGACCATGTTTCATCTGTTAGCCTCAGGGATTTAATAAGCAAATGTCATGTTTGGCTGCTGCTGCCGCTGGGGAGAAATGTCACCAAGAAAAGGCAAAACCGCATTGTTAGATAATGTTATTAAAGGAAACTGTGCAATGAAGTGTTTCTTAAAAGGGAAATAGGCTATTTGATGGTGAGGGGGTAGACTTCAGTGCTAATTGTAGAGACAGGCCTACTTGTTTTGAAATTGGTCCTTTTATGAGTAGGCCTATTGATGATGCAGAGATCTGGCAAGTATGGTAAACCAAATAATTGTTCTTATTAATATATTGTATCAGATAAATGGAGATTTGAAGGAATAGTTGCGATTTTTTTTAAATGTGCCTTTCCCTTTCTCACCAGGCAACCAGCAGGTTTGCTACCTGACAGAGCTAGGCTAGCTGGTTCCATAATTTTCAGTTGTTTTGCTAAGCTAAGCCAGCTGACTGCAGGCTTTATATTCATCCTACGGAAGTGAAATTTAGAGGTATTAATCTTATCCTTTAACACTGATAAATCTGTATTTGTTAAGTAAAATTAGAAATGTGATGCAAATGAGGCTTTGTCACAATCATGCATTATGTAATAACAACACATTATATGCCTGTTAGCATCATTTTGATGAAGAAAAGTGAACAGGAACGGGACACTTTTCTTAATGAATACTTTTATGATTACTTCAGATGACGTCCAAACCTGTCATAAAACTGGACGAAGTATGGAAATATAATGAGAATGGCCTTTAATGCATGTTTGTCATTGTACACTTTTATCCCCTGTGTGTGTGTCAGGCTGTTATGAACATCCCTTAGGCCTACATTAGCTTAATTAGAGCAGAGCACCAACAGAAACACTAGGGGTGATAAATCATGGTGCCATAAAACCAATGTGGCTTTACTTATCATTGTTTTGGCTTAAGAACAAGTCTTTATAACTGAGCTGTGTAATGACCAGCAGAGGCTAAAGGTGTGGTGACATTCCTGCGCGGTGGAGGGTTCAGAGTTCAGGTTGAAAAGTGAGCTCTGCGGCCTCTAATCAGAGGCTAAACGACTGAGTCATCGACAACAACCCGCCTGACCTGCAGAAACTGTAGGCTATGTCATGGTCCATTTAACAGTTAAAGCTCTAGTGTGTAACTTTTTCATATGAGTGTCGGGTATATTCCAGCCATTGCCACACAAGTTGACACAAAGTTGATTAAGCATATCAGCTCCACAAAACTCTATCAGTATTTCACAGCATGGCAGCGTTTACAAACTGGTGTCGCCCCCAGTCCTTGCTGCCATCAATGGGAATCTGTGCCACTTGCCAACACGCAATCCTTTTCATTCTTTTTTTAATAAGCATTTTTTAGTACTGCCAAACTATCTGCCATTCAGTTTTGAGGCTGAACAAACAAGGGCAGAGACAAATTAGGAGAGAAGGCACATCATTTAGTCCCATTTCCAGGAACAAAATGTGATGTGTCGTTAAA
Organism: Ammodytes marinus; assembly: GCF_949987685.1. Classification (NCBI taxonomy): domain Eukaryota; kingdom Metazoa; phylum Chordata; class Actinopteri; order Uranoscopiformes; family Ammodytidae; genus Ammodytes; species Ammodytes marinus. Next base: position 10,971,296 of record NC_137218.1, read on the forward strand.
ACAAATATTTGGACACTTTCGGAAACATGCTTTTTCGCTGTATAGATCAGAGATAGGCCTATATGAGAATATAAATAGCACTCTCACTCTTAGCAAAAAGACTAGGAGCTTGTTTGTTTAATCTTCCAAAAAATAGGAAGTGTAAAAATTACACGTTGCAGTGTTACAGGGTTCATGTGCCAAACTATTTCTTGTCTGGGAGAGGATACTTCCTGGAGTCTTGTTGTTTATGTGACGTGGCCTGGCAACAAACTGAATCTCCAAAAAACAGACCTGTATCTAATCAATCCCCAGGAGCTAAAACTAATGTGTGTGTGTGTATGTTGGATGTGAGTGGACCATCTGAGTCCTTAATAAAGATTATTATTAATAGCCTACTTTTTGTTTTTACACAATTGTTTAGAAAAAATAATTTGTGTGTGTGTGTTTGTTAAATTAAACAAAAAAGATATGACTTGATAATTAGTGCTGATAAGATATTTTGTTCACTCTGTACAAGCTAGCTGTTCCCGCCTGCTTCCGGTCTTTAAGCTAAGCTAACAGCCTCCTTACTCCAGGAGTGGTCCTGATTTTCTCATCTGACTCTCCACCAAAAAATTAAATTTACATTTAGCTGCTACCTATAATTCCGTAGCATACTGCTTAGCATAATAGCTGGACACAGTGAAACAGCTACCCTGGCTTTGTCAAAAATGAGGAAAAACACCTTTAAAGCAAATGTATTTAATACTGTAGGCCTATCTTGTTCGTTTAATCTGTAGAAACACTATGAAACAGAAAAATACAAGATATTTCAATAAAGGCTACTTACATTTTATTTATTTTGTAATGAAACATTTATAACTTGGTGCTGTGCATAATTCAATTATATTATTATTAACTATTCTATAGTTTTGAAGCTCACGCAATGTTCATAAAAAAGCATTAGAATGTTCTTCGAGAAATATTTCATTCTTCCATTTGCATGCATAGGATTCACTTTTACCGTTTCATCCCGTTGGGATTGTTTTCGTGTGTTGCTCCCACTTCACACTGTAAAGACAGTAAATTAATAAATGGTTAGAAGCAGTGCGTCGATGCGCCTGTAGGGGGCAGAGACGAACTCTGAGAGGAACGACACATTTAAGAAAAACTCAACTACCCAGGACGACTCCAGAATATTAATAGACATGTTTATGAGAATTGGAATTCACTGTTGGGGGGAAAAAGGAACACATGTTGTGGAGGCACTGGAAGGACGGTGAGAGCTTAATTTATTCACAATAATACAAACATTACGGAATTCAATTTACAACTGCAACCAGGCACAAAACACAACAAGAGAAAACTCGAAACTCTCAAAAAACAGATGTGACATTTTAGCAGAAAAAGTAGATTTAGAAATGTCATAGCTGTCAAATCACCAGCGGGGACTCACTGAAATATTGTATTTCCTTCTTGGCTTTAGAAAAACAGATTCTGCTTGTATCAATGACACACCGCTCCAGTAGCCTATGAGAAACAGGCAGAATCCCGAACTTAAACAAACACTGGCCCCTTTTCCTGCCACCTCAACAAAAACATTGCTTTGATTGAATGACGAGAAAAAAAAGAAGAAAAAAAAACAGACTCAAGGAAGTTGTCAAATATTTGTTAGTGTGAACAGAGCATAGCACATAACAAGAAAGGCCTCAGATGATTACTTATCCATGTGCTCAAACTGATCCTTTGAGGGAGGATTTAAACCCCCTACTCCACCCCCTTAAAAAAGTATTTCTTTCTCTAAAAATGTGGGTCTTTTGCATACTTTAAGGATTCCAGCTGGCTGCAGGGAACAACACAAGTCTTTTATAACCCCTTCAGCCCTACGTCAGCACAAAGGCCAAAACAAACATACATTTGTTTAGCAAACTGAAATGGGCAGAGACATAAATCTCTCTCAGCGGTGGTGAAAAAACAAAAACATGAAAATATCTTTGAGCCTTGATGGGTTTTCCAGTGTCTGCAGAAAAGTACTTGTCAACTTATTTTTTGTGTGTGACTTTTTTAAAGTTTGTGAATCTTTAAAAAAAAAATGGTTTCAGCGTAGAGGCTGTAAATGATGCTCGGCCCTCTTTGTGGTCATTATTACATAAATATCATATACAGGACAGCCAGCTCATACAATGTTTTTCAGTACAGGCAACAGGTATGATTTCCAGAACATTTTGATCACTTGTTATGATTTCACTGGAGTTTTAGTTTAGAAACTTACACAGAAAAACACAGGAGTTTTGTATTTCTTCATTTCTACACATGCTAAATTAAGACGCTCGTGATTTCAAACACACACACACGCACGCACGCACACACACACACGCACGCACGCACACACACAAACACAACTCTGATGCGTCTGGTTGAAGACTCAGTAAAAAGAAATTAAAGCAACTATAAAAACCAATGACATAGATGTAGCTTTTAAAGTGTGCCAATTAGGGGCAAAAGTAATTTGACTCCAGAGCGTGTTCTCATTCAGGTCTTTCAAGAAGAGCTCGTTAACAGAAGTTGTGTACGTTTAAATAAACGTAAATACAGGATTACATGTGCCTAAAAAGGGCGCTACACTGTGGAGGTAGAGAAAGGAAAATTAGTTTAAGACACACCTGATTGAAAGATTGTGGACTTTCCTCTCTAAAAAGAAAAGTATTTCAAGTATCACGTGTCACTTCTGTGACAAAGGGTGGGGGGGGGGGGATACTCAGTGAAATAACTGTTGCTTACCTATAATCTGCTTTACTGAGGTTTAGCACCTGTTCCAGCATGAAATCATCAAGACTTAACAACATTAAGTATGACATAAGCTGGAAAAATGTTTGGACACAATCCTTCATGTACCTTTTGAATTTTTTTTTTCGACATTCCTATTTTAAAATGAATGACAAAGACAAACAAAAATAGTGAAATAGTAATATTATTTAAGTGGATGGAGTAAGGCTTTCACTTGAGATATTTTGAAAACAAATGTGATTTGAAGAAATGTGCATTTATGTATCATTACAAAGTGCTTTTTTTTTCATTCACCCTTTTTGGTTTTTAGTGGCTTAAATTTGAAACACATTTAAAAATAAGAACATAAAAAAAGATGAAATCTCCTGCATCTATTGTACTTATTTTTTCTGACATGATACAGTACACCGCCGTGTCTCAGGCTGCTCTCTTTCACTAAAGCCTTCCCACTTGTCAAAATACAATCTTTAAAGCTTATAATAATAGTTTTTTTCCACATGTGCAGATACAGGGCTGTAAGCACTACAATCTTAATGAAAAGTGAAGGACAGTTGCTATCAGGGGATGCAGTGTTTCCACCAAGTAGCTCTAATGGAAAACTCTCCACCGCAACAGCAATATATCAAGGCACACATAAAAACTGTTCAAAAGTATGTGGAAACGTGTACAACTCATTTGGAAAAAGTCTGTGCAGAACGACAATGGGCGGAGATTGGGTGAGAGTTCTGGGGCATGCTCGGTAGATTGACAGAAAGGCACGGAGCTTCAGCGTCAACTGTCTTTGTCGCTCATCTCCTGTAGTTATGAGAGGAGAGCAGACAGCATGATGGCTTCCCCAGCCAGTAGCCCTGTTACATTTTTTTTTAAAAGGACAAGAAGAAAGTCATGATGGTGCAAAAGGAGATTGAGATAGCAGCTGGACCGCGCATAATCCACGCTTTGTGTGTGCGAGCCAGGAAAAAGGACAGCCAAAACTACTGCTTTTTACATGTCTTCTTTGAGCAATCTTTCTTGAGGTCAAGTCCAGAAAGATAAAGGGAGAAATCAGTGCTGTTCTTTTGCTCCTCCCCTTCAAAGATGGATGCTGTTGGAGAGGGCCTCTAGCTGCTCCTCTCCCAGCCTCTGCTTCTCCTCCAGGTCTTTCTGCCTGATGAGCAGCGAGGCCTTGGTCTGGACAAAGCGCCGGTAGTCGCGCAGCTGCTCGGCGGACAGCTGACGTGACAGGAAGGTGGAGACCAGGTTCTCTCTGCGGTCCAGGTTATCCTTCAGATCTTTGGCGTCCTCCCTCTGTTTGCACAGCAGACGATGGCGACTGTCCAGAGATTGCTGTGTGCAGAAGGCAGACGGTTAACAAAGATAAATTACATTACACTTGATATGGATTCTTCTCTATGGAGATAATCTAGCAGAGCTATAGATCCATGCTCACAAATATGAGCTCATAGGTAAGCATGGTCATTTTAGGTTATATTTTTTCGTTTTATTTGAAGGGTAATATGTCGGCGGATGTAATAGAGAGCTGTGAAAGTTGTGTGATCGTGTTTCAAACTGCCACTGGACAGCTGGTGCAGTGTAACCTAAAGTCAACAGAGGGCAGGGTAGATACAAATGTCATCGAAACTGGTCTGGAGTTTCGGTGAGTCAGTGTAAATACCAGTGTTGCTGATAACAGCGAGAAATGAGCCTCTAACAGCACTGCAGCACGTTCAGCCAGGCCTTTGCAAATGGGCAAACTAACAAGGAGCCCCTTTCAGGGATAAATCTAGACATCTAATGCATCCATGCAAACATAAATAAATGCTGGGACCCAGAATGACACAGGGAAAAACAAAGCAAAGCTCAGAGCTCCAGTTAGATGCCGTGATGCTACTCGATGATATTTCAGACCAAGTTCATGACTATAATTCATAATTAAATAAAATTATACTTGAAACAAAGAACTAAATCACTGAAAGTGTGTAGGTACCTCAGATACAGCATGAGGCCCTTCAAAAAAAAGAACATCTCAATATATCAAACCAAAAGTGCAGTCCAATAAGACTGAAATATATCAAAAAATTATCTTCTGATAAAAGCATTTGGTTTAAACACAGATAAACTGAACACTGGCATAAAACACAGCTAAAAGCCAGCAGCATTTTTTGAATTCCACTGTGTGAGAAAGCTTGACACCATTAAAGTCGCCCTTCAACTTTTCCCAAGTGGCATATTTGCTGTTCCAAAGCAAACAGAAGGAGAGTATATCGGAAGGCCTGGGAGCAACCACACGCACACCTCTAACACCCATGGTTGCCTTTATTCGCCTGGAGCTCTAAATGAGCAGAGGTGAATGGTGAGAACTGTGAAGGTTCCACAACCTAATATCCCACCAGAAGCTGTCCATACAGTGTACTTTACTAACACTAAAATGAGTGTGTGTGTGTGTGTGTGTGTGTGTGTGTGTGTGTGTGTGTGTGTGTGTGTGTGTGTGTGTAAACAGCTCAAGGGAGAGCGGACAGGAGCGTAAATTAGATTGGAATGACATGCGTAACAGTAGCCTCTAGCCTACATCAGTGGATTCTTTTTATCACACATTATCGGATTCTGTAAACCCTCAACTCCAGACAGAAGTCAGAGTAGGTAATACATGTATTCACAATGTCAGTGCTCTCTGCTTAGAAAACAACACAGAAGCAAGGGCCAACGTGGGTACAGCTGTTTCTCCAGAGCATACAGAAATATATGAAGAGATTTAAGGCCTTTAAGTTGCACACCTTCTCCTCAGCATCTGTGTGCTGGTCCACGGTACTTAGGGCGTTCTGCACCCTGGCCAGCCGGGCAGAGAGGCACAGCAGCAGGTTGACCACCCTCTCCAGGTCTCCTACAAACAGGTTGTACCTCTCCAGCTCCAGGGGCACACAGCGCTCACACACCAGCACCGCCAGGGTCTCCCCGTGGGCCTTGTTCTCCTCAATCTCCGTCTGGAGGGCCACGCGAGTGTCTTCAAGGGAACCCAGACGCGCCTCGATATAGGACACCATCAGGCGCTGAAGAGAAGGCAATGTGAGAGAGATTTTAGGCAGTGATTCTACTAAACAAAAAAATGGAGAAAGTGTGGAGAAAGAAATGCTCTCTACCCAACAACTTAATTTTAGGTAATGTCCACTAACAAGGTGTCTACTGTAAATATGCTCGACCACTAAAGCTGGCATATGTTTGCTAAGAGAGCTTTGTGATTAAAAATAAAGCAAGGCAGTAATGCACATGGTTGAACTATTTATGGTTATTTATTGAGTATTTCAAACTAAAATAAAAGCATGTCTTCAAATAAAAACATCACATTTTAGTACTAAAGTAAAAATCAAGTTCTCTAAACAGTAGAAAATGAAATAACTTGCATCTCTTGCAAACACAATAAATTATCTTGAGACACTGATAAGAGGTAGACAGCGTGATAAGAGAGACAACTATTTCATTTGGAAATAAGTCCATTTAAGGCCAAATAACATAGTGATAGTATCAATATAACATCACTGAAGAGTTTTTGTTTTAAAAAGAAAAATAATGTATTCGAAGTCTGAACTGTGGACATAGAAATCCTGTTTGTACTGATGGTCTATCTGATTTCCAGTCATTTTCAATGTGCATACAACACAGCTTTGACGATTCACTTCATAACAGCTTATTTACATTTTTGACGGTAAAATAACACCATCTTCTCTCTGTCATCAGAAATACAAAGATTTTGTTGTTTAAATAATTCAAATAAACACATAACTTGTGCTGTGAGGTACTTTGGACCAAAAAAAAATCCACTAGTTTCCATAGATGAATAATTACCTTCTTCTCTGTGAGGTCACCTTTGCTCTGCAGGTCTGTACACTGAGGTTTGAGGCTGTCGGGAGCAGAAGGACATGGAGGAGGTTGTTCAGCCCCTTCGGCCGTTTCAGCACTAGAAAAAGAAAGGTGTGTTTAGGTCATGCTAGCTTTCTTGCACCCTGTTGATGCAGCCAATGATTCCTGTCATAACAATATAGCATAGAAATGCAAACATAATTTACATGGAGTGTATACCCTGAGCAAGGCTTACTTACAACTCTTTGGCATATTACAAATAGTGACATGCAACTCTGCCCATTCTCTCTGCATCTAAAGCCCAGTTCAGACCAAAGATTCGCCTTGCAACTGCTTGCAACTGCAACTCCTTGCGACGAGACCGCCGAAACGTTCTAAAACTGGACCTTGCGATTTGACATGTTAAATCTTCTGCGACGCCTTGCAACGGCTTGCAACGCGCTGCAACGAGCAGTTCACACTGCTGCGATTTATCCCCCGCGACGTTCTAAAACCGTCTCGTCGCAAGCAGTTGCAAGGCGAATCTTTGGTCTGAACTGGGCTTAAAGCATGGTTGGACTAGTACAAAAAGTGCACATACTCAGTGCATGTAAGGAGATAGCCAGGTGTGTCTGTGCATTTGATACAACAAGAAGTAACACAGCACTGGTGGAGTGTGGGTCTTTGGCCATTAGAAACCAGTATTGGGTTTCAGGTATCAGGTTTCGTAGGGAAACATTAAACTAGGAGCTGAGGAAATTAGAAATATGTTCGTGAGATGAATAATTATTTCCATCACACAGCTGTGTCTCGATACAAAACAGAAAACAAAATGTTTGTTCAGTCACCTATTGAATGTAAAGTCTAGGATTCAAGTAAAATTGGCTAGTGCAAATGTGGTTATCTTGCTTTTTTTGGCCAATTCCTTTGACTTTTATTTTTCTGTGAAGATATCATATTCATCATTTCAGAAAAATTCTTGGCGTGAGAGTGTGATATTTTCTCTTTAAAAAATGCTCTCAATAAGCCTGTAAAGTTTCCATTGTTGGCAAGTGGGATCTAGTGGGGAGTTTATGACTTGTAGAGCCAGGTTCAACCTTTTACTGAACAATTACCTTTCTGCAGCTCCTCTCTGCTCCTGCTTCTTCTTGTAATGCTCCTCCATCAGCAGCGTGTCCTCCGACAGCAGCTGCTCCATCAGCATCAGCGCCGTCTTACGATTGGCCAGCGGGTAGAGCACTGTGGCCAGCGATTGGTCGGCCTTGACCACTGCTTCCACGAGCTCCCCCCACTGAGGTCTCTCGGCGGGCCTCTCAGTCTCTTCCTCGGGCATCCCCCTCCCCTCAATCTCCCGATTCTCTTCAGACTTCTCATCTTCCGTTTCTGGGTTTTTCTCCTCTTCCGCCTGCTGACTGATGTCTGTGTCAGAGACGGAGGTGCGGGGAGACACAAAGGTTTCGCTTGTCTGCATCGGAGGGGCCGAGCCGGTGGATTCATCGTCAAAAACATCGTCCGTCAGCATGGCTGTCTGGACTTCCCCTTTGATCTGGTCTTCTGGGGGGAGAATCCACAGCGACGGATCAGTGGTGACGCCGCAGCTCAGAGACACTTCCTGGTTGGATTCAGCCGTCAAGGCCTCATTGCTCAGTTCATCCACCGACTGCTCTCTCTCCAATGCATTCACAGAAGTCCTGATTCTGGAGGAGTAGAACAAATTGCGGTTAAGATTCACCCCCAGACAAAATCATATTCGCAAACCACAATCACCTGTTAAGATTTGGAGTTAGTGTAGTTAGGCGACTGAAGGGCGATGCATTCAAATGATAATGTCACGGGTGTCAGGAGGAAGTTGTGGAAGTATGTGGTGTGGCATGTTCAATTATTCAAATCATTTTCACAAAGGAAACAAATGCTGGATGTGTTTGGAGTCTAATCTTACCTGGAGCTAGGTCTGTTTTCACAAGGAGGCTTTGTCTGGGTGGGAGTGGACGAGGTGGATTTGATCTCCCCACCCTCACCCGACTCTAGAGCTCTGGGGGAAGGTGGGTTAGATGAGCTCTCACTGGATCTGAACTCATCTGCGACAGGGCCGTGAGAACCAGGCGATCCAGAGCCAACCCTGGCCCGAGGAGAGGCGCCGGAGGCCGGGGATGTGGATCGACTTAAGCTCCTTGTTCCCGATATGTGGGCCTCCTCCCCTGGTTCTGAGTTCTGTTTTATCAAAGACTTTTTCTGGTTTTGGTTTTGTGCCTGTTCCTGATTGTTCTTCTGGCCAACAATATCTGGTTCTCTTCCCGCTCGCTCTGTTACATGTTGTTTCTTCCTTCCTCTGTCCTGCCCCTGGGCTTCTCTGACTTCGGAAAAGAATGAAACACTCCTCTTGTCCTTTTCCGCTCCTCCTGAATGCCTCCACAGGTGATCCAGCTGCTCAGAACTTTTACTCAGGGCTGACGGTCTTGTTAACTTTGAAACCCCAAGTTCTTCCATGGACTTCCCTCTCTGTGCCACCACACGGACACGCTGCTGGCCCTCAGGAGCTGCATTTATGGAGGAGTCCTCAATGGCGTTCTTCTGGGGACTGACATTGACATTCAGTGTTGAAATGGGTTACATAAGCCAACAGACAGTCTCAGCCGTTGTTCAAACTATTAAAAACTATTTAATTAGCACCTTTTTCTTATGCATTTCTTTAAACCTTAACAAATCAGGGATCTGGGAAATTTGATCTAAAGACTGGCAACACAATATGGTTTGTAGTTTAGTCACATATTCCTTTTTTTACAGTCTAGGCATTAATCTTTTGAAGGAATGTTAGATTACTAGAAAAGGTGGGTGTTGACTTACTAATGGCACAATGCATCAAGTGGAGAGTTATAGTCTTTGCCGCAGCACACAGAATTAATACTCTTTTGACCTAAAAACAACCAATAATGTGTCCCAATTTGTCTAGCGCGTTGGTACATACCTCAAGGTTTCCATAGTTGTAATTGGTAATGGCTCTATCTCATATCCGAGTGCCTGCAGACACAGAAGAAAAACCAAAAGGGCATCACATGAATAACATTTAAAATCGTTATACACCTGAAATTATTCTTCTGAATTCTGGTATATAGAAAAATTGGGAAATACTGCAGTAACAGCAGAGAGTGGTTGTTAATATCTAGTTTTCCCGGACAAAATTGTTGACCGACTCGATTGTTCTACTAGAACGTTAATTTCATATACTTGTGATAGGAGCTTACCAGACACAAACTTTAACTGGTAAAACAAAGCCCAAAATAAGGGCATTTGGGATTTTAAGTGAAACGTTTAAGTCTACACATATCTAACAATACATGTTCTAATTAACAGAAGAAAAGTTGTTGGTAGTTGTTGGTTTCAGCAAACAAGTGTTTTATTTTCTTTAGTATCACAATAAGAAGAGCGTTACCTGAATTTCATGTGGTGTGGATTTGGATCTGTTCCTGAAGAAACATGGTTCTAGCTGGTCCAAGAGGCTCTCCACGGAGGCAGACCTTCCCTGACATGGACCTTGGCTCTCTTTCCATCTAGGATTTGACTGGCCAGCATATTGGCCTGAACAAGATTGAGCTGAGAAGAATTGGGCGTACCTGCGTGGAGAAAATACAAATAGAATAATTTCAAAAGTTTGATTTGATCCATACAACAAAAAACAAACACAGAGCATCAAAAAACATTCTTCTCTGGCTCTCCTTCACTCTCCTACCTGACGGAGCTGGTAGATGAATCGAGGATGCGGCCTGCAGAGTGGGGTCTGTGGAGTTTCTTCTTGGTGTTTTTGCCTTCAGGATTTGCAGATGAAGGCCTGGGACACCAGTCAAATGGTTTCTCCCCCAGAGAATGCCTCTGTCTGGATGGAGGTGGCAACTGAGGCACTGGTTCCTGTGGCTCAGCCACTTTCTGGCCCGTCTTACGCTCCATGTACTCCACCAGGGCCTTGTGTTGTAGATGTTTTAAATTAGTCTTCAAAGTGCTAGAAGCCGAAAGCGCTCTACCTCTTGTCTCAAACAATTTCCTCCGTGCTGCAACCAGTCCCTGCTCTCCTTGCTGCAGAATCTCCTCTCCCTCGCTTTCACCTACAAATACGTTCTCACTTTCGTTGCCAAAGGAGCGGCAAGCAGAGTGAACAGGGCCATCGCCGAGCTGGTTGAGTTTATCCGGTTCAGAGTAGGACATCTTCTTCAGCTCTGGAGGCAATCGCTTCCTGCCTCCGATGCGTGCTACCTGAGGCTGGGCCACATTTACCGGCCTCCCGTTTTCCTGCTCAGTCTCTTCGTCCATCTCCTTCTGACTCTCCCTGACTTCTTCTTTAATGCTCCCCCTCTCGGTTTCCTCAGAAGTCACAGAGGGAGTGAGCGTGTCTGTGGAAGTCTCAGAGTCCTGTGATGAGGAGAAAGCGTGAATCACTGAAGGCCTTAGCTCAGGTTTTTGCCTGAAACGGTGTGGCAATGACAACTGCAAGTCCCTTCTTTTAAATGACGTCTCCCTAAGGACTTTAGACTGGGCATCCTTCAGCTTCTCTTTGTAATATTTCTTAAATGAGTCATCCAAGGTATTACAGGCAACGGAGATAACTTCCCCTCTATCACTCTTGTTGGTGTCACTTTTCTGAGGTCTCTCGTTATCGTTAAAAGCCACGTTTCCATTACCAGTTTTGTTTAGGATTGCTTCCTTGCCTTTTACACTGAACTCTGCCTCCTTTTTAGGCTTTAACAATGCCCTGCTGGCCCCGGTGAGGTGGTACAGAAGTGGGGTTGTTTCTTTGTTTATCCTCTCACTGGCTACATCTGCCAAGGGCTGCCGTTTTCCCTTCTTTTCCTGCTCCTCTCTCTTGTGATGGTTAGTTTGCTCATTGCTTATCAAGGACGTGACCTCCTTTGACTGTGTGGTTGAATGTGGTGGGCAGTTTTTGTCAGGTCCACAATAGAATATAGGGTGGTTTGCAGTGTGGCGGCCAATTTCTAGGCTCTGCATTGTGTCAATTTCTTCTAAGGCATCAAGGCTTAGGCAGGATTGCGTTGAGATGACAGAGAGCCTGTGATTCTCCTGATCATGGCTCCTGGGCATGTCCTTGCCCTGGGACACAAAAGTGAAGTCCACCCTTTCAGCTGAAGGTCTATAAAAATTATCCATCGTGCTGTGGGATCTTTCTTTTTCTCTCAGACTGTGTGTCTCCAACACAGTGGAGCTCTCACTTCCAGCCTCAGACCCACAAACAGATGCAGAATGTGTCCTCTTACCAGATCCGGATTCAGACAGTTTGCACACTCCTGTGACAAAGTAGAACTGACCTTTTTGCTGGATGCTGCTGTTGATGAAACTCTGACTAGCATTCCAGGGGCTGGAAGCTCGGGTTGGCTCTGAACCAAGCCTTTTGCGCTGACTCTCAAAATGGACACCACTGGGCTTGTTGAGGTGATCTCCACCACTGCTTGAGGGCTGTCTGGCTTTCAGGTGCTCAGGCTGGCTTGTCCCTTTGGGAGGTAATCGATTTGGGTTGTTTGTTGACTTCTGCTGCCCAGAGGGAGATTTGTTATCTGAGATGAAAAGGTATTCTGGGTTCATCGGCACCCTGGTCTGATCATGAGGTTGGAGGTGGGGGCGGTAGCTTGGTGGCTGTTGGGCCTGTGGCTGTTGCTGTTCAGAGCCCCTCCAGACTGAGTCCACTGGGCCAGAACTGAAGCCGGATTTTCCTGTATCTGGGTTAGGCGTCTCAGGCCTTGGGGTATTCAGACCATGGGGCTGTGGATTGAGTCGATTGTGGGGTCTGTGCTGTTGTTGAGGCTGTGGATGCTGGGGTTGAAACTCAGTAGTGTGGTGGTGGACCCTAGTGTTCTCCAAGTTTTTTGTGGCAATGAAACTATCCAGGCGTGCCGGGACTGGAGGAGGATGGACAGGAGGGTAAGGACCTTGGAATTTAGCTCTCAAAGGCACCTCTTGTTTGGAGAGTGTTTTGTTGTTCATATGGAAACTGTTATTGCCATTGTGGTTGTAGTGGTTTACATTGGTAGTGGTATTGTTGCGATACTGCTGTGAAATAGCTTCCACAGAGAGATAGAGCTGATCCATGGTCTTTGAGTCGGACTGGAGAACCTGGGTCGGATGGTAAATGGACTTTACATACTTCAGATCAGCATAGTGGCTGAAGGAGCTGGACTGCAGGTCGTCTGGGAGAAAGGGAGAGGGGTAGTCCGGGGCAGTGGACCCCCCAGAGAAGGAGCTGTAGGCAGAGTCTCCTTTGCCGTGTTGATGGTGGGCGAGATGGTCGCCGATGTTGCTGCTGGACTTGGCAGGGGAGAGCCGGCTGACAGGCAGGCTCAGAGGATGCAGTTCCACGTTGCTCATTCTCTCAAAGTGGAAGTTGTAGGAATCCATGGAGGACTAAGGGCGGATGGCAGGAAGGGAAGGGAAGGGCAGGGTTTGTAAATGTGTTGTACGTGAATCGTGCTGATGCATGTGGCTTCCTTGTGGGTTAAACTGGGGGAATTACCACAAACACATCAGCACCAGGTTGCCTTGGATTGGCCGTCACGCTTGCAGTTAATTAGGTCATTTTCCTGTCTCGTTCTTGTTTATTCCAAGCCTCTTGAAACGGTCTGCTCAGAAGTTCCTGGGGGAGAAAACAAAAAAGCACAGACTGGTTATAAGCCTGAAAACTTGACTTAGGGCTCATGCTCCACTCATACATGAAATAGCTAGACGAGAGATATTCAATATGTCACGTGGCATTGTGTAGTTTTCAAGCACATCATGTTGCATAGGAAGGTACACAAACAACCATGTTTATATCAGATTGTCAAATTAAGTATGTCGCTTAATGGCTCACACCAGCACATCCAATGAAACTAGGTACAACTTTATCTAGGTTACATGCATGGGAGATTACAGCTATCTGTTTTTCACAATGTCAGTGGAAAAAAAGCTATTTTGGTAGAGTGCTTCCTAGTCAAAGACTATTACAATGCCAGAAAACAGTAAGTCATCACAGATAAATCCTTGCCTGGCATTTTTAGGTCAAATTCCTTTAATGATAAATCGAGCTCCATCTGCTATAAGTTGTTAAGACCAATCACATGCCCTTTCACTGAAAATAAAGTTCAATCCAATACAAAACCACCCCTCACAAGTGGTTGCAGAGTCCTCCTTTTTGGGTTAGGTATTTCCCTATACAGCAGTAACTACTGTCTGGTAATCATTATCGTATTCAACCAAAAATGATATAACTTCCCATCATCCATGAAGTGGAACTTAACAGCGTGTGTGCACATTTTTATGTTTCACAGGACACACAGTTTAACACAGCACATTAAACCACCTGTTGAAGAAGTCTATATGCCTTTTTGCACCAACAAGCCTCTAATTATGGGCACTGAGGTTGGCGGTCCAAGTTCCAGCACACACTTGAAAAAATGCCAGGAATTCCATACGGAACTACAGTAATCTGTGAGGATAAATCATGTGACAGAGGTCTAATATAATGACATGGTGTACAGTACTGCGATCCATAAAGTCTTGTCTACCTCTGCTCCTGGTATTTGTTGACGAATAATAAGCAATAAATGAACAACTTTATATAAGATGATGATATAAGATGATGATATAAGCTGTAATGTCAATTTATCTTTATCATGGACACAGTAAATCAACATGAACCCTTAAAATACTTGAACCTACTGCTGTGTCCCTGAGAAAGTACACAAAAATTAATAACTTATAGGGGAAAAATTACTACAATTGTGTAAGACATGGAAAGTTGCTGTCAACTATCAAACTAATCATCTTCAGTACAGAAACCAGCCCCTGCAAGGTAATGATAGGTTAGGTTGTATTCTAATTACAGAGTAAATGTATAGGCTTCTGTGTCCCATAACCTGCATGTCTATCCAAGGCTTTGTCATCAGGTTGAAGCTACATACCTGTCATGCATACAAACACACACACAGATCAGTGTTGCCATTAAAACAAAAGACCAGCCAACCACTCAGTCATATTATAAATGTTATCTTAGTTAGTTAGTAAACTTAGATAACAGAAAAATCCTTTGTTATCAACTGTAATGAGTTAAATGTTCACAGTATTCCCTAATTTCTTGTCTGCGCTGAATAACCTGTATCAAAGATGATCCTTGGTGGTCGTTTTGCATACACACAAAAACCCACCCCCAAAGACCCTTTCAAACTACAGTATTAAGGGGGATTCCATGTGTTTATGAGGGGTCCTCTGATCTGTGGTGTGTTAGTGTGTGTGTGTGTGTGTGTGCGTGCGTGCGTGCGTGCGTGCGTGCGTGCGTGTGTGGTTTCCAGCTCTCCTCTTCCCTCTGCGAACAGAGAGAGGCTCCCAAACAGGGGAGCGCTCAAGTGGAAGTGATGGAGGGGACAGGCAGTGACAAAATGTACAGAGGGAAGAGAGGGAGGGAGGGTGAGGCAGAGGGTGACCGGCCCAGACAAATACCCTCACACGCAAACCACAACAACAAGAGACAAGGGAACTGAACAATGACAGCAGGGAAGCCGAACACAAGTTGGAAGGCTGGATCAAGTCACAAGGCAGACTGCAGAACTACTCAGAGAGCAACTACTTGAAGACTTGTTTGAATAAAAGTCTATGAACTTAAAAGAACACTGTTAGCAAGAAAGAAACGGAAGAACTCACCCAAACTTGAAATCCAAGTTTCTGGACTTCCTTAGTTCCATCTGAAAAATAAATACGTGTCCTTAGTTTCAACTCTTAAATAATATATTGCTGAGTGATTTCTGTCCTCGTTCTCATTCAGAACATCTATCTTTCTTTTAAAGCCGGCACCAAGTAACCAGGAGAGCTTGATATTAAGAGGGAAGACTTCTAGCGAGTCCCTTCTCCCCCCCACCAAGACCCCGGGCTGCCTAGCAGGAGCCACTGATTGGCCAGCCGATGACGTCCGGCTCCCTGATGCACAATGAGCGCAGCGGAGGGAATATTTCACTGCCGCAGATAGCTGCTAGTGCTGCCGGCCGGCCGAACAACAGAAAGAGAGAGAGAGAGGGGAGAGAGAGAGAAAAAAAGAGGCCTCGCATTCCTGGCCGGCATCAAAGACAGAGGAGAGTCCGGGCGCCATTCATTCCCAAGGCCCTGAGCCCTGCACATGGAGACTAGCCAAGGCAGGAGGGAGGACGGAGGAGGGGGAAGGAGGAGTGGTGGGTGGATGGGTGACCTCCCAGCCTCCACCCCAAAAAAAAAAGAAAAAAAAGTCACCCTCATTTTCTCTCATATTCCTAACACCTATTAGTCTCCCCTGTATTCTTTGAAATTGATTTAAAACTTGTTACGTTACATTGCTTATCATTAACCAACTCCAAGGAAATTTGAATCACTATTTACTTCCATGAAACAGATTTGAAGGTCATCCCCACTGTAACATATTTTAGACAGTTAATGTTTAAGTATTAATAGCTATACCAGTGATCATTAGCCTCCTTGCAAAGAGCAGCAGCAACCTGTTGATGATGCATGAAAACTAGTTTGCGTGATTCTTAAGTGCAACTACAGCTTTGATTCTTATTTTACAAAGTGCAAAATGTAAGACATTTTTAGCAAAAACTCCTGCGGTCACTTACTACTAATTATCCCATATTATCGACTCCATTTCAAGTTATATGCTTCCTTCAGACTGACTTGTTTAACATCTGAATACATATTCAATATATGATATTCTAATTCTCATGAAATTAGAATGTGAACAACATGTAAGTGAACCTGAGCACTGTGTGGCTATGGAAGACTCTTTAATTCATTCCTAAGGCCAATACTGGATTGGAACTTGACAGCCAATTCCATTAAAGCTTTGGAATTAAAAAGAGACACTTTCCACTTATGTTTATGAGAAATAACTTAGTGACAGGGTCAACATTTACTACGGACGTGTCAACAAGGGTAAGCTCAAGACCAATTTCTGCCTGGCAACTTAGCTAAGTACCAGCACGATGGAGGGAGGAGAAAGTTTGTCTTAAGAACTATAAGAATTCAAAGAAGGTAACTAAAAAAAACTAAAAACAACATGGTCAGTTAAGATGTCAGGCAAGGACACACACTTTCTTATAAAAAATGTTATTCATAAAACCAATTAAAGAAAAAGATTGAGAACATGGGGAGAGGGTTGGTGGAAAGCGGGCGGAATGAAGGATGGGAGGGGGGTGTTAAATTCTTTAAGAATTTTCTTTTTTTGTCTGTCATTGGTGATTATGTTTTCCAGGGTGACTTGCACCGTGGAGCCACGAGACCGGACCACCAGGCGTCTGAGAAGCAGATGGCAGAAACTAGAGAGATGGAAAATAGGCTTGGGATGATGAGAGGATGTTATAGGGAAACAGGGAAGAGAGACAGAGAGAGAGAGAGAGAGAGAGAGAGAGAGAGAGAGAGAGAGAGAGAGAGAAGCAGGAAATTAGGGGAGTATAGCGACCGATGCCATGGTAGCCAGCCAACCAAATAGCAAGCCAAAACCAATAAGCTTGTTAGCCCCGCTGGCCCCTCTAAGTCTTTTGATAAAGATGATGATCGGTTGACACCGTACCTCTGACTGAGGATCACTGTTGCGCTCAAGAAGCAAGACTTGAAACATCATTAACAACTAAAAAGTTTGGAGATATTTTAGACTGGTCGGTACGGTTATTGCCAGACTTAGTTTTGCTCTCAGCTTATTAGCCTAATGAAGTTAGACTGTTTCACAAAAAGAAAAAAGAAAGATAGCAGACTTACTTTAATTGTTTAAAAGTTATCGGCCAAAAACCACAGGTTAACTCAGAACTGAGCACCATCTTTCCATGCTAAAAGTTATTTTGCAGAGGGAAATTATCATGCCCCTGAATGAGGAGGTACAGAGTTCTTAGAGATGTCAAAATATAAATCAACAAGTCACAGACAAATGATTATACCTGCTGCAAGCATGATGCTCACATTTGATGCAAACATATTCTCCAGGGTGGCACTGTCCAAACCAGCTAAATGCACCTTGAAGAAACAATTGCAAACAGCTCTAACTGTGTTAAGAAATATTTAAGCTAAAACATACTGGACCCTTCATATGGGACAGGACATTCACAACCAAAGCAAATAGAGCAGACACTCTGAGGGCAGAGCATTGGCTCAAAGGGCAACAAATAACAAAGGTATGCACATAGATCTCAGTCAAGAGGCACCACTCTTGCTTAGCATATTTCAGGTTAAGCTACATGTGAATAGGTACATAGGGTTTAAATCGTTTCACTGACCTTTTGGCCGAGGAAGGTTTTTTTTCCTTACAAAATAATGTAGTACACGGCGCTCCATTAAATAACACTTTGTTGCCCTTAACTCCCACAAAGGCACATAGATAGACTCAAAAACAAACCACACAAAAGGTGTCTGCAAAACAGAAATATTTTTAAATCTGTAGGCATAAAATAGAGGAAGGAGGCAAATACTGGACAATTACTACGTCAGTTCTGGACTAAAGTCTCCCACGGGACCTGAAAGACATCATTCCTATTGTCCCAGATCAAACAGACACAGAGAGGAAGCTGCTTTTGAAAAGGTGGAAGTGGTCGGGTGTTGAGCCCTGGCAGAACAAGAATTGTAGTAGCGGGAAAGGGAAAGCCGTGTTGCCATGCAGTCCAAGAGGATTTGGCGTGTCTCTCTGTGTGCAGGGAAGAGACTCTTTGGCTGTGTGTTGCTGGCCAGTGCTCACACCAGTGTCTACAATCTATAGCTGACCAAGACAAGCTGACACACTCTAATACGCTCTGAATTCCTTGCCTGATCTGGCCTAAATACTTGGTTGACACTATTAACATTTTATAAATTGACATGATGATCTACTGAATAGCAATGTAACAGCTTAAAGTTTAACAATTAAGGCTTGCATAATGACACACACACAGCCACACACAAAATAATAAAAAGTCAACAAGAGAATATTAATAACGTACAGTAAAGCATTCTTTATCCTCCCTGGTCAAGTATTAACCAGGAGCTGACCATCATGCCTCGCAGCATTGGGCTTAAAAACATAGGCCTCTGCAAATGATAAACTTCTTATTACATTTGAGTGCATTCTGAGAAGACGATTACTTTTGTATTACAGATACCCCCCAGGGGCTGCAATATGATCTAGTCATGGCAAATTTAACTGGATACTATATTCTGGAATTCCTCCACACTAGAATAGAACAAGGCTTCAGGCGATGGAGATTTGTCTGTCTGTGTAGAGGTGTGTTTGGGCAACAAATGGGCCGGGCAAATTTGTCATTACTGCAGCATATCGTTTTCAGTCCTTGGTAAGTGTATTACAGTCTGAGAGAACATACTGATCTGGGTCAAAGTCAGTTATCAAATGAGAATAAAAAAGGACGATTATGCAAGTGAAGTAAATGGAACTGGATGCCAATGGGAATGCTTTCAAGAGTGCCATCTCTCACACATGCAGTAAAAAGGTCATCCAGAAAAACAAAGCGTCTTGCAAATACCATTAATTTGTGCCTGAAAAAAAAAACTGTCCCTGATGTGGGGGGGGGGGGGGGGGGGAATAACTGCTGATGACTTAGTGGATAGATGGTCAACAAGGTCTAAGACGCACCCGACATCAAGAACTGGGAATCAAATGTTTGGCTCGTTCAACAGCATCTCACAACATCTCCACACAGCAGGAGATTACCTTATTCAGGACAAATGTTTCATTCCGCCAACGAAAACGTCGGGAAAGGACGCCAGGGCGAGGGTTGTATGAAAGAAGCAAGAAAAAATAAACAACAACACAGAAAGTGAGAAAGAAGTGACAGCCCAGCAGGAAGCTGAGGACAAACACCACAAACACAATAACAAATGACCCACTTCCTGTTAAAAGCTGGGAAAGGTCTCAACGACTCGATCATTATTCGGTAAGTTGTTATCCTTTAAAAAAAACACATCTATTGTTCCTCCGTCCCCTGTGTCTCTTAGAGCTCAGCCCTCATCTCTCAACAGTCCCTAAAGACACACTGTCAGCAGTCTAAGCAGGACTAATGGTTCCAAAGTCAGTTTGGTCTTTGTATCTCTGTTTATTCTAATTCCCGTCATCTACTCAGGAAATAGTGAACTGAAAATAATGCAATAATTATGTACCAATTTGTCCCTTTTCTGCATTCATATATCATATCATAGACATTTCTGTAAAGGAAAAGACAACGTCCAGTTACTCGATGACACAAATATAATGGAATATAATGCAGTACGGCTCTCAGGTATTCCTTATTGCTTTCAAATGTATATTCTCCTGTGGGCTACTGTTCAAAACAATCACACTTGTTTTGGTATGGCTATTTAGAAATCATGTCCCACTGCTCATGCTCATTTTGAATTGGTAATGAAATGCCAAGCCAAGATTGGAAATACAAAAGTGTGCGTTTAAAGCTAGCTAGCTGCTGTTGTTGTTGTTGTTGTTGTTGTTAGGTAGCGCAAACGCCAGCAAATGGAAAGAATAATTGGAAATAGTTACAGGTAAGAAGAATATATAATTGTTGGGGGGGGGGGCATATTAAACTCTCCTAAATATTAAGGGGGACAAATCTTCTGCATCCCCTCAAAATCTACGCCTATGCGTATCGAACCTAC
Source organism: Ammodytes marinus (assembly GCF_949987685.1). Lineage (NCBI taxonomy): Eukaryota > Metazoa > Chordata > Actinopteri > Uranoscopiformes > Ammodytidae > Ammodytes > Ammodytes marinus. The sequence goes on from NC_137218.1 coordinate 10,991,477, forward strand.
AGCAATTGCTAACAAACCAGAAATGATGTAGATGTTGTATTGATCACTTTATACAGAGAGCACTGAGGTACTTCACCAGTTAGCTCCTGCATAGCCGTCTCTGCCCTGCCATGCCACACCAAGTTACCACCTCTTTCCTGTTATATAATGAGCTGTGGTCTCAACAGCTGACTAGACACACATTACAGACTCTGGAATTCACCCACGGTGGCCTCTGAACTGGTACTGAGTCAGCCATGACACCGACACATGACTTAATCTTTAGCTCACAAAATGAGACTTCCCAGGTAGACACTGACTTTACAGTGCATGTATTGTCTTGTAACACTCAAGCAATCATTAATAATCTTAGAGAGACCTATATCTACAATCTATCAATCCATACGAAAGCTATGCTACATACGCTAATATCAGATCAAATACTTTTAATGAGAAAGACTACATGTGGACAAATGCCATTCATAGAGAAGGTGATTTTTCATTGAGTTGGTTTCATAAAATGTCGGGCCGGCAAGAAATAAAGTCCTAGAGAATAATGAAAATCCTTATGCTAAGCGGTATACATTTGCTGCCCCCAAGTATTTTCTTTGTTACTCTAGGAATGTATTAATGCTGGTAAAATCCCAGGCAAAAGCTGCATGGACTTATTACAACTTGATGGTGTGGCATGAAGGCCTTAGGCCATATGATATGACCTGGTTCTTACTTGTGTTTGTCACAATTTGCATAAAGCCATGGATATAAATTTAAATCTAGAGTGCATGCATGGTATTTAAGAACATTTGGTCATTTTAATGTATCCACGAGAATGAATGCAGTTGGGTAAAAGTGCCCTGTAATGGGTAATGGGTAAGTAATGGTAAACAAAAGTAAACAACAATGTAAGATGTGTTCAATATTGAAGCGTTGTCAATTATCCAGTGACATATCTCAACATCCATGGGACGAATTTGTACAAAATGTAGTATAGACGTCAATGGTTCCCAGAGGATGTACCCCAACGACTAACGACTAACCCTAACCTCTAGCACCACCACTCAGGGAATAATGTTGACAATCTCTTAAAGCTGAATACATTTTCATCTAGTTCCATCATCAAGTCCAAATTGTTTAGTTCCAATCACTTTGGTAATAACCTATTTCAAGCAGACAGGGACTTAGCTATTTATTTAGTTTAATCTTTCTTCACACAATGTATGTATGTGACAAACAGAGATTTACCTTCACAGGTTGTCTGCAAGAACATTTTAAACGACTGACAATATAAATGCCATACAATAAAACCATCTACTACATAAAACGGGTACGCATGGCAACGGTATCTATCAGCAGGCCAAACACCTGACACTTTATGGCACTCTGACCCTTGGTGCCTTATCACTGCCAGTTTGGCTAGTTTGGGTGTTTGGCAAAGGCACAGGGAAAAGAATGTGCTCGATAAGCAACTAGGACAGGTCCAGCAAACATGTATTCCGTACACAGCCTTCTTTGCTTGACCAACTGAATATTTAAAATCACATTTGAAGATTCAAATGTCTTTGCTATACTTTAATGCTCTGTTTATCTAACATATCCGTAGCTCAGACCACAGGCAGAATTCAATTATCAGTTTTAGTTATTATGCAACAACACCATCACTAGCTGGACCAGTAGCAAGGCTTGTTCACACACAACACTGTGCAAGGCTTTCAGCTACACTAGTTCTAGAAATGATTACAATTTGTTCTCCAAAAGCTATTGAATACACTGGCATATAATTATCACTTATTATGTAACAGATGGTCTCAGCACTCATCTATTGCCCTATGCAGACAGCAGGTGAGTACACCTGATAAGAGGATACAGAGTGCACTTCATTGTCGGACAAACAGCTCTGCATACAAGAAGAAGACATGAATATAAACCAGTTGGGTTTCATTCAATAAAGAACAATGATGACTTGTTTAAAAGGAAAGTTAAGATTACCGATAGATAGGGTTGGCACTTGAGATCTTTTTCATTATCGATTGCAACAGATGAATGTTTGGTTACAGCTTTAGGCTAATAGTTCAGATACTATTGCACACCAGCATCGCTCGTGGGAAAACTTATCCCCATCCTTCTGCAGCCACACACACCCTAAGTCCCTACATCAACACACTATCCTATTCACTGCAAGACACTCACACTACATCATTAGAACTGTGTGTTTTCCCCCTGCTGTAATTGTTCGACCTCCTGGAGAGGCCACAGTCAAGTTACAGGACTAAATGACCTGCTGAGCTCCAAGACAACTGCATTCCTCGTCTGGTCTTGTTGCCACCCAAGATTTATCTAATACAAGGCAATTGCAGACAATGAATGGACAGTTTTCCACCATCGAAATGTAACAGAAGCTTTATATATTACAGGGACTAGCTTTGAATGGGGGAAAACCCCAGAATCTAGTCTCCAACATTAGGTACACTCCCACACTTATCAAAAATAGCATTGCATGATTTAGGCATCAAGCAAAGTTGTAGTAAACCTGTCCTAACTATCTTTCTTTTCTTCTTTTTTTCTTTTGTGACAAGCTTTTCAAACACCTACAGGTGTTCTCAGTTACTTTCACTGATTGGTGAAAACTATGGCTATTCACACTACAAGTATTTGTTCTCAATTCTGACACATTGCTCGGATCCGATTAACATTATTTTTTAAATGTGGCCAATATCATCTTCCAGTCAACTACATGGTCTGTACTGATGCAGCACATCAGTACTACATCTAAACATGGAGGAGGCCCCTGAAGTCAGCCTTTACAGGTTTATTTATTAAAAAGGTCATGTGGAGTTGAAGCCAGGGAATTTGTGAGCTGACAAAAACTAGGCTAAAGATGAAGAAAAGTGGGCCAACAAGCTGCTGGCTTACAGTAAGTGCAAGGAAAGTGGCTCACTGACAGTACGTTTGATAAGAAGCTTTATGATTTACAACCTTGAGAAGTGCTGTTGTAAAACCTGCTAACCTTGCTAGCTCTCTCAGTTTAAGCTTAAAACCCAGCCCGTGTCAGTTCATGTCCCACCTGCTTTCGGTCTGAGCATGCCGTGAATGGACCCTTTTCTCAGCAGACAGTTTGACTTGTCCAAGTGGGAAAAGCACAGGAATTAATCACATTACCGTCGGCATGTGAACAATTCCTCTGAGTTTAAACACACTTCACACCAATAGGGCATCAACGCAGGAGCACTTCTCATGACTTTGTGTTGACATGCTTATGTCTGGTTGACTTACATTATGTTGTACCTTCATCATTCAAATTGCTTTGTTTGGTGATGTCACCCGTTTGCTGGCAGCGCCTTCACCTAACTTGAACCTATACACTGCTTTAATCAACAAGAAAACAAATGAATAGATTCATTAAAATATGTGCTAAAAAATCTTAGCAGAAAGTTAGCCCTTCCTCAAGTCGCAGTATGCAGCAATGTTTTAACCAATAAGAAGAGCACATTTCCATCAAGCATGCATCCTTGTGGTCATGCAACTGGGCAAGCTGGAAAATTGCAAAACACTCCCTCTACAAGGAGCAGCCTTCACACAAATTGTACACAGTCACGTGAGAGGGGCAAAGGCTTTCTGAAGTTGTTTGTGCATGGAGCTCCTTCTGTTACATGGGAAAGTGTGTGACATCATGTCTGGTAAGGAAGGAGAAAAACGGCAGAAAACAAAGAGAAACGTAAGAGTTAAATAGGATGAGCTGGGATAAACTGGGTCACCGTCCACTATCTAATATGGCGTGAAGAAAGTGAACAGACATACCTCTAATCTCTCCCCTTTATACCTGCCAGGATGCCTTGAGGGAGCATGAAAAAGCAGTCAGGATACACGATACGGCAGGACAACAGGGAAACATTTGCACAGTGTTGCCCCAGAGATTTGAATTGCAAAACGACCTGCCAGGCAGACAGTGACACTGTGTGAGGGCCAACGGTTAATATTCACTCCCCCCCCCCCCCCCCCCCACTACACTGACTCCAACATGGCTGACACTAAAGTCAACAACAAATCGGAACCGAGACTTATTCTTAAGAAAGTTGGTTTTCAGTTTCTTTCAGATTAGTGTGTTTCGACAACAAGTCTGACAGATTCCATATATAAATAAAGGTAAAATTAAGCGAATAAAAAAGTGATACGTAAAGAAAGGGATGATGTTTTGTGGGTAACAGGTTTTCGTATAGCAGTATTGTACTTTTAAACGTTTAAAATAAAAGTAATTTATTGGCCTTGACCGTTTAGGATTAAATCTCAGTCCGTTTATTTCGCCTTCATTTTTTACACTTATGTCTCGTACTTAAATCCTCAGAAACAGAGAGAGGTTAAAGAAGGTGAAGGTGAGATTGACCGCATGCCCTGAGGGAAAGATGAGTTTCAATATTTGAGTGTTATCTTATTTACTTTAGTCTGAATAAATCACCCGAAAGAAATATTTACTTTGCATTTATTTGCCCAGTAGTTTCTTGTGAAACACTAGCGTAACACAAACAACAAGATACACTGGGTGCTTTCACAATATCACAGTGGACTTGTGGAAGATCACTTCATGTCCGACTTCTGCTCTCTATTTGTCTGAACAGGTGCCGTTGTTCATAAAGACTTTAGGTAATGAGACATAATGGATGTGTACCGTGCAGAGCGCTACAAAACATCAACTGACTGGTTCAGAGACGACCCCAGTGCACATGTCACCTCCTACCTTGTGAGGCACAATTTGATATGAAAAAAAGTCCAAAGCACACATAAAAAAGCAGATGGCTTGCTCATGTCAAATGCCTGGCCATTTCTGATTGGACAGGATTTTTAACGTGTGTGCAAAGCTGGTGAAATAAACTCACTGAAATGCTTTATTGCTTGAATTCAGTTACAACTGTTATTCCAAACAGACTTTGGCTGGGTTCACCCTTATGGATTACAAAAAAAAAAAAAACATGCTCATATACAAAAACAAACATCACCTAATGTCATCCAAAAGCTATGCAAATAAGAACTAGCTCAACACAAACCACATAATCTCAATTACACACAATGACCCCAGATCAGATGTTAAGCCTCAGTGATCATATGTTGCAACAAAGCCGTTCTTTTACCCATCATAACATCTTAATTGTGGCCCCAACAGGGAAAGTTTTAAAGAGTAAGCTGGCTCTGTTTGAGCCAAACGCATGACTAACAAGGAATGTATTTCCTCTCTCCTGCTTCTCACTCTTTCAATCTCCACATAAAGTGGCACTGGGGAATTTTCCTGTAAAATGAACCTAGGAATAAAAGTGATTTAGTGGACAGCATAAAAAAAGCAAAGCTGCAGTTTTAACTTCTAAAGTGCAAAGATCTCAGCTTTCAACATCTTCCTCAATGGCTTTTCCATGGCCACACCGATAAGTAACAACAGCCTTGCAAAAAAAAGTCTCTGGCTTTAAAGCACAACTGCTTTTGATATGTTACTAATGTGTTCTAGATGGGACACTGTGTTCACATTGAGCTAGTGTTGTCATTATTCTCGGCCATAATGAAGCAGATGATCAATGTAACCCGGCCAGCTATTTCTTCCTTTACAGGCTGGTAAGTCTCTCAAACCGAGTAATCCTGGTAAAGCGCTTTTCCTCTGAGAAGTTTGCTTTATGCCACAGAAAGCCATATAATGCAAATAATGTAACACTGAAAAAGAAAATAATTATTTTATCCTGAATACAATAGTCCTTTGTTAGCTTGCAGCATTTTTACCACGTGAACTGTGATTTCGCAGTCGTTCCAGCGTATTTGGCAGTTGAGCACATGTTGGGAGCCCTATTGACAGAACAAATGAGCTCCTAATGGGCTGATAATTACCGAGTCCCACCTACACCTCAGGCTAGAGAGACTGCAGGCTGTGGATGATCTCCCATTGTAACGATGCCTCTGCTGAGACCAAACACTGTGTTCACATTCAATTGTCCTGCATTTGAAACATATACAGTAACCTAATAGTAAGGTACTGATCATTATGCTCAGGAGTCAAGTGATTTCTAATCTCCATTGTGTTTCCCGGCACATAGTCCGCCACCGTGGTTAATTTTGGAGAGCTGATCACAATGGGTTCCTTTTACTGCTGGCAGCGCAGGTTTCCTATCTCAGAGTGGTGGTGGTGGAGGAGGGAGGGGGAAGTTGGTTGGTTGGTTGGTTGGGAATGGGGGTGTAAGGCTGTAAAATACATCACGCAGAGATTAAACTTCACCAGAAAACAATGAAACACACTCTGGACTTTGTAACCTTAGAGAAATAAATAGAGCAGGGTGGTCAGATGTGGTGCTGGCTGCTTCAGGAAGTAATGCTGTGGCGTTTAGATCATTAGTGCATCGGTATAAAAAAAAAGGTCCAACCAACGAGTCAATTATTAGAATTGTGAAAACGTAGAGGTGAAATTCCCATTGCAACTTCTCAGAAAGCAAGCTAGCTAATGTCTTCAAATGTCTTTATTTGTTCAACCAGAAGTCCAAAACCCCAGTAATGTTAACTTCACAACCAAGGGCTTTAACTGCGCGCACACACACACATAAAAGACATCAAGTCTCTACTTCCAGCCATGTCAGACAGTTGTAAATGCCTCTTTTATTAGCCAATATCACAGCATTATTACTGCATCCGTGGCTGGCTCCGGTCTCAGTGACATCCCCTCCCCAGCACCTTTTCATCAGGGGCTATGAAACCTGAGGCGGCTCTCCAGCAGACCTGTTAACACGCTGCATTATGGAGGTACAGTACAAACACACACCCTCCCACATTGTCTGTTTTTAAATCTCCGTCTAACACACACAAAGGATGGAGGGTCGCTTTGTCCTAACATTGCAACAGGGTCATAAAAAGTCTTGTTCTTCCTGTCTGTAGGCCCATACTTTATGCATGCGTGACCTGGTGTATCTCTACATCAACTTTAAAGACATATTCTGTGATTGGTGAAGGGCTGTTTTTGTATTTCAGTCAAGCAGTCTTGGATTTGAATGAGTCCTGATGAAGTTACTGCAGGCATGTTCTGTTTCCTCTCACACTTCTACAAGTGTGGCATGAAACACAGTCCTGCCAATGGTTTTTATGTTATTCAACAGGTGGCGTAATGCGCAGAAAGTAGTGAAACCCGAGTTGTACACATTTAAAAAAAAGAAGCTGCATCTAAAGTGCACAGTGTGTATGTGTGCACTAATCAATCAATCAATCAATCAATCAATCAATCAATATCCTTTATTTAACCAGGTAAAATTCATTGAGATTAAAATCTCTTTTTCAAGAATGACCTGGCCAAGATAGGTGCACACATACACACACGACATTTGACACCGACAATTCCGTTGGACCATACAATAGTGTAGGTGTGGTCCTGTCAGATAACCAAAATAGGCAGGCAGACAGACACACATAGTCCTACACACTTTCCAGTCTGCCCTCAGGGGGTCTCCCATTAGTTAGTGATAACCTCTGTCAGCCATTTGTCTCCGTCTGGTCCATCTGCTCTATAGGACCTGAAGAGGCCTCTCTATTCCCCCTGACAAAGGAAGGGGGATCTAACAATAACTCACAATTGCAGACCAGTGAGTGGGCAAACCTAGGTAAGAGCCCCCTAGTCCTCCTGCCTGCAGAAAATAGCCACAAACTAGACAAAGGGAGGGGGAAGAGAGCTGGAAATATTTAATTTTCAGTGTACTGTGTTTTGCTTTTGCACATGTCCCATAGTGCATTTTGAAATCAACCCAACTTTCGAGGACAATATCTGACTCTTTAGCTGCTATAGGCTCCACTACATTCACTGGTCAGTTGCTAATTATGTCCGTCTGCTGTTTGGTGCTGGGCAGGTAACAATCAGTGGGCATTTAGAAGACTATAGAGCTGACAGCATTGATAAGAGCGGTGACAGTGAAACCAAAAATAGTAGCTCAAGTTCTACCATCATGATTTAAGTCGTATTAATTTAACTTCCAGCCGGAATTATCAAACGCTTTTAACACCAAGGTTTTTCCCCCTATTTATGTTTCCATTGGCAACGGGCATGTAAGTAACTATTACCTTCCTTCTATTACTCATTGATCCTGAAGGGAGATTCCAGCTGGCATGTTAGGTAGGTTTCTCTCTTCCTCCTTGGGGTTCTTACTCAAAGAGGATCAAATCCTTCAACCCGATGTCCTAATAATCAGAAATGCCACACACCTTATGCTAATTTCTTCATTCTAACTACTGTTAAATTATTGTATGTATGTATTATACAAGTCGTATACTATCACCAAGATGTACCATGTAGCTTATCTCGAATATTTCCAAGATGTCATCCTGAATAGTCTGGTTTTTATCAGTGATTAGAGCCTTTGGTAATAACTGGTCTGATGGACTTTGGTCAGGGCCAAGTAGTTTCTACTCTGTAGCTCTACCTTACAAGCATAATCTCATTCTTTTGGAGCTAAAGTCTATCCTTGTTACTCCTAGGTAGTCTACATACAATCTGCCATTCTTAACACTGAATATTGAACCCTGCAGGTAACTTTATCATGGAAGCAGCCTCTCTTTACATCATGCTGAATCATTGTTACACTGTTAAATATCATTACAAATCCTCTCTTCTACTTGATTGCAGCAAGCATGAGTAAAAGAAAAACAAACAATTGAATTTCCCTTACCTTAGAATGAGTCATTCACAATAGTACTCAAGCCATTTCCTTTAAGCATTTATTTCACCTGAAACCAACGAGTGGCAGTGAAAGCCTCGCGTCATGCAGCACAAAGGAAAAGGTGGAATTACAACAAGATCACATATCCATCATGGGGATATTGTAAACAACACAGGTAAAAATAACGGAAACCAACGGGCTCTTGAGTGATTTATGACCACCACACATTCCTGCTACATCCTCTGCCATTATCTCACTCCGACACCTTCACTAGGACAAAACGACACCATTACAGAGTGGAGATCCTTTGCATTAGGTCATCTGATAAACATTTCTCTTTTTTTTGGCAGCTCTACTTCTGGAATTTCATTAGATTAGAAATCAAGTATTGAGTGTGGCGTGTGTGCAATCCTATGTCATTTGGATCACTTTCATCAACACTTCCACAAGTTCTTAGTATTTCATGTTATTTGTTTGGCTCGTGCCTATGAGGTTTCCTTACTGCTGTAGAGTCAAATTTGAACCCATCTGAACTTAGTCTAACCCTGCTCACGTAGGAAAACCAGTTATTTCATCTTTGTCTAGGTGGGATGTGTTAAAGGTCACGGAAATAATGTAAACATGAACATACCAGTGAAAAGCCCACACATTTAAACACACAGAGATTAATTTTCCACTGGGATAAAAATAACAACCTGTCACTTTAAGACAAAAGACAAGTAGTCCGGAACCAAAAACTAGTGCTGTTTTGAGTCTTGTGAGAGGAGGGAAAATTGGGTATTTTTAAAGGCAGCATAAGAAATGTTTGTCTTAAATGAATGCACTATACAAATAATTGTTTTTGTGGAAGACAGACAGAGATCCTGTTACAACACAGGGTGACTTTACGTGTATGGCCAAAGGCTGTTAATCCCTACTCCAATTGTATAGCCCTACCCTTTTATTTGCTTCCACCAATTGTTTCCGGCATCCTAATCTTCCTGCAAACACGCACACGCAAACACACACACAAACACACACACCACCTGCTTTGCATATGATACACAAACACCTGTATGCAGCAACTGTGCAAATGGACCCTATGGCTCAGTCAGTGCAAACTGGCCGAGGGTATTTAAAAATAGCAATGGTATTCCTTTAATTACCGTCATGAAAATGTCTGCTGTGCAATGTATTCTGTGTAATATCAATGCCTTAAGAGTTTTATTTAACTACTGCTTGATTGTGTATAGAACCATGAATATAAGAATAAATCTTAAAATACTTTAAAGAAGTGACATGCAGGGATTTTGTTCGGTTTCATAAATTTGGAACATGGTTGTATTTGAGATACATTGTGATGTGTTCAAGTGCTGTTAAGGCAAAAGATAACTTCATCGTTTTTAGTTCAATGTAATCTTGTCAAATGTAGTGTTAAGCGAGAAAACAAAAACAAATAGGCTACAGTTTAAGTAGGTATTACTCGACAATAATACTGTGTACCGGCCGGGGTATAATTCTGCAGAAGGTTTAAAAAGGTATCAACATTTGGATACGTCCCAACCCTAGTGCAAGTTCAACCAATCATCTGTGCATTACTATCCAAGCAGTGCACTATGCATGACACCTGCATACAGTACGTTGTCTACTGCTTTGCACTCACTTGTCTGCGAGGGTGTCTTTGCAGCCTGCGGGTCAGACTCTGTGGGCGCAGTGCAGGCCATCCAGCAGAGGTGGAAACACAGAGAGGCCAGTGTGCTGCTGCTGCTGCTGCTACCACCATCCGACCAACGCACCACATGAGTGCTTCAGTTTCAGCCGCAGCACAAAACAACAGTGTCTGGTTTCCCCCAAAACAAGCCTGCCACCGGCCACTGCGCCTTTTGTTATCACTTTAAATAAAACATAGTCCAGTCATTAGGTAGAAAGGCCCCCCTTGTGCTCAACACAGGGACTCAGGTATCAATGTTACGGCAAGGAGATGAGGTTAAGGAAGGACAGTCACTGTGTGTCGTCTGACAACAGACATTGCATAAATATGCAACACAGAATGTAGCCTAATAGCAATGGCTACTAAATGTGGTGATAACACTTTGTTTGGGTTGCTGTTTCTATTCATGCTTTCAACGTTTTCCAACAGGGCTGCAAATGACCATCAGTTTAACCATCAATTAAATGGACAATTAAAAATAGCTGAATGTATCATTAGAAAGCTTAACAGCTCAAAAGACACAAAGATACTTAAGGTGGAATTTTAGTTGATCCTTATTAATGGGTTATTTATGATCATCAATTAATCAACAATAATAGGCTATCACAAATAACTGAATATACTAAAGAGTCAAGATGAGAAAGGCAAGCTACAGTTAGTCCTAAAAGGTTTGAATAGCCTACATTTTACGAAATAAAAACAATGGCAAAAGCTACTGCATATGCTCTATCCAGAGCCTATAGGCCATATCCATTGAGTCACAACATTATTACAGAAAACACCATCTTATTGATATAAAAAAAAAGTAGGCTGCAAAATGTAGGCTACACTATATCCCAAAACAGTCAGTCACTATGCACACTAACAAGGATAAGCTATAACGCTGAAGGCTGGGCTGTTGTAGCTCATACGCACAGCGTTTGTTTTACTACAACGTATTAGGCTACATAAAAGCTATAACTATAGACAGGTTGAAAATAAAAGATTCAGATCATTTAGGCCTACATAAAACCCCTCTCATTTCATAGTTAATAGCATCCAACAGGTTGACCGTTGACAACCGAAACTGAGCGGCCAAAGCGATACCAGATGCACCTGCTTCAAACAGCCTACCTGTTGATTGCGGTCACTTGGCCGTTTTTGACTTGAAGTCCGTCTTGTTTTCTTTGATGTTTCCTCTTCTCGAGTTAACAATAAATACATGCACGCATTAACTGAGAACATTCACTTTTAATTGTAGTGGGCTGCCCGCAACCCCGCGGTAATGAGCTTTTCCCTTTTCCTCCGAGTTCAGCTTACCTTTTTCTTATTCCCTGCCCTGGGAGAGGGTAGAGGATGAAAGGTAATGGAGGACCGAGTGGACCAATCAGACGCGGCGGGAGGCGGGCACTTTGGGAAAACACGACACCCTATTGGTCAGTCCGTGGTAAAGGCTGGGAGAGTTTTTTGTCTTGTTTTGATGTTCTTCGGTTCACTGAATATGGAGCAAAGAGCTGACATTTGAGCAACTGCACTCGCTGACGCAGAAATGATAGATAGATAGATAGATAGATAGATAGATAGATAGATAGATAGATAGATAGATAGATAGATAGATAGATAGATAGATAGATAGATAGATAGATAGATAGATAGATAGATAGATAGATAGATAGATAGATAGATAGATAGATAGATAGATAGATAGATCACATTGAATAGGCCTACTCACTTTGTGAAATAAAACAATGCCAATATTTCACTTGTAATTACTCAAAACGCAAAGTGGCCAAGAATAAATCCATCACAGTACCCACAAGGGTTAATTTTCTTGGGGAAGTGCAATGTGGATTGGAAGGAGCTAATCATTTCTAAGAGGCTCTGCAATGCAAAGCTAGGTCTATATAAACTACTTTGAATACCTTCGTATTATGCACAGAAAGACCAACTAGCACCATCTATTTCTCATTGTAATAGAAAGCTAGCCTACATAATGAACTCTTTGGATGGGTCAGGATACAGTAGATGTATTGGCTACACACAATATGAACATTTATGACAATAGCATCAAACCATGCCAACTTGGGGGGAATTTATCAATAGACAAACAATTCACTCAAATGAGCAGTGACAGTGCAATCCATTTCCTAGTAGTGTTGGGATGTACAGTAAGTACATTGACTTACATACAATGTCAAGGTAGCCTACTTCTTATGTATTTGAGTATTTTCCTTTTATGCTACTTTATAATATATTTGGTGTCTACGAGGGGGATGTTGTAGCCTATATATATATTACTTTCTTGAAGTGAAATTTTTCTAATAGTTGTGGTTACTTTGTGGATAAAGTTATTATGAACAAAACCAAAATACATTGCAATAGGTTAATCTACCCAGTATATGTGAATAAAATAAATTTCACTCACCCTCAATATCTTGTACATTTGGATTATGAAGAGCAATAGGCGTTCACAGGTCATCTTTAATTTGACTGTTCAGTCAATAATAGAACATATTAAAACTAACTTAAAGTCTTAATTTGGCGGTCCGGGACTTTATGTATTCCTAATGTATATTTAGTAGGTGAATACTTCAAAACATTGTCAGATGCATGCATCGGCAGCCTCAACTAAATCTTGTGCATCAAAAATCAAATGATTGACACTCCATAAAACATATCCATATATATTTTATTCTCAATACGGCAAAATACAAAGAATATTCAGGACAGACTCTCATTAGTCACAATTAATACTCACTTCACAAGAATGCTTTTTAAATTACATAACCTAAGTTTGAAGATCAAACTCAATGGGTACCTTTAATCATATTGCATCCATCATATATAGTATCTCTATCATCAGTTCTCTTAAAACTAATCCAATTTAGACTATTGTACATAGTGTATGCTGCTGGTCTCGCTTTAGAGACGGCTTTTTAGAAAAAAAGGTGTTATACAACGTACTGTATAAACTGCTACAACTGTTTTGACCTGTAGAGGAATTCCCCTGTTTCAAAAGACAAGTTGGACCAATTGTTCAAAAGGGACAAATAGTAAATACATCTCTCTGATGAGGACGAAACAGATGTGGTTTTACATAACAGACTGTACACACCATCCATCCATCCATCCACCCATCCATCCATCCTTTCATCCATCCAACCTATGAGATCAACAATATACATTTCATGAAAAGTACACTCCTCCATATCAAATACAGAGAAGACAAAATATTCGCACTTGGATCTAGAGACATTAATGATTATGTAGCGACCATGATACTGAGAGACAGTGAAGCAGGAGACAGAGTATACAAGCAAGGTAAGAAAAAGGACTGAGAAAATCAATTTGATATACAGTGTTAAAGAGACTGGGATGTCATCCGTAACAGCTTGGAAGAGGAAGAGAACACAAAAGGCCCACAGAGAGAGGGGAGGGGGAGGGGGGGAGAAATGTGCATAAAGTATCTCACAAATGTATTTACAGCATTTTTAAATTTCAATAAAAATGTCAACCTGTAGTAGAAATTCACCCTTTAAAGAAATGTTATATTTACAATTTATACATTTGTATTTAAATAGAAACATGCAAGTGTTAACATCTTCCTACTGAATGTCAAAAAAGAAAAAGAAAACTCATCTTACCCTGGATTCGTTCAAGTTAGAATTAATATTAATTACTACTTACAATGAAATCTCATCATGAACAACCCCAATACATTTACATCTCGGTATTTCATAAAATGGTTCTCCTTAAAATGGCAAAATAGAAGAAAAAAAACATTAAGCAAAAGGGGCAGAAAATAAATAAATGTGAGTAGCAAACTGTTAAAAATTATTCTAATGCTAAATTTTGTACATTTGACTACAAGACAGTTTAGTCAAACACAAGGCGCAGACCTGTACTTACAAAGTGTACCAGTGTATGAAGACATATTGACTGGGTTGGCAAAACCCACAGAGGAATTCCTATGAGAAAAGTGGCCTCCAGCTTTTAAGTACAAAATGGCTCAAGCCATCTGTGTTTGGTAATAAAAACAGAGCTATATACATATGTATATATTATATATACTAAACCAGTACACAAAATTGCAAAAGCTAAAGGCATTGGACACTTGAGTTAAACAGGTTTTATCACTGAGGTGAAAAAGAAACAAAGAAAAGTAGTGGGGGAAAAATCCCAAGCCTAAACATTTTTTTTTATCCACTGATTTTTTTCTTATATGTAAAAATCCTGCATAGATCCAAATAATACCTCAATTGACTTAATCTTTTTCAAGTGCAAGAGGAAATAACAGTATTCCCTCCTACGATAAAGGCCAGGGAGCCAGTGATGGAAAAAGAAAAAAAAACATGGAATATGAAGAAAAAGGAAAAAAGACACAAACCTAGGCCAAATAGTCTTTTAAGATTGGTTTTGTTTAATCTGCCAATAAATTATTAATTCCATGAATACTATTTGGCCGTGGCTTTAATATTTCCAGCATGTTTATGCAGAAAGTGGGCTGGGTGAAAAAAAAAAAAAAAAAAAAAGATGGACAGTCCTTCATGTCATTGACCATTATTACCAAACACCAATATGTCAACTGAAATCTTGGATAATGTTAAAGTCTTCATTGAGACCAATTCCATTCATATTTCCATAATCACAATCAGTCATTTTAAATATCCCTCACAGGGTTTCATATCAGCTGACAAACACCGCTACTCAGCCATCTCTTTGCCCCTGCTGTGCCACATTAACAACAACTAGTGGACACATTCCATATCTACCGTCTTGTAATACACGTATGATTTAAGATTTATTTTTCAATTTTTTTTTAAATAGGAGCAATTACATATACAAATACTTTGCATCTTAAAACCCTTGCTCAACCCTGTTTTAAAAGTATGCATCTGAAACGGTATACTTCTGCCTGGACAGGAGAAGAAAAAGACTGCGTGGTATATAAATAAAATCTATATTGGCCGTTATACTTGTTTTTTTGAAATATATAATCATAGATTTAAAACTCTTTGTTCTATAAAAGCAACACTGCTTATTTGCGTCACTGATGCCTTTCTAAAGAACATCACTCCTTTCAGATGAATTTGCTCTCTTTTTTTGCCAAATTAGTGGTCACTCAGGCCATGCTTTTTCTTTTATAAACTGCAATGTACTGTGTGTAAGTTGCATTGTTATACGTGGAATTGATTTCAATACTTAAAAGACACTCCCTGCTGTTCCTTAGAAAAATACACTCTGAGCAAACAAGGGGATCAAGAAAAGAATAACACTGTCCGGAAGTGACACATCCACGAGGACATTTCTCAATGAACAATGCTGCTACAAGTGTAAACACATTTCATAGGAAGAGACTCCTGTTTCTGGAGCTTCAAAGACAGCAACATCTCTTACAGAGAACATTGACATGATCAATTTTATTAAGGCAGAGGGTCTAGAAGCCCCCGCTGGCGGCCCCTACAGGCAATGCTGCTCCTCACAACAAACCAGACAAAGTGGATTGGGCAACTTGACCCGACATTACATTTTCGAGCAGGGCTAAAATAAGTTCATGATTCTGTTAAAGTCATACACTGATCAATAAAGTGAACATTAATAAATATGAGTGTGTCAGAAGTATTAATCTGCTGTGCACAGTAGCCCTTTCCTACAGTCCTTTAATCTTGTGGGCATGCTCCAAGATTAAGCTCTAGCGCCAGGAGACTTTGAAGGAAAGATAAATTAAGACGGTGAAAAGTCTTCAACACCATCTTCACTCTATAATGGCAAACCCATACAACCCTAACCCATGTGTGAAAAGGACTTGATTCAAAATTGAAAGACTGCAATAAAAATCATAATTGTTGCTATCTTCAATTAACTGCTAAATGTTTAAAAATGATTTAAATTAGTTAAAGCAAAAAAAAAAGAAGAAAAAAGACGGGAAATAAAAAACAGACAATCTCTTCAGATATGATGGGTGGCTGTTTGTTTTCCTGTAGCTCACATACAAGGCACAAAAATGATAAAGAGAAACCTTCATTTTAAAGCACCTTTGGTGTTCATGGGAGGTACTTTGGTGAAACAAAGTCAAATAAAAAGTTAAAAGCCAAAGTAGCCTAAAAACCAAACCCCATTGTTTTAAGCGTATTCGTAACAATTCATAATTCATGCCAAATAGATAAAAACATGGCCTTCAAAAGGTTTATGCGGAGCATGGCGATAAGCTCTTTTTGTTCCTGTGCTGCAGTTTTCCGATGCTTCTCCCTGTGCGGTGCTGTCGACGGTTTAAGATGCTCTAAGTTGCTCAGTGTTTTTGGCAAGCTGGTGTAGGAAATGGACACAGTGTTGGAGATATGTCTGAGAAGTTCATCCTGTCTGTGTGTGTATGTATGTGTGTGTGTACATGGAGGACCAGAGGTGGACTGTGTGCATACAGTACATAGTTGTTTGTGTGTGTGTGTGTGTGTGTGTGTGTGTGGGTCCGTCTGGGCGGGCATGCTTGTGTGTCTTTGAGCACATGTTGCTGAACACAGGAGGCTGAGGTGTGTGGGTGTGGAAGCAGCGTGCGGGGTTGGCCAGTCCTCGCTAGGGAATGAGCTTAGCGTCCAGCCGCAGCCAGTGGAGGCCCTGCCGCGTGTAACGCACCAGTTCTGTCATGCTGCTGGTGTTGAAGATCAGAGGACCCATCACCTTATCCAACTCCAAGAAGAAGTCTGGGGAAAACAAAATGGAAAACGCACAAGTAGAGTTTGAGGATGGATTAACAAGCTTTTACTTGAGCGTAATTTTTTTCATTATCATTTAACCTGTTCGCTATTTTAGCGGTTAAGTCTATACAATGTCAGAAAATAGTGAAGAACTATTTCCCATTTCCCAGGATGATTTCTTAAAAATTGTTGCTGTGCTCACCTGACAGTCGGAAAGCCAAACATATTCAATTAGTGTAACCGATAGGAAAGTTTATAAAGAGCAATCCTATCTGGAGTTTCTTATTCCACGCTAAGATTTCTACAACAGGTGAAAATAAGTTCCAAATTCTCCTTCAAGAATTCTAAAACAATTAAATATATTGAATTTTTATGAAACTATATAACATAATAAAAGACATGTCCTACCTTGTTTACCTTTCTGCTCCTTGGAGAGCTGTTCTGACTGGTCCCAGACCTCGGTGGCGTAAAGGAAGTTGGAGGTGACCTGGACATAGCTGGCAGCCATCTGGTGGATCCTCTGAGGGATGGTCACTGACGAGCTGGCGTTGCTGCTGATGCTGACTGATGAGTAGGCTCCGGCCGGCCCCGGGGACAGTTTGGGAGACACTGGAGACGGCATGCTCGCTGCCTTGCTGCATTTGGGGAACAGAGACAAGCAGTCGTTGTAAAAAAAAAAAAGTAAAAAAAAAAAAAAAAAAGAGGGTACTGGTGTTTGTTAAAAAGTTTTTTTTAGAAGTTAAACACACACGTTTTACCTCAGGACAGGTTAAAAAAATAAATAAAATACAATCATCATTGATAGCAGCATTATTATTTAATTTAATATTTGCTACTCAGTATGACTCGATGTCTACAAAAATTCAACACTTGTGTAGGAAATGACCAATGTCTCCTTTACAGTTTCATTAGATCTGCAAACAGCTGAAGCAGGACATGACTTACTTTCCCATTCCAGGAGAGGGAGCCTGGGTGTTACTCAGAGAATTCTGTCAAACAAAATGAAGAGAAGACGATTATGTACACAGAGCAGGTTACACATTAACAGAAAAGCAAACCTTTACCACATGAAGTTTACATTCGGTTCCTTCTGGGTTTGAAAGGTTTGCCAAGCCAAAACATGAGTCCAGCTTTTAGGAAATCACAAAGTACCTTTAAGTGTTCGGTGAGTGTTTTGGAGTATTTTAGTGCACTGTCTTTCCTCAGCTTGAATAACCGCAGGTAGAGCAGAGACTGGCATCGGAGGCTGGAAAGAGAAATGGGTTAATATTGATCCAAAACAGACAGATGTGTAAATAAACAACATCTCCTTAAACAAATAGTGTGCTTGTTTTTAGAGTTGGAGTATGAGGACAGTTAGACACCTTTTAAACATGAAATCTAAATAAATCACCATATGTCAAGTCAGCGTACTTACCAAAGCACAGCTAGCCTCTTGTCGGCTGAAGTAGCATCTGGGGCCATGTAGCTTTTTAACTTCATAGTGTATCTGAAAAAAACCAAAAAAAAAAACAGAAAAACTGGTGAGCTTATAGGAGACACAACTGTAAGAGTCATGATATA
The DNA here is from genome assembly GCF_949987685.1 of Ammodytes marinus. NCBI lineage: Eukaryota > Metazoa > Chordata > Actinopteri > Uranoscopiformes > Ammodytidae > Ammodytes > Ammodytes marinus. The sequence continues at coordinate 11,010,040 of NC_137218.1, forward strand.
AACTGTTCAGAAATGTGGGTGTTAGGCTAGTGGCTGCTAATATAGCCTCAAGCCGCTAGTCACAAACAGACTTAAATGTGTTACCCTTTGCCCCTGAGGGCTTATATGTTTGTTCTTACTTGATAAGTTCCACCGTTTCGGCGTACATAGGGAAGGGAGACTTGGACTCTTGAGCGCTCTTCTCCAGAGCGTTACCACATTCAATGAAAGACACCACGGCATCTAAATAGTAGACCGCCTTCTCAAAGCGGTCCAACTGTAGAAGAACACAGCAGAAATAAGGTCACTCACTTCTTCTTATTTAATAAAACGGTGTTACATAACTGACATGGCTTTAATAGGACTTGGTGTGTCTTACATAAACTTTCTTTTCATTAACAAGTAACAGCAGCAACAGTTAACTCAATTATGTATGTCAACCTTTGAAATGAATGTTTAACATAATAACATGCGCACATTACACAGCAAATGTTTTCATCATGGTAATTTAAGCAATACCGTTGTTATTTTTAAACACCCAAGAATGAAAATAAATGTCAATACTTAATTCTAATCAATAGGGTGTGCGTGATACGTTTGTATTACTGGTTTGTAAGTCAAGTTATTTTAATTTAAATTATTCAAATAAGGGCGGTTACAAAATTGTTTGTTTTTTGAAAGTCTTGAACAAAAACGGTTTCCCATTCAACATAATAACTTCTATTTATTTTCAGCGATGAAGCCAAAAGGTGTTCAAATCTGTTCCTATATCTAGCACTCATCTCACCTGGATGTTGTTTCATTTTAAGTCAAGAACACAATCCTATCGGTGCTTTGCATGCAGCAACTGACTCTGTTGCGTCTCCATTACATATGAAAAGGAGCTGGCTCTTACCAGTGCATCAGCGTTGTGTTTAAGTTTCTTAGCCTCTTGTAAGTAGTGATCTGCTGAATGGACCCTGAGAGGAAAATATGAAAACAGTCAAAAAAGATTTACAACAATGTGTCATGACTCAGGTCCTACATACATGTCCTCTAAGCACAGAACCGAGAAAGTATACATCACTTAAATCCATTAAATCAAACCTTGAAACAAAAGGCAAACAATAAATAGACTATGTTGATCCTTTACACCCTGGCACAACTGCTAACAGAGAGCCTTTTAAAATGGAAATTCACGTCATCTCTCCTGCATGCAGTCACCATCTATTCATGCCCCTCCCCCTGGACCTCCTACGGCTTTATGCATCAAAGGGAACCCTAGATCCCCACGGCAGCTCTCTCTGCATATCCTGCTGAGGGGTTATCCGCAGTGGAAAGAGCTCCCCTTACCTGTCTTCAAACACCAGCTTGGATCTCTGAGACTTGGACCCGTCCGTGGAGAGCGGAGGCACGGCCAGCTGGTTATCGCAGCCCTTTGAGGATTTGTCCTGCATAGACAGCAAGGGAGAGGGAATAAAGTTTCAGGTGGGAGAAAAGAGACCCGGTGTTTGAAGTGATGGAGAAAATGGAGAAAAAGGGTCCGATGCAGGCAGTAGTAGAGGTAGAAATGTGCTACTCTCTTGGGTATATACACACACCTAACTAATTTAGTAATTAACTACTGGTTATTCCCAGTTAAAAAAAATAAAAATTAAACATATACACACCCCATATGTGAAGTACACACAGACATTAAAACCAATCAGTCCATGTTCCTAACCTCTTGCTTTGTTTTTTAAAAAGGTGCACAATGTAACTTAGGGTGTGTCAGAGAAGAGAACATTTTGTAAGGAAAATTCTCTTAACTGAATAAAGAAACTTTCTTCACAGGAAAGCTGGATATCTGGAACACTGTTTGAAGTTAGAAAGCTACCTGAAAAAGTATTATTTCCCTGTTGTTGTTTCCAGCAGCAGGGCCCACAGTTTTGCTTACAAAATATTGCAGTCTTACTTTTGGTTCTAGGTGCCTCAAAATATTTTTGTTTCGATTGATGATGATAGAGCTATTCAATACTAAAGAATTACATGTTGAGTATATGGTATGTAAACTCAATGGAGGCTATGAAAATGTAAAAAAAAGAAAGAAAAAAAACCATTACCCAAAACTGCATAGTGCACCTTTAAGTTCCCGTGAGTTTGCACAGTTGGCAAAACCAATTATCCAAGCTTGCACTCAGGCTTTCCCAGTATCCACAAAGCTTGCCCAAGTATTCACACGTAACAACAACTGGCCCCGGGGCGCTAAGGTTACTGGCACCCACCTTGCCATCGCGTGTGCTGCGTCCCTTGTCTTCTCCTTTTCTGTGCTTGGAGGTGGAGTTTCCCTTGGTGCTAGTGTGGCTTCCCTCCTTCCCACTGCCGGTCCCACTGGACAAAGAGGTAGAGGACTGGCTGATGGTCCTCTTCCGACTCGCGTGCTCCGACTTGGGCGTCCGCTGAAGACCTGATATGGAGGGAGATGGCACTGGCTCCTCTTTCTTCTCCAAAGACCTCTTAGACCTGTTGGCGAGACATGAATTTGTCATTGAAAAGCATACACTTCCCTATTAATTAAATGGACCAGTTTCGCAGCGACAGTGTTCTCCAAAGCAACAATAAATATTAACATCCCAGGTTCATTCAACCCTAAAGACGTAGCAGCAATGCCCTCACAATAAAAAGGGTTATCAGGTGCAGCTTGAAAGACACCAATGTAATAAAAAAAAAAGCCACGTCACCGAGCCTTTAAGCGTTGATTTTTATGATGCTCGTTAAGAGTTTATAGAGTTTAGGATTGTACAAATACAAAGAATAGACATCTGGTTCATTTTGTCTGCAACAATAGTACTTATGTCACACCAAGTGTTCCTGGCGTACAGGGGTGGGGCTTCTCTGAATGATAATCAGGGGGATAAAGCAAAGCATACGCACTCTTTACTGTTGTTTTTATGATGTGACAGGGACTTGTCCTCCAGTTTGCACCGCTTGCTCTCCGCCTTGGTGCTTTCATCATCGTTCTAAAAGATAGAGACAGACAGACAATGGCATAAGAGAAAGTTAAAGGCAAATACACATTGGATGTATTGGTGTGTGTGTGCACATGCCAGTGTAAGAAGGGATTTGAAGACAAATACATTTGCAACTAACTATGCCCTTTAACTCTTACAAGGTACAGTAAAAACATTGGCAAATGCGTTATGGTTTTCCAAATCACATTACAGCCTTAGATAATCAAGATGACTGTTATTTTATTTCCATGGTAGTTTCACAGCTCTGAATACAAATATAACCATCTAATGGCAGAAATTCCCGATCTGGACCCCAGCAATATTTAATCAATTGTTTCTTGGCTCAAAAGGCATTTTCTTTGGTTTTATGGAAACTGTTTGGAGGTTTTTTTTTAGGAATTTAAAGGTGCACTGTGTAATATGACATCATCAAGAAAGTTCTACAAAGTTCTAGAATGCAACACTCTCTGGGTAACCCCAACCCTTTCGAATAATAACAGAAGCTACAGTGGCCTTCAAGGGCAAGAACAATTCTAAATTTTAAACAATGCACCTGATGACATTCCAAAAACATGGATTCCTCCATAAGACTTGCCTGCTCAATGTACAAAATGTAACATTAATATTTGTAATTCTCCGCTCAGGAGGATAATTCAGATTATTGTCAGAGGTGATTTTACACCAATGAGGACATATTTATGAATGAGGATATTGATTTTAGCTAATAAATAACTTCAAATGTTACACAGTGCCCCTTTAAGTATCCCGTTCAATGGCTCACTAAAATCGAAAGATCATAAAGACTATTGATGTTAAGACTATGTTTTACTGTATTTTTTGTTTGTAAGGACCCTCTTGAAAACAAGATGGTTTCATCTCAAGGGGTTATCCTAATAAAATTAAAAAAATTAAAATTAAATTAATAAAATTCACTCATGAAGGTAATAACAAAAATAAAATATTTAAATAGCCATTCATTGTGTAAGATCAAACTGAAAACAAAACCCTATATAAAAGTATTTTTTTTGGAGCCGAGACGATTTGAAAACAATATATGTTTAAATAAACGGAACACTCATTTACATGTACATTTTACTTTTCATAAAAATCAATCAATTGAAAGGAAATGTATTTGGAAAGACTACAATCCAAACAGCAGAGAACACAGTCAGGAATGTGCTCCATCCATCCCCATACCTTGTGTTTCCTCTTGGGTTTACTTGAGCTCTTCTCAGAGCTTTGCTTGCTGAAGTCTTTGTTGTCCCTGTCTAGAGAGTCATCTCTCTCCACTTTGATCTCTACAGGCTCCTTGTATGGCCGCCCAGGAATCCTAGAGAGCAAGCTGAGATCTATAGGAAAAGGGAAGGAAAGGGAAGGGTTGGTTTAATCTGGTCCAATGTCAAGAAAAGCCTGATGGGTGTGCACTTCAGCTCGACGAGTGCAAAGCAAGTGCACAGAATACAGTATGAATTTGTATTACAGGTGCATCTAAAACAATTTGAATATTATGGGAAAAGTTCATTCAAAATGTGAAACTTCCATGAAGTTTGAATCTTGATGATTACGGCCTACAGCTCATGGAATAAAAAAATCCATTATCTCAAAATATTAGAATATTACAGTAAACCTTTAAAAACAGGATTTATAATACAGCATTGTCAACTTTCTGTAAAGTATGTGTATAGTAGATTAATTTAACTGTATGTGTAATGAATCTAGAATATATGCGTTTACATTTTTTAATTAAATTGCAGAAAATAAAATAAAAATCATTGATATTAATTATTTTTTAGATGCATCTGTATATTACCATGAAGTCAAATTAGACTAACCTATTTTCACTAGTAGAACCTGCTGCTGTGGCTGCCTTGCAGGGTAGCGCTCCTCGGGGTCACTCAGTGGAGACAACAGCTCTTTTTCCTCCATTGGGGAAAACACACACACTGGGGTCCTGATGCTCTCTGTGTACTTGGGCGTCTGAGACGAGGACGGGATGCTGTCGTTCCCCTCAGAGTCTGACGAAGAAGAGTCTGTATCCACAAACTCCCGAGACTTCTGGGAAGTCTTGATGGGGGCCTTGGGCTTGCGCTTGTCGTTTGTGGCGGTGACAGCAGGCGGGGTGGGCCTGGGGGAGGATTTGGGTTCTTTTTTGATGCTTGGTTTTCGGGAACCCTTGGTGGCAGCTTTGGGCCGATGAGGAGGTATCTCCGGAGCAGGCTCGCTCTCCACTCGCAGGCCTCCCTTGGGTTCCTCCACCACTGGTGGCTTCTCAGACTTTTTAGGCTGTTTTTTACCCACACTCCTTCGCGGGTTGGTGCCGCCCTCGCTCTGGGCAGGGGACTTTTGCCTGCCGCGACCACCCTCTGCGCCCTTCTGCGCCGCCCGTAGGTCCCTGCTCGGGGTGGGTGCCGCTGAGTCTTTTGAGCCCCCTCCCTGGCTACTGTAGCCGCGTCCGGAGCCGTTATCTCTGCCCTCTTTCTTGCACTTTGTCGGGACGTTATTGTCCACTGGAGAGGCTGGTGAGAACTGCTTGGCCTTCTTGAACCAGTTGTCCAGCTGCCACTTGTTGGCCGTGGGCGGGTCAGGCTGAAGGGGGAGAACACACAAACGTAAGAAATTGTAAAGTAAAGTACACAGAATGATTACGTATGACAAAGATGTTTAAATATGGTGACACAGCTAGTCCACTTATTGAACATTTGGTACTTAAGCTTATGAGCCATTAAGTATTTTGAACCAATCACGGCATTTCTCTGCCCGATCGTTCTATAAAAACAATGACTGATGCCATGGAGACCCTTTGATACGCTTACACAGACCTGTCAAACGGTCTATAAAGTAAAACAAGTAGTTTTTTAACTCAGTGCTTTGAATATTTATGACCATTCATTTTCAATCAGATTTTGGCAATGGCTTATTAAGAAACCAAACTTTAATCATATATGGCTTTTTACTTTTTTAGACCAGGTTTCCAGAGGCTTTGATAATTATATGCATTGCACTAAGTGGCATTAAAGCATTGTACAAAGTTACAGTTGAGTCATTACTTCAGGAGAGGCGGGTCGTGTGCGCTCGTTGGCTTCGCTGTCTGTCGTGCTGCTTTCGCTCTCGCTGTCAGAGCCCGAGCTGCTCGAGCCGCTGTGGCTGCTCGAGTCGTCCCTCGACTGCTCCGCTCCTTCGCTGTTATTGCTGTTGTGACAGGGGAAAGTCAAACAGCATTAGAATGTGTGCGATACAGTGAACAGTCCACTTTGAGCCATGGTTTACACACTTAAGCGGCATGCCCTTGACTCCAAGTTCTAAGTCAAAAACAAATCTCATTTGTGCACTCCATGTGAAGATTTTGTTTGAACTACAATATAGTATGTCATAGTTCCATACGCAATACAGTTTGTGTGTGGTACCTTGCTGATGTGTTCCTTGAGGCATCCTTGGCAGGGTCCTGTTCTCCATCACTGTCCTCATCGCTGCTTAGCTTCAGGTCATCTTCCAGCATACTGAATAACCGGAAGGAATGAAAAAAAAAATACATTCTTAACTTTAAGTGTAACTTGAAGTGTTATTACTGCTGTTTGGGATTGCTGGCTATGTCTTTTAAAACATACTGATGCCATCTATGCATGTATTAGTTACTTATTAACAATGTTGGTTCTACTATCCAGCTCTGTTTTGTCTTTATCACTTCTAGGATAACTACAAAGAAGGGATTAAGACAAGAATATATTGAAGCACTTACGTGGGCTGGTCATCGCAAGGTTTTGGCTGGTGGCTGCTGGAGCTCTTGGAAGAACTGCCTCGCTCTAAAAATCACACAAGCAGGACTCATTAGCAAAATATATACATACAGAATACATATAAATACATAATTGTGTCTGTAATGAAAGTGTGTGTTCAAATTTGAATAAATTGTGTAATACTCACTGTGTCCACTTGGAAAAGGGTGAGGCTCCTGAGGTAAAAACAAGCACACACACACACACACACACACACACACACACACAAAAATATATATATATTATTTGAATGAACCCATTTGTTTATCATCCTTTATCACAAAATGTGTCTGTCGAAATAAGTGAAGGAATCAATTTAAAAAATAAGTTTATTTTAATATGCAAGCACAAAGTGAATTAAACACAAACTAAGGTCCTGTTTGCACACATGTCCTGTTGTCGGCACCAGATGTGAGTTGGATACCTTGTTTTGTTTTTCAGATGGTTCTGTTCACGCTTCACTTCAATTGTTCAATTATTGGTCGGAGAGTTAAAAAGGCTAAAACCCCCGCAATCTTCACCAAAGCCAACATCATGGAGCATTGGTAGGATATTGTGATGCTGGTCTTTGATGTGGAGCGCATATCGTAACTATAAAATGTAGTGCCACAAGGTGGTGGTTTATGTACTGTATATTGAATGGATATAGTGCTGTGGAGACCTGGCGTTGTATGGTTGATTGTTAAACATTGAAATTTACAATTTGCAGTGCGGAAATCCAACTTGTTTGCATGCAGGCTCTGTAAACTAGCCGGAGCTACCGTTAACTACAATCTCGGCTACTTTCCTCCAACTACACCAGCCCTTGTTACAATATCAGTAGACTGTAGTGGATGTAGCATATGAGCGTATGTTCAGACAACCTGTGCTAAATAATGTAATACACACACACAAACCCCACTCGCAACTCAAGGACTATGGCTACCCACACAGGGGTTGGAATTATGTGTTTGTGTTTGCATGACTTATTGTTGTGCAGATATTGTTTTTCATGTCAAATGTTGTTTTATGTTGTTGAGAATTTTCCGTCGGAACGGACAAAAAGTTATCTTATCTTAATAACTATGTATTAAATGAAAGCCGTTATGCAGTAGACTGTGAAATATACACTTAAATGCAATGCTTCCTGTGATTGGTGTGGATTGGGTTCACACCAGCCATGAACCACTCCAGAGTTTAGCTGCAAGCGGCTTGAGACCAGCCCTTTAGGGGGACCAGAGGTCTCAGACTGCGTTCAAACCAACCCAAACAAACTGCACCAGGGGGTTAGATGTTCAAGGGTTCGACTCAACTGTGCTAAACAAGGCCAATGAACATGACCAAACTGAGAACCTTTTGAACCTTTTATCAGATTAAACAAGGTTTCTTTGATTTGGCTACATGTGTTACATTCAACATGTACATTTAATACCTAAATAAGTCTGATCAATTCATCAGGACACGTAATCATTTGAATCAACTAGTAAACACAAGGATGGGTGCGATGCTGACCTTGGTGGGGAATGGAAACTTGGAGGGCTCAGTTTTGCAGGGGGTGTGGATGGCTGTCAGCGGAGGGGGCCACGTCTTAGTCATTTCCTGAAAGAAAGACAGAGAAAACGCACACGCGCGCACACACACACACACACACACACACACACACACACACACACACACACACACATACAGGGAAAATATGTGCAAATTAGTTTTAAGGTGCGAGTAACGTGAAACGCTCTTTCATTGACTGGAGGCAGTAGGATTTTCCCTGAATACTTGTGGTTAACTGAGAGAGGGAGTTTTCAAGCAACAAATAATATTCATACCTTAAGAATCTCATCAACGCAGTTTGTGTCACCAGATCCCTGAAGACAGAGACAGTACGTTAAGAACGTGTTCCTAAAGAATTATGTCATCAGGCCAGCAGGTGAGTGTCCATTTTGAGAAGCATGAGTCACTTAACAGGCATTTAATGAGACCGAAGAGTTCAGTCAGACCAAATGTTAACATGCTGTGAGGTCATTTATTCCAGTTGTTACATCATTATGAAAACATTCCCCAAACATAAACACTCCTCCGCCACTCAAAGTATACATTCCTTATGCAACATCCAGCACTACACATACATCTTAATTGACACAAACACACAGTAGGCCCTTTATATGAAGAGTGTAAATGAGCTTTACCTCTACAGGCTGTGAGGGGATCTTGAGTTTGGAAAGTGAGGCCTTGCTGTTGGACTTCATCTCTCCCATGGTGCTGCTGTGTGACTGTCCGCTGTAGCTTTCTGCCTGTGAGCTCTTGGGTTCTGCCGTTTCCTGGCCGTCCATAGGCCGCACATAGGCTGTGGGCTTCTGCAGCATGGAGCCGGGCTTGGACATGAGAGACGGGGGAAAAGCCTGACTGGAGTGCTGTCCTGTGGGGAAGGAGGTGTGAACCCGTGAGGGCGAGTCCCAGTTGGCCTCTCGGTCTCGTGGGGACTTGGAGCGGTAGCGCTCCTTGCTGTGATGCGTCTCGGCCGACAGGGAGCTCCGCAAGTGGCTGTTGCTGCCGGAGGAACTCAGAGAGCCCTTGGCCGGACTGGACGTGTGTGACTTTGAGTGCTCTGACCCTCCGCTGTGTTTACTGGACTTCTTTTCCCTCCCCCCTCCCTCGTGTCTCTGGCTGCTGCTGCTGCTGCTGCTGCTGCCTCCGCTGCCCCTCTGGCTGCCCAGTCCCGAGCGCTTCTGGGACTGTGTTGAAGATCCACCTGCAGCGGGGCCGACAGGAGTCCACTTACTGCTGCTGCCTCCACCACTGCCGCGCTGGTCACCGCCAAACAAAGGTGGGCCCGATTTCTCCTCAGAGGAAGACGAGCTGTTTGAAGGTTTACCGCCGAGCTTTGGAAGTGTGTCACCAATCGGCTCTTTCATCTCGTCGTAATTGCCCAGCATGCTCTGAATACGGCTGGACAGTTTATCTTCCTTGCTGGACTGAAGAGAGAAGCAGAGAATGGGGGAAGAGGACAGTGTGATGATGGCGAGGAAGAATGGTAAAAAGAAAGGAGACATGATTGAGAAGAAAAGAAAATGAACAGAGGGAAAGAAGTGGAGGGTAGATGGGAAAGAGAAAACAGTCATTATGGGCACAAGTTCAACACTTGGGTTAATTGCTTTCCTCAAACATAATAAAATGCATCACTTCTACAAAATATAATAAAAGATGAAATATTTGCATAATTTAAATGCAGATTTTCATCTAAAAAACAAATGAGGTCCTAATCCCACATGGTTCCAGTTTAACATTTAAAATAACCGACTGTTGACCAATCACACAGTTAGCTGGTTCAAACTAGAGCACAGATCAGCACACACCCATCTGTAAACACAGATAAAAGTTTACCCATAGTCCCAAGACAGAGTTTAATCAATCACTTTGAGGCCATAGATTCCATCAGAAACGCTTGCTATCTGTCCGTGACATGAGGCTGTTCAGAATATCCAGTTTCATGTGCGGCCTCAGACCTCTATTTAGTTCGACAGATTCACACAAGAGGGTGGGGAAACACGAGCCGTTATCTGTAGCCGGAAATGTAACGAGCGTGGTCATAATGTGCACTCCACTACCTTTTGTTATTACACCCAAGGTCCCATGTGTGTAGAACTAGCACACCTGTTATTTTAAAGGGCCGTTGGTTTCACTCTGTAGAAGAAGCATAAATGATATGCTTTATTATGATTGTATAAAGGCCTCCGGTGGAACAGAAATACGAACTACTCTTAAAATACAAGTACTTCATACGAACATTTTGAATAGCTGATGTTATGGCTTAACACACATTCAGGCACAAACCTTTGTCAGCTGATAATGCTTAAAAACAATGAATAAAAAGTACGGGCTTGAAACAAACTCATTGCTTACAGAGAAACTGATTGCGACACTCTGCATTGTGTTGGCAGAATAAAGAAAAAAAGAACAACCAGTCTCAGATTAGCTTTTTTGTTTCAGCCGTTTCTGTACTGAAACTGTGTCAGGAACCGTTTAGAAAACTCAGGAACTTGACCTCCATGTTAATGAACTTATTTAAGTTTGGGTTATTTTTCCCTACAAGAAGTCACCATGATCTGACACAGAACGTTCCTGCTAGCCAGGAACTATCCTTTCCAACATCAATGTCCAAAACAGTCCTTTACCAAAGAACAAGACAATGATTACCATCTCTCCTAAACTTCCTCTTTCCTTTAGCATGCAAAACAAATAAACTAAGCCATTAGTTGTCAATCTTTAAAAAAAAAATTAAATAAATGTATAGGGTTGTATATCTTATTTTCTAAATATAATTTGAGCTCTTCATTGTGTGCAGATGAGTTACAAGGGCGTGAACTCAATGCACAATATTAATGTAACTGCTTTGCTCTTTGCTGGTCTGCATCTGGGATGCCACAGCTGCAGCTGCGCACACACATGGCCTTACATGCCGAATATAATAAACTTCCACTTAGTGGAGCATGACAGAGGGAAAGAGAGAGAAAAAAAAGGTCAAACTGAAGATTACATAAGGCTCACTGTGACACAGAAAGGCAGAAAATCCATTGACTTAAATTTAGCTTAACAAATAAAGTGTGCTGTGACACAGTATACTAGTGGAAAAGGGCAGTGACACGTTTCTGAAGACAAAAGAACAACCACGCACTATAATATTTGCTGCTAATGCAATTGTTTTCCTGTGCAAAAGGTCATGGACTTTGCTCCTAATACAAAGTCAGCATTTTACCTTTTGCCTAGTTGTGGTCCAAAACACAGTCCTGCACTCATCACTCACCTCTGGTCCACTTTCTATTCCCTACCTGTCAGGACACATTCCTCACTGCCTCTTTGATGGCTAGTTCTAGCTAAGCAGAGGAGCCACTTACCTTTGCTCAAATCTGGTTAGTGGCAAAGATTAGACCAGTACAGAGAACTCAAATCCTCTTTACAATTACACTGACCGAGAGGGAGATGGATGGCCTACATCTATGTGTGTCTATGAGGAGGATAAGAGTGGAGGCTGACACGTTCTTATGTTAAGCATCTTCAGTTGCACTACAAAACAGCAAACCAATGGCAGGTGTTGTCAGTTCAACCGACTCTTTGGTAGTAGTGTGTGTAGTCAGTTGAGTTGTAAGTAGACTATCACATCCAACCATTATTCAATTTAACCGTCAAATGTTTGGAAAATATATTGCATTTAATCCCCATGATTAACATAAACTGTGCTGCAAGCTGATCAGCCAATTACAGCTAGACATTGGTCTGGGACATCATCTTGATTAAAAGCAAAAAGACTGTCGTTTTTCTCAATGTTCTCACTATTTATTTATTTTAATTGTTCTATTAACTTTCTTTTCTTTCCATAACTGTCATTTATGTATTTGATGTATCTATTTCACTTTGCATGTTATTGTATTTCTTTTTCAAGTCTTGTCATCAAGGGTTGTTTGAGTTAAGTGTATCTCTTGTCTGAGGAGCTTGTTCAGACATGTCACATAAAACAGCTTTGCTTGGTGTATTAAAGTGTATCAAAGATTGCCGCATTAAGCTTTCCCCCCCACACAAACTGTAAACAAAACCTAGACGGCAGGATCCTGCATGTCATTGCGGAGGGGAAAAAATACTGTTCCTGCTTTATCATTAATAAGGTATCAACAACATTTTCAAATATAGGATTTTTTTTCTAGAGAAAAACATATCGACCTACAGCTGAAAGGTTTTTAGACTGGGGAATGCAGTCTAACACATCTCTCTCACACACACACACACACACACACACACACACACACACACGTTTGCACCTTTGCCGTTGAAGCCTGAAGCTTCAATGAACATTCCTCTTAGAAAGTTCAGACAAGCAGGCAAAAAAGCAAAACAATAGGTGTGAAAAAAACGATATGTGATGACAAAACTGTATTGACATGAATGCTCCAGTTGATGTGTGCAGTTCTCGCTTCTTATGACGGTTACAAACTCCTCTAGACTGACTAATCAATGTCAAAACTGAATGTGAGGTAAACAAATTTACCACTTTGTAGGGTTCAGGAAAAAGAGGGGAATTCGCTGGAAAGGCCTCGCCTCCTCCCTGCTGGATTTCTTGATTTCTCCTTTCTCTTTCTTTCATTCGGAGCACATTCCGGTCCTCACGGTTCATGTTGCTAATAACACAAACAGAACAACAACAACAAGTCAACATAAAAAAAAAATTAAAATAAAAAAATGTTAATTTAAAAAAAGAAAAACACGCTGAGGAGAGAAAATAAAACAGACTTATCTCATGGCTAAACAAGGGTGGCTATGAAGGAAGCAGTACTATGAAAGTGAGACGTTCATGAGAGGCACACATGACAAGTCTGAGAATGAACCGAAAACTCGCTCTCGCAAACCAAGAAAACCGATGTCTTGGCTTTGTAAATAAATGCCGACCTGTTTCCAACTATTCACAACAGATCATACAGTCAGGCTGCCGTCTACTCTGAGTCAGTTTTTTTTTTTTTGGCAAACCACACATCAGACTTATCGTGAGCGAAACCTCAAATCAAAACACAGGGGATCAGAAAGATTACCTGTGGAGAAAGAAGTCCCTAACAAGCTTATGCTAGTCTGGACACCGTGCAGTAGCCAACTTCTAAATTTGTTCCGTTTAAATTTGAACCAAAGCCAAAAGTACTTATGGCCAATTCCAATGTTGTCATGCACTGAGAACTCCATTTTGGTATTCTACAATTATGGTTATTTTAAATAGTATGTTAGTTATAGCTACATAGGCCTGTGTTAGCTCACCTAATAATATGCTATAATAATAATAAAAAAAAACTTACTGAGCATCATTAAAAGGAGGAGTCAGCTATTTTGGGGAGCGCTTGTTGTCAATCACATAGATCAAAATCACCAGATTTTGACAAAACGGGATTTTGACAACAAGCGCTCTCCAGAATCACTGACTCCACCTTTAACACATGAAAAGAATATAAAAGTCTACTCAGGAATAGGTTTAAAAAAAAAGAAGGTGAAACTTACTGTAATTAGGTTTAAATAACCACCCACTGTAATTTGAAGCCACTGACTCACAACTGTTCGCTTAACATGCCTCTCAGCCCTTACTGTCCTTGTGATCATAGTACTGTGTGTAACACAAACATAAAATTAAAGGGCTACTTGAGGGCAAAGACCTTGTAGAGTGGATGCATGGATTCACATCAGAGAGATAGAGGGACAAACAAAACTAGGAGCATGAACATGTAATACAACTGCTGCACTACTAGGATAACACACACGGCTGTTAATGTCTTAACAAATGGTAAAAAATTAAATAATCTAATAGATGCTACTAGGAACATTACAACTTGGGCTTTCAGACAGAAGGGTGTGGATGTTAAGAGAAGCCAGCCTGACAAAATGTGACTTCAGCCAGCTGTGCACCTTCGATAACAGAAAGAAACTGGAGAGGTTCTAAAACTTGCAACAAGCTAAATATCAGCCAGGCGTGTCGCCACCTGGTTTAAGGCGACAGCGTGAGGCGCTGCCAATGACAACAATGATTTTAAGGCCGTTACCAGAGTGTGATTAGATTATAAAACACATCACACAAAGGCGTTTTCAATCTTTACTTCGTATGACGAAAGAAAAAGGAAAAGAAGCAAATGGGAAACCGAGTCAGGAAAAAAACTAACTACAGGGAAGTCAAACTAACCCTGAACGATGTTATGCTGTTCTTACATGAAGGCAGACCAGGACTTTATGACAGGACCAGTCATCTAGCGATAGACTACATCTTGACAGCATTTGAACAACCTCTGACTGCTCATCTGTAAGCTTAAAAAGGTAGTCGGTTAGTAATAGTAATTTACCAACCAACCCCTTAACAAAGCCTGTTTACATCATTAACAACACCCAACTCTGAGTCAACACTCATTATAATACATAATGATATGTACACACTACAGCTAAGCTACATTACACTAAAGCCGAGGAAGCGACCAAGGCCATAAGCACTGTAAGTTGTTTGACATGCACCATTAACTCCATTTGATCAGCGGAGGTGTAAAGAGAAGAGAAAACATTCTTGAGGCTATCAATCATCCTTCAACGCCAGGCTCTTATCATCTGTGGACTTTACTTGACTTACATCACAGCTAAAAACCAGGCTTAGACTATTGACATTGTCAAAAACTACAACAACAGACAGACACTTTCAAAGTAAAAATTCACATCAACACACATCAATAAAGTCTACTGCACAGCTAACAGAGTGAATGAGCTGCTTTAGCTACACCTTCTAGTAATTTCTGCTTGATGTTATTTTTTGTCGACTATCGCACCGAGCTGAATAGTATAAACTACTGTTTAAAGGCCTTTCATGCTATAAATGCCGTCTGTGGTTAAAGAAAATGCCAGTTTCTGCCTGTGAAATAAAAGGTCTCTACATCTCCAACGGTCAGACATAACCAAAAAAATAATCATGATGTACCAACATTGCATTAAGTATGCCGTTACTAATTTGACATTTAACAGATAGGGGTGTTGAAAAAAAAAATCAATCCATGTAAAAATTGCAATTCTTATCTTCTTAAAAATTTGAATCGATTAATGATTTGCAAAAAAACTTATATGTATCTATTTATATTAACTTTGTTGCCACTGGTAATGTTAAGATGCCTCCCTAGCTTCTGTAGATGTTGTGCAGCAACAGGCAGTATACAGTCTATGGCAGTGTGTGGCTAGCTGTTCAAGTGGAGCAGGAATAAATGGGTGCACTCTGGTTTCTACAATATTTTAGGGAACTCTGTCATCATAACGAAGCACAGCACTACGGACATCAGATGGCTCTATTGTCTGTTGTGGGATTCAAGGATACCAGCGGAGCATAAATGGTCATATTAAGGCCCATACCATTCAGCCACGTGATTCATTTTTGCAACTTAAAACATCAGAAAATCTAAATTGACAAACTCCATCATTCTCCCCTGTAGACAATAACCCTTTAGTCCTTCCTACAAGTAAAGAGGAAAATTGAAATGCGCTTTAGGTTTTAAATAAGTAATAACTCCAAGCAACCACATGGAAAACAGAATTTAACAAACTCATATTGGTGACATCAGGTTACGGAGTGAATATGGATCAAGCTTGTGAGCTCAGCCTGTTTTTAAAAAATCAGTCCTCTCATCAGCTTCAGAACTAGGTTAATATGGAGAAGCAAACTGAAACACGGTTTAACAAGGCTTTTGTGGGAATAATAAGAAGTCATAACAGGAACTAAGGTTGTTCTGGAAACATTTCCACTTATGTCTTGGTTTCTTGGTTCTATTAATGATGATTAAAGCCACAAATAAAGAGTTCTTGTTTCGCCCATATGAAAGAAAACGTATGCCTTTGAGGATAACCAAGTATGAAAAGCTCTATAAACGGCCCATGAAGCACGCTTTCCATTTCAACTTATCGATCCCTGAAAAAACTTTAACCCCAACTGCACAGCTGTCTACATCTCTGGTTTCCCACATGTCAACACACGTGGAATGTTTACAATACAGTGGTGGACAGAAGCTATAGTGTGTGCAAGTGCAGCTTAGCACCACAAAAGACATAGGGGAATACAGAGAAATATAAGTGCTGTACGAAAATGGACTTATGCAATAGAGAAAGTTTGTTTATCATGATAATTTTACTACTGCAGCGCACTGGCAGGGATATCCCTAGTCTTAGATCCTGATAATGCTTATTGTCACATAACATCTTCCTAGTTACTGTCAAGTTGAATATGTTCCTTTCAAAGCTAAGATCTAATTTGCCAGTTGAAAGGGGGCCCAATTGAGCATGTTGTTAGAAGATATGACTCAACCACAAAAGCTTTTTACTTGTGGCCTTATGGAAAACCCCACACTATTGCCTTAGAGCGACAAGTAGGCCATAAAGCCAACCTAAATTTCTATTTTACTAGTTGGAATAGCAAATGTTAGCGGAACAGATCCCGAACGTTTTTTTGTTGCCATGTTTTCATTCATGGCCCAAGTCCTACAGCGCTGATCAGTTGCCAACATTGTCAGGTAGGCAATGTAGCGGCTTGCCCTAGCAAAAACTACGCTAAATGACATTTATTATTATAATAGCGAAATGGCCTGCTGCGTTTATTGTAATCATTCAACACTGTGCCAGACTGAAAAGGTCAAAGTCTGCAGAGTCGAAAAGGCAGTTCACTCTGTACCTGAATTAAATCAGCTTATCTGTTAAGCAGTAAAACAGAAAAAGCATTTTAACATAACTGCCAGGCCACATATTCAACACAATCACAAAAAGAGGAAAGAAAGTATGTTCATTGGAGCACTATGAACACAGTTTGAGTTGACTTTTGACACAGGCTTTAAGGAAAGGCCCTTTAAGAACACTTTAGTAAGGCTTGTACAACATCGTAAAAGTGATTTATTCTTCCTACAAACCAAGAGAAATAAGTAAAAACAAACAACTAGCCGTGCATTTCTTACCCTGACTGAGAGGCCATGGCCCCAACCACTGAAACATTGGAAGGAGGGAGGGAGGAGGTTCAGAGGATCTCCCAGGGTTTCACAAGTATTCTCGTCAGAACTTGTCAGCCTAAATTTCTACGCCAACGTCCTCCAGTGAAGAAGACAACCTGGCTTATTTTCTGAATGGATCAGTGGGCGTCCAGCTAGAAAAGAGAGCAACTACAGTTTCTTTACGCTTGTCGAAAAGGTACAGTGCATTTCCTTGGAGTGGAGACAAATCTGACTTAGGGAGGGGAGGTGACTGCTCGTTCTCGGGAGATACCACGTCTGCAAACAGCGGGGGTGGTAACATGCTAAGTGAAGTCTAGGTGAGCAGCAGTTTTTTTTGTTGTTTTTGTTTTGTTTTGAGGTAAGCTCATGTGGGGAGCGCAAGTGAGGTGAAAAGAGGCTGGGGCTGGATGAGTATGCGGGTGAGTGTATGAGGGGTAAAGAGTGAATGTAGTCGAGGAAGATGGGATAAAAAGGCGAGATTTGGCACGCGTCCTGTTCACATGAGCAAGGCTGGTGCCTGTTGTCTTAAATGCAAACAGAACTTTGGGCCAATTTTAATCTTCAGCTGTGAGGACAAACTGCCCAGCAAGGAGTAGAGGAATGTTTTAATGGGAGTAAATTAAGCGTAATAGTTACATAAAAAGGGGAGGCGCTTGTGCGAGCAGGATGCTCACAACTCAAGGCAATGGCAAAAGTATAGTTATTATGATGAGGCATCTGTTAATACAGGCGAAACACTGTACTACACTGCTACTTCTCAGAAGTCTGACTATTTTATAGCTTTATTTATAGCTTGATGAACTGTGTACAATAAATACCTATGTGAATAAATACGGGAGAAAAGGGGGGGGGGGGGTCTTAACATCTTAACACTGTTGTGTATTACACCTTAACTCAACATTAAGAGTAAGTATTTTTTTTTTAAAGAGATAATCTTTTCTCAATTTTCTCCTCTTAAATGTGTTGATGCATGCTGTAAATAGCAGCATATATTGGGATTCATTTATTGTATATGTGCTTG
Source organism: Ammodytes marinus (assembly GCF_949987685.1). NCBI lineage: Eukaryota > Metazoa > Chordata > Actinopteri > Uranoscopiformes > Ammodytidae > Ammodytes > Ammodytes marinus. The sequence continues at coordinate 11,028,281 of NC_137218.1, forward strand.
TATTTTTTATTTGCTTGTATTTACTCATATTCTTTTTATGGGGGGGAGGGGTCAGTGGTTGCATTTGTCACAGCTTTGTGTATGTGTGAATGTATTTTGTGTTGTCTGCATATTGTTGTTAAGGAACCCCTCGAAAATGAGATGATTCATCTCAAGGGGTTAATCCTTCTAATAAACTCTATAAGAATGAGCTGAGTATAAGAGAGACTTAGAGCTATATTTAACAAAAAGGAAATAAAAAGCCTTACAGGCCAATTAGGGAGCACATCTACAGGGAGGAAAAATGGCATTGAGGGAGCAGCGAGAGGGGATCAGAAATATCACCTCTCTCCGAAAATGGAACAGCCCGCCTCGTCCCATAAAAGGAGATGTTATTTTACACCACAGGACCTCTCCTCCGTGTGATGTCACTGCCCTCAGTAAGGCGCAGCCAATCAGGGCCCATCTTTCAGTCAACAACCTCCCTCCCTCCCCCACTTTGCCCCGGAGCACAAGGCAAAGCACACTGTTAAAGGGACAGTGCGCCGTTTCCGGCATACAGGTTGTAACAAACGGCAGACGTTTTCATCAGCTACATAGGATGATGACACATGCTGACAATGTGTAATCATCACATGTTAACTTAAGGAAAAAAAAATTTTGTCGTACAAATATTGGCAACATCATGACATTTCAATTCTTTCACTCATTTCTCTGTACTTTTCCAGTCATGTTCAAGTTGATTTTAACATTTGATCACTTTTCTAAACCGGCTCCTTCATAACATAACATTTGCACAGTCTAGCATAATGTTACTTTAGTAGGACTAACTCTTATCAACTCTTAACAAGCTTTAATAGCTGTTGTATGATGGACATTGTTGTTTAAGCTGTCGAAAAAAAAATTATGTATCTCCCCTCCCAGTTAAAGTTTTATATATACACATTTATACATACAGTAGTATATTATAATTTCATTTCTCCTCATAGTTTTATACTCAATATATTGCTGTTCGGTTTTTTTTCTTGCACTTGCTGTGGCCAACACATATATTCTATGGTATTATGTTGCACAGCAGTACTAAACATAGAAAAAGTTTACACTTATTGCAGTTTCAAAATACATCCCAAATATTTTACATTGGGGAACATGCATAATGATTCTCCAGCAAAATGTTAGAATCTTTTTGATGCACTACTGTTTAGTTATGACGTCATTTCTGGGATAATGATAAATGATGAGCACGGCCAAACTTGTGAAACTCCCTTTTAGTCACTTTATTGTGAAATACAGTCAATGGAAACTTTATGACTACACAGCATCGCAAACGGCTGTGCCTTTACGATCAGGGCTGATGTTTCTGCAAATGCTGTACTGTGTTGAAACAAACTCTTCAAACTCTTAACTGCATTTAACCCCATACTTTCATGAGGTAGTTATTTTCAGATCAGCAATTATATATGCCATGTATGTTACAGAGAGCGATGTGATACCAATTCATTGATATGGAATCTATGTGCCAAGTATGACGTTCACAAAAGGGTCCTGCTTAATCATTCACAACTGTGAGGCACGCGGAGTCATTTTGGTGTAAATCTTTGATGTTTAAAAATAAATGAATCCTTAGTCAATGAATGGATCCCTGCATTCCAAACAAACAAAGTGTTTTGTAATGAATCTGAACAACACATTCTCTGTAATGGGTACAGATGGGCGGCCAGTGCCACCTCCCCTGGTGCTTTTCAAGCAAACCTGCTGACAGCAGGCATTCCAGAGGGAGGGTCCATTCAAATGCTACAAACCTGCCTCATATAAGCAGCTGTTTGGGGACAAGTGCCGTCAAACCCACATGCCCCTAAGATTAAGGACTCTGTTAGGATATCCACCACCCCCCCCCCAAAAAAAATAATTTGTAAAATGCGGCGACTTTGAAATCAATATTTACAAAATGAAAATGAATGAACTTAAGAGACACAAATGGTAATACTGTTCAGTAGATTTTGTGAAAGTGTAAAGACGAAGAAGATTTCCGAGTCAGTATGATGATCTCATTCACACAGTATGAATAAGTGTCATTTTCTGTGTGCCTTTTATGCCGAATTATATCGCTGATGATTTCAAAATAGGGATTCAATTTGAGAATTCTGTAGTTCCTGCTTCAGTAAAAAAGAAGGGACACAAAAAAACAAGTAATATATCTTGGTGGTTTAAGATTAGCTCCAATTAACATATCAAAACAAACTCTAAATCATGATTGGCATGTTCTCTAAACAAATGCGTATGTCCTTTCATTCAGGCAGGTTTGAAGCATTTCAAGTGACTCACTGCCTGGAATGCCTCTACTCAGCAGGCGTGCATTATTTGAATCAGAGGGAGCTGCCATGCTCACAATTACCAATCAGGACCCAATGCTGTGACTGTTCTGCGTTTAAACAAAACAAATGATTAATAGTTAGTTATATATCAATTTAGGAGCATTTTTACATTTGACATCTTGCAAACATGTTTACTGAGGTCTTGCGCTCAATGACGACAACATCTTTAAGCACATTATCTAAACTTCGTACTTTTTAGATGCCAATTTATGTCTCAGAAGAAACGTTCTCAAGCTTTTGGGTGAACGCAAAAAGCATTTACTAGGTGTAGAACAATGGGATGTTGCATTGGGTGCATTTAGGATTAATTTCTTAACCAATACTACTACATTGTACTTAACGTGTCCTTCTTGCGCAACCATCAAAACAGTGTAATAATCTGTGCTTAAGTAAAGAGCATGGAAAGTTCACGTGGATTTTGAGTTGGATATCAGATGACCCCAGTAAGTTAAACGCTCTCACTCGCAGCTTTGACACACATAATAACGTTTAAAAAAAAGTTAAAAAAAAAACACGCACACAATGTCCTGGGTACTTCTTTCTGCCACATTGTAGTGAAACATGACACACACACACACACACACACACACACACACACACACACACACACACACACACACACACACACACACACACACACACACACACACACACACACACACACACACACACACACACACACACACACACACACACACACACACACACACACCTCTAAATGATCTTGGCAAAGTCTCAAAACATCCTGCGTCACTCAAGCTCTTCGACATGCACCCCAAGCTTGTACTTTTTATTGCGTGACTCTTTACCCATATCGGAACTATGGTAGGAATAAACAAACACTCCATTGACTTCAAGTCAGTATTGATTCGTCATACTACATGGTATGATGCAACTTCTGTTCAAACTCAAACAGCTTGTTCCAACATGTTCTGCAAAACTTAGATTAGTAGGCTTTTTCTTAAATTGAATGGCCTTGAATTAATCTAGAACTGTGAGGACTTTTTCCAATGCCTTTGTTAAAATTATTACTATGGTTTGTTTGGCCATTTGTTTAATAACAGCAGCCATAATTCCGTGTGGACGACACATAATTAAACTGTTGTCAACCCATGTCAACTGTTTAAAGCTTGCTTATGTTCAAGGGTTTAGATTAACTTTCAGGCATTCTTTTAGCCCAAAACATTAATGCTTACATGAAAGACTACACTTAAAAAAGGTGGAATCTTCTCCCTTAATAGTCCATAACTTGTCCACCAGATAAATGAACTGTTCTTTAGTCAGAGTCATTTTCCATTCTAGAAACTACAAATCTGGGGGAACCTTGCTGCTAATAACCAACATGCAGTCATTTACATTTCTCACAGAAAGTTAAAAAAATCTCCTCAACCCTATAGAAGAGGAATCATAGGAACTTCTGCATTGTATTTCCATATAGCAGACACAATCTTACTCAGAGAGCAGTCTGGCCTTAATTTGACACTTGAATATCAGCCTGCCTACAAATAGAAACACGCTAACCTATAGCACTACTCAGAATCTCTAAATAAACCTTTGCCCTCAACAGACACTTTGATACATACTGTGGCCAAACGTGAATGAAGACAGACCAGTTGATGAAATATTCAAACTGTATGATTCATACATTAGGAGTGTTTGCTACGCAGGTTCTTGTGAGGTCGCTGAAAGGGAAGCTTATGTTAGCATTAGACAGCGTTTTGTTTGGAGCACTTATTATGACAAAAGCTTTTATCCGAGCATTACATAAATCAATACTCGTACACTCCTTTTTTACTCTTCGCGATCCATGTTACGAACTGGGATTTTTTACTGTTTATGTTACTGATGGATTTGTTATTGCCTGCAAAAGCACTAAAAAAAAAACTCTTCTGGGAAAAATGCTATGCTAATGAATTATATCGCCGTTTATCAGAAGTATTACTGCTGCACTAGACCATGATTGATGTTGTAATTTCCAGAGCAATATTATAGAGCGCTGGTATCTGGCAGTGCGGGGCGTGTGCCTGATGTCTGAAATGAAGCGGGCCTTAATGAGCCTCACCTCCTGACGGCCCGTATAGCCCACGAGAGCTTAACTCTCATCCTAGAGAACAAAAGCTGAAGAACAGATGCATGAGGTCAGGACGCAGTGAGTAGCGGATTTTTCTGCTGTGTGAGCAACAGAACAGAGGGATAAAAAAAAAAGAGAGCTGCTGATGTCTGATAAGATTGGAGCTAATTAAACTGGCTGACCCAGAAGAGCCTTCAAATAACTTGCATCCGACGAGCTTCTCTGTGTAAAAGGAAATAAGGTTTTAATTCCATGTAAACGTTAATTCCAAACTTACAGGACTTAGCTGAGGAGACGATTAGCTCTTACTTTGGGTAGGGTTATTAGGAAAATAATATAGCTGCTTAAATGCAGTAGCATCTGTGCCGTAATCAAATAAGATGACAACTGGTTGATTAATTACATTTGTAAAAAGGGATACTATAGGGGACAAGGGAGTATTTTAAGAATTGTGTTTATTCAGAAAAGGACATACTTCGTTTTGAGAGGCCTTGCCCAACAACCTTGTACAAGTCCTTGTTGTTGTTGAACCGCCATTGCTGATTTTTACAAATAAATATCCAGCCTGCAAAAACCACACTGTACTACTACAGCAGCTTACAATGGACGTGTCAAGGCCAAAGAAAGTAGACCCCCCCCCCCACTCTCATCTGCCTGGAATGGACAAACAAGTGACCATAACATCTCAACAGAACATGTGCATGTGCCCTTTGCTTGGCTACAGAGAAAACGGTTACACTAAAGCCACAGAGCAAAACCTAAACAGGAAGTGGCGAGGATTTCACATAGAGCAGAACAAAACTTTATCTACGAAAGCACACTGACCACGTTTGCATGGAGCGCATTGGTTTAAATATAGGTTTGGTATGTCATTATGAACAATAACACTTGTATAGCTTGTTTACTTTTACTAATATTGCCACCGAGAGGGGTTCACCTGATTGTGCTTATGTCTGCTTAACATTACCTATTTGCTTATGTTATTTCTAACCCTGACCAAAAACTTCAACAAGCGGTCTTGCAGTCACATGATTTTTACCCCTCTCACCATTTAACATGTTTTAAGGCAGTCTGCAATATGAAATGTTGCTTTAACAGTTGAGAATAACATGCTGTATCCACTCTTATATCATATATTATTATTCAAGAATTATTTTTTTTAAGATGGTTGTTATTAAATATTAAATGCATTAAACACAGAAACACAGCTCGGCACAGATTCAACCCTCCACCAATTTCAATTTTGAAGGTGTTTCCATGTGCTTTAATAATGCAAATTGGAATAACGCATTCTGAGATTACACCCATTATTGTATTTCCATTTTCTTTAACTTGGCAATTTCTTTTACAAAGTAAAGTATACGTCTTGTAACTAGTGTTGGGTGTGTCAATGTCTTAAAGAGTAGGGGGATGTTTTTTGTGACTTAAGGTGGAGTGAGTTATTCTGGAGAGTGCTACCTCATCAGCTACATAGACAGCCTAGCATCTGTAAACTGCTATGTAAACAAAGGGGGCCACCTAAGCTAGCTACATGGCAGTTTAAAAAGCCTAGGCTGTGTATTTACACTGGATTGTTCTCCAGCAAACACAGTACGTAGAGGATTGTGAGGATATATTTACTGATGTCGAAAGCAAGCGTTCTCCAGAATTGCCAACTTCACCTTTAGCATGACATGAAATTAGCATCACTCCCGTTTGCCCACATCAGAAAAAACAACAACACTTGGACCAACATTTCAGCACACATACTTACAGCCTAAACCCTTGTCCTATCACCTGACTACAGAGGGTGTGCCAGGTGTGTCAACCAATGTAAACAAGTCGAAAGCTCCATATGCCAAGTTTACTCAGCTACATATAGCTACACATGCATCTGTGGTATATCCCCTAACTGTTGAGAGTTACTCTGGACTTATGATGCATTTACTGGCCCTTCCCCCTCAACTGTGGCACGTAAAATGGCTTCCTGGAAAAGCATATCAGCTGTTCTTTTGCAAGACATAAGCTAGTATGTCGCTTATCTAACACAATCGTCTGTATGAGTCAACTTAATTAAGCCAGGAGTGGCGGTCGGGAGTAAAATTATATAATAAATATAGGATAAGATGTGTGGAGGCTATCTACAGGAGCAACAAACCAAAAGTTTTTGCTGACCACTGTGACAAAATACACGACAGCAATAGGCCTTGGATTTGGGGAATTAAGCTGATTACAAGCAAGTTAAGTAATTGTTGCCAGAATTTGAGGTGTCCAGCTTTGAGAGTTCACCTAGAGCTGAGCTGAATTGGAGAGCAGGTATTTTCACGATAAACAAAAACAGTTTGGAAGGTGTGCTGCTTCTGTTTACATTTCACGTGAAATATCAACCCGTCCATGACGTAAATTGTTAATTGTTAAGTAATTAAATTAGCACACTTAAGCTAAGACAGAAAACACAAACACAGAGACGTCATGACCTGTGAAACATGACCACTATCACTCACTATATCATAAAATGTCTGTGTCTATATTCGGGAACAGCCAAAAGCCAGAATACCCCTATCGGTATTATTATTCATACAATAAATGCTCGCCATCTTTAAACCTCAAACGTAGTTGTAAAATGTCTCTCCCATTTAGCAGAAGGCTAACTAACATGCTACCTATACGAATACCTGTATCTTTAGCTTTAGCATAATGTTAGCTTGCCCAATCTGCTACTGGCGTTTACAGGCTAGCCTAGCGGCTAGCTAGCTATGAAACCATTGCAATTTGCTGCGGAAATTTAAAATAACATCCACTCCAAATGTCAGAAACCACTTAACACAAGTCAAACATCAAATTACATATTTTGTGAAAATTAGCATCCTTACCTCTTGTCTTCTTTTTAGGCCCAAACCATTCTAGCTATTGGAAAAGCTCTTTTCTCTTTGTCTTTTTCCACTTCCAGTTTCACGCAAAATGGAATCAGCAAAACGCTCTAACAGCTAAAATACTGCAATCAAATGGACGCTCTCCATCTTTTTCCCTTAAAACGCAACTGCGCATCGAGTGGGGAACCAAAATAAAATCATATTGTCTCTCGTTTCATGTTGTTATTCATGAATACAAGTGAGGGATAGGTAAAGGCTGCTAGCTAAGTTAAGTAGCCAGCAGGTACCACAGACAGGAGTGGATGCATGGATGGCAGCAGAGCGGTGCTGCCTTCAGCTGCTGTCGGAAATATCCTAAACCACAATCAAAACCAAGTAAGCAAAACACGATAGGGAAATACTTTATTTATTTTTTAATAAACGTGACAGGGACAAGGTTCCTTAATGCCAATTGGATTGAAAATAAAGATACATTTTACACTAGACAAAACGATCAATTATTATGGGTTGGGAACAATTATGGCTCTAATCATGACTTCTTTGCTTTTGGTCCAGTGAGAAAGTAAGATAGCCTAACTGTAGAAAGATGTGTTGCTGTTTTATTACAATATGGTGTCATTATTTTATTCAGGTCATTGAATACAGATATATAGATTGAAGACATTTTGATACCATTCATTGTGGCCTTATTTTTTTTATTACATTAATGAATTAAAAAATGTTACTAATCTGTTGGAAACCCTGGAGTAGTTATTTTTGGATTAAAAAAAATGTATCGTGGAATATTACAAAACACCACAGACAGTGGCTTTTAGGGGATAATAATTTTATTTTTGACAGCAGTTAAATTGTCAGCTTAACAATCGATTTCAAAAGTGTGAAAAATATAGTGAGGCCATTAATGACAATTCCCACATGTAGTGAATGCAACATTTCAGTGACGCACAGGTTGCTCAGACTTGACGTTCAGGACGGATATCAGTGTTTCATTGCTCCCTGATGACCTATAGTTAATTTAAAAAGACATGTGACATCTTAATTCAGTTTAATTTAAAACGTACAACTTGACTACTGAATTAAGCAGCTGTCACACACTTTTTTAGTTATTGAATAGATTGACCTCAATGTAGACTCAGGTGCACTCATGATAATGTATTCTTATCTTTTCTTCATTTAATAGTAATTTTGTGGTGAATCATTTGTGCTTCCACCCTAAGACCTTTTTTGTAAGGGCTTGGAAACAGCCAGGGCTTTAAGGCACACGACACAATGGTTCAAAGGGTCAAACTATGATGTTAAAAAGATTAGCAGTCATTTTTTCAATTTAACCCCGCGGGGAATTAAAAAGTACTTGCTCTTCAAGTAACCCACATAGCACATGTCACAAATGATTTACTGACTAGCCTGAAGCCCTAAGGACAATGGTGTTGTCTCACTGGTCTGCTGCACCCAAATTCACCATCATTCAAAACACTTTCATTCTAAAATGTGTGTGCGTAAAGACCATCATTTGTGTGTCGTTAGCCAATTAAAACACTTTTACCATAACAAATACGCAAGAGCTTTAAAAACAAAAACGAGGCAAGTTTATTTGACAGTAAAACAAGCAACTGCAAATTTTACATCAAGATTTTTCTAGCATCAAACCAATGAATACAATTGAACAAACCTTAAGCTGTCATATCAATGTGCAGATTTTGGCGTTTCTTTAGTTAGGTTGTGAGCTGCACAGATCCAGCCTGACTAAAAAATATACTTTAGTAAAAAATCGCAAAATTCAACATGAATATGCACATTAGTTTTCCCCTTTAAGATATTTTAAATGGATATCCTTTAGTAGACCTATACACTTGAGAAAAAAAAAATCACATTTCATTGAATTAACAAGGGAAATCCTAACCAACTACAATTCTATAAGAGGGGGGAAGAAACTGTGGATGGCTATAATTTACTCTTGGAAAAAAAAAAAAAAAAAAAAAAAAAAAAAAAAAGAACAGAACAGAACCCACTTATTTCAACACATTTATTCATTTCTTCTTCTTCTTCTTTCTCGGCGGTCCTTGATCCGATGCGCTGCTGCTGCCTGAGTCTGAGCTGTCGGAGGAGGAAGAGGAGGAGGAGGAGGAAGAGCTGTCATCCTCGCTGTCGCTGCTGCTGTCATCTGAAGAGGAGGTGGACGAGTCGCTGCTGTCCGACGATGAGTCACTAGACGAGCCGTCTGAATCACTGCTACTGCCGCTAGAGTCTTTGGCCCTGAGAGCAAGTGGCAGAGCACAAAGAAGGGGGGGGGGGGGGGGTGAAACATGAAACTCCCAAAACAAAACAGAGTGTGTTGTTACCAAGGTCTGTATCTGTCACAGTCTGCCTGTTGTAGTGTCAGTTTCGCATAGGAGATGAGAAGAACAACAAAAAATGCTGGAATTTTGAGATACTGTCCGACAAACCCTGTTGCACTCCTTTGAAAGTGTAATCTATGCAAACATCTGCCAAGTTTGTGTGTTTAGTTTTTCTTTCTTTCTTTTTTTTGACTCAAATTGAGCAAATAGTAGCAAACTAGGAACATTATCAGCAAATTTACTCTTACTTATTTTCTTTGGATTTTCTTAATTCCCTAGCAGTGTAGTCACGCCAAAAAGGAAAAGCAATCAGATTAGTTCCACCCTATCTAGGCTGCATCAGTGTCTTTTATGAGGGGGGGAGCGACGCCTTTAATCTTCCCCAGTCGTCGCCAGCCTCTGATCTCTCATGACTGATGACATCTGCCCCTCCCAAAAAACAAACATGCCTGCCACTGCAAAAACAAATAAAGAAACTACACAGGAAGACACAATACCACATTGTATTCTGGAGCCTAACTGTCTACTTTGTCTTTTTGGCATACTTTATATGCTTTAAAAAAAATCTGGAATACCTGTTTGGTTACATTATTGTAACACAAGTAACTTAAGTAGGGCTTTAAAGTAAACACCTTGTCCGGAAAATAGTTAAACGTGTTTATCAAATACACCAGCCTTCAAAAATAAAAATAAAAGGAAAAAAAATAAGCATAACATAGCAAACATTTTTAAACTTATTATAAAATAATTTATCATCTTCAGACATGACCTTTTGAATTATGTAACAAGAGTACATCAAATTAACAAATGTTAATGCACACTAATCAGCGTTCAATATGAATAAGTATGAAAGCATTTACTACTGCGTGCGGCAATAAGATAACTGCTTATGGAGTTTTTAACTAACTCTAGTAGCTTGTAGTTCTCATGAGCTTCCACTAGAGGGAGCTCTTTGGTCACGCTTGTGTCATCCCGGTTCAGATAAACTTATAACAGTTTACGGGTCTGAAACAAGAATGGGAAAGGATAAGCTGCAAAGAAAGTCATCTACCATCCATTACCAGCGCTCTGCTGAACCACTAGATCACAACACCATCCTGATTCTCACGGCAATTAAAACTTAAATTCCTGTGACAACAACCCCTCACAAGACTTTCATGTGACTCCCAATAACTCACGTGCACATATTGACCGTCGTGGGACCATTTGTGAATGAACTAGGGCTGCAACTAACGATTATTCTGATAATCGATTAATCTGACGATTATTTTCTCGATTAATCGATTATGAATCGATTAGTGTTTTGGTCCTCAAATGTCAGAAAATGGTGAAAAATGTTGATCAATTTTCCAAAGCCCATGTTGACGTCCTCAAATGTATTGTAATGTCCAACACACATGGATATTTCAGTTTACTGTCATAATAGGATTAAAGAAACCAGAAAATATTCACATTTGAGAAGCTGAAATCAGAGAATTTGGACATTTTCTATTAAAAAATTACTCAAGACGATTAATCGATTGTCAAAATAGTTGGCGATTATTTTAATAATCGATTAATAATCGATTCATCGTTGCAGCTCTAGAATGAACACCACAAATTTAAATGTCAAGGGACCAGTAAGCAAAACTAAAGAAGCCTGTTGAGTTATTCTTCAAGAGTCTCAAGACTAAAACATTTAAACATGTTGCTTCCAATATAAATGTATCATGTAAATGTTTTGCTTTCATGTAATTAATGTTAAGTTCAGGATTTCTCTTGAAATACCTTGGTTATACAAGAAAGGAAATTTAAAAGCCTAATTGTATCCGTTTAGTTTTTTTTACTTTAATAGCATTGTGCATGACTGAAATGATCCAAAAACATGGTCTTAATATGGAATAATAAACATTTGACTTACTTCTTTTTAATTTTCTTCTCACTGGGGCCTTCGCTTCCTGGTCTGTTAAGAGAAAGAAAAAGCGTTAAGCTGAGATAGGATTGGGCAAGAAAGTAGGAATATATGTTATAGAGAAAGAAGAGAGAGAAGTAAAACACACTGTTTGCAGTGTATTTTAATCAACCTGCATAACCAACCACATAGAACAGGTGTTTTCACAGCCTCTTGTTCAAGATTTACAATAAAGTGAAATAAATGTTAAAGGAAAATGACATTTGACAGCTGTTAACACAGGGAACTCAATTCATAATTACATCCTCTAGATGGCGATAAAAAGCAATGGCAGGCAGTGCTCTGCCAATGGGTCAGTTTTTAGTACAGACTCTTCAGTTAGCCCTTTTAGTACAGACTCTTCAGTTAGCCCTTTTCTGAGTACAAAAGTGGACCAATTCATCTACACACTTAATTGTCTGTGTGGGCAATAAACTGGTACACAGTTATAACATGTCATCTCATCTTAGATTGACACCCTGGCTTTTTCCCTAATGGGCCAAATTCCCTGACTGACCAACACAGCCGTGAAAATCTCTTCAGTCTGACATCTGTAGAGCTGGAAGGTGAGAACACCAGCCTCACAAAAAGAAAATCTGTATTGAAGTTAGAAAGTTACCTCAAAAGTTACTTTTTCAATGTATTTGTTTACAGCAGCAAGGTTTACAGATTTGTTTAGAAACAAATCCTAGTCTTATGTTCCTGGTGCCTCAAAATAATTTTGTTTCGATTCTTGATGGAATTATTCAATATTAAGAATTACATGTAGAGTTAGTATATTTTACTAATTAACTGCTGGCTCTGTAAATATAAACAATCCCCCCTCCCCTAAAAACTGCATAGTGCACCTTTAATGATACTCCTGGTTCCTAAAAGGAGCACCACCACTGGATCACCACATTCACACTTTGACAATCACTCCTCTGACCAACTTGATAGCACTGAAAATGTATGTTATAATCTTTAAAGTGTGTTAAAACTTTTTAGTATCATGAAATGGAATCCTTTCTGTCACTACTGGTGAGCCGGTGGGCAAGTCATTACCCAGTGATGCTGAGGGGCTTGTTTTCGTTCTCCTTCAGCTTCTTTTTCATCTCGACTGTCCTCGACGGCCTGTGTACATACTTCCGCTTTCCCGAGCACTCGTAGGTCCAGTGTCCCATCTCCAAACACTTCTGGCAACGCACATTCTGTTTGTTTGCCTCCCTGTATGAAATAACACAGAGAAATATGAATGATGACAATGAAAAACGGTGACTAGGGCTATGTTTATACGACAAAGGACTCGCTATAAAAGGTTAAGGGTTTCCCTTTAAGGAAGTTGTTTCTGAAGATGGTCGATTGTATTTGAGTTCAAACATACAGTCTGTATTGTCACACCGCATGGAGCCATGGTTAAGATTGGGGAACTAAAACGAATCCGTCAAAGTTAAATGAGCATTGCGTTGATGGTTGGTTCTTGAAACATCAAAATGAAAATAAATCAACTTCGAGACACGAAATGCAAAGCAAAATCAATGTTTTCTACACCTATCTAATCAACCCCTAACACCGCAAACTTTTTTTTCTGCCGGGAAGGATTGATTTAAACTTTTACTGTTTTAGACATGTCAATGATTTTTCTACTGCACGTTCAAAACACCATCACAAACAAGCACATACAACGGTTGTATGTGCTTGTTTGTGATGGTGTTTTGTTGTGTGTCTCAGAGGCATGGGACGATAGGTAAAATTTCATATCACAGTTATCAAGGACAAAATATTTGCGATTCACAATTTTAAATCCAATATTAGAAATATTCTATAAAATCTTAAAATGGCTCCAAAGCATATTGGTAGGGGAGACCGGGGTAAGTAGGCACACTTTTTACTCTAGTGAGAATTGCTCATCACCTAAACATCTTTCAATAGTCATTCCTACATTAAATTGAAGCTTAAGGTGTTATCTTGAAATGTGAAGCCCTCACTTTTTCTAACTTATTGTAATAAAGAAGAAATATACCATCAAAGACACCTTTACACATTCTGACAACCAACCCCATCAAGGGGTCGGTTGGCACACACTATGGGGTTGTTTGTCACAATGTTATCTTCATGGGAATAATCTTAAACAGAAGTCAATAAAGCAGAACTACATTTGAAAGTTTAATTTCATTGTCAAGTTGAAAAATAGGCCTACATAACTTTATGCATCTTAACACAAAATGAGCAAGGAATTAACTAAAAGGAAATCCATATTAAGACCAACCTACTGTACTGTATGTAACAACATAAAGAACAAAACAAATAGGTCTAACAATAATAGCCCACTCAACTAGGATACACACATTCACTATCTGAGTTAGCGATGGCAAATGTAGGGTCTGCTCACTCTAACTAAGCAGAGATTGTGTGCCCACTGGTTGCACATACAACACTTCTCCCTGACCTCCCCTGAACGGGTGCTGGAGAGAACGTTTCCATACAAACCAAACACAAACTATCCTCTTCATCTGATGAAGATTCCTCCTCCTGTCTCTTTCTCTTATGTTTCTTCTTCACCAGCTGGGGTGGAGTGCACTGGGGTGCAGTAGCCTTGGCAACTGATCTAGTTTGGGATGCACTGGGTCATTTTGATTTTGTTGCCCTTTTTCTCTTTTGCATGCTAGCTGCCTTTCCTGCTCAATTCTCTCCTTCTCTGGGGTGTCAGTGAGGATACAGCTTGACATTTTCTTTTGTTATTGGGTTCCTTTCCTGGCTGCACCCTTTGGATGACATGTGACAACCAACCCCCCAAAAAATGTGACGACCAACCCCAACTGGAATTTATTGCTAGCATCAAGGCCAACGACCATCTGACAACTAATTAGCTTGCTAAAAACAATCTAAACTATAGCTTACCCTTCACACTTTTTTAGGGTAACAAGTGTTTTGTTATAAACCCATTGTGTAAATGCCTAGAAGAAAAATAGTGAGGAGCTAAATATTTTCAATTTGACATGAAAAACACTTCAGTCCTCTCACCTCAAATACAGCAGTCTAACTCCAAGGAAGACTATGTAGGTGACCTCTGATCCCAGTTGTGGATATTTACATACCAAAATATAACAGACAGCGCCTTCTGGTTCCGAGATATAATGATTGTGACAACCTACCCGCGTGACAAATTACCCCGTTCTCCCCTATCACTTTGGCTTCCGTTTTGTCAAAAGTACAAATATTAATGGTTGGAATGCATCACACCACACATCTTTTTTTTGTGAATGACAATCAAACAATCTTAAAAAAACATGTGTGTGGGGGATACAATAGGCCAGCTGAGCCTTCAGCTATGATGAAAGATTTAGAAATGACTGCAAAGATGCTAAAGCAGTCAAATAATACAGTGTATTATCTATGTTTTTATTTATACTTCAGGTATCTGCTGTAGTAGGACCTTATTTCAATAGGATAAGCTGGATGATTAAAGTTTATAATAATAATAATAAAAATAAGGTTTTGGATGTAGGCCTATCTGTCATACAAATGTGATTATTTTCTCCTGGGCCTAAAGGTGAGAAATAAATATGCATTGCTTTAATCATTTTGAGCCATTGTATCACTGCTAAGAAAAATAGCAAACTAATGAATGAAGTTGGAATCTTAAACGGTCAAATCAACCTGTACCACTAACACCATTTAAAGGAAAACAAGAAGTAAGGCCTGGTTTATTATCTTTAGCACAGTCACGGTGACGCTAGCTTGTCCCAGCCAGATATCTCCTCTTTAATGCTGCCAGAGCTCTATTCATTTCACATTGCTGTTAGCATAATTCTGATTCATAATAAATCATATAAACATTGTCTACTTCCCGCGTGATAGTGTAGTGAACAACATCTAGGCTGCCTACTTGTGAATTACACAACGTAGAACGTATCATCTGATATTATGACAGGCTTATGTGCCGATTTGGATTTTAAAATAATAATTACAATCTTCCAATATGAATCACAGTGAAACAGTCACGAAACACATATTTGAGTCGACATCAGATGTTATATGTAAATATATGTTTCGTGACTGTTTCACATACATCATGTATGTTGAACTAGAAAAACACGGTTAGTTAGCCTACCTTTGTGTCCTATAGGCAATATACCGCTATAATCTCAAATAAACTGAACTACCGTCGAATATTTGAGGTATTATAAACACAGTGGACACTAGTTGTAAGTCTAAATAATCGTTTGAGGACAGAAAACAGCCTCAAAATTAAATCATGATCATGTTTTGGGGAGAAAACCGTGTCGCATTTGTGCTCACAAGAAACCTGCAGGGCTCGTCTATCATCTCCTGTATCCGACACGCGGCTCGCGCGCTGGGTGCCATTCGTGTTTGAGGAATAATCTACATTCACAAGATGATGAAAATGATACATTTTAATCTTATCCATTCAAAATATACTCACGCTTGCCTCCTGGCTATTATTCTATGCATGGGAGTCGCCATGTTGCAGTTTACTTTTTTCTTCTTCACTGGCGTCGGTTCGGTGCCTATTTCCGACCACCGTAATTTATTTAGCGCCCCCTATGTGCAACAATGGTCTAATAAATGGATGTGTGTTTTTTTTTACTGTCATCACTCCATGTTGTTCATCATCAGTAGGCCTACAGTGTAATTAATTTTCTCACATAAATGACAGAGGAGAAAACATAATGTTATTGTATTCTATAATGCATTGCTGACAGTTTGATTGTATGATTAATTACTTCTGTTTGGTTTTGTGCTGGCATATTAAGAGTGTGTTTATCTTACGATAGATAGATAGATAGATAGATAGATAGATAGATAGATAGATAGATAGATAGATAGATAGATAGATAGATAGATAGATAGATAGATAGATAGATAGATAGATAGATAGATAGATAGATAGATACTTTTATTTTATTCTATACCAGATGGATTTTCAAAAAAAAAGTAACTACAATGCGAATAATAATAATTTCCTGAAAACGAATTTTTCAATGAGGCATAGCTGTTGATAGCTGGAACAGCTGAAACATAATCATAACAATCATTACAAAAACATTATCTAACCTTAAAAAAATTATTAAAAAATTTCAGACACACAGCATGAAAAAATGGACTATCATCCTTTATAAAACGCGATCTTAAATCTTAAATGTAACATCAGTTGCCTATAAACAGTGTGATGCAGCATATGTATTAGATTACTTATTTAGAATTAATATTATTTTTCAAACTCTTTCTTCAAGTGACTTTTTTATTCAGTATGGTGTATACAATTTACTCATTCTATTATACTATAATTAGATCTAATCAAATTGTTTGACTAAACATTATTATGATTCGTTAAAACAATGCAATAAATATTATAGAAGCCTAAATATATTATTAAAAAATGTGTGCTTGGTCACTGTGTTGTAGGCTCATACATGATCACTACTTTCAACACCCTACTATAGCACAGTCTATTTTTTGTTTTTCCACCTAGAGTTCACCCCAGGCATCGTCAAATGAGTCAGTTGAATTATTTTAATAATACATGTTATACCCCCTCACTTACCTTGCTAGAGTCGTATGCAAAATAATCTCAGGGTATCCCATGGACATGGTTGTAGAAAGATCCAGATATAGCCAGAACAACTCAAGTCTCGCGATAACTCCCGACGAGAAGTGAGTAAAACCACCTTGCTGCTGCAGCCTTCCAGCACCAGATCAGAGACACCGGCAACAGTCATCGGTGTGGATTATGACTACAAGTAGCCATACTTAACACAGCGAAACATTCAGCTGACTTTTCACCCTTTTTTGAAACCGTAGCTTCACATTTGTTTTATTCTTCCAAGTCGAACGGTAGATAACGTTATATAGCTGGTGGACTAGTCGTAAATCGCTGAAGATGTCAGTGGTGGGATTTGACTTGGGCTTTCAAAGCTGCTATGTAGCTGTAGCCCGAGCCGGAGGCATCGAGACAGTCGCTAATGAGTACAGCGACAGATGCACACCGTAAGTACTCTAACGTACAGGTATTATCTTGGGGAGCAGTTACTAACGAGAGGGGATTTATTTCTTAACGGTTGTTGTTTTGCCGGTGCTGCACATGAATGCAGCTTCGCTCACTAGTCATTGTTAGCTGAACAAGTGTCACTATGCCTCTGTTGGCTTATAAATGTGCCTTTTCGAAGCTAGTAAATAAGTTAAATGTTCGTTAACGTCTCCAAGGCGAGCGTGTAACCGCTTTCTTAACATACACAGCGTTTTCAACCACCAACCATGGAGCTAAGTTAGCAAATACCACTTTTTTCATTTATTAACGGTACTGTAAGCTAAGGTTCGATCACGGGCTTTAGTTGCCCGACGAACATGTAAGGGCGGTGTTTTTCATTCTAAATACTGTCGAGGGGATAGCTCCGACCAACCGGTGTGCCCCGTGTGGCATACTGTGCGCCTTCCCATGCTTCCGTTACGTTCTCCGCGATGACGACAGCAGCCAATCGCTCCTTGGAATATTCTAGCAAATTCTTACAGCCATCAAGAGTTGAATGACTTGTCCTAATGGGTACTTAGCGTTCTGTAAACCTTTTTATTCACAGACATGTTTTAAAAACACATTCTGTTATCAAGGCATGTGTCTTTATATTGTCCAAGTTCAGCTAATTTGGCTAAATCGGCGTACTTTGTCGTACCACTGTGGTCATCAGGATGAACAACTTAAAATCCTTAATTTTTGACTTTGTGTGAAGAGTGTTTATAAATCATGAATTTCTCCATTGCATGTGTTGTATATGAAATATTGCTAAAAATGAAAACAATAATGTAATGTTTGGTTAGGTATAATATGCTTACTCCCTGGGATAATTACCTAGTGGTAATGGTGTTGTTAGAATAATGTAAACAAGTATTTTGTTTACTAAATGATGATGAAAGATGTGTGTTTCCGAGCGAGGTCGTTCCATAGTCTGACAACATCCTCTAGGTAACACTAGATATTTAACTTTTAAACAACTTTGCATATACAATATCAAACATTTGCTGATTATTACTCGATACTTTGGGGTTATTTGTGGTCAAATAAAATATATAGTTTCAAGACATGAGTCCGGCCCTTTTCATCCTGTGGTGGGGATGTTTTTTTTGTAGTATAGTTTTGCAGCTTTTCCTCTTTAATTGTCTTCCTTTCGATAATTTTAGTTTTAGTTTTCTGTGAGTGTTCCAAGCAACACCACACAATTCCCTCTAAAATGTGTTGCCTCCACCCGTCATTGACATCTCCAACTGCACTGCGAATGTAGTTGTAACAGCTGTGTTTGATAGGTATGAGTATGACGCTGAGAGGCGTGTTTAGACCACAACACCCGGAAGGTTACAAGTGGACTGACCACACCACTTAACACTGTGTTTATACAATGTGAGCTGGGAGAGATGGGACTTTACAAGCCAGCATGCATGCACAATGCTGGTTTTTCAGAAAGCTTTCTTTGACAATTGTTATGAAATATGTTATGAAAAAAAAAACACATCAAACATTTGCTACATTGAAAAAGATTTCACGTTTACATAGATTTGGTTTGTTAACCAATTATATAATTTTTTTTTAACACATTGGATTTGTCTTCCATGCAAACTAAAACAGAGTGCTAGTGTTGCTACTGCAGACACGGGAAACGGTCCGTTACGCTTTATGTGGGCAGGGCCCTGAGATTTCTCATCATGTGTTGGCACGAGACCATGTAATAACTTAAATTACAGGAAATCTGACTTAATTGGAGTTGCTTTCACTTAACATTTTCTTTTGTTGTCTTCCAGTTCATTTGTATCATTCGGACCACGAAATCGATCTATAGGAGCAGCTGCAAAGAGCCAGGTAAAATCTATTAAGTCACATCCGTTAACACCCTTGTAAGTACAGCATTGGCTCAAGTTAATGCTCATTGTAACTTTCTCTTCTTTTTTACCCTTTTTCCTCATGTCCAGGTGGTGACCAACTGTCAGAACACAGTTCAGGGCTTCAAGCGATTCCATGGCCGGGCATTTTCAGACCCCTACGTCCAGTCCACCAAGTCTAAATTGGTGTACGACTTGGCACAGATGCCCTCCGGATCCACCGGCATAAAAGTAAGATGAAGAATGATACAGCTTCTGTTCTGTATTAAGGATACCATAGGTAACCATGAGAAGTAGGAGATAGGGAAGCAATATTAGAGCAAAATGTCAAAGAAAGGCTTGAGTTAGCACACTCAACAATCAGTACTACTGCAATCCAGAATAACAAGGGACAGCCATAAGATATTTAGAGAAACCACAACAGCTTGTTTTTGACTATATTGCTTCCTTCTCTCTTGTTGTACCTGCTGTGCCCAAATAAGTGCCTAGCCTACAGCCCTTTACCTCTGAATGATAGATAGATTTATAAATTCTGCCCATAATTATAAGTTAAAGAAATCTCATTTAAATCTATTGTGACTGTAACTTTTCTAATTTCAATATAAGTATGCTTTCTTTGAAATAATGCACAAAGAGTCAGGAGTCACATTTCATCATCCGCAGAGACTTTAGTTGAAACTTGCAAGTGAGTCAGTTATCATGTACACACACATAGTATAACAGAGAAGTGACTGAAGTCAAAAAGGGATGTTACAACTTTTATACACATAATGACACGTGTTTGTTTGACCAGGTGCATGCCCATGGTCATTCAGTTTCTAGCAAGATCTGGGGGATGAATTTTAATTAAGGAGACAGCAGATGATTCAAGAACCTGACCTTGAATATATCTGCTGTGTATTCAGAACATAAAGTCCCTCCCCCCCCCTTCTTTCATCTTGTGTCTCACAGGATACAGGTGTAATAATTCATAGATTATAATCAAGCAATGCATTGGTAGATTTAGGGAGTTTCTAGTCCATGAACTTTTAACCGTGAACATGCATACATCTGTGTAGAGCCAAAATCTTATTAGGCAGATGTATTCTTCAAGGCTAAGAGTAAAACAGTGTTGACCACCAGAGTTCAATGTGAGGTGAACAGAATGTTTACCATTAAAATGTTATACAATCATAGGAAATAGATTTTGTCAACAGCTATCTTAAGCAATTCATACGCTTTGTAAACGACAGGTCTCAAAAGTAACCGTCTTGCTATTTCTCATCAACCCTAGGTGATGTACATGGAGGAGGAGAAAGTGTTCAGCATCGAGCAGGTCACCGGCATGCTGCTGACCAAACTAAAGGAGACTGCTGAAAGTGCACTGAAGAAACCCATTGCAGACTGTGTCATCTCGGTGAGCATTTCCTCCGACATCCACAACTGCCTCATGGTCAAAGCAGGGTGTCTGAAAATCTATTAAACGCCTTAAATAGGTTTGTCAGTACAGGGCATTAGTTATTATTTCTAGTAGAAATGTGTCCACTTATATGGTCCAACTGGACTTTTTGTAGGCTAATTTTTGTGGCAACGTATCTTAATTGGCTTTACCATTTCAACATTTGACTTCCCAGCACACTTTATTTAGAGACATAAGATTGTCCTTAGGAGGCTTCAAGGGACATGATTCACGTTACTTACTGTACTTTGAGCCACTCCCTGAATGGAATACTGTTACTATATGTAATACTACAATTTAAATCTTGCTTACTTGGGTGTCAGCTTTTAATGTCAGTCTCTTGCATTTTCAAGTAGTTGGTGTCATAAAATGCCTGCTGAAAGCTGCCTCCAAGGTGTATAAATGTAGTGCCTAATATTTTATGTGACATTTTGCACTCCTAGCACTTCCCCAGATGTCCTGTCCGTATGCTTTATTTCCATTATTGCACCGTGTGTGTGTGTGTGTGTGTGTGTGTGTGTGTGTGTGTGTGTGTGTGTGTGTGTGTGTGTGTGTGTGTGTGTGTGTGTGTGTGTGTGTGTGTGTGTGTGTGTGTGTGTGTGTGTGTGTGTGTGTGTGTGTGTGTGTGTGTGTGTGTGTGTGTGTGTGTGTGTGTGTGTGTGTGTGTGTGTGTGTGTGTGTGTGTGTGTGTGTGTGTGTTTCTTGCCGTGCTAAGTATATGAATTAACCAGCAGCATCTGTTATGTAATGATACAGATCTCACACAGGAGGACAGGTTGTTACTTTCAATGAGCCTACATCTACAGTTTACATCAGCCCTAGAGATGGATAACATTTTGTTATAATTGTGGCCAATGGCTATATTAAGCCTTTGAGCTTCTCCATTTTTCTTTTGGCACCCGCAGTTGCTAACGCGGTAACATTATCCAGACACCTTGTGGTGTATGCCATTCATTTCATCATTGGCATCTTATCAATGCCTTACAATAATATTATCTTTACACATTTTATGGGTCTCAGACACCAATATCTTCTTTTGCTGAGACATGTTAATCTTTTGCATTAACACTGCATTGTTTTTACCCTTCCCAGGTCCCAAGCTATTATACTGACACAGAGAGACGATCTGTCATGGATGCTGCTCAGATCGCAGGCCTCAACTGTCTACGACTAATGAATGAGACCGCTGCAGGTACATTGAAACTCACATGCAGCATCTGTAACATTGTAACTTGTTATCCCTTATTGTGCTCACCATGCTAAGTGATGATTTGGGTGAGGGTTAGGGAGATATGTTTTCTTTATCCTGGAGCAGTCGCCTCCTGTTCACAAAAAGCTTTGAGAAAGTATTGAGTTGTTGACTTCCAACTGGCCATATGCTATGAGTCATTGCTGAGTGATAGTACGCTGGTTTGAGCCACATCAAACTCACACCAGATGATGCCTGTTTGTTGCAGTGACTCTGGCTTATGGCATCTACAAGCAGGACCTGCCAGCTCCAGAAGAGAAGCCCAGGATTGTGGTGTTTGTGGACCTGGGCCACTCGGGTTACCAGGTGTCGGTTTGTGCCTTCAACAAGGGAAAGCTCAAGGTGAGTAATGAATAATTGGTGCCCATTTTGAAAAGCAAAACCTTTTAACGAGCAAAAGATTTTGGAAGCAGGTTTTGGCCTTTTTGTTTTTGCTAATGTGGCCATGGGTTCACAGAATATTGCACTGTATAGTCAAGGACTTGAACATCAAATCAGCAGGATTTAACCCACATGTTGTACACCTCATTGCTTAATAGGAATTCATTTTACCCATACTGTATATACACTTGATCACCTTTGGTCAACCTGTATAATTGATAAACATTTCAAATACCTTCCCCTGACCAAATCTTATACCTTGATGTAGCTATTGAAGGTTCCTTAATTGAAACAAATTTAATTAAATTATGTGTTCCACAAAACACATATCCACAAAAATGTTGCGTCCACTTTTTTATTTGTTTCGCATGCACCTGTCCTAGACACACGGACATGCAGCGACATTAGAATATAAATCCAGCACTCTGATCATTTCCCGCAAGCTTCATATATTTCCCCCTTGCCCACCTTCGCCGTCAGATCCTGGCTACGGCGTTTGATTCTGAGCTCGGCGGCAAGGACTTTGACGACATCCTGGTCAACCACTTCTGCGAGGAGTTTGCCAAAAAGTACAAGCTGGACGTCAAGACCAAGCCGCGGGCGCTCGTCCGACTCTACCAAGAATGTGAGAAGCTCAAGAAGCTGATGAGCGCCAACTGCTCCGACCTGCCTCTCAACATCGAGTGCTTCATGAATGACATCGATGTGACCGGCAAACTCAACAGGTGAGATGTTACTTTAATAATTAAGAGGACATAGCAATAGGTTTAAACAAAAAGCAATAAGTTTAAACAAAAAGTTATGCAATAGGTTTAAACAAAAAGCACAAATGAATGGGGTGCTTGGGAAAACACGCTAATCTGTGTTGTAGAGAGATCCCACTATCCATCTGCCATTGGCTTCTCTGCACTCGTGTGCGTATTTCTTGAATGTGTGCCACTCTATTAATAATCTATGACCATGTGTTCCCCAGGGGTCAGTTTGAGGAGATGTGTGCGGGGCTGCTGGCCAAAGTGGAGAGTCCCCTGCGCAGTATCATGGAACAAGCCAGTGAGTACATCTGACTTTAATAGCAGTGGAACTGGCAGCACGTGCACACTTGTACAGACCAGCAGGTTTGGTCATGAAGCTCTGCAGAGACAGCCCTTCCCTCCGGACACTGCCTGCCTCCCTTTAATCCTTTCTCTTCATCTGTGCTTCTGCTTCTTCATTCCTGTCCATTTGTTTTGATCTTATAATGGACAGGAAAATATATTTGGGTTTATCATGGTTCCTGAGTAATTTCGTTAAAATTGTACTTGATGTTATTCTTCAGTCTGTATCTTAAGACTGTGCGCTGTGCACAATGCTATTTCAGTGATGACAATGTTTTTGATCCAAATATTAGAAAAAGGAAACGTTGTTCCCTTTTTAAAGTTTTAAAAAGAACACTTTGTCTCCCGCCCACCCAGAGCTGAAGAAAGAGGACATCTATGCAGTGGAGATCGTGGGCGCCGCCTCCAGAATCCCCTCCATCAAAGAGCGAATCAGCAAAGTCTTCGGCAAAGAGCTGAGCACCACCCTGAACGCAGACGAGGCTGTGGCAAGAGGCTGTGCTCTGCAGGTACAGCTCACCTGTCAAGGGCAACACTCTGTCTGGCTGCTGACTCACCCAGGAATATGACACATGTACACATTGTGTAGCTATGTCTTACGTAGTGTTCTTAATTATATATTTTTGTTCATATATACATTCAAGTAAAAGCGAAAAGCAAATATTAATATTACTGGTAACAACAGCTTCACAAAGATAAGTTTGTTTTGTACTAAATGTCTTGCTGCTTCTCAGAATAAGAAAGTGACCTCAAGACAGAACTAAGGTTGGTAACTTTTTTTTTTTTTTTTACTCTCTTTTCCTCAGTGTGCCATCTTGTCGCCAGCATTTAAGGTCAGGGAGTTCTCCATTACAGAAGTTGTCCCCTACTCCATCTCCCTAAAATGGAATTCGGCCGCAGAAGAGGGGCTGAGGTACGATCTCTCTAATTGTCACACATTATGAGGTATCATGTAAGGCATTCAGTTTAAAAAAAATGTAACAATACTTTTACCATATCAGTTGAATGTTTTCCTCCCTTTTTATCTTATATTTTGTATAAGCCATTCTTCTGCTAGACTTCTTTCATGAAGTCTCATCATCATATCTTCAAATAACCTGAAGTTATGACAGCACTGTTTTTTCAAGACCACTCCTGTGTGCTGCCACTGTTTACAAATGAATTTAACTTGTGCCTGCAGGATTTTTTCTGCCACACCTGCACACACCCCTCATCCATTCAAACCACACATGCACATTATTTTAAATCTGTCAGTTGCATTCACTTTTTACTGAATCATTTTCTCATACAGATCAACATTGACTGATGGCTTAGTTTATTTGCTAGTCTTGACCCAATGTGTAAGATTCTGCCTCACTGACCTCCTCCTGCTGTGTCTTTACAGTGATTGTGAGGTTTTCCCAAAGAACCATGCAGCTCCCTTCTCCAAAGTGTTGACCTTCTACAGGAAAGAGCCCTTCACCCTTGAAGCTTACTATAACAACCCCAAGGAGCTGCCCTGCCCCAACACCGCTATAGGTACTACAAGTTCAACTTCAGGAAGGCTTAATTACTTGTAGATGTGTGGACAATTATCAGTATGGGCATCAAATGTGGAAGTCCTTTTTTTTAAGCTACACTTAATGATAAAAGCCGAAAAAATAGTTTCTGTAAGTAATTGTACTTACTTAATACAATCTGTATTTCGTAATACGAGGTTAAGTCCAAAGTCTAACGGTTCTAAGTAACTGAGAGACTTTTAATTTTTAACTTTTGAGATATTCTCCCAGATCCATGTTAGATTTGTAAGTTCATGGTTTTTGTATTTACCATTTAACTCCTAATAAGTTAGATTTCTACACCCTTCCTCACTGATTAAAAATGATCAGCGATGCTAACTTGTGACCCTGTCCCTCCGCCCCACAGGCCAGTTCATGATCCAGAATGTGCTTCCCCAGGCGTCTGGGGAGAGTTCAAAGGTCAAGGTCAAGGTCCGGGTCAACATTCACGGTATGTTCAGTGTGTCCAGTGCCTCGCTGGTAGAGGTGCTGAAGACAGCTGAGGGAGAGGAGCCCATGGACACAGAGCAGGAGGAGGTGTGTACTGGGTCAAAGAGAACAATGACTGTGTGTGTGAAAGTGATGCTGTTTGCTTTGCGTTTCACCCAAGAGATCCCATTCACACATAAAGTCTGTGTCTGGCCACACCTTTGCTTTTAATGGTCGGATATGTCATCATTATGGAATTTAGACGTCTTGCCTCAACAAGCTTAAACCAGCTTCAAGAGCTTGCATTTATCCCTCTCTAATCCCTCTTAATATTTTTCTTTGAGTTTGTACGTCATCAGCTGCACGCCAAAAACAACTGTTGGACGGCATTCGTAGTCATTTGACCCCCCCTCCCCCAAAAAAGTAATAAGCGATCGTCTGAGAGATCCTCTGAGAGACACAATGTTGTGAACAACTGGACCATTAATGTGATTAAACACATTATTTCTATGACAAAAGCTTCAGATAAGAAGCTTACAAAGCATAATTGAGTGGCCTCTTCTGAACGTAAGGAAGAGAAGGTCATATCTTCAACAAGGCTCAAACTTAAATCTACAACTAAAATTATTCACGTAAACTCATTGAAAATTGGCCATATGTCTAAACCCAGATTTTGTATTAAACCAGCCACAAAATGGCATATGTTAAAACATTATTGACGTACCCTCTATTTTGTTTTGTTTCCGTGTGTAAGAACAAAATGCATGTTGATCAGGAGGATCAGAAACACCATTCTGGAGACAACGAAGACAAGAAATCTGAGGCTGACGAAATGGAGGTACAGTAACTTTGTAGTGACAAATGGAGCAACCACTGTAAAGTCAATGCATTGTTTGATACTAAAAACAGCAGAATTACTAGTGGATTTACACAAGTGGCCTCCCAAAAAACCCGTCTTGTATCATAAAATATTATTCATAATAAATATTTTTAACATTTGCATACTGCACACCCACTAAAAAAATCCATGTAAAATAATTCCCCTGTGTATCTAAAAAGCACAATTACAGGTATTTAGATTATGCACTGAATTGAATATATTCACACACAAGAAAAAAACATTTGAAAATCGATCTATTTATAAACCAACACACATTTAAACGTCAATGTTTATCACGGTTTAGACACAGAAGCACAAATATACATTTTAAATAAAGGGGGTTGTTGACAGATTCCAATCTATCCATCTATCTAATCCAACTAGTGGAAAATAACTGAAACATTTAACATACAGTATGCTTTGTAGAAATGCCCTAGATGAAAGTAGCAGTATTTGCATAAGATTACTTTCCTCTATTGTCTTTCAGACGACGGAGGACGGCAAGCAGGAGAAGAAGAACGAGCAGCCCCCTCAGGCAAAGAAGCCCAAAGTCAAAACGAAGACAGTGGACCTGCCCATTGAGAACCATTTGCACTGGCAGCTGTGCGATGACGTACTCAATTTATTTGTGGAGAATGAGGTAATGCTCGAGAAAAATCACCAGGAATGTCCAGCACCCACTCACAGTATTTGTGTCTGAGCATTACCGTTAATGAGACTTTACTGGTCATTGGGTAAATTGCTTTACTTAAATAACTGTCGGTCACTTTATAATGTATGGTTATATTTTCATTGCTGAGCCCTTTCTGGTGATATAATAATGATATAACACGTTTAAACTACAATCACAAAGTAGTAACATTTTACCAAGGCCTTAGAGGTTATATATTTTAAAAATTATAAAGTTACATCTAGTTCGAAATAGGATTCTTCAAATGTAATTTCTATTTTCTATCTTGGTTGGTCTTAGTCCTCTGGTTTGATGTCCCTTCTTTGTGACTCTCCCAGGGTAAAATGATCATGCAGGATAAGCTGGAGAAGGAGAGGAACGACGCCAAGAACAACGTAGAAGAGTACGTGTACGAGATGAGGGATAAACTGCACGGTGCCCTGGAGAAGTTTGTCAATGAGTCTGTGAGTAAACGTCACACTAAAATGTTGACGTTAGCAGCGCTAATCTTCGCAGCAGAAATACGCAATAAAACCTTATTGATGTTTTTTTTAACTTGTTCATTTAATCTCACATGTAGGATCGTGACACTTTCTCATTAAAACTGGAGGACACAGAAACCTGGCTGTATGAAGACGGAGAGGACCAACAGAAACAAGTGTACCTTGATAAACTGGCTGAACTGAAGGTAACTGGGCACACAGTGTGTGATTGGACAGTTTTCAGTAATATTCTCATTCAAGAAAACAACAAGGACACGCACATATTCAGTACAGTTTAGTGACTGGTTCACTGCACCTGTTGTTGCAACTGCATGTTGCACTGAGTTTTGAAGACACTTGCTAATTTATAACGGTTTTGAACATGTCAGCACCGGCTTGTTGGGATGACTGTGGTCTTCAATATATGTTTACCTAGTGTATTCTGTGATCCTTATAGAAAGCTGACATTCATATAGTTCATTATCCTCCACAACATCACTATTTTCCAGCAGCTACTTTTACAGTTAATTTGTCATTAAGTTGTGAATAGGCCTTGTTTCCTCTATGGTTCTGTGTTAATGGCTGACTAAACATGATTTTGTCTCTTTACAGGCATTTGGTCAACCAATTCAAGAGAGGTACATGGAAGCTCAGGAGAGACCAAGAGCATTTGAGGAGTTTGGCAGACAGATCCAGATGTACATGAAGATCATTGAAGCTTACAAGGCAAAGGTAACCTGGCAGCAAGTGTGTTGACCCAGTTTGATTGGTGTTGTTCTAGGTTAGATCATTGAACAAACAAATCCTTCCCTCTGCCTAACAGGATGAGCAGTACAGTCACCTGGACGAGCTGGAGGTGACTCGGGTGGAAAAGCAGGTGAACGACGCCATGATCTGGTTGAACGGCAAGATGAACCAGCAGAACAGTCAGGATCTCACCCTGGAACCGGTGATCAAAGTTGGACAGGTCCATGCAAAGGCAAAGGTACTGAGAGTGCATTAAAGCCATGTTACACACACACACACACACACACACACACACACACACACACACACACACACACACACACACACACACACACACACACACACACACACACACACACACACACACACACACACACACACACACACAAGACCTTAAAACGTTGGGGGAAACGTTATGCTGTGATTGTATCACAAGGAGTTTAAAAGTAGATACAAAACATTGGTGTAATTTATTTGGAAAATTGGAGATGCGACTGGTCCAATCCAATATTTGCATCAGCTGTCGATATGGCCACAATGCACTATATCCGAACCAAATACTAATCCATAGTCTAATCGGGTTAATCCATGTCCCTTTCCTTTACATTATACCTTGATTCTTCCTGTTCATATTTAAGAAGCATCCATTGTTGTTTTCAAGTAATTTGATAGGATCTACCTGTAGGGTTTACTATAGAATCATGGAACTTACACATAATAACAACAGCAAAAATAACAATAGCTCTGGTATCAGCATCGGCAGATATTTAAATGTAGGTATTGGAATCGGATCGGAACTGAAAAAAAAAGCGTATTCCTCAATCTTTTATTTTTTTTATTACTCTGAAGACCTGACATTCTGGAGAAGAAAAATCTTTTAACCTTCCTCTTCCAAATGTTTTGTCTTTTTCTCTGTTAAGGAGCTTTACACCGCCTGCAACCCCGTGGTGTCCAAACCCAAGCCCAAAGTGGAGCCACCTAAGGAGGAGAAGACTGAAAATGGGCCAGTCAACGGGCAGGAGGGAACAGAGAGCAAGACAAGCAACCCAGATAAAGCCGCATCCGCAGACACAGAAAAGGGGACGACGGAGAACAAGCTCCCTGAAATGGACATTGACTAAACTGTTGCAGCTGCCACACCTGAGATTCACCTCTGTTTTATCGCCCCCTGAGTCTGTCATTCTTCTGAGATTGTTATTGATGACATGGTAGCCTCTCCCCTGAAGACAAAGACCACAGCATCCCTTAAGCAGTACTCTTCATCAGCCTCCTCGGCATGCCATTTCTCATTTCCCTCTGAATACACAAATATTGCATAATATTGATATTAAGTGGACTACTTATGACATAAAAGTTGTGAGCGTGGGATGGAAAACTGCTTTTCTCGGTGTTGTTTTATGGCCATTATGTTTCAGATTGTTTTCTTTAGCATCTCCTGAGCATATTTATGCTAAGAATGTCAGATTTGAAGAATTGTGAGAAATGTCGCTGTGTAGAACTAGTAAAACACCCAGGATTTATGAAATGTAAACAAATATTGCAGTATGTCTAAATGAGATATAGGTACAAGTGCAAATGTAAACAGCATGGATTTTTCCAAGTTGTACAAGATGACAATAGTGCATTTTTCCCATTACAAATAATTGTAACTGCTGGGTTGGAAATGGGTTAAGTTTAAATGGACAGAATGAGATTTTGTTGAGTTTACTTGTACTGTAAAACTGTCAACTAGATACAAGTTACGTGCAGGATTTATTTGTTTGGCTTTTCTCATTTAAAAAAAGAAATGGTATGTTGGTTGTTCTCTGGTAGCCTTGTATTGTTTTGTTTTTTCTACTTAACAGTGTGAATGCTGGAACAACAAATCGCCTTTCTGGGTGCTGCCGTTGGTGCCACATCACCAAAAAAGCAAAAATAAATCTTGACTAAAAAAGTGATGTTGGAAATGGCTTATTGATGAAGAACAGATTTTCTTGTGGACATTTAATTAAATGGTAAGGGTGAGGAATAGACACCTGTAAGCTTTTAATGACAGCAAAGATATCGGAGCTATGAAATCGGACTTTTGTCTGTGTGGAAGGTCCTTTCTACATCCCAGTTGGTAAGTTGAAAAGGAGGACAATTCATCGTAATTTTGACACAGCTGAAAGATTGGTTGAATAATAAATAATTGGACAGAAAATTATTTGAAAACTACTTAAAATAATATTTCAAACAAAAGACACGAGAAAAATCACTGATCCCAATTTCTAAAATGTTACTACTTCTAAAAAAAAGAAGAAGAAATATGTCATCCTAAACACTGGGGAAATAAGATGACTACAACTCATTTTGGAAATATAATGCAGAACAAATGACAATCAAAATAATCCCTATTTGCTCTCCTCATATAACAACATAAGTTTTAAAGAAATACGTGAACAATTATACCAAGTGTTATTACTACCAGGAAAGCATTTTGAAATGATTTGGTTAGTTAATGCTTAGTTAATTCTTATAAAGCATTAAGTAAGCATAGGTAAAATAATGTACCTTTATTGTAAAGTGTAATCTAATTAAATATTAAAATGTCTAGCTCATTCAGCCACAGTGCAGATTAGTTTTTAATTTTCATCTATTTATTTTAGTTTTTATTTAAAAGAAATAAGGTAAGAAACACACTGTACACGAGATATTATTCTCCAGTCAACCGGAGAAGGATGACTTATGAACTTAATTATATTTTCATAATCAACAGAATAGCGAACACGTTATTATGCTTTGTGTTAGTGAACATCACTCACAGGGTACGCTATTACACACACACACACACACACACACACACACACACACACGCACGCACACACGCACGCACACACATTCACACGACACGCGCTCATTGCAAAGTTTGAATGAATGGAATGAGGTGAAAAGTGAGCCTACACTACACTCACCGGCCCGTGGGCGGCGCTGTCGCTCCTACACTGCGCCCTGCTCTAGTCATGAACCGGTAAGAGTGCAGGAGTCACTAGTACTAGTACTTGGGTCGGATAAGGTAAGGACAGCTTTTTTTCTCCATGTTATTACCGTTTTACCACTCGTGTTATAGCTGTGTTGTTTGAGGCAGAATAATTACTGTCAAACTGTTTCAGCAGGGCCGGTGCTACGGCTGTAGCCACAGCCACTGTTTACATCAGCTAACCTGGCTAGCTAGCTTCAACACTTTCCCCTCATACTGCTAGGCATTTTTCTAGCTCAACTATCTTATGGAATGACGTGTGCCTGATTTCTCCCAGTCCACAACAAAAAAGTGACTTAAGAGGGCTAGTTTTCATTTTTTTCCGTTACAAAAAACGTCTAATGTGGATAAAAGTTTACTTTTGTAGGCTAGCATGCTAACGTTCGAGCCCCAACGTTAGCCAGGGCGAGCTGACGTTATGTCACAGCAAAGTTACGTTATCTGTGTTTATTATCACGAGACTACAGTCAATACTGTGATGTGGCATTCACTTACTCTGTTATAAATGTGCCCAAGTTACATTGGGTCTAATAATCAATACACCGGTAGGTCTGTCTAATGGCATAAATACCAAAGCAAGTGTCATTCATTGTACTTAAAGTAGCTAGTTGTTTTGTTTGGCTTTGCTACATCTGGCTAGCCTATATGGCGTGTGTTTCTTATCAGGGTTTCTGCAAATCCTTAGAATGTCTTGAAATGCATGAAAAGGTTAAACTAAAAGTAAGGCCTTAATCGATATCAATATTTCTTTAATCAATCTTTCAAAATTCTTCTGGAAAAGTATTTTATTTCTAAACCTTTTCCTTGGACCAGAAAAATTCACGTTTTATGCAAAATTCTCCCTCAACCGAAATTAATTGTTTTTCGTTTTTCTCTACAGGATATGTGTTATTAATCCGAGTGCCATTATTTTTTTTAAAGTCCTCGATATAATTTACCTTAAGCTGTAGAAACCATTGTTTTTTATTATTTTTTGTATACTTGCACATGCACATTGATTAATGTATGCCGCACCTGTTATTGTTGCAGGAATGTAAATGTCTGAGAACAAGGAATCCCAGGAGGATGAGCTGCTTGCTTTAGCGAGTATCTATGAAGAGGAGGAGTTCCACCGGGCGGAGTCCACACAGGGGGGAGAGATCCAGTTCTGCCTGGAGCTCCCTCCTGATTTCAAGGTTGTTGTCAAAGGTACACTGATTTGAAACAAGTATAAGGTGTACTCATTTGCAAGTCATGCCATATATTTCCGTAGGTCTGTTGAAGATATTAAGTTAGTTTCTCCTTCTCTCACAGTGTTATTAATTGGCCTTGCTCCCATTAAGAACATAAATAATTCTCTGGGGCACTCTTGGTGTAGTGGGGAGAGCGCCCACTCCATGATGCTCAGTCCTCGTCGCAGGAGATGCGGGTTTGAGTCTGGCCCGGGGTCATTTCTGCATGTCTGACTCTTTCCCCTCTCTGCCCCATTTCGTCTGTGTGTCTCTATCTGTCAGTGAAGCATAAAAATTGCCAAAAAAAAAATCTTTAAGAAAGAAAGAAAAAGTATAATGAATCCTCCTCTGTGTGTTACAGGAGACAAGCAAATTGAACATCATGTCTGCTTCTTGCCTCCTTTGGTGCTCAACTTTGAGCTTCCGGCCGACTATCCAGACACATCCTCACCAATCTTCACCCTCAGCTCTAAATGGATGACCAGAGCACAGGTAGGACTCGCGTTAGCTGATTTTATTCTGAACTGCATCGCTATGAAAAGCTGACATGTCAAGCTAGCTAGGCATTCCAATTGCGAGCCAAATGAGCTAAAAGAAGTGGCTTTACTTTGAAAGGGAGTTATTATTTGTGTCACTCAAATGAAAGTCCCGGACCTCATTTCCTGGTCCTTTTCCTTTTGACTTCCACAGATGAGCGCTCTGTGCAGACGCCTAGACGAGCTGTGGGAGGAGAACCAAGGCTGTGTCATTCTTTTCACTTGGATCCAGTTCCTCAAAGAGGAGGTTCTGGACTTCCTGGGCATCCAGTCTCCTCTTGTAGTGATCAGGGGAGGAAACAAGGCAGGTGGTGAGCGCAGGAAAACCGACCCGGCAGCCACAGGTACAGGATTCTTCTCTCTGTGAATGCAGCATTGTTATCTAAGCCTCCTCTCCAGTAGTCAAACCAGCATATATCTTTAAAAGGTAGATGAGTAATAGAATGATAATTATAGAATAAGTAGTAGTAGTAGTAGATTGATGAGCTATTTTGTTATTAATATTCATCTGTGAGGCTGATGCTGTATATTAATTGGGTATACTACCAGCAATGAACTTTTATTCAATCTGTCAAACTGGTTTGTTATAAAAACATGTTCTGGCATCTCATACAAGAGCTCTATTTGATTTAAGTACACATTGTTAATAAAGTAAAATCATCACATGACAAGGATTATTTTTCCTTAAGCAAATGATTTTATTTTGTAAGAAGAATACTTATATTTTGGTTAAAAAAAAACCCTTCTCTGATAGTGCTTTATTCATTCATTTTGTGCAGCTCTGACGCAGCACGGGAGTCACTCTGAAAACACAGAGGAGAAGGAAAGAGAAACGAAGACGGACAAGTCTGCCTCGCATCATTTGTGTTGGTCCTCTCCCCCCGACCCGCGCACCGTGCTCCTGATGGATCCGCGGGCCGACCTCCTACCTCAGCTCCTGGACTTTGACGAGGCGCAGCGGCAGAGGGTGTTTGACAGACAGGTCTTCTGCTGTGGGATCTGCTTCGGGGAGAAGCTGGGCGCCGGCTGCCTCTGCTTTAAAGAGTGCCAGCATGTCTACTGCAAGGGCTGCATGACCGAATACTTCCAGATCCAAATACGGGACGGCAACGTTCAGTGCCTTATCTGTCCTGAGCCCAAATGTACCTCCATAGCCACACCTTTGCAGGTAAGAGCAGGTGTGTGTGTGTGTGTCTGTGTCTGTGTCTGTGTCTGTGTCTGTGTGTCTGTGTTTGATTGTAGGTCTAAAGTCACTTTACAGTTGAGCACGTTTTCTTTTTTTTCCATACAAATAAGGCTTTAACTTAAAGGTGGAGTCACCTTATTTGGAGAATGCAAATATATTTTTGGTCTAAATCAGTGACTATGGCTTGTGGCCTTGGCTGTGTTATTACACCAGATTTTTTTAGAGCACACACAGTATGGACATGAGGAGATATTCATTGAATTTGACAAAGTGATTTTGACAACAAGCATTATCCAGAATCGCTGACACCACCTTTAATCCCCACCCTGGGATCTAATGAACATTTCCCTCCCTGTGACTTCCTCTGGCAGGTGAAGCAGCTGGTGGATGAGGAGCTGTTTGCCCGTTACGACCGTTTGCTGCTCC
This sequence comes from Ammodytes marinus, assembly GCF_949987685.1. Lineage (NCBI taxonomy): Eukaryota > Metazoa > Chordata > Actinopteri > Uranoscopiformes > Ammodytidae > Ammodytes > Ammodytes marinus. The sequence goes on from NC_137218.1 coordinate 11,062,958, forward strand.
AGTCCAGTCTGGACCTCATGGCTGACGTGGTCTACTGTCCCCGCCATTCCTGTGGCACAGCTGTTATGGTGGAGCCGGACACAACCATGGGCATTTGCTCGGCCTGCCAGTATGCTTTTTGCACACTTTGCAAGCTGGGCTATCATGGTCTCTCCGGGTGTAAAATCTCTCCAGGTATTGTCACAATAAATACAATTATTTATTTCTAACACAGAGACGTTTTTGTCAAGTGTTGTTGGTATAGTTTGATCAAATGCAATGCTGCTGTTAAATAAGAGTGATATATTTTTAACATATTAAACTTTCAAAAATGTATTTAAAAAAAAAAACTTTATGGGTTTGCTGTTGGGTTTTGAAAGCTAAGCACGTAACGTGAGACGTTGTGAATAATGATGTTTTTTCAGATGCTGGAATATTAAAAAAGCTACATTTTAAAGACCAATGAATTGTCCATTTCCCTTGTTAAAACAAGTGATGTCCCTATTTTCAGATGAATTGCGTACTCTCAGAGATGAGTATCTGTCGGCCTCGAATGATGGGAAAAAGTTCATGGAGCAACGCTTTGGGAAGAGGGTGATCCAGAAAGCAGTGGAAGAGTCCTTTAGCAGAGACTGGCTAAATGAGAACTGCAAAGGTTGCCCACGCTGTGGAACCAATATACAGGTGGGGCTCCCCCTGCTGGTAACAGTGCAGTAGAACAGGCTTTCACTGTAACAACAGGGGTCAGTGTTCACTGCTATCAGCTTTAGATATGAAACGAGCATTTACATTCATTACTAACATTATACACAGAATGAGAGAAGGTTCTCGGGTGAATAAATAGCAATTCTGGATCAAATGATTATGTATTTAAAAACAGTTAGTGCTTCTATTAAACATGCCTTGTCTCTGTGTCTTTCTAGAAAGAAGATGGCTGCAACAAGATGACCTGTTCCTCGTGTAAACAATACTTCTGTTGGCTGTGTCTGGGCCAGCTCAGCAAAGGCAACCCTTACAGTCACTTTAACAACCCAAATTCACTCTGTTACAACCAGTGAGTGATCTGTTTCTCTTTATTTGTGTCCATCCTTTCAGCCAATCAGTCACAGACACTTATCTTTCCATCTATCTGGTAGTTCTCTGGTTAAATGTGTGTGTTCCCTGTTGCAGACTCTTCCACGGTGTGGATATGGATGAAGAAGATGCCTTCTGGAGTGACGAGGAGGACTGACGCCAGCGCAGTGCCTCACTGCTCTGCTCCATTTGAATGCACTTTATCTCACATAACCATCACTTGACCTGCAGCACTCACTACGCCTGCAATAGCCCAACAGTGCCACTACAACAATGTGCCATGGCACCGTTGTTTATGTTTTCCATATGATCGAGTATAAAACGTTCAATTCCTGGGTGTTAAAGGATTGTATTTACCTAATATAAGACGGATATCATCTATATACAGTATTCGTCACCAATGGCAATAAGAGTTGTAGCTTATATCCGAGCGAGGAATAGAGAGAGGTAGGCTGTTATAGATATTCCATATTTTGGTTGGGACGATCAAGGATACATAATTGGATACTTGGTTAATGATTGGCTTTAATATGACAAGGTCATAGGACTGGACTTAACATTCAAAAACTCACAGGAGAAAAAAAAAGAGTACATTTTAGCTCTACAAGTCTACTTTCTATCTTGATGGGGTTTGACAGTTATCTTGTCACATTAGGTAACAACCTTTTGGCAAGCTTTGTCAAATATCAATAGTAGGACACAGTTAACTTCTCTTCAAACACATTTCAAGATTGAAAATTAGGTTTATTTAATGATCTAACCAAGACGACGATGATACAGGATTAAAGCAATGGAGGCTTTAAGGCTGTTTTGGGAAAGCCTAACATCTCTCTCAGAGAGATCTTTTGTCAGGATGTCAGTTTGTTCTCTTTTCTAGAAAAAAAAAAGTTTCCATTTGATTTTTCTTGAGATGAGTTAATTTACAGCAATGTCTATGTACGCCATATGATTTAAGTCATGCGAGTTGTAAAAGAGGAATTTCATGAGATTGGCTGTTGGGAACAGTCTTGTGATTTGTTTGAGTCGTATGGATTTGTAATACTGCATTGAATATTCATGGCAGTAGTTTGCTGGGATTTTGATCATGGTGTTTTTGTATTAGAAAGATAAAGCTTTCAGGGACTGTGGTGTGAGAATGGAAATCCTTGGTTGACACTAAGGAACTAAGTAAATGATATTTTACTAGCTTTATTCGCACCCACCTTTGTACAATGGTTATTTTAATTTGGCCAAACATTCGTGTCAAAGAGAGGCCATAGAATCGTGATAATGTCAAGAGATACAAATAATATTTTGTATAATGCTAATTTATTTTTCTTTATTTTTGTTTTTGATCAATCTCAGTTCAGTTTGCTCATGGATTCACTTATCGCGTCAATGCAGAGCTACGGTCTCTTCATGTCCAAAACATGAATACAAGACCTGCAGAATCGTGTTAAAATACCTTCAGCATACTGTTCCTCAAAATAAATGTTACCACTTGACATTTTTGTGTGTTTTTATTCATTGGATCTGAGGCTGAAAAAAAATATTCCATAGATAATCACTGTGCAGTGAGCTAAACACACTTCCAAACCAAACACTGGCAGAGAAAATAATACTGCTTCCAGCCAAGTTAGGGTCATGGAACTGGCTTTTCCCCCTTTACATTTGTATTCCCTAACCTACTGTACAGTATATACACCTCCAATATGGACCACATTTAGGCTTCACATTTATTAAAGGGAATACTTCCACTGAGGCGAATGTTAGATGAACAGTAATCTTTCTCCAGGCGTTCTGAGGTTCACATTCGTCACAGACCACTGTGCCCTTTTTTCACCTGCGAGTGTGGAAGTCCCCGTTTAGTATTGTGTCAATCTCACACAAACACACTGCTGACTCACGTTTATATGAGAATAGGTGGACAAGGCTGCGTTAGTGCCGAGACTTCACTTCCCGCACTCCCTCAAAATGATATGCAAATGTTTATTTCCATGATATGTACAGCACATAAGGAAAGGAGTCACTAAAAAGTTGTTTGTTCAACTTTCAAGTATGCTTTAACCGATATGGCATTGAGTTTAAATGTATTATTATTATTTTAATATTACCCCCCCCACACCTCCTGTAAAAAGGTCTAAAAGTAAATAAATAATTATAGCAAAAATCCAGTGAAATAGAATGAGGCCATCACACCTATCAGTGCTTGGGTCCTAACAACTAAAAAGGTTATACCAATGTATTAATGTGCTGTTTACGTCTCTCAGCGGGCTCTGTGTCAAACACACACACACACACACACACTTATGTTCTTGAAAATAAAGTCACTAGGCCTACCTGTTTTAATAAATGTTGATGTATCCTAAATGTTAACCAGACATGTTGTCTTTAAGAGTCAGGATAATTCGGAATGCAATGTCAACATTTGGAAATTTTACCAAATTTAGCTAGCCATTTTTTTTCTTTAAAATTGGATCAACAATTCAAAGTTTACTCTTTACAGCATCTTGTCACCTGAAATGTGACCCACATTTACCCTGTAATCCAGAGGTTATGCTGTGACAGAGAGACAAACAATGAACTACTAAAGAAACAAAGAGGGTTTTTAGCCTGAGATAGAAAAGAGACGACAACAATCCCTTTGGCTAGAGTTGCTGACGGGGGATAACCCTTTTAAAATGGCCCCTCTCTCTCCTGCCCCTCCCCTGCAGCCCCCTGTCTGTCTTTCTCCATACACAGACTGACTGACCCAATGAACTGTTACTATATGCCCGCAAAGACACCTGCTCTCACAAACACATGAAACCACTACCAGCAGCACCTGACCAACACTGAGGAGCTTCACTTAACCCCTCAAAGAAATCACCCGTTTGTTTTCTCCTCACTGAGCCACTAAAAGACAGGACAAGACTCAAAAGGAAAAAATAGGTGAGTTGATGTTGATGTGGTGGCTGATGGGATGAGGTGTAGGGGCCTCAGATGGTGACAGTGAATTTCAATGGGGTAATATTCTGACAATAAGCTCTGCCTGGATGGTGGTTTTTACAACACCATGCACTCTCACAGGCCCACATGAAATTAACATGGAAGCCTTGGCAATCACTGTTTTGTTGTTGTATAACAAATATCTACTTTTATATTTACCCATCAATGTCTGTTGTATGATGAATGAAAATCCCTACACAGTGTTGACAGGTGGCTGTATAAATTACAATCATCTTAAGCAAAAAGGGGTTTTATTTTCAGATCAGATTTCAGCTCTTCCTTCCTATGGCTGCCTATACATCAATGGCTGAGCATGTGTTGCAATAATCTACTCCTCTTCCTTTCCAGACTTTAGAGAAGCTTTAGTGAGCCTACCGATAAGCAATATAATTGTTATATAATTTGTGATCCTAAATCTTTCAGGGGTTTGTATGTAACATCAAACATCTTATAGTAAATGATCCTCATATGTTTAGATATGAGCATCATTCCACCTCTTGCCCAGTGACACACACATACTAGTGTTCATAAACACAACATCAAGCGAGTTATTTCTTATCTTTATGACAACTCAATATTTGGCAACGGTACTAAGTTTCTTAAATCTGGTAAGGAATGGATGTATGACTGAGCTTTCAACTATATCTGGTGTCTATAACATCCATGTTTAGTCTCAGTGAGAAACACTCTGTCACTTTTTTCCCCTAGTCCATCGGATGTTTTACATGTGAAACCTAAACTAATAAGTGCAATTTCTACCTCAGATAAAAGCAAACATATACAATTCTAAAGTAACAGTTCTCTACTAGAGTAAATTGGCATTTTGTTGCAAAGTTTTAACACTGTTCCTGTCCTCCTAGAGACATATACACTGAGACCAAAGCATTCACTGAGGGACCAAGAAGACAACCAGCCGTTGCATCATGACGGAGAGTGACAGAGAGCTGTCTACCATGGCACAGCAGCTATGGGACAGTGACGTCAACAGACTCCAACCTGGAAAGGACTACAGGATCTCTCTGCAGGTGACACCCCCCAACAACTGTAAAGTGACTTTAGACCTAAAATCAAACAGACACGTACACACGCACACACACACACACACACACACACACACACACACACACACGCACACGCACACGCACACACACACATGGTCACTTTTTGGGGGGGGCTTTACACATAGCCAAAACAATAACCATAACCTGATCCACTGACCTACAGCTTTGACCTTTGCTGACATACTGGCCTTAAACACATCTACAACGTCATTTAAGAGCATCATCTTGCTTCTGTGGATCACCCAGCACATAACATACATCAACACATATATACTTGTTTTAATGCTAAAATGTGTGCAGACATCCAAGAGGAGCATTTTGTTAAAAGGCATATAACAAAAAACAGAAAGCAATTAGCCTACATTTACTTGGCAGGTCAAATTGAAATGTTTGAGCATTGTTCTCTTGCTGCAGGGCAAAGCTCAGAACAACATGGCCGACGACAACGATGGAAAAGGATATCCTCTGTTTACTTTTGTCGATGAGAATAATTTCAAAAAGGAGACTTTTTTAGGTAAGCTCTCGGGGGCTGGGAAATAATTGTGGGAGGTAGCACACATAGTTGTGTTTTTCTTAAATGCAAACGGCAAAAACCCCATAATTTGATTTGATTTGAGCCCAAAGTGAGTTATCTGGCTTCATGATAAAAAAACAGCCCACAAGTGGATTGAATCTGAATTTGGTAATAGTTGCTGTTTTTGCACAACTGCCCTGTAGAGAGATAGAGAAATGTTAATATTGACTTGATCTTTTCACTCATTCCGCTGCACCATAAGCCAGTTGAATACCATCCTCCAGGGCCTCCCCTTCAGAGTAAAGCTTGTTTTCATCCACTCTAATCTCCTTATGACAAAACTGTCACATGTTGCATAACCACAGCCTGTGCCTGGTTCCCTCTCTCCAACCAATGTCTGCTACTTTATGATGACTGGACCAAAGCTTGCTCCACTCCAGGCACATTTTTTCTGTCAAGCTATGTTTTCACATATATATGCTGTGCAGGGTTATGTAATGGTTCTCTAAACAGAGTTCACCCTAAGGCCACCGTCCCATTGAAACATGTAGGATTCCCCACTTCTGCCTATTTTTTTTAACTTAGTTTCTCTTAAGTCTAAAACTGCTTTACACTAGAGCTTGTGAATTGTTCTGTGACAAATGTATCCAAGAAGACACACACATCGCAGCATTGAGACCTTGTGTTGTATTAATATCAGTATATCCATGTTTCTAGGATTGGAGAGCACTAGAATATATTACGTGTTTTTGAAAAATAATGACATCCCAGAATAACCAAAAATCATTGGTTTCTGCAGCCTTTATCTCCCTGTTGGATAACTATGAGAGTGCCACTGGTACGCCAGAGGTGGTGACCCCCGAGGAAGAGGCAGAGAACAGCAAGTTCCTGGACTGCATCATTAAGTCTCCCACTATGAAGGTACCTGTGGAGACTTTTGGAAATAAAACCCCTGCGCTCTTGTTCATGGACCAAAGCATTGGGCTGTATACAGTTTGGATGAACCCCAATGAAAAATAAGGGTCACTACAGTCATAATGGTTCATCTTCTTGTGACCATGAATGTTGTTATATAATGTCATGGAAATCCATCAAAAGTTGTTGAGCTATTTCAGTCTGGACCAACGTAGTCTGCCAAACTGATAGCATCCCTTGATCCACGCTGGCTAAAGCATAGCTAAAAGTATGTAAATGTAAATGACTACATTTTGTTTCTTTGCAGCTAGCTCATAAATACCTGGTAGAGAAGAACCTGTCTCCGTCTAGTGAGACCAAATTCAAGGAGCAGTTGTACAGGATCTGGTTTGAACTTTACGCCAGGAGTGGATCCAGCAGGTGGGTGGAATCTGACATGGTACTTAATCTAACTTCACCTGTGGAATCTAGCACTGTGATGGTAACAGTGTCACTCTGAGAATCTGCCTTATGTGTTGCATATTCAGCCGGCATCGCTGTAAGTCATGGAAAGTGCCCTTAAGCGTATGTAGCTTTTTCGGGATGCAAGCAGCCACTAAACAGTTAATTTTTTGGCCCTGCAAATGCCACATGACTTTATACAATTTGGTAAGTTCCCTGTTAGCCAAGCTGTTGAGTTTACTCTAAAGGTCACATAGTATACCTATTTTTTTTTGGTTCAAAATTGTAATTTGGGTTTCTACTAAAAACTGTTTTCATCGTGTAGTGTCCAAAAACCCTTTATATTTCTCACAGTGCAATTGCTTCTCTTTTCAGCCTCTGTCTGAAACGCTCTATTTTAGAGCTCTCTTTAAGCCCCGCCTCCAAAAAGGCCCAGTCTACTCTGATTGGCCCTGAATGTTAATGAGCTAACGACATAGAGCTTTTTTGAAAAAAAAATCTCTACATGCAACAACAACAAAATGAGCAAGGTCCTTCAGACAAAATAACTGACACTATGGCGTGGACCGTCTCCCACTATGCAGGCCAGACTCCTCAGGGTTTGAACACGTGTTTGTCGGAGAGACCAAAAGAAGGCGGACCGTCATCGGCTTCCACAACTGGATCCAGCTCTACCTACAAGAAAAGCTGGGACACATTGACTACAGAGGCTACAGTGTCACAGCCAATTCACCCGAGGTATGGTATTATTGTGTATGGCTGGCTTTAAGATGGACCAAAGGGTGCAAAAACATTTCCAGCACTACTCTATCTTTATAATTGTACAGTACATGTATAAAACAGGATAAACAGTGTCCTGTGTATTTTAGAATATATTTCTTTGAAGTACTGCTTTCATATCACAGTTTCAAAGCATCATGCAGCCTAATGCATGCCAAAGTATTTGCATGGAACACTGGATCCAAGGGACACAATGCTGTTCGACATTATGATCAGCTAATTTTGATTTAGTCAAGTCAAAATCAAACTGTATTTATGTCAAACCTCTGAGTGAGACCTCTGAATTATGAGAAAGTAAATCAAGAGTTTAAAATAGTACATCATAATATGACACAAAAGTCAAAAATATAGGTAACAAAGTCAAAACTCGAAAAATAAGTGAAAATTATGAAATATTAAAGGAATACTTCACCCATACAGAACCGGCATTCTATCATTATAAAATCACTATTATAATATAATGAATGAGGTTTTACTTCCCTCAGTCTTTCGTCAGTCTTCCCTTGGCCCAGCTGTCCTATTAATCCTAACCCTACATTTTACCATATGTTGTCACACATGGGAAAATGTAGGGTTAGACAGTGAGACCATAAAACACTCTTTCGGCCTTTTCTCAGGCTAGGATGAACCAATTTCTAAATCTTTTGCACATTTAAACTACAAAAGGATTTCAGAGTTCAATGCACTTTCGTATTTCCACCCGTGAAGTAGGTCTTTAAGTTTGACTTGGTATATCATGTGTTGTCTCCTCCTGTCACCCGCACCCTGGCTTAAGGTGTCCTTTTGTCTTTCTTCAGACTGATAATGACATGCTGACACCTCAAACACCACGAGTCTGTTTCAGTGTCACACCTTTCACACTCCTGTCTCTTCTCCTCAGACTGACAGGAACAAAGCCCTGCAGCTGCTTTATGTCAAACAACCTCACATGTTCATTTATCCCTCACAACACCCTCTTTTCCTATCTTTCATCCCTTGCCATTTCTCCCTTTTTCTCTCTCTCCTCTTTCTCTCGCTGCAGCCTGACGAGAACAAGCACATCCTGGCGCTACAGTTCAGCTGGAAGCAAGGCATGAAGCCCAAGGGCAGCATCTTCGTGGGCGTCAGTCCCGAGTTCGAGATGGCCCTCTACACCTTGTGTTTCCTTACCTCGCCCAACGAGCGCGTCAAAGTCCAGTTCAGTTTGTACGACGTGGAGATCGTCTGCCACCACTATAACCAGAAGCACATAGGCACCACTTACCCTGTGCTCCTTAGGTACCAAAACAATAAGTAACTTTTGACTAGTCATCATATTTGACTTCTATTTTGAGCTTGCATACCAAAGTTTCACAGGTATTGTTGTTCACTTTTTATTTTAAATAAAGTTTCAATAAAAACCTTACAAGACCCAAAAGCCTTGGATGTTTGTTTTCATTACACGATGATGCCTATTTCGAGAGTCTGTCAAATAATACATTAAGGTATATTGTACATATGAGTCATGTTAAAAAATACTGATATGTTTTCCTTTTATAGTATACATTGTTTAACAGTTGAGGTAATAACTTAAAATGTATTCCTTGTATCTGTACACATCTTCACACGTGTTTAGGTTGTGGTTCCAACAATCTGCTCACCTATGTCTCGCCGTATCCAAAAATGACAAGCCACAATACATTTGGTACACAGCTTTGCTTTAGAATGTGTGATATTGTTGGTAGGCCTAGTGTCTTCCACCAAAGTAACACTTACCCTACTGTATTGTACCTGTGGTCCCTTGCTTTGGATGCTGGGATTTTTTATTTGTTATCAAGATAAGAAAACTCCATAACAAATCTATGAATAGATTATTGATATTATCATATATTATATTAAAGCAGCATGTAGGCTACTGTGATGGATAACTTCTACCCATTATTGTAATTTTCATAACCAATGTTGACTGTAAATATTCGTGGTTGTTCCACTTTGTGTCAAATGGGGACGGTAGAGGGTTTGTTGTGGCCAATGACGTCAATCGCCTGGCGAGAAAGATCAAGTTAGCGAAAAGGAAAAGGGAAACTCGTCGGGTTTTATTTTCAAAGTAAAATCTAATGGAATATCCCGTTTCTTAAAAAAACACAATGGTTCTCCATGATGTAATTTTGACAAAATAAACCAGAAAATAATGATTAGAGGGCTTTACTTCACAACACAATGACTCAATGTATTTGCAACGACATTTTTTGTTGCACAGTGGGGACTTTATATTGAAATCCTAACAGGAAACGCTGTGTTTTATGCTGATCATTCCTGTACCTTGACAGCACTTTGGGCTCAGCACAGACGAGAGGAGAGAATACAGGTTTTTCGGTTTTCATTGTGGCGAGGCTTGGTTTTATATTTTCGTTTTGTTTGGGTGTTTCGGCGGCGTGAACCTTCTCTGTTGTAGATTTCCTGTCGTTCAAACTGGGAATGGCCGAGCCGAGCGCCAGATATCAGCAGGTATGAGCAGATACAAAACCCTATCATCACAAAATCGGACACGTTAAACATTTAACATAACACGCTAACATTGTAACCCTATCTGACTGAATAAGGAAGCTCACACTTACCCAGGTGGGTCGATAGCATAGACCTATTATGATGTATTCCTGGAAATGGATGTCACTGTCGTCAAATAGGGTTCAGTCTATTTTATTGCTCATTATTTCCATCGGGTGAGGCTGGCTGCTAGAAAACCACGCCAGCTAGCTTACTTTACGCCAACGCTAATTGAGTCAATGCTAACGACACTGAAGTTGATTGACATCACATGCAATCTTGCCATCTGTAAATGAGATACTTAGCATTGTTAATATCTTACGTCGAAAGGGTATCTGAAAGGAGAAGGGTTTCGACGACCTAATGTATTTTATGGAGTGCAACTCGAGTGATTAAAAATATATTATTAAACATATAAGAAATACGCAATAAATGCAATAATATGCCATTAAATGCACCAAGGTGTAATTAGAAATAAATGTAGGTATTAATAAATGTTAAGGACATACATTGTTATTTATTTGACAAATGTCTCTCTATATAGGCCTATATTTAGTCAGCCTACCTTTGTATTAATACCTACGACGTGTATTTACTTTCACACTTCATTTGCCATTTCATTTAGTTGTCAATTGGATTAATTTTCAAATGTGTGTATTTATTTAAGCCGCTGACTGATAATAATAATAATAATAATAATAATAATAATATATATATATATATATATATATATATTAAACAAAATGGAAAGTATAATGTGAAAGTGAATAGTAATAGGTATTTATTCAAAGGTAAGTAAATATTTATATATGTATAAATAGTAAATTATGATGCCCCTATCATTTATTAATGCCAACATTGAATTCTAATGTAATTTTTTGTGCATTTAATGGCATGTCAATTAGTTTTATTCATTTATTTATCTCTTTAGCGATTACTTTTGAATATGCCAGGTGCAGTCTTATACTGTTTATGTGCAAATGTAAATGTTTGCACATGACCCACAGCAGTGGGTGTGTTCGGGGGTCATCTAGCTTAACTGCTAAACCCTCCATTTAACCTCATTAGTGAGGAGTTACTAGGGCAGCTAGTCCTTATTATTATTACTTCTCTATTTCTTTGTCGGAAATAGTTTTTATTGACCTGGTACCTTCTAAATAGGGACGCCGCAAGAAAAAGTGTTGAGAGTTAGATACTTCTCTGATTCAAAGTCCAATCATTACAGCAGCACATGTATACAGAGTAAAATACACATGGATAGACTATCTGTGGCCTAAATAAACACATACATAGTACAAAGACAGTGAAAAGAGAATGTAGAACTAGAAAATGTATATGTAATCGACTGGACTTTGTTATTTGGAAAACAACCACGGTCCCCATTTCCTCAGTGTTATACTGTATCAGTTCATTTCTAGGAAATGATAGAGAACTATGGGGGACCTGTACAATAACATGTTACCCCACACCAAAGGGAAAACAGAGGCGTTGTCAACCTGTAATTACAACTGCAAACCCAGTGTTGCAGAAGAACTGCTTGGTATTCAGTACCACCTTGACTCGGGCTTGGATTTAATTTGTTGTTAAGGAATTGGGAGTAGCAGAGCAAGACTGGCTTCTGTGTCTGAAGTGATAGACAAAAACAGTTATTTTCTACTTTTAATAGTGAGGGAGAAAAGCAATGAGAAACACCTTGGTGCTCATTTCGTCTGTGTAACATACGTGCAACAAAATAAACATTTTAAGATATGGGGCCCAGTTTCCATTCCTCTCCACTGATGATGTAATTGAAGCATAGTTTCTGAGTTCCTTTTAAATATGACAGTGTTTGTGTTAATCATGTTTTTCAAATGCAAAGCAAGTAGCCAGTGCTGCCACCCTTGCATTGTAGCATTAAATAAACCAGGATGTGGTTTCTCTCTCCCTCTCTCGCTCTCTCTCTCTGTCTCTCTCTCTCTCTCTCGCTCTCTCTCTCTCTCTCTCTCTCTCTCTCTCTCTCTCTCTCTCTCTCTGTCTGTCTCTCTCTCTCTCTCTCTCCCTTTCTCTCTCTCTCTCTCCCTTTCTCTCTGGTAGCTGCCTGATGAGGAGGACACAGAAGAGAGTGCTCAGGTAGCAGCTGACGCACCACCACCACCGTACAGCAGCATCACAGTGGACAATGCTGGTAAGACCATGACTCATCCAGATGTTTCCATGCGGGGATCTATTTTATCTCTCTAATATTGATATTAGAGCTTTGCAGCCCCAACATGACAAATTCATTGACAGTTTATGCATCAAATAGGTCAGAAATAAATGTGGCTTGTAGAGATTTCCCGATTAACCTACAGTAAATATTTATTAAGTATTTCAGTCAACGGTTCAACCAAACCAGTAAATATTTTCAAAACCTAGCAATTCAGTCTGAAAGAATCAAAGATTTGTATCAGAAAGGCTACTCTGAACCAAACAAACAAACAAAGCATTGTTTGTTTGTTAGTGAGTTAAAATGTAATGGTTGATATGGCTCATACATGTTTCAGCATCCTGCGGAACAGCAGTGTGTCTTATTAATCATACTTTCCAATATCACCTCTGATGTCTTGAGCCTCTCTTCACTCCTGGAGCTTTTCAGTGACAAAGCAAAAGAATAAGAACACATGTTAAATAGTGGCTTTAGTTTTGGAAATGTCAATAGATGCAGTTAAAAAAAATTAAATTATTATAATTAGAGTTACTAGTTAAGTGTCTGAATATATGAAATAAGGCATTATATTTGTAAGACATCGGCCTTTGTGTTTGAAACTGTGCCGTTTTTTCTTCAGCCTACTTTGACTGCAAAGAAGATGGGTCTTTCCCCAAGCCTCCATCATACAACGTAGCGACTACGCTACCTTCCTATGATGAAGCAGAAAGAACCAAGGCTCAGACTACTGTTCCCCTGGTAACTGGAAGAGTGAGTGTCTCACTTTTTTCCTTTTTGACTTGTGATCACATTTACAGTGCACCCTCACATATGGTGTAGCTTGTGCTCAAGCACTTCCTGTGTTGTCTGCAAAGCAGAAATTGCTTATCGCCCTGCCACGGAAAGTTTTTCAGTTTCTTCTTCAGAACTCTGTTTGTGTACTCCTAGTATCTGATTGTCGCATTGTCTTTGCTACGTGAACTGCTGGCAGCCCTTGTTGCTGGTTTGAACAATTGCCGAATCATAAACATTCAGAAATCATTTATTATCACTCGTGCATTAAATGGCATTCAGTTATCTTGTTAGCCCAAAATTACCACAGTCTAACAAGTGCTCACAGATGCAGGTGCTGAGGCCTCCTGAACTACCCTCTGTGCACCCTGTGTACCCTGTGTTTGTTTGACAAGGTAAACATAGCTGAAGTTAGCCACAGAAGCTAATGTGTCCGAAGGTACTCTGGTTATGTTTGTTTTGTCTTGCTGTTTTCACAACAAGCTCAAACATTGCCACCACCTCACATCTTCAAGTTTTTCTTTGGTTGTAATGGTATACGGACCGTCAATTTAGAAAGGTCTGGTCAGAAACTGTTATGATGTGCACCCTTTGGATTTATCCCCGTGTCAGTGACCTGGGCAAGGGTGACATCTGTTTTCAATTGGTTTTTAAAATGCTTTGGCGGGAAGCATAAGTTTTAAGATATTAACATTGAAAGTTTGCAAAGCTGCAATAGAAAGATTACTTCAGGAAACATCCGGTTCTTTTATGAACACAACCCATTTGTGTGTGTTACTACGACAGAGGATCAAGGCCACCTTTAGTGATAAGAATCCGCTAGACTTCAACATAGTATGAGCGTTTTTCCCTCAGCGTGGCCTTAATACTCCGTCGTAGTGTGACCCCCTTCCAAGTTATCCCATTTATTTACAAAGGCAGAACCACACCTTTACTTCCATCAACCATGTAATGCAAGAAAGGAGAATGTTTGTAAAGAACACCAGTAATGAACACCAGTAATGTTAACTCCCGTGTGCAGCAGGCTTGTCTCATACACAAGTCTCTCAGTCAGAAATAGCACAAATTCATCAGATATTCATACATACCTGACGTGCCCTTTTTAAAAACTACTCTGTCTGTTAAAAATGTGAAAGGGAAAAAAAAAAAAATCTTTAACCACATAGACTGAAAGCTAATCAAACTGATCTGTATTGGTCACTGTGATGCCTTCGTATTACTGCGTGCGAGGCCACCCTGTTTTGACTGTTGGTGTTGTGTTTCTCTGCCACACACACACACACACACACGCACGCCATTGCGCTCTGCAGCAGCCTCAGCACAGGGAACATCTGGAGACTTTTGACGATGTAATTCGCAGTTCACTGGAGGTAACTGGGAGGAGTGGGGTGGTGGGAGTGTATAGTGAAGTTTACTTGGAATAGCTACGCAGATGCACCTGCAGTGTTTTATGCATTCAGCACCCCACCCATCTTGTACGTTTGTGTCTTTAGAGTGCTAGCTATTGTTTAGTTGATTAGTTATATGAGACGTACTTGTGCTTCTCATGTTCTATATTGAATTTGACTTAGTACAGACTCACTGTAGGGTAAAGTAACACTAATATTAAATGGGCTTGCAGTGTTGTGATTGTGCTTCCATTGGTCTGTGCAGTGTTTGTGTTGTAGTTACACTGTTGTGACTGAGCAAAGCTGGGTTCCTCTAGCTGGTGCTTGCCTGTGCTTAATACCACTTCACTTTAATATTGTCTCATTGTCCTTGTAGGAAAATATAGCAACAATGATCATATATATTGATTGATCTGTGTAGACTAGAAATAGTTTCAAATAGGGTTGCCGCGGTAGTAGGTGTTACCGGTGTTACTCGGTGTTGAGGCTCACCACCGGTGTGAGCCTCAACACCAAGCAACACCGGATAGTCTAAAAAAAAAATAGACATAAAAGCCAATTGGTCCAATTTTGCGTGACGGCGGCAGTTCATTCGGCTAAATAAAAAACTACAGAGGCTACTCTAAATTCTAATTTATAATCTAAGTTATAATAAGGCTATTTAGAAAACAATGAAACTGAAAGTGTCTGCTCCGCTCCGTGCAGCGCAGAGCCGCGTCACAGCAGTAGAGTCTCCCGTAGAGAGTTTATATGACGATGGCGGAGGACTTGGCTTCAAAGCCCAAAGCAAACGCGCCTATTTGGCAATATTTTTGATGAAACCCCAATACTAGGGAACCTGAAAACGTAGGCTAAACTAGGTAGTCTGCAAACTGTTGAAGATTCAGCAACGGGAGGTAACACACACACACACACACACACACACACACACACACACACACACACACACACACACACACACACACACACACACACACACACACACCGCGCCTACACAGAGGCAGGTGCTGCTGCTCCGTGCCGATGACAGCTTGCGGTGAAAAAATAATATACATTGTTAAGTGGGGGGGACATGTTACGTCCACAGTGGAAATTACGCCGCAAATATAGCCTATCCGTGGTAGCTTCACTCGAAACATTCGGAGCTGAAGCCCCGGTAAAATGACGTCGCGCGACACCGACACACCTCAAAGTGCACGACAACAGTTATTGACAACACTGTAGAAAGTTCATATGGGTTGGTATGAGTCAAGGATCACACCGAGTTTAAACGACTGCATTTAATCCAAGCATTCAATAAACTGCGCTCCGATACAGACAGGTAAAAGTGAAGTAGCCCACCGGGCATTCTGATTCGATGAGGCAACACAGTACGGTGGCTCCGGTGGCTCATATTGAACAAACTGCACAATAATTTAACCAAATGATCTACAAACACAAAGCATTTGTTTTGTTCAAAAATAAATTGCGCAATCTAATGTTTAAGATCAAAGTAAGCGCCTACAGAGCCGACTGACCGTCTTCTCTTGAAATCTGCGGTGATAATAGGCTACTCTTTTTTTTTTTTTTTTTTTAATAAGCGCCTGTCTGGCAACACCGGTAACACCGGTGTTGACGCACGTGTATTACTCGGTATGAAAATGTCCACACCGCGGCAACCCTAGTTTCAAATAAGTAAAGCTAAGCCCTGGAAAGCTCTGCTATTGCCTTGTTGTGTTGTGGTAACATTGTTTGATTGCTTAAATAGCTGATTTTTTTTCCCCTCTCGTTTATTCAATCGTAGGATGAAGATTTTGTGGCCAGAGACGACTTTGAAGATGCCGATCAGCTGAGGATAGGAAACGATGGCATCTTCATGCTCACCTTTTTCAGTTAGTTGCCCAGTTTGCATTTTTTCTCTTTCCATATCCTTACCTGTCTCCTTCCATCTTCACCTCTTCTCTACCCAGATATTTGCATCAATGAGATATTCTCTATGTTGAGATACAGATAAGTGACCTGTCTAACACTTGCTTCCCTTTTTTATTCTTTTTGCACAGTGGCGTTCTTGTTCAACTGGATTGGATTCTTCCTGTCTTTCTGTCTGACCACATCAGCGGCCGGCCGGTACGGGGCCATCTCAGGTTTCGGCCTCTCCCTCATCAAATGGGTCCTCATAGTCCGGGTACGACAAAGCAGCCAACAAAACGAAAAATACACAGTCATTACACAGCGCAAAATACAAACACATCAAATGTGGTTTTTATGTACGCACAAACAACTCAAAGAGCCCCAAACACCACTTTGGTATTTTAATGTTCTTTTCTGTAGTGGTCGGTTTGTTAGTGCTGCACTATTATGTCAAATATCTCTTGAGAACTTTTGCCGCGTTATGCACTTTCTTTAGAAAAAGGCAGGAGTCCTTTGAGTGAAACCAGTGCAGGGCCATATTTACCCTAACCAGTCATTTCTGTCGCTCTGTTGGCTTTTCTAGTTTTCCACATACTTCCCTGGTTACTTTGATGGACAGTACTGGCTGTGGTGGGTGTTCCTGGTGTTGGGTAAGTAACATTTCTTCTAATTTCTGTCCATTCCATTCCTCAATTGCAACAGTGTGACGTTGTCATATGCTGGAAATAAGTTGCAGTATACTGTAGTTCCAGCAGGAAAGTTCATTTAAACAATCCTGTTATATTATAATTTGGATAAATTCCAATTTTCTCAATGTTTTCTTTTATGCTGTCTAGATAGTCTTCAACATAGAAAACGGTGCAATAATAAATATAATCATATTAAAAAAAGTAAATTACTATGTGTATGTCAGTAGCTATTCTTGTAAGATTAAAAAAATGAACATACACAGAATTATCAACGGACTCAATCTGAAACTATGTTTGTTCAGCTAAAAACATTATTGTATCTTTCTAAAGTGTAAATGAGTGTATTATAATTTGCCCATGCCTATATTGCCAGATCAGTTTATTAATTTAATAAAAACTTGGAACCATATCAAACAGTTGTGACTCTTTTGATGTTCATAGTACTATAACACTTCTAGTCGTGTCTCACTGTCCCCTTATTTTTCTTCTGCTCTTCAGGCTTCTTGCTCTTTCTTCGAGGATTCATCAACTACGCCAGAATCCGCAAGATGGCCGACACCTTGTCCACCATGCCCGCCATGCCCCGCACCCGAGTCCTCTTCATCTATTGAGCTCACAACCTATCATTTTTCATCATCATTTTCCCTCATTTTCAGTGAGTCGTACTGTCTGGGTTTATCCAATCAAACGGGTAGAAAAATAACTCCTTTCACTCTCCTCCTCCACTTGACATGATTTGGACAATTCAACGTCTTTTGTCCGCCCCTACCCTTGGTGTAACATAGTGAATGCTATAAGAAATACGTGAATACCCCTTTGAGTTGTTAGTGGTGAACTGTCAAGTGCTATTTTGCAATTATGAAGTGTGTGATGTATAAATGAATGCCTTATTTACCATTTTTTCTGAGCTGCAGCATGCCCTATTCTGCTGTTTAGCCACCAGGGGGCGGTCTTGTTTGTTATTTTTTTTTCACCAGTGATAGTGGTGGTTCTCAACCCAGGGGGTCAGTGTGTCTAATTTTGGGGGTTGTAAAATAACATCTAGCATCAATTTATTGTGTGTTTTAACCTAGGGGCTCAAAAAGTTGAGGATCACATGTAGAGAAGATCAAGGGCTGGGTTTCCCCTACTGCAATTTTCCTCGTGTGTGTATAGGAATTTGGCCATGCTTACACAAACAGACTGTAATCGGGAATGTTGCTTCCTTTATAGATATGATATGTATGTCAGCTACCTGAGAGGTAAAGCAGAATGGAAAGTGTAGGGTAGTCACAGAGCTTTTTCAACAGGCTGGGGATCACTGCCTCGCTCAAAGACACCGTGATAGGGATGGAATAAGCTGATAGTCTCTATCTGGATTTAGATGTGCAATTATACATTTCAAGGTACATTTATAATTATATCACCCTATCTTAGTCACTGGTACCCAATTGGTTTCCAATACGGAAGAAATGATTGTGCCAGATGTGATATGGAAACCCTGCCCTGTAAAGAACAAGGACTTTACTAATACAGAGCAGAGAGGCCCCCCGCACCCCTTCATAACAATGAAATATAAGATTTTTTATTTTTCTTTGCCCTCATTCAATTGGAAGTGAAATTATTCTTTTTAATTGTGATAATTTAAAGTATCTGGCTTCGCAAATGTTTGGAATTAAAGTGGTTAAAAAAAAAGTCAATTTTGGAGTTGTGTTATTTATCAAAAGATAAATGTTTTACATAGCAGCCATTTTAGTATTGCTAGTGCTTCGGCTGCAGGATACCAAATGATGTTGATTTAACATATAGACTGACATCTGAGAGCTGTTTAAACATGAGTATATTAACTAACAGGACAAGCTATTTCTGTGGCTGCTGTATTTGACTGGAATTACTCCTAACATAGGATTTATTAATGTTTTAGACTTAAGTCAAGTTTATTTGAACTCAACCTCACCTTCATGACATTACTGAACATGAAAAAAAAATAAAAAATCTACCTTGAGTGTGGAGGCTTGGGGCCTTAAGCCACAGAGAAAAGAAGCCTATTTACCACAATGTTCGGTTACTGACACAAGAAGGTACTTTTAGCCCTGCTAAATTTAACACACAATACATGTATGTGTGGGTGTGTGTTAGTATTTAAATGATTTACTGGCATTGGCTAATTATACATGTCAGCAGTGTTTTCCCTTGCAGTTGGAACAGGATGTGAAGGGTCACCCCACCTGGAAGACATGTCACACCCACTGAAACAGTCTTTGGTTTCAATGGAACATTTTATAGTGTGTCACTTCATCTGGCTGGTCTGTGTGCAGTGCACCCCACGGTGGCTGCATATTGGCCTCTAGTGGTGCATACTTGATATGGCATTGGCTTCATTCAGGTCATCTTACACAGGGCACAGGAGGGGAGGGGGGGACCTGTCATTCTCAATTCGCTCAAATGATTATTTTTACAGCACACGATTTAACTACTCCTAGGAGCATAATATAGAGGTCAAGGTAAGCAGATTTTCATGCTTGCATAAATCCAGTCTAAAGATGTGCTTTGCCTTATGATAGGCACTATGCTGTAGTGTAGGCCTATAGAAGGAATAATCATTCTAAACTCACGCCATGTGCATATTTTTTACAGTACAATTGTTGTGAGTGACATGATGAGATTACAGGAAACTGATGGGTTAGTTGGTTAAATGTTTGGCTTTTTCCCAAAAAAAGTTTCCCTCTTCTATGAGCTATAGCATCTTCTCGTTGTTTACCTCCGATTACCAGCGCCACTGTTGGTTTTTGAAAATCACATTTCCTGAAGTCGTTGCTTCTGTTGCATTAAGCACTCTGGAAAAACAGAAACAGCTGTCGCTCCAAAATGACAGATGTTCAGTAGCTCTGGGCTTAAAATGTTAACTTTAACAAGTCTCAGATTTAGAAAATTCACCATTTGAGTAATTTAAGACCATTTATTTTGTTGATTTTGGTAAGATTTTAACACAGCTTAAATAGCCTTGTAACAGTGGGGGGAGAGCAAAAGGCCTATGGGGAAAAGGTCATATGGCAGACCATCAACACCGGTCCACTGAACCACCACGTCACCAGTTGACCTTGGAAAAACAAACTTCCATTTGGCCAGGTGCAAACAGGTTCAACTGCTGACAGTTTTCCAGCTGTAAATTCTGCTAAAGCACACACACACACACACACACACACACACACACACACACACACACACACACACACACACACACACACACACACACACACACACACACACACACACACACACACACACACACACACAACTAAATTCCTTATCTTCTCGACACATCTTACAAATCCAGCCTCAGTGCAGCCCCGAACCCCCTCCGTGACGTCATCCCTCCTCCGCTGCTCCGGCGGGGTCACCCGGTGCAGGTGTTCTTGTTATCCAGATGTCATTCATAAAATAACCCCATTGTGCCAAGAGCCGTCCGTGTCTTGTCAGCTGCCCTCGATTTACAGAGACGGAAGTATTTTCTCGGAGTAATTGATGGGAATTATGTGTGCTAGCCAAGTGCCTGCGCTGCTTGCATGTTTTAGCTATCAAAAGATAAGAGGAGGTTTTATGATTTACAGAGATCCTGGGAGTTAGCCATCTTTCCATAAAAGGCGTTCTCTACTTTTCTGGCTTCTGTTAGAAAGACTCTTTGTGCGAGACGAGACAATTTCTTTGGATTTACAATAGTTGATAAAAGGCATGCGACATGTTTGAGACAAAAAGCCTGTACACTGAACAAGTATAATGGAGGCAGGGTAAACGGCTTGTTCCTTCAAACACTGCTCAGGTTTTTTCAAAGGTTGTGTTGTTATGGCTCTTTCAACAGGACAATACTGCTCTACAGGTTAGAGGTAGTATACAAGTCTCTTTTTAAAAAAAATTCTGCAAAGAAAAAAAAATCTCTGGTAGGTATTATTTAAAAAAAAGAAAAGAAAAAAATAATAACGTACAGTTTTCATATTTGAGTGATTTACTCCACCTACTGTAAGTTAGCTACAGATTTAATAAGCACTGATTGAGTGAACTGCTTTTGACATTTGGATTTAATAAAACATTTGACTTACTTAGAATACGCCCTTTCCCAAGCAGACATTTGGACTTACCACAGTAGGCCTAAGGGAAATACCTCCAGCCTGAAACTGGGGAAGCTAAATGGAATTCAGACATTGTTTTATTGTATTATTTACACCTGCACCTTTCATATTGTGACATGTTAAAATGTTATAGATATCTTATTATAGTTCTTATGCTAAGCGAAGGCTTATTGGCTGCTAGCTTGAGCTGTTTAGCACTCATATACATGAGAGTGGTATCACACCTCCAAATCCTAATGACCATCTCCACCAAGCTCGGATTTAGATATATTACAATTAATTATTTAAACACATTTAAGACTAGATCACTACACTGCAAACGTTTAAATTTAAAACAAAATATACACTATCCTTATTTATTTAAAGTTGTGGTATACTGCCAGAGAATTCCCATCACTTGCATTTGGATGAGGCGTCCTGCTGTCACTCTGAGTTTCACATGGGAGGTTCCCTAGGATGTGGGGAGGATGTGGGTTGCATCCAAATGATATGTCCTTTTGTGTGTGTTCGTTCGTTTGTGTGTGTGTGTGTGTGTGTGATTGTGGCAGGGGGAGGGGTGTTATCATTGATGTGTGAGTCATCCTGACCCTCCCCTCCTCCTCTCCCTGCACTTCATGTGGCGTGTGTGCGTTTGTGAGCTTCCTGTAGGCGACGTGTGTTTATGTTGCGTGGATGTCTACATGCCTCTAATGCCATGCATGACATTATAATTTATTTTAACATGTATGTGTGTCACGGTGAAATGGCATGAGCATCCCTTTGTGTGTTTGTGTGTGTGTGTGTGTGCGCGTGCGTGCGCGTGCGTGTGCGTGTGTGTGTGTGTGTGTGTGTGTGTGCGTGCGTGCGTGTGTGTGTGTGTGTGTGTGTGTGTGTAAGGCTGGTAAAGCAGTGGTGAGTCATCCACAGGCCAGCATTGCCTGTTACCATGGGTCACCCACAGCAGGTACCCCACCTCCACATGTGCTCCTTTTTTTTTACCCACCTCTCTTCCTTATCCTCTTCCTCCACCTCCTCCTCTTTTTTCTTCTTCTTCCCTCTCTGACTCACTGATGACTCCCCCAACACCCCACCAATGACATCACCACCCCCTCCCTAACACCTTGTTGTGGTGAATCATACTGTACGTTGAGACTTTTTCTCTCTTCCCCTGTCTTCAGTCAACCAGCAGGGCAAAAATGTCAGCCGTTCATTCATAAAAATCAGAGTCAAGTTGCTGAAAGGTTTGGCTCTGAAAACAACTGTAGGCCGTTCATTTAGTGATGTTATGAGATACATACCGAGATGTAATCAAAGGGATATTAGACACAGAGACATTTTCTTCTCATAATGTTCAGAGAAGAATAGTACATGCAAACACAGTAAAAAAGGGTTTTATCACAATTGAAAAATGCATTTGCCCACATATTCGCATAATAATTCATATACAGTATCTCACAAAAGTGAGTACACCCCTAACATTTCTTCAAATATTTCATTATATCTTTCCATGCGACAACACTGAATAAATGACACTTTGATACAATGTCAAGTAGTCAGTGTACAGCTTGTATAACAGTGTAAATTTACTGTCCCCTCAAAATAACTCGACACACAGCCATTAATGTCTAAACTGCTGGCAACAAAAGTGAGTACACCCCTAAGAAAAAATGTCCAAATTGGGCCCAAAGTGTCAATATTTTGTTTTGCCATCATTATTTTCTAGCACTGCCTTAACCCTCTTGGGCATGTAGTTCACTAGAGCTTCACAGGTTACAACTGGAACCCTCTTCTACCCATTAATGACGACATCAAGGAGCTGGTGGATATTAGAGTCCTTGCGCTCCTCCGTCTCCCGTTTGAGGATGCCCCAAAGATGCTCAATAGGGTTTAAGACTGGAGACATGCTTGGCCAGTCCATAACCTTTACCCTCAGCTTCTTTAGCAAGCCAGTGGTCGTTCGGAGGGGTGTTTGGGGTCGTTATCATGTTGCAGTACTGCCCTGCGGCCCAGTTTATGAAGGGAGGGGATCATGCTCTGCTTCAGTATATCACAGTACATGTTAGAATTCAATGAACTGTAGATCCCCAGTGCTGGCAGCACTCATGCAGCCCCAGACCATGACACTCCAACCACCATGCTTGACTCTAGGCAAGACACACTTGTCTTTGTACTCCTCACCTGGTTGCCGCTCCACACTCTTAACACCATCTGAACCAAATAAATGTATTTTGGTCTCATCAGACCACAGGACATGGTTGCAGTAATCCATGTCCGTAGTCTGTTTGTCTTCAGCAAACTTTTTGTGGGGTTTCTTGTGCATCATCTTTAGAATAGGCTTCCTTCTGGTATGACAGCCATGCAGACCAGTATGATGCAGAGTGCGGCGTATGGTCTGAGCACTGACAGGTTGACCCCCCGCCCCTTCAAGCCCTTCAGCAATGCTGGCAGCACTCATACGTCTATTTTCCAAAGCCAACCTCTGTGTACGACGCTGACCATGTGCACTCAACCTTCGTAAACTGGGCCGCAGGGTGGTATTGCAACATGATAACGACCCCAAACACACCTCCAAGACGACCAGTGGCTTGCTAAAAAAGCTGAGGGTAAAGGTTATGGCCTGGCCAAGCATGTCTCCAGACCTAAACCCTATTGAGCATCTTTGGGGCATCCTCAAACGGAAGGTGGAGGAGCGCAAGGTCTTTAATATCCACCAGCTCTGTGATGCTGTCATAAATGGGTGGAAGAGGGTTCCAGTTGCAACCTGTGAAGCTCTAGTGAACTCCATGCCCAAGACGGTTAAGGCAGTGCTGGAAAATAATGGTGGCCACACAAAATATTTACACTTTGGGCCCAATTTGTAAATTTTTTCTAAGGGGTGTACTCACTTTTGTTGCCAGCAGTTTAGACATTAATGGCTGTGTGTCGAGTTATTTTGAGGGGACAGTAAATTTACACTGTTATACAAGCTGTACACTGACTACTTGACATTGTATCAAAGTGTCATTTATTCAGTGTTGTCCCATGGAAAGATATAAAGAAAAATGTGAAGAAATGTGAGGGGTGTACTCACTTTTGTGAGATACTGTATATAGTCTCATATAATAGATGTAATTTTTGAGCTGCTGAAAATGTTAACCCTTATCTCAAAAGACAAAGGTACCCAGTGGACACAAGTCAATTTTAAACAATAACAATTCTTAAATATTTTCTTCTTTTTGATAAAAAAAATATTACTTGCTCTTTTCTTGTCAGTAGGACAATTTGTTGGATACTTCATTCACTATTTTCTTTGGTTGGAAACATTTGAATTATTAACTTTTATTAAATCTAATTTTTATTATTTGTTGCTAATTAATCCCATCATCCAGACATCCAGATTTCTTAACTTTGTGCTATAAATTGTAATCACAGAGACACTCTGCTTCTGTGTCTTTGACCCTTGACAATCGGTTACCATACTAGGTGTCACGCATGAAACATTATTATTCTGTTAGTCTGCCTACAAGAATAGCATTGGCCAATACGATACAATGTGCTTTCTATGGCCTTGCCTGTGAGCATTTACCGTAAATGCATCATATCCAGATTTAGCTCAATATAAAAGAAAGGGTTTCCTTTTCCTTCAATGTATTTCTGGTAATCATCCATTGACAATATTGTAATGTCATCACATCCCTCTTGCTGGGTGGCACTATTTAGTCTGTGAGAAATGAGCCTTGTTTCTCGCTTTACTGCTTACCCCGGCAGACTGCTGACGAGATAAGTTCTCACGGACATTTCTGAATGTCATATAAAGCAACGTGCTGGTCTGTGTTATTAACTGGCACAATGTCTGTGAAAGCCCTCCGGAATAAGATGCCTGCTGTATCAGCTGCAAAGAGGGGGGAGGGTTGTTTTGTGCTATTTTTCCTGTTGTGATGTCAGGGAAGAGTGGGTGAGTGAAGTAAACTGGCTTTTCTGTCTTCACACTATTTATCAATTCTTCCAAAAGAGAGCTGATCACTGGTTAAAAGCTGCCCTATGCACTGTCTGGTACTCTATTGTAAATATATTGTGATATATGGCATTATTTGGGATTGTATGACAATACAATGTGACGTAGGCCTCCTATACACTATTATATTCATCACTGCCATCTATTACAGAATATCACACTGAACTGGACAAAATCTACCGGGTTGTACAGCAGTGGGTTACTGCATTGCATTGCAGTTAATAGCAGTGCTGTGCTATTCACACACTCATTCACAGTTTTAGATCGGACACCACAAACACACTTCCTGTCAACAGTTTAATTACTGTTACAAATCAGTGCCGTTGGCAATCTGGTTCACATTTGACTGCACATGGTATAACCATGGCAACAATAAATATTGCACAACGTTTACCAACATTAGCAGTTGAGCTCAAAAAGCTGATGGTGAAACTAACTCACGGCTGAGCCCAAGATTGTGTATTTTATCTGATCTGCTTTCTTTTGGTGAACCCAAAGTGCTGAAAATGTATTTCTACGTCAGTGTTTTCGCACCGTACAATTGTACACCACTGAAATGTATAATATTTCTGCTCTGATGGTGTGAATACACCTGCCGTCTCTCTCTCTCTCTCTCTCTCTCTCTCTCTCTCTCTCTCTCTCTCAGCTTACAGGGCTTTTTTTGAATGGAGGCTTGCTGTGCTATGACGGGAGGATGGATGGATGAATGGGTAGGGATGGAGAGGGGGACGCGTGTGACGAGGGAAGGGGGAGATGGAGGCTACGTCACATTATACGTTTGCGCAGTGCATCAAGGGAACTGGTCTGTCTGTGACTCATACCGTCAGGATGGGTAGGGGAGGGGGGATGGAGAGAAGGGCAGAGGGAGGAGGAGAAGGAGGAAGGAAAGGAGAGGGGGGGGGGTCTGCTCTACCCGTCGTTTTTTCTTCTCCTCCCTTTTCCATCGCTCTATCCTCCATCACTGATGTAATACAGGTGACCTATTCATAGCAGGGAGGAAGCCTACCTCCTCTTCCTCTTCCTCTTCTCTCATTTTATCTCTGTCCTCCCCCCCTCCTTCCTGTCTCCTGGCTCAGCTGACTGGCTGAATGCATGAATGAACAGGCCTCTCTCCTCTTTATTGCGGTGGGGGAGGGGACGAAACAGGAAGCGAGTGAGGCAGGCGCAGAGCAGGAGAGGAGGAGAGAATGAGTGATAAAGAAGAAAGAGAGAGAGAGAGACGGTGGAGGAGAGAGAGTTCCCATGGCATCTGAACAGATAGACACTGACTGCTGAATTCATCTTTTACGTGTGTCAGGCCGTTGCTATTGTCTCTCAGTCTATGCGTGTGTGTTAATGTGTGCCGGCATACGCGCCTTTGTGCGTAATGCATGAATGGGACGCAACCTTGTTTTATTCATTGAGAAATTCTCTGTGCACATGCTTTGCCTCTGTCTAACCACCATGGATGCAACATGCAACTCAAATGATCCTACATTCAACCAGTGTTGTTGAATGACTTTAACTATTAGAATGTAAGGGGGGACTATATTTGTAATGAGATGAAAAGATAGAGTAGTGTATCTACATTTAACTTCAACCAGTGACTTTTTGGGGGTTTCACATTGCCCTAGAAAGTGCAAATCTCCAAACCAAACTCCAAAAATTAGCTGAGTGAGCGATAACAACAATAATGCACATGGCAGAGGTGAAGAACACAATATAATATTAATGTAATGTACTGACTGACAAAGGGCATAACAGCAAGTTAGCTGGTGAACTTAAAGGACCATTCAGCGGCTCAATGGCCAGATATTTCCCTTAAGAGTTAATGGAGACCAAAATGTGCAATTGGTGGTAATGATTTAAGTCCAAAGTTTCTATGTGGCAAAATGTTAATGTTGGATGGACCTGAAGCTCAAACTGGTCTGTAACTTGCTGTATGTGCAGACATGGTCAGTTTAACTTGGGATCTGTTTCACCAGTTAGAGTTGAAGGCAAACGGTAAAGTGCAACATGGAAGTGCTGTTCCTATGGTTACCTGCATTTTAATATACCTTGCACACTGATTTAGAGCGGTGTTTAAACTGTTAACTGAAACAATGCTTTAGGTAATGTTATTTTAAGAAACACATGCAAAGCAATCAGACATGCAAATGTCCTTTGGGATAAATCATTGAAAGTTTATCCAATGAAAAATCGCATTGAAGTAACCTACACACAGTAACTAAGCCAACATGTTCTCAATTCTAAAACATTAAAATGATATGAAAATAAATTGGGTGAAAAGATTCTGTATTTAATTTAATACTTTTTTTCCCCCTATTTGCTGGAAATATTTGACATTTTATATTCTGCTCATTGACAGCACTTGCATTGATATGGAAATATGGTAGTCTCTAGTCTAGACAGAGGAATTTCTTTTTCCAGTCGAAGCCTGCAAAGGAGGCAACATAAGTAAACAGCAGTAAATCGATGTATACTGGTAACTGACTGTATAGCCTAGCCTTTGTTTATATTTATCTACACACATATGCGTATATACGTGCTTTATGTAGTATGCATGTGTATACATATGTATAGTATATACACCATATCCTTTTTCCTTGCTATATAGACCATAAGATAAGATACGAAAAGATAAGATACAATACGATAGCCTTCATTGTCATTGGGAATGCCACAACTGAAAGTGTAATAGTGATATCCGTATGTATGCATGTGTATGCGTGTGCACGCTCATTGCCAGTCATAAGACCCTGGTTGTCTCTGCCTCCACGTTGTATGAGTCAGAGCTGCAGTACAGTGTGGGAGGGGCTGGGATTGGATATCCTGCTGGTGGCTGGTCCAAACGCACACACACTTTAGTATTATTATATACTTGGGAGGACCCTCATTGACGGGTTACATACCAACCCTTGAGAAGTGGGGGCTAGCAAGGTATCCAATAGCTCAAAACATATGCAGAAAGACGGATGACGGGACAGACAGCGGCAACCATATATATAACTACGCTTATCACACATAAGCATAAACATACGTACACACTCAAACACACACACTCAAACACACACACACACACACACACACACACACACACACACACACACACACACACACACACACACACACACACACACACACACACACACACACACACACACACACACACACACACAGCATGCTGTCACATCCGGCCCTGCGCTCCACAGTGTGGCCTATAATTAGCTGCCTGCAAAGCCGACTGCCTAGAGATGAGATGAGCTAACCAGAGAGAAAGGAGAGGAAGAAAAGGAGATGAGCTAACCACATGGAGGTAGATGCTCCTCCGATGAGAGAGGACCAAAAGGAGGGAAAATGTTTGGAGGGAGGGAATGTAAGGGGAGAGAATGAAAACCAAACAGGGATCAAGCTTCATAAATGATAAGGGAGAGATGAAGCACATTCACAGGAATTTATCCAAAAGTGTGTCATAATACTATGGGTGCAAACACACACACACGCACACACACACACACACACACACACACACACACACACACACACACACACACACACACACACACACACACACACACACACACACACACACACACACACAAACACATTCTGAGTGTGGGTGGCCCCAGCAGGGATTAAAAACCAAACTCCAGCAATGACACACACTCATCCTCAACCCATTACAGTTATAATAAAAGACGACCAAATAAGGGTTTGGAAATGTGTGTGTGTGTGTGTGTGTGTGTGTGTGTGTGTGTGTGTGTGCACACATATGCCTTCCTCTGCAAATACTAAGAAACTGGCGCATTTTTTATTTTTATGAATGAGGCTCCGGCAGCAAGAGCGGCAAAGTATGTCAGAGCACTATAATGAGAGCAGCGATGGCTCTCTTAAGTATAGCACGATTTCATCTGTATAACAAAAGTAGGCTTGAGACTCGGCCGTGAATGAATGAGTCAGGATCGACGTAACCCGGCTACACAGGCACCGTAGGCAGAGGAGAGAGGGAGGGGTTAGTGTGTATGACTCATGCTCGCTCCCCTCTCATTGTCACTCCACTGCACTCCACAGTCTCTGTCTGTCCACTCCATTTAAGATCTCCATCTCTCGTTTGCTGTTATAGCACGGTGATGAGGGAGATTTTCTTAACCTCCTAAAGCCACTGCTGAACCCAATTGGTCGGTCAGGGAACTTTGCTTCATGTTACCAAACATGCCAAATGTGTCAGGTGAAATCAGTATAAATGATTCCAAGAGACTCCAAGAGTGTTTAGAATTGATGGAGTGGTGAAGACCATAAAAATCACATGAAGCCTTGGGTTTGAGTCGGGAACATGCTGATTAATCCCCATTTTCACCAAGGTTAACCTGGTTTGAGTTGTGTTTTAGTCTGTGCTGGTTGCTAGTGGTCAGGGAGTCCAACTTGTGAACCTTCTATGAACCGGTTTGCTTTTCCATGGGCTTAGAGAGCCATATCATCACGTCACTATCATAGAATTTGTTGTCCAAAAGTGTTTTCGCAATCCCTCCTGGGGAATATGTCCAAGGCCAACTGCTGTCTGAAGCTACGTGCATTTAGCCACATGTGCGATAGTAAAGCCTCTCTATCAAATAGACTGACCAGAATGACCAACCGATATGCGTACTTCATTCAGTTTTTTTTCCGCATGAAATACATTTGGAATAAATTAATGATTAAATCATGCCGCTGTTTACAACTGCCAGTGTGTGTGTGTGTGTGTGTGTGTGTCTGTAGCTGTGAGGAAATCATTTCCCTCTGATTTTCCGCTCTCTTGCAGCTGCTTTCCAATGCTATTATTTTGGCTTTAAAATTATGATGATAATAATAATAATAATAATAATAATAATAATAATAATAATAATAATAATAATAATAATAATAATAATAATAATAATAATAATAATAATAATAGTTTGGATTCAGGACTATCAGCCAGATGCAGCATGGATCACAGCATAACATGGGGAAAGACTTTATGGCTTGAGGCTGGAATGTTTCCTCCCTGTAACTACAATATTGCTCTGATTAGTTTGTTTGCGCAACAGTAAAGCATACAGCATAGTGACACTATCATACAGTAATTGAATACAGTGATAATACATCTCAAACGCGAGGAAGCCTTTATAAAGAATCTTGATGACGTAACGGCTGCAAGAGACTTATAAAAAAAAACCTTTGACCTTTCTAATCAGCAGCAATGCAGAAGATGAGCAAAACAAATGTTGGACTACACAGGATAAGAAACCAAACCACAGTGATTAATAATGAGGCCCGCAGATGGCAAATATGGATAAAGATGATTGCCAAGACAAGATGTAAAGTAAAAACTCTTTAACAACCGTTTGGGAGTTATTTCTGCCATTTAATGTTGGTCCACTGCAAACAGCAAGTGTCCCTGCTTCATAGAGAGGACTGAGAGATCTGTTGAAGTGGAAGGGACATACATTTTACATGATGGAAATACCTCCTGGAAACTCAGCAGGCAGAGGTGGTGGTGGTGGTGTGTGTGTGTGTGTGTGTGTGTGTGTGTGTGGGGGGGGGGGGGGGGGGGGGGTAGCTTTACTTGCTCATGCGCGTGAAGTGCGTTCATTATTATTCCATGCCTTCCTCGGCTTGACTAATGGGTGCACCGGGCCCTGTGCTTTCACGCTGGGCTGGAGGAGGCATGGAAACAAGATACAGGGTTGTGTGAGTCAGTCAGTGGTATTTACAAATTAACAAACAGCTGGTAACCTGAAGATTGTATGGCAACCCAAAACCGCAGATCTTTAATTAGGAGACCTTGGGTAAGGCCCAAGTTATGTGTTCTCGTGTTACTGGAGTAGGCCAATGTCTGATGACGAGTGTTGCTTACTGTGCGATACCAATTGGAAAAGGAAATGTAGGCCAGAAGATTGACTGCAGATGGGTGCTCTTTTTTTCTTGACCTATTTTCGTGACTTTTTGACAGAAAAGCAGCATTTAAGATACAAACTTGCATTGTGCTCTTTAAACCTGAACACAAAAATAAGCATGTCAAAAAGGCTCAACTGTAAACCACAATGCCCCTCAACATTGATGTACTGTAGGCTAGGTGCTTTTATAGTGTGTTAAACCGTGGCATTCTTCTGTTCTCATACTGATGCAAATACAATTCCATTTTGATCTTTGAAAACAGTATTACACAAGACCAACAATCTACAGCCTCACTCCTAGCGGCTATGTGAGGCTGTACTTTCTCATGGCGGTGCTTTGAGTGAAATGCTTACACTAGCATGCTAATATGATCCCGATGACAATGCTAACATGTTGATCTTTCAGCAGTTTTAAAGTGCAACAAATAAATAAACATCTGCTAACTATTACTACTTACCAATTACAGCCGAGCATATTGAGAAAGTAATCCATGTCACAAGTAGCCTATTTGGTCATAAACCAGGTAGGCCTATAGGACTAGGCTACTAAAAAAATTGATGTAGACACTAGATGAAAAAGGGTAACGTGAATATCTGTGTATCTTCAGTGCAAACAGTAGCCTACACGTTAAGAGGCGCACACATGCCGACTCCCAAAGCATGTTCATGAATTCACATGAATGTATTTAGAATTATTATAATGCTAATTTGTACCTGGTAATGTCTGTCCATCAATAGTTAACTTTCTGCTCATAGATTCTGTGTTTGGAGTGCATGGCTCCCACATAGCATCCATGTAGGCCAACAGATTGTACTGAGTTTCTCAGGAAAATCTTTAAAAAAATCTCCCAGAGCTTTGTAGGTTTGATATGAGACAGTGTCAAACTAAATAAAAGAAATATCAGGCTGATGCTGTGTCATAAATCAGACTCAAATGAATCATGATTAGTGCTTCATTTTATAGTTCCCACGAGCAGTTTTCTATCAGGCTGTTTTGTTATTTTACCTCCCCACTTATTCGGTCACATTTACTTTCCACGTCCAACAGAGACGATGTGTAAAGATCTCGCTGGAAATGAAGCCTGAACCTCCAGAGTGAGCCAAAAGAAAGCTCAAAGCTAATCATTGTTCTCATAAATCATCCCACTGTTTATAAAGTGATATTGTTTAAATAATTATTATTACCCAATATGACTTATAAATGACTGATTTATTAATAAATTATCCTGAGAGAGTTGCCTTTCTTGAATCTACGCCTGACAAAATTAGATTGCCATTTCCAATGTTCCCCGGGCAGATAAAAACACACGTTTAACATATCCCCGTGGTTGATGCTGTGCAGTGCAAATATAAAAGACATGAAACCAGTTTCTGGATATTTTATAGTTTAATCACATGTGTGAGACTGATTGCAAGATTTTTCAGGTTAACCTTTGTCAGGGAAATTAGATTGAAAACATGACATTTGTCTTGAATAGGTTCACTTGACTGAAACTAGGAAAACAATATACACAATAAAACTGATAAGTAAATCCTGAAACAAATATGGATTAAAACATTACAAGTCAAGCTGGCAATTTTTTTTTGCAGTGTATAAACAAGCCCTTAAATGATTCCCTTTGAATTGCACCTTAACACAATGTATCCTGTGCCTTGTCTTATTCTACTTGTGTCATGTGTCATTTGTATAACAATGTACTGACTAACTGCTTCAAAGCAAGTTGTCCTCTGAGGATAATAGATGTGTTCGACACTTGCAGCTTTAGATTAAATACGTTAGCGTATATATAAAACAATGGATAAAAATCATTTGCGCGGTTTTTCATTTCTTAAAGGCTTTTCCCCGAGTAGGTGCTATTTTTATGAGCCGACAGGTCAGATGCTGACAGATGTGACGTGTCACACAGGAACAGCGAGTCATTGTGAAGGCTGCTGGCCAGAGGAAGAGAGAGAGAGAGAAAGAGGAGAGGCGAGGAGAGGTAATGAAGGTGTAATTTGCTAACCATCTGTGAGATGCCTGGCTGCCCCGGGGGTTTCCTCTTCTCCGGAACTCCCCCTCCGCAGGGGCACAGGTGCTGGAGAGAGCAGGAGGAGGAGGAGGAGGAGAGGGGGACTTGTAAGTAGGGAAGGGAGGGGTAAGGTAGGAAAAAAAACAGATGAGGAGGGCAACAGAGAAGGGGGTATGTAGAGAAAACCAACAAAATATACAGAAGGCTAAAAGGACAATGTGTTTTTTTATGATTTCTTCGGGAAAGGGAAAAATGTAAAGGTGCATCAGTAGTGAAGGCATGGAACAAAGAAATGGTGAAAAAATGTCAGCCAAAGGGGGATTTGGACAGGAAGTGCTCTATTTTTGCTTTGTCCCAGGAGCCTTCAACTCTTCCTCCTGTTTATGCCTGCACTAATCCACAAGCAGAGCCATTTTCCCGTCCATCAAATTCTTCCTTCTCCATCCTTGGCCTCCTACTTTCCATCCTTCTGCTCTGCTATAACTCACCACCATTGCTTCCTCCCTTTTCCCGTTCCATCCCCAACCACAAACATCCTCCCGCCAGATATCTTCTCATCTGCGGTAACGCTTCACATTCACAACAAGAAGATAAAATGCCTTCAAAGGTAACACATTATACTCATTTTCAGGGTCATAATTGTAATTTGGGTTTCTACTAGAAATACACTGTTTTCAACCCTTTATATTTCTCACAATGCCATTGCAGAATCATCTCTTTTCAGCCTATGTGTGTCTCTTTGAGCGCCGCCTTCCAAAAAGCCCAGTGTACTCTGAATTAACTTACCGGTTTGAATCGGACTGCCAGTAAGGTCCAAGGGTAACTGGGGTGAGGGGGGGGGGGGTGCATATCACAGGTGGAGGTAG
Source organism: Ammodytes marinus (assembly GCF_949987685.1). Lineage (NCBI taxonomy): Eukaryota > Metazoa > Chordata > Actinopteri > Uranoscopiformes > Ammodytidae > Ammodytes > Ammodytes marinus. The sequence goes on from NC_137218.1 coordinate 11,096,965, forward strand.
TGCTAAACTAGGTTGTTAATGAGGGGGTGTGGCTTTTCCCCTTATGACATCATAAGAAAAATAATCTCACTGAGGTTTTTGAACAGAGGTTTTCAGAAAGGTGGGGGTGGAGAAAAAGGGAGGGGGTTGTTTTTTCTCAAACTTTAGGAGTCTCTAGACACACCGGGGACACACATTTATGTTGAAAAACCATGAAAATTTGCATGTTGCGTATTAGGTGACCATTAAATGTACAAAAAAGTCATCAACTTAACCCCTGACCCTAACACAAGAGTGACATATCTTTAATGACAGCTCATGTAAACAACTCCAACAAATACCTCTCCCAATACCAACCCTTGTAGCCTATGTCTTCTCATCCACCATGCCCTGTAGACCCCCCCATCTCTCCCTGTAAACTCCTCACTTCTCCTTGAACATGCAGGCTGGTGGAGGTAGGAGGTGGTGGCTGGGCTGCTTCCTGCTTTTGAAGCGCTCCAGTCAGCTGTGTTGCCTCAGACTGCCTCTCTCTGAGGGGCATATAATGGCTTTAAGACGCCCTGGCTTCCTCCGTAATAACTGCTTCCTCTGCTCTTGTCCTGTCCTGGCTGGGTGTGTGTGTGTGTGTGTGTGTGTGTGTGTGTGTGTGTGTGTGTGTGTGTGTGTGTGTGTGTGTGGGAGGCTGGCTGGCTGGCTGGCTGGCTGGCCACCTGACAAGACTGACCAACGTTCAGCTCACATCTGTAGTATTTTAAAAGAAATAAAAAAAACAACCACACTATTGTTTCCCAGAAAACCTCACAGTTTGTATTTACTTTCACATGTCACCTTATCAAGTAATTTCCGGCACATTACACACGCTTAAGTGGTAAATGGTTGTCATGAAAATAAAAGGAAAATGCTCAATTCATTCCTAAACTCTTTGCCCCTGTTGCCGTGCTTGGCGTTTTCTTTGTGCTGATGTCTTTTTGTCACAAACTGCCGTTGCAAATGGCCGCCCGCTTGCAGATTATTAAAGTAGTAAATCCTGCTAACTGACCGAATGGTTTACAGATTGCCGGCCTGGCTGTCTTGCCGATTAACTGGCGGGATGGATGGCTGCTTTACTGCCTGGCTCTTTGACTGACTGGCTGATTAAAATTTGGCTCCTTAAGTAGCTGACTTATTGGCTGTGGAATGCAGCAGGTGGTTCACAATCTGAATGGGTTTTGCGGTTGTGAGTGAGTGAGTGAGTGAGTGAGTGTGTGTGGACGTGTACGTTTTATGTTTGTGTGTGCGTGTCTGAGTGCATGTTTTTTCCCATGGTTGAAGCCATTGAGTTTGTCTGCAGACCCTCAGATTGCCTCCCTAATCTGGCATGTTTCACATTCCCAATTTCCTCCACTGATGCATGACTCCTCCGCTCTGTGTGGAAAGTACGACAACTGCCTGTCTGTCCGACTGTCTTTCTCTCTATCTCCCTACTCTGCTTTGCAGATGAATCTCACTTACTGGATTTGTCTGTCTGTATTCGCTTATCCTGTTTTCTCTCATCTCCTGTTTGACTGCAGGTCTCTCTGTCACTGCACAGAGAAATCAGATTGCAAATGTGAAAAAAATAAAATAAATAAAAAATAAAAAACTTAAAGCCACTACGAGTAACATGGCACGTTGGCGACCCCTTTGGACAAAAGCGGTAGTATTTTTACGACGCCAGCTGTCGTGAAGCTGTTTTCTAGCTCGTGCCGGGCGTGCGAGATTAAAATGATCAGGAAGCAATATAGTGCATGTACGTGTGTTGAAAGTGTGAGGGCACTGGACTCTTTTCGGCTCCGTGAGAGTGGTTAGTGACACTGCATCAACTAATGCCAGTCAGTGCTACACACACCTGATTGCAATGAGTTGATGCAGCAGTGTCACCTAACTACTCTCTCTCACGGAGCTGAAAGATTGCGTGTCCTCACACAAAGCGAATGAACGAGAGACGGCAGTTAGTATGGATCACGATGAGGTAATGTGTTTATGTTGTAAATAATGACTATTTCAGATGAATAATGGTCATCTGATGATGCTGGTGAGGCAAAGTAAACTTTGTTTTAGTAGGCTACCGCTCATTCATTTAGGAGTAAACACTGCAGTCTAGTTCGCTACCGTGAAATTGTGTATACGTTGCTTGGCAACGCCCTCCCACCCGCCTATATCACTCTCCCTTTTAGCTTTTCTTCATTGCATTTTCTTTTTTTTCTTTGATGGTTCAGCCCCGTTATCAGTCATTATGACGACAAATAAGTGTCTCAAACAAGGCTCCCGCTCCCCTTCCCTCACCTGGAGGGATAGGCTTCTCAAATCGCGTTGCAGCGCCACACTGAAATCTGCGACCAATATGGATATGCAGAGCCGGCCCGAGGCATAAGCGAACTAAGCGGCCGCTTAGGGCCCCCGACTGCCTGGGGGGCCCCCTAAAAAAAAAAATAAAAAAAAAAAATGCATTTAAATGCATTCACTATATTACAGAGAAATATGTCCCGTAAAAGAAAAAGAGCTCCAAGCCCAACCCATAATATTTTATTTTATATTAATATTTTTATGGAAAATCCATGTGTCCTTCTTCAATAGCTTCTAATTCATTTGACCCAGTGTCTCCAAATTATTTATTCACACAAAATTTTTCAGATTTAGCCTCTTAATTTTCCTCTCAAAGTGCACCAGATTCATGCATTTCACTTTAAAAAGGTTAAAAAAATCTCCCGGGGGGGCATACCCCCGGACCCCCCTAGGAGGGACTGAATCTCGGCTGTCTAATATTTTCGCACAGCCGCACAGTGGAGGCACTAGCGGAAAACACTGGGTGTGTGAATGATATTTAACAAAGATCTATAGTTTCAGCAGCGCTAACATTGGAGAGGGGCCCCCTAATCATATTTCGCTTAGGGCCCCCTGAAGGCTTGGGCCGGCTCTGTGGATATGTGACCATAGAGCATGCACGCATGAACCGAAAATCGGACTGGGTGTGCGACCAGACCAAACGCAGTAATAAAAACTATATAAAAACGTCTTTCTTTGCACTGATGGTCTCGTTTGCTGTTAAAGGTAATTTATGATTATGTGAGGAAACATGAGGCTGTTTAAAAGATATTTAAATGTTACTCAGAGCTGCTTTAAGCAAACATACAAAATAAAAAAGGACTATGGCGCTGATTCCATAAATGTTTTTATTTCCTCTGTTGGAGACGAAATTAGAAATGAGTTGCTTAATGTGATTCAAATCTCTGTTTGCAAAGTAGGGGAGAACGGGGGAATCTGAGGCATCGGGTAATGTGAGCCACCCCCTGTATCTAGGCAACGGAAAACATTTTTGGTCATGTGAGATATATGTTTTCAAGCCCCTCTCATTTCCCCATGGCCCTGAAAGAGAGGACCTCATGGTGCTGTGGTAAGCATGTTTTTTTCACCAAAATAGGTATTTTACATAAAAGGAAATTTTCTTGCTGTCAACTTAATCAACTGTTGTGCCAAAGCAAATGTATTTACGTAGAAAAACTTCTATCATACGTGTTGATGAACTACCAACATATAAAAACCATGTGATGATATTAGCTAAAGATTAGCCTGAAATGCTAAGAGAGGTAGTTTTTTCTCATATTGTGGTGGTGGGGGAAAGTGAGCCAAATGCTGTGGGGGAAAGTGAGGCGCTGTCTCACTTTCACCCACCATGAGGCACAAGTTAAGTTTAGTCTTAAACATATTTTAATGTAATATTACATAACATATGTTTTATTTTAATGTCATACACATTGTAGAAAAGCCATCATGCCAAGGAAATACACCAGGAAGACGACCTGGGGCAACCACATGGAAAGAGCACCTTCTCATCTTTTCCTGTAACCTTCAGGGCTGGAATGTAGAGTAGGCCTAGTTGTAGAGTATGACAGGCTGATGTTATAATCCAGTTGGGTCTTCTCCTGTGTTCTGAGTCCCAGGGTGTTCTTGCTGGTTCTGATTTTCCTATGCTTTGACCCCCAGACACAAGCTGGCTCTAAGGGTCCTGTGTTCTGACCCCCAGACTGTGTTCTAATCTAACTGGTTCTATCTTTCATTTGAATCTTATTAAAACCTTTTGAATTATAATATGTTGTTTCAGAGTTACTTCCAAGTGTTTAGAAAATTTGCTTTGCTTAATTGACCAAACCCCATCATTCTTTTACTTGTCTGACATTAGTTCTGGAATGTGTGGCTAGCTTTCAGGATTCTAACTGTTACAATATGTGTTGTTATGGTAGTTTCAGAGTGGAAAAAGTAAGTGGATCAGTTTACCCCCAGCTGGTTCACTTTACCCCCTTGATTTTTCTGGTCTGTCTCAGTTTACCCCACAGCTGGGGTAAAGTGAGCCACATGACAACTTTTTTTTAAACAATCATATTTTCACTGCCCTTTGTCTTGAAAAAATTCTGCTAATGCCCATTTCTAGGAAACATCCTGAATTAATGGGAAATGTGTACATTTGAGTGATAAATCATTTTAGCTCGCTTAGAGGGGAGCAAATGTAAAAAGTGGCTCAGATTACCCCGTTCTCCCCTATATGGTATTTATACAATATATACTGTATGATGAAAACATATGATAAAATATCTCTCACTCCCCCCCCCCCCCAATGTACTCTGTTCAGAATTCTTCCCGATATGTCGTCACAGCCATGGACATATAAAGAAATGGACACCGGATTGAAACAAGGCGCCCATTCATTCCTATGAAAGCTGCTCATTGGCGCAGAGAAGCAACAAGAAAGCATAATCCGGAAATTCCATGTGGCCCGGAAGCATGACGTAGCATGGACGTAGCTGCTCTATGGACCTATCAAGAAAGAGGGCGGCAAGCGTAGCGGACTGGAGGCGGGAGTATAATCATTCTCGTTCTGTAGCATCTAGCCTGGCGAAAACAAACTGAAAGCCGTTAAAAGCCTTAAAACTTCCATTTTAATAGTATATGGTCTAAAGATAAGTATGAGCCTCTAGCCCCTTTTACACAGAGATTGCGGCATATTGACGGAACAACATCACTCCAAAATGCCGGCGTTGCTTGCTTCTGTGTTATTTACACAGAACCAAGCAACGCCGGCCTGCTGGCGCATCAGTAGCTCCTTTTACACAGCGTTCCGGAATGAAAGAGGTGCTTGTAAACTGCGTCAGGTGTGACGTAAACATTTAGCGCCGCGCCGGTCAGCTGCTTTAACAACAACACTGAATTGAGAGCAGATGAGTGCTGGAGCTTGCAGTAAGAGGGACGTATTTTACTGTTCCCACGATGTGCCAGTTGATCTCGCTACGCGCTGAGTCCAACATCACTGGGACTGTTAACCAAAACTGACGAAATCAATCCTCTTCACCTCTGTGTCTGTGTGTGTGTGTGTGTTTGTGTGACAGGTTGGCTGTGAGCGAGTCTCTTTTAGGGTGACCAGATCCCAATTCACCAGATGTGGGACAAAGACTACGTTTGTGCGGGACAAAGTGCCGTTTTTTTAGCAAAATAAACCACCGGTAATGCCAGAGTCACGGCTTTCTATATTAAAAAACACTATCTTTAGATCAGCGCGCAGCTAGTTAGCTAAGAGCATTAAGGCTGCGGCTTCACATTAAAAGCATTTCACTGGCTTCACATTAGCATTTCACTTGACAAACGTGAGTTGGCTTTTATTTTGAAGTAACAGGAAAGTAGACGCTGAAGATAAACCTTCACAGAGCCCATTGAGTCCAGCAGCCCCGGCAGAGCGATACACTACACAGACAAACGGACGGAGAGACGCACACCCACACACACAGAAACAGAGACTGCTGTCTCCTCACAGCTATAGAAATACAGTGTGGATATACGCTCAGACTTAGAATAATAGTGATCGCAGCATAGCTTAGCCTAGCCTAGCTTTCCCATTGTACAACTTCTCCTGGGCAGAAATAGACTCATACACTGTGCAAAATTAAGCGCGGGGGTTTGGATTGAGCAACGGACCTTATGATCAGATAGATTATACGCCGTTCCTTTTATTTGGTGATTTTTACGAGACATCAGGCCGCCGTGATTAATGTTAAACACACGTCCTTCAACTGCTAACATGGTCGCATGTTTAGAACGTAGGCTATGGAACGTCAAACGCCCCCCTGTTCCGCATCAACAAGCTGGAGCATTTAAACAGAGAGGCGGAACTGATAGTGTCGGGAATCTTACTACCCCCCGAGGTAGTAAAATTCCCGGAACTATTTCTCGCACCTTTCTTCCCTCGTTCCGCAACCGTCGCATTTACACAGCTGGGGGGAGGGCCGAAAGGCCGGCATATTCCCGGCTTTCACTGGCTGTGTAAAAGGGGCTTCTGATTGATATCCAGAATTTTTTTGCAGAGACAATCTGCCTACGGACCGCATGAAAATAAGCTCCTCCCCCAACCATGCAATACCAATGGGTTGGCCACATGTCCATGCTGGCTGCTCGGAGAAGGCACAGTCCTGGGGGCCTGGTCACAGCGAGAAGAAGCCACTTCCCCATATTTTCTTTATATGTCCATGCTTCATGATGCTTCCCCCCCACATTAGTAACCAGAAACTTCCACCGTGCAGTCGTCTATGATAACCCCCCCCCCCCATTTCTTATTGGTCCACGGCCCCGAGATCCTCTGGAAAATATTCCAAGCGACAGCCATGTTGTTTTCCCCACTAAGCGACAAGATGCCCGTAGTACAGCAAACCATGCAGAGTGTTGCATAAACCAACACAGAAGCATTCTGCTCATAATCCACTCATTTATCTTAATCACAGCAATAATGCCGCGTTTATAACGAGACAAAGCTTAGGGAGCTACTTGTGTAGTAATTCCATCGATGAAACTAAAAGGAATCTCCTCAATGGTTGTTTGCCTGTTATTTACCTAGTGTAGCATGTAGCTTCGGGAGTAGCACCCAACGTATGCTTCTATTACACTAACTTAGCTTTCCCATTGCAGTTTAATAATGCCTCGTTTTTAACACCACAAAGGGTGGGAAGTTATTCCTGTAGAAATCAAACTGTGAAGCTACTGTTTTCACTGGTTTTAAATCGTCTGAGTGTTATTTTTAGCCGTTAGCGCACATGTAGCTTCGGATGTAGCATCCAACGGTTGCTGCTATTACACTAACTTAGCTTTCCCATTGCAGTTTAATAATGCCTAATTTTTAACACCACAAAGGGTGGGAAGTTATTCCTGTAGAAATCAAACTGTGAAGCTACTGTTTTCACTGGTTTTAATCATGTCAGGTCATGTCAAACTGTTCAAAGTATGGCTTCGCTCCGGGTAAACACTGTGTTCGCAGTCACGCAGTGTCTCTCTAGTATCACAAGAGCACGGCAGAGACGGTGGGAGGGGCCAGCCAGATCGCAGGCTGCAGACACCAATATAGGTAATCCTGAGACCAGAGGAACATCAGGGTATAGAGGCTTGCTACAATAATTTTTTTTAAACATTTAAAAAAATAAGTATTAGGGACTACTTAGACAGGGTTCTCAACTTTTGGAAATTGTTTAGAGTGAGACAGAAGCGGATTTCCCATGCGAGCGCGCGAAGCGCGCGAGCGAGCGAAATTTTATTGTTTATTTATTAATTTAAAGCATAATAATGGTTTTTAACACAAGTTCAGTTCAATATAATTTCTTTGTTTTAGTTAAAATATAGCCTATAGTAGTAATTTTATGATGAAAGTATAACTGGATTAATACCAAATGCCAGACTAGTGAGATGGGTGTAGGCCTAGGGTAGTTCTTCGGGGTAGTTATTTCAGTAAAACTCTTAGTTCAGTTCAGCAAATATGGATACTGGATATTACTGATGCTCGCTGTTGTAGCTTCGAGTGGCAGATTTTGAGGCCTTCAGGATAGGGGTTTTCTGGCTCCCACTTGAAGCACTGTGGCTCCACACCAGCCATTTAGACCATCATAATGGAGGACAATGTTCCTTCTAGGGCTAGTCTGTTTCTGGTGCTGGTGAAGACCAACCATGGCGAAGACTCTTTCGGCGTCCGCATTTGAATGTGGGAGCACTAAAACCAACTTGGCCCCTCAACTAGTAGGTGAAAAATTGAAAAGCAAGTGCAAAACAAAAGCATTATTAGCTATGTCTTATGGGCTTCATGAGGGGCCTCTAAGGCCCCCACACACATACAGGAATAAACTTTCTACATGTAAATTATATACTGTTCATAAAAAAGTAGCTTTCCACCCTGTATCTGTTGCAATGGGCCCCTCCATCATATAACATGGGTCTGCAGACCAATCTTCTGAAATGTTTTTACAGTTGCAGAGTAAAGAGTGCTGCCTGTTTAAGAAAAATAATGTTCCTTCTGCAGCTCAAGATTTGATTTAAATCTAAATTTTCCAGATTGATTTTTCAGATTGATGCATTTTACTTTAAAACTGTACCAATTTTCTTCCAGGGGGGCATGCCCCCGGACCCCCCAACAAGGTACAGGATATCTCCCACAGTATCCCAAAATCCTGTGGGAAACACTGACTCCCTTAATATGTTTATGCCAGTAAACGTATGTATCTTTGCGGAAAAGTCAATGTAACTGACTGGATAGGGAGAGGGGCGGGGGGGCTTTAAGAGTCTGGGCCTATTATCTCATAATCCGTCTATGAACCAACTAGTTTCCACAATCTTTTTTATTTTTGCGGGGAGCATGCACAAGCATTATTCATAGAAAAAAATAAATGTGGGCCCCCACAGGGTCTTGAAACGGGCCCCGAGATCGTTAGGACCGCCCCTGCACGCTTGTCGTGTAGCCTGACGAAACGCTGCGCCTTCTCTCTGCCCGCTCGGCTCTCGCAGAATGCATTAGTGGGCGCAACAAACGCCACGGCCCGTGTGAAACGGCCTTAACTACTGAACGAAGGAAATCAAATTAGTTTTTCCCCAAAAAAACGAATGAGTTTTTCCCCCAAAAAATGGGACAAATTGTGTCCCGGGAGAGATTTTTCCTTCCTCGGGACAGCTGGTGAAAAAAGAGAACAATTTCGGGAAAAACGGGACGGGTGGCAACCATAAGCCCCTTTTACACAGCCAGTGAAAGCCGGGAATATGCCGGCCTTTCGGCCCTCCCCCCAGCTGTGTAAATGCGACAGTTGCGGAACGAGGGAAGAAAGGTGCGAGTGATCGTTCCGGGAATTTTACTACCTCGGGGGGTAGTAAGATTCCCGACACGATCAGTTCCGCCTCTCTGTTTAAATGCTCCAGCTTGTTGTTGCGGAACAGGGGGGCGTTTGACGTTCCATAGTCTACGTTCTAAACATGCGACCATGTTAGCAGTTGAAGGACGTGTGTTTAACATTAACCACGGCGGCCTGATGTCCCGTAAAAATCACCTAATAAAAGGAACGGTGTATAATCTAGCTGATCATAAGGTCCGTTGCTCAATCCAAACCCCCGCGCTTCATTTTGCAGAGTGTATGAGTCTATTTCTGCCCAGGAGAAGTTGTACAATGGAAAGCTAGGCTAGGCTAAGTAAGGGATAAAGTATAGCGAACGGGTCACTTGCTAGAAATAAAGACCGACAAGCTGAAGCAGGAGCCCGACGCGCAGCGGAGGGCTCTTGTTCAGTTTGAAGGTCGACCTAGTAACGGGGGAATAGTCTGCTCGCCCCGCTAGACTGTCTGCTTCAGCTGACTGAAGGCTCCGGCTCAGCTGTTAGCCACAGAGCTACTGTTTTGCTAACACATTCCGCCGCCACTATTATTATCCTAAGTCTGAGCGTATATCCACACTTTATTTCTGTCTACAGTAACGTGACTTCACACACTGTGTGTATGTCTGATTGGCAGATCGCTGCCCTCACAAAGAGACTCGCTCACAACCAACCTGTCACACACACACATACACACACACACACACACACACACACACACAGAGAGGTGAAGCGGTCGGATTGATTTAGTCAGTTTGGTTAACTGTCCCAGTGATGTTGCACTCAGCGCGTAGCGAGATCAACTGGCACATCGTGGGGACAGTAAAATACGGCCCTCTTACTGCAAGCTCCAGCACTTCTGCTCTCAATTCACCGGCCATTGTTGTTGTTGTAAAGCAGCTGACCGGCGCGGCGCTAAATGTTTACGTCACACCTGACGCTGTTTACAAGCACCTCTTTCGTTCCGGAGGCTGTGTAAAAGGGGCTACTGATGCGCCAGCAGGCCGGCGTTGCTTGGTTCTGTGTAAATAACACAGAAGCAAGCAAAGCCGGCATATTGGAGTGATGTTGTTCCGTCAATATGCCGCAATCTCTGTGTAAAAGGGGCTATAGATAGTATAAATAAGGTGGCAACACTAGGTGATGGTGGTGAAGGCCAGGATTTATCGAAGCTATAGGCTATATATAAAAAAAATTGTTTGGCAGAGTTATAATTTGCGTGAGAAATGCAAGGTGTGGCGTGGAGCGTGTGAATTGCCTGAAATGCGTGTGTCTCACTCTCATTGCGTGAGGGTTGAGAACCCTGCTTAGACCATATAAAAGTGACAGCAAAGTGCATAATACGGGAGCTTTAACACATTGTGCTGGCGCTGATGGGAATATTTTTTAAAGACTTTGTTAATTTTTTTTAAAAAATTTTAAACAATGTTGCGTTGTCCAGCAGCCGCCTTGACTATAGGATCTCGACGCTGTATTATTATAGTGGCAATGAAATGAATGTGTTCATTAATTTTTCTTCTTTCATTCATTCAAACTGTTACTATCCACTCTCCAGGGACGACAGGACAAAGGTAAGTCATGGAAAGTTCTCGAGTGCAATGTGAAACAAAACGTTGAAACTTGAAAATTGTTGAAATGCAGAAAATAATCCAAGCAGCGAGAACATTTCTCTTAAATTGTATTTGGCAAGACAAACAAGCAGTATATGAACGTCATCTTTAGGACACAGTGTTGCTCCAATTATACATTAAAGTACACAGATACTGTAAGCATATAAAATGTGGCTGTGGCACAATGGAAGCTGGAAAACACCCACATAATCATAACTGTTCATGTGCATGCATGCACACGCACGCACACACACACACACACACACACACACACACACACACACACACGCACACACACACACACACACACACGCACACACACACACATACACTACCAGGCACACATACAGATCCACTTTATCATAGGTAAACAAAGGGCAGCGGAAGCTAAGGAACACTCAATCAGCAGGCTATCTACAGTACTGTTGACTCTACCGTCCCTTATCTGTTACATGAACTCTACACTGTCACATAAACACGCTGTGTGTGTGCCTGCGTGCGTGTGCTCCTGCATGTTGCATATTTGGCTCCACACTCATATAAATACACTGTGTCAGTATGTATGCTAGTCTACAAATCTCTTGTTGCATAGGTGTGTGTGACAGTACAGTATATATGTGTGTGTGTGTGTTCTGTTGACATTGAATTAAAGCTGCATTGCATGTAAATGTGACACCCACTTTTTCTGATTCAACAACGTTACTGGATTAATTTTGTAATTGTGTTACACATCATAGCGCCCATTACTTCTTTCTATAGAGCGGAAATGTATTGAGGCAAAATTAATTGACATTTCTATCAATATACATTTAGGTCTAATAATTTAGGTCTAAAAATTAAGGACCTAAAGTGGATCCTAACTGTGAAGCATTACTTAAAAATGTTAAGTAATGCTTCACAGTTAGGGATAAACATAAGGCATGCTTCAATATGTTCTTACTCCCTTAAGAAACATTTCAACCTTTTTGGAAATATGCTAAGTCTCTCTCATGCAGAAGACCTCTTCCATCTTCATTGAAAATATTTAGCTAAAAAACTATGGCTTCCAACATCCGAAAACCCGTCAACACATTATATGTTGTTGGTTTAATACGTAGAAAAAGAGTTAAAAATGATCGGTTGCGGTTTCATGGGGTTATATTTACCGGACTAGTTTTATGGCTGGGTGCAGTGACTTCCTCAAGTCTCTGCTGGTTGCCAGACAACCAGCAGAGACTTGACCACAAGAATGACCACAAGAGTCCAGGAAGTCAATATGTCTGGCCAGAAAATTATTTCAGCTCATAATCCCAAGTAAAACTACAACCTGTCATTTTAAATATTGGTTTGTTTGTGCTGTTTTGTGCTGGTAGGAGGTTTTAATTCCCATTGGACCGAGCAAGGCTACCTGTTTCCCTGTGTTTTCAGTCTAGGCTAAGCTCAGCTGTCTCCTGGCACAATGCTTCACATTTAAAGCAACAATATGAGAATGGTTCCAGTCTTCTCACCTAACTCTTTGAGAAAACGAAAAATATTTACAAAAATGTCAGTTTATCACAATCTATCCCTAAACTGCTTCTTGGCATGAGAAATGTTCCCCATGTATGTGTTCTTTAGTATAAAGCGCAGTTTAATAGCTGAGAGGCAGTTGATCAATGTACAGACCTTGACTTAACATTTCTGCCGAATCAAAAACAAGCTGAACATCTGACACAGAGTTTGACGGAGAACTTTGGAAACACAAGTTGCTCATTTGCTTGTTTGCGTAGCGATATGCCAGGAACCGGTGACATGCAGTTATTTCAAGGATATTCATCAGGTGTTTGTTGCAAGACCTTTGTCAACTTTTCCCAGGACAGAAGGTTATCAGCATGAGTTTGTCACATTATAGCAGAGGCTTATTTCCCCCTTGAATAAGACATGCGGACACACATTACTGTATGTCTAGTGCCAAACCAGTTCTGCATATCAGGAGGGGGAAAAACAGGGACACAGTGAATTATTTCATTATATCTATAAACCCAAACTCAAAAGTACAGTTTAACTTTACCACAATCACAAAATCCCTGTCTCTTTTCTTTATTATTTTTCTGTTTCCCAGGCAGTATCCTCTCCTTTTTTTCCACTCACCTCTCTCTTTCTCTCCCTCTCTCCCTTTCTAACCTCCTTCCTTCCTTTCTCTCTCTGTCCCATCCTCCATGCTAAATGAGAACCAGACGTTGAGCAGACCTAATCAAGATGTCCTCAGCTGAATGAGCCTTATTATGGGATGGGTAAACAGTGAGTTCCGATGTTGCCGCGGGATAGAGTCTCGGGACAAACCGGGGTTGATTGAGAGGAACGATACTGACATCGCACAGTGAGCGCTTGTCAGCTACAACTACCATTTGTTGATGTCTGATGAGGTGGAGGAAGAGATCTTTTCAGGACTGTCAGAAGGTTTTGAAGGGATATTAAGACCCCAAGGAGTAGTAAACACTGGGAAATACCCTGCTATACATATAGCTTTGTTTAATAAAAAATATCAGTAAAAAGAGAAGGATAGACTCAAGCTTACCATTGTATTTTATACCTCAATGTGTTTGTTGTTACCCTCACAAACTCTCACTGGGAGTCCAGGAGGGGTTTTGTGGAGGGACAGAGTTTCCTGTGGAAATGCTGGCTTTGAGTGGTCCTGCCATAAACTCTGAGCCGAGCTTGTTTTGTCCTTAATGATGAGAGGCCGTTCAGACTAACAACCTGTACATAAAGCATGGCTGTAAAAAGCTGCGTGGTGAGGCTGCTCTTGAGTGTTAACTGTGGATTGGATTCCTCGTGACAGATGTCTAACCCCGAAACATGGAGTTCATTTCCCAAAATGTCTTAGCCGTAGGACACATTTTTCACATCAGTAAAGCACATAGGAGTTTCAGTCCGTGAGTCAGCCAGCAGATAAGCTACAAACTCTCTTTTCAGGAAATACCATGAGATACCTCATGTAGAGTAAACATCTACTTTATTGCAAATCGCTGTCTAGGATACTACACAGGTATCTTTCACTACATGGAAGCTTTCACGTTGTATTCTACATTAGCAAAATATCTTCGGGCAGCATGTGATGCACTAATTTTTATCGCTTTTATCTGTTGTTTACAAATATTTAGGGAAAGAGAAGAGATAGGCCTACTAGCTTGTTGAGAATTCGCTTGAGACACCATAATGTATTACTATGCTGACGTTAGCATGATATGATGCGTACATTTTAGATATTACATTCAGTCATTGTTTAAAGATCCAATAAATGTGAGGGTGTATGTGAACATGGTAACTGCATGCTAACATTAGCACATTAACTATATGGACGCCTTTTGTGTTTTAAGCCTATGCAGAAATGTGTGCATCACAAACAGAAATGGGCACTCTAATGTCATTACTGTGTTTTTATTATGAATTGTGTTGTAGAACTAGTCATACCATATTAATTAAACGTTAAGTTACATGATTGTTATATAAGATGCATAGCCTACTGAATGCTACATAAATAATGTAGCATGCCTGTTACATACAGGCAAACTTCAAAGTTCCTGTTAAAGGGTCTAAAGGTCTATGTTCACTTTCTGTAACAGCACAATAACATTTACCACAGTACAATAAAATAAACTGCAGAAATTAATATCCAATCCTGTATGGCCCATCTGGAGTGTAGAGCAACTGACCCGAATCACCAAGAGTAACACTTTGTTTTTTGTTTTATAAAAACTACGTTCCCCACTGTGGCCTCTCTGTTGACTGCAGCTTAACTGGTAGTCAAACAGAAAGCCCTTATCATAGGTAAACACTAAGTGGCCACTCAGCCATCCGGCTACAGAGATAGGCAGAGAGGGATAAACATCTCTGTATCGCCACGCAGAGCTGCATTCAAATCGAATTTCCGCTCTGCAATTTGGAGGCTTGTTTATATCCAAAAGCATCTGGAATATTAACATGCCCTTGAAAGAATTTCCTGGCATGCCTCATGCAGTGACCACATGCATCTTTGAGTGCCGTATTAGTGCGAGACTATACACATGTGTAGCAGGCCATGTCACAGTGTGTGTGTGTGTGTGTGTATATTGATGAACATGTTCCTGTTTTGTGTATTGTGTGGGTACCTGTATATATTCTGTAGTATTTATGTATTTGATGAGCCAAATTCCTTATCACTGTAAAACCTGATATTTGACAACAACTTCAAGTACCTCTTCAAAGTTTGTAATTTGTGACTCTTAAATGTCTACTTTTCCCTTTGAAATAGTTTTCAGTTCGTTCCCCTTCGAGGATTCGCCTGGCGCACATTCAATTTTCATATTTTCCATTCTGTCAACACATCTCATGAAAGGACCGAAACCAACTCTGTCCCTCCTTCCTTTAAGACTCCTCTGCCATGTCTGTGACCTCAAGGCCATTTGTCCCTACTAAAGATAGAGATCTTTTTAAAAAAGTCTCACAAATGTATCATTTCCCTTTTAAAACATGCTCAGTTATTTCTTGGATAAACAGGAGTCCATTTGTCGCAGACTATTTCAAGGTGCGGAATTGGATCAGCACACCTTTGGTTTCGCTAGTGAATATTTACGGCACCAGAATGATGCATGTGGGATTGACTGAAAATAAACCATGTTCATAATAATGAAGTACATATGATTCAGTGCTAGGTGTGTGGCTAACAGATGTGTTTTCGACAGTTTTTGGACTACAATAGAGGTCTGCGGTACTGGAGAATAAGTTTTACACTTTGTCTAAACAGACAATATTTGATAACATTACACATAAATGGCTGGTTATCATATTTGTATTGGATTTGTTGACAGTACAAAACATATAAAACATTGCCAGCCTATTCTGCCAATGTACTATACACAATTTTGTACAACTGCTCTCATGTGTCAAGTCGCATAACTCAAATTACCTTACCTCATATAAAGCTTCATATACATGTTATATGAAGCTGTATTTGCATACGTGTTCTTGTGGGACTTTCTTGGGGCATTTATGTTACCACACTAAGCCTGTTCCCTACAATGAACCTCACACCAGAGCAGACTGGAGCGAGGGACGTTGTAAAAAATCTAAAAACAACTCCCTGCATGCTTATTTTGCTCTTGTTTTCCTGCCGCACACCAGTTTTTCATTTTGGGGAGGGATGGAGAGAGGAAGGCGGTATGGAGTGTGTAGCACTGACAGTATTTATAGCCCGGTGTTCTGACCAAAATTATCAGTGTACCACAAAATAACTTCCTCTGGCCTCACCGCCAAATAACAGGAAGCCTTCAATTGTGCGTATTTATTAATTTAAACGCACGCGCATTCACTCAGGCAGACACACAAATACTTGTGCACATGCTGAAATGTGCTCACACAAACAGCTCACACATACAGTACAGCACATGAAAACATACTTTTGTGTGCAGAAACACACACACACACACACACACACACACACACACACACACACACACACACACACACACACACACACACACACACACACACACACACACACACACACACACACACACACACACACACATATTTGTAGTGAGGGTAGGCTGTCTTTATAAATAGGGCAGCTCCTGGAGCTCTGCACAGTCGGCTGTGTAAACTTCCTCCACTTTCTGGAGTTTTTCTTTGTACTCACAATCTCTCTCTCTCTCTCTCTTCCTCTCCCTTTCTTTTCTATCCATCGCTCTCATGCACAAGCAGGCGGACACATGCAACCCAGTGTGAGTGCACGTGGAAACGCACAAACATGAACACTCAAAGTCTGGCCTCCATTAGAGAACCATTCAGTGGAGTTTTGGCGGCGGGGTCAAAGGTGAGAGTGTGTTAATGGGTGACGTGGGGGGTCTTTTCTGCTTGGCTGACCATCACTGCCATGTGTACACACACACACACAAACACACACTTACACACATAAAAACACGCATATATATATTAATGAATCATGCGAAAGTCCTTCTCTATTTTCCATCACTTCTGTCTGTGTGTTTCTGTTCCATCTCTGTGTTTTTCCTTTAGGTCTGTAAATCACAGGTTGGATGTTTCAGCGCAGCACAAAATACAATCGCAGATGCTACACCTGGTAGACATGTTAGTGAGCATCTGCACATGAGCAGCTCAGTGTGTATACATGGGAGAATGTATGTAGTGCACGCCTACCAGCCGTTGACTTTGTAAAGGCAACACTCAACATATGCTGTGATGAGTCATTTTAAAAGACTGGGACTATTCTGTGTCATCACTGCTAATATACTGTAGTAGGTTTTGTATGAAACAGCCTATTTAGCTTTGTTTAAACTAATACATGCAAACCTGTTATTCTGTTAAATTAATTGTTATGATAGGTGTCAAAGTCAAGAGGGTCGAAGAGGTCTGCACCCTGGTTTCACTGAAGAAACACGTGCTTTAAAGTGGTCCTGCAGGAGATTAGAACAAATGGCGTAAATCAAAACTGGCAGTATTCTTCCTCTCATGGCACGCGCGTGTGCATTACATTACAAGTGTGCTCTGTCTGCTCCAAAAGCAGAACATTTTTCTTGCTTAATCAGAAACAATAAACACAAGCCTAGATTTCTTTCTGATTGGTAGCCAAACGTACTCACAGGCAGCCGTCTGTAAGTCGCTCACACTTTATGGCTCGTGATTATTTTTTCAGAAAAACAGATAAGCTTACTCCTAATATTAATTCCTTGTCTCCAGCTACACCTGCAGAATTGGTAGTGCAATATATAGTGAATCCCAGTCTGTATCCGTTCCTAACATTTTTGAAAATATCTCTTTTGAACAGTTTTCCATTCTGGATTTCGGTTTCTAAACAAACTCCCTGCCTACTTGACCCCCTACCAGCTAAACCCTTTATGGCTATTTTTGGAACTGACATTGCTGAATTATTATTAATTTATCACTCACGACTGGCACTGTTTCCTCCAGCTTATAGACTGCAGTTAATAAACCTCTTAGTTCATCTAAACATTTTAAATCTGCTATCAGGGACACTCCACTGTAACTCCAGATAACTAAAAAAGAAGAAAGTGGTTAGATCATTTAAGCTAACTTCAAGAGTCCCTTCTCGTCCCTACGTCACCAAATCAATCATCTTAAAACATGATGAAAAGATTAAAAACAAAATGTTCAGATTTTTACCTGCCTTTGTAGCTGGGTAGTTTCTCTGCCGATTACTGCAAAGCGGAGTGACTGAGAGACCTACGTTATGAACCGTGCACACTATGTATGTATGTGATTGCTTTATGAATATAGAGTGATGTAACATGCATTCCTTCTGCTTATCATGGATTCAGATTTCACCTCTATGCTCCTACTGGATTTCAGTGCGGCTTTCGTCAACACAGATCTTGCTATACTTCTAGACTAAATGGAAAACCAATCCTGGCCTGACTTGGATCTCACATGGTCAATGTCTTACTTATCTAAAAGGACATATTTCTTTCCTATAACAATACTACTTCAAAATGTTCTGATACCTCTATGTCAGGGTATGAACTGATATGCTGATGATACTCACATTTATGTGTGAAGGCGAAAGATCATTCCCAATTGTTTAAACATAGAGGGTCTGCTTCTCTTTAATCTTATTTGATCAGCACATTTAAGAAATCACTAAGACAGCCTCTTTTGACCAGGCAACATAGTTCAAATTCTCTCTTTTCTGTCCGTGGCTGATGCAGACTTTCTTTGTTACATACATACTTGATTATTGTAGGGTTAGTTTCACCAGTTTTTGTTTCCCTGTATTCGCTCCCTATCCATGTCAGATTAAGGCCAGGACACACCGGTCTGACTCCGAAAATGGAGTCTGCCGTTCCAGGCAGCTCCAGTCTGCCCGTCGCAGCCAAAAAAGTGCCAAGAGCACACGCTCTGCGCTTGCGCGGGACGTAATGTCTCCATAACAGCAGGCGGCGCTAATCTGTATTGTGGCCCAAAAAAATACGGAAGCCGGAAATTATGGGACAGATCTCTAGACCATAAACATAGATAGAAATACGTATTTATATTTATGGACCACAAAGAGCACAATTTTTAGCAGAGAGTGTCGAGCATGGTGTCGAGCAGTCAACAAGGGTTGATGTACAGTATGTGAGTACTCGCTGAACGAAACAAACAAACATAGTAGTTAGAGTTTTGCACATTGAGCTACAGTTGTGCCCACTGTGGGTTAGCAATCGAAAAAAAAGTAAAACAATGCCTAACTGTTGTTAGCTGTTTGTGCTACCCGCCTCATTTCCGGGCTTCACTGATTCGCTAGCCCTCCACCCATCAAATTGCTCCAACTGAAAGACTGCCCGCCGCCGATTGAACATGTTCAATCGGCTCAAAAGAAGCCCGACGACATCTACGACGACCGACGTCACGGGACACACCAAACAGATTTGTGTCCCCGCCCCCTCCAGACTCTCCGACGGCGATTATCGGGCCGGTGTGTCCTGGCCTTTAGACCTTAAGGTGTTTCTGTTTTACAGGACTGTAAATGCCCCTTCACTTCTTATCTGATCACGTTATACCTTATATTCCATACCATACTGTCCACTCTCAGAATGCAAGGCTATTGTTGCAGTTTAAAAGAAGCCAGTAGGCTGCAGGTCTGTTTCCTATCGCGTCTCCTTCCTCTGGATGAATCTCCCTGTCGACATCAAACAGTCTGACTCTGCCGAGGCCTTTGAATCCAAACTTAAAATTCAACCTTTTGCCTTAGCTTTCAGTTGGTTATGAGTACCATTATTCTTCCAAAGGGTCGGCCTATGTCTCAATGTATCTGTTAAGCCTTGCACTTATAGTCCAACAGTTTGTTCTGCCAACAAAGTACTGTACACTTTTTAAAAAAACACTGCATCTCTCCCACCCTCTGTTTGTTTGTGTTCCACAAGCACAGCTGTGTGCCTATCACTCTCTCCCTCTCTCTCTCTCCGGTTTCTCCTCCTTGTTCTCTCTTTTCATTATGGCTTCTCTGTACTGGACCATCAGTCGCCCCGAGACCTCTCTCTCTCCCCTAGCTTCTAGTGCCTCTTTCCAGATGTTTTGGATCTGGCCTTTGTCCTCCAGGAGATTTAGCCTCTCCTCACGACTCTTCTTGCATGTTCTCCTTGTCAATTGCATTTCTGTCTGTCCTTGATGAGGGATCCCTTGCCTCTCTTTGTTAGGTTTCTCCCATTTTTAACCAGTTAAAGGTTTCTCCAGGGCCGTCTTTTTCCCTTGTCCGAATCAAGGGTCGAAAGAGACACTTGTATGATCATAATGGCTGGTAAGGATTTTGTAATCTAGCTAGCAAGCCATTCTTAGTGTGAACTTCAATCAAACACAATTGTTGAGTGTGTAATAAAAGAACAACATTGATTTATTTACTGTTATCAAACCGTTCAATGATTCTACAAAGATGCAGTTTCAAATGCCAAGCGGTTAATGTATATTTTAAGATTTTTCATTGGTTTGCTTTTTTTTTGCTTTTTTTTTTAGGCATCTATAGCAGGAGGACCAGAACATGTCGACATGAGGCACAAATCTGACCTCAGAGCTATTCTCTATATTTTGTTTTTCATGTCAGAAGCGTGACCATTAGAGTGACCATTCATGCAGGTTTGTTTTAGTATCCAGAATCCCATTCAGCTTGTGTAAGAGCACTTGAATGCGTATGTTTCCTCACCCAGGTGAGTGCATTATCAGTGTATGTGTGTGTGTATGTGTGTGTGTGTGTAGGAAAGAGGAGTTGGCTGGGGTTGCGTAACCACCATGTGCCTGGGTGCCTGGAGCCGGCAGCTCGTTAACCTGCCTTCCTTCCTGCTGTCACCTCAAACTAAATAAACACAGAGGCTATCTGCTGTGCATGCACATGTGCACTAAGACGCATGCATGTACGCGCACACACACACACACACACACACACACACACACACACACACATACACCACCTAAATACCCTCACTAACACTTGCGTTTATGCACGTGGACATTTCTTTCTGTATTTCTCTCTGGCCTGAACACAGGAGCTGTGCAAGTACGTCACCGGAGGCTCTTTCCTTAGAGGAGCAAGGATCATATAACTCTTTCTGATCACACACAACCCACACCCACACACACACACACAAACACACACACACACACACACACACAAACACACACACACACACACCCACACCCACACACACACACACACACACACACACACACACACACACACACACACACACACACACACACACACACGTTAAATTTGAGCTTTTATTTACCCTGTGGGGAGGATGTTACAGTTAGGATGGGATACAACATGTCATTAAGGAATCCTGCCTCTCTGACAGTTGAAAACAAGCTGCTTGCTCTTTGCAGACTTTAACCTCTGCTTGGTGTTTTTCAGCGGGTGTCTTGTTGGCATCCAACCTGGATTTGCAGATGTTGTGACAGGGCAACTGAGATGTTATGAAAATAAGACTTGAAGTATAAGGCCAGGTTAAATTTAGGATGGTTGTGCCGAAGCCTGACCTTCAGGCAAACACTCTTTACTTGATCCAAACTTTCAGAGATAGCGCTGTTAGTGTTTCATCAGGAGATTTTATATATTGTTTTACGTTGAGCAAACATTGATGTAAATACCTCACAAGTAAACACGGGCCTTACCTCATCGTTTTTCTGAAAGCTCTGCCCTCCACTCCACTCTAAAATCATACGTATCCATTTTTAAAAGCCAAACAGTTTTTGGGGTGTGAAAATGATGAGGACAAGATGCATTTGTTTAGATGTAGCTGGTTTTGTTTGGATGAAGCCAAAGTCAAGATATACAGTATACTAATAAACAAGTGACAAAAGCAATTTTGAAAATGTGAGTGTTTTATTGCCATAGTTTCTCATAATTCAGAGATGAGTTGATGTTTACAGAATAAGATGAGATGTTCTTGCTCATCCCTTACATCACGGCGCCGGTCGGCTAAGTTTGACATCATCATATTAACTGTGCGCTTTCTTTGTCCTGAGGCCTTTGAATTTGTTCAATACCCACTTTGAAACTTCAGCTTTTCATTGCGCAAACACAAAACAAATCAAACCACATGTAAGAAAACCACATCAGGGAATCATGTTTGTTTCATAAAAAAAAGTAATAACTTAAACATACCCCCTTCATATTTTTTCATTTTTTTATTTATTTTTTGCTTTTTAAACTTGGACCCAGTATTTTTTTTAAATGAATCTTCTTGAGGCCTCCCAGTCTGTGAGGTTTTTGTGCTAGTTTCTTTCTTTTAAGAAAATAACACAGGAACATGGGGGAGGAATGGCAGTGGGAGCATTAATAAACGAAGAAATAAATAATGTTTATTGCAAGCCAGACATCACAGTGGGTTTATGGCGGGACTGTAAACTAAAAGACCCGACTTAGAATTTACATAATTACTTCCTGGTGTAAATGACTCACCCCCTCCCTCTCCCACTCTTCCTCTCTCTGCCCCTCTCGTACTCTGTCTCTCTGTCTCTATCTGTTCTCTGTCTATATTTCTCTCTATCTATCTCTCTCTCTTCTAGTTTATGTCTTTGCTCTTAATCATTAAAAGACCAGGTTTTTCAGTAGCACTTATCATTTAAGAAAATAGCATGTTACTGTATAAATGTATTCTTATTTTAGTGATATATGGTGTCCACTCCATACAAACAAAAAACTAAAAATAACTTAATGAAGTTTGGTATTGATGGGCATTGCTGTCCCATAATACGTTGCACAAGAGGTCAAGGGGGTAAAGACACATGGGGATAGTGGAAGGGTTCTGGCAACAGTTAAGAGAAAACTGGAACAAGTCATTAGAGAAAATACTGTTGTTGTTGTGTTGTTGTACAATTGCTTCTTTGTAAAGTTGTTTCTTAGTAGTGTTCCAAAGTCACAAAGTTGATTTATTGGCTTGTAAAAGTTGTTTGGGAGTGCCTACCAAACCACTCACAACAATCCGCTGTTATTTTTTATATCATAATGAGAACTTACTATATATATATATATATATACATATATATATATATATATATATATATATATATATATATATATATATATATATATATATATAAAGACAATGTGAGACACAAGACACACGTGTTTAGGCATTACAACTTTTTTTTGCCAGAACCTCAGCACACACTCAAGAGGCCATGTCACCAACCATTCACTTCCCTGCAACTCACATGTGATAAAAATGTATAGCACCTCCGTCACTCTATAATAAATCAGTAAACAGACAAAAAGGTTACTCAGAAAGCCTCAAAAAGGTTAAAACTATATCAACATTGACTTGTGGGAGGAGACAACATGGCAGAGAGTATAAATCCATCTGAAAGGTTAATACCATGACAAATTCTACCTATCTTGATAAAGTAACATCTGTTGATAACAGATACAGGGCTCACTCATTAACAACACATATTATATATCAGAAATATATTCATTTACTCAACAAAATGAGACACTTTACAATGAAAGCCTTGTGCTGCGAGGTGCAGGGAGTGTTTCTTTTCTACGGCCCAGCATTGAATTGTTAAGCACAGGGTTAGGTTGGGTTTTAGTGTAGGTCAGGGAAACACAAGGACAAATTGCTAAATGAAACGTTTCCCCCTCTTTCGGTCAGCCTCTGTGCCTGTCTGGTGTTTATGACCTGGGCTCAAGACGAGAGGGATGGAGGGATGAAGGGGGGGAAGTGAAGATGACCTGGACGGAAGAATGAAGGCCTTCACTTTTTTTTTCTTGCCATCCGTCCCATTTTTTCTAATTTCTTTCTATATCTTTTTCCTCTACCCTATCTCTCTTTCTCTTCCTTGGCATCACTCTTTTTATTCTGCACTTCTTTCCCACTGGGACGAGAGCCATGTGCTTTGGAGGCCTTTTGGGATGAAACCGCACATTGGAGCTGTAGCAGGGGGTAGAAGGAGAAGAAGGAGGAGGCTCCAGAAAAAGCTTGGGCCGCGCTTCCCAGCCAAGACACCGGCCAGAAACCAAAACTGGATGTGGTGAAACTGTCAAATTACTTAAGGAAACTGCAGCAAAACCTCAGGAGGCAACAACAAAAAGAAAAAAAAGAGAGAAGGAGAGCAGAGTTTTTTTCCCCTTCTTTATTGTGTTGCAAAACAAGCAAAGCCAAATGGTATTTGTAAAATAATTTGTGATTTAAAAAAATATATCATATGGAAGCTTGGCTGTTAGAGAGCACATTTTCTCAATACCTTACCTGTCGAATGTAGTCTTAATGGATACTAAGTGTGCTATTTTTATCATCCAGGTTGCTCTGCAAAGCATTTTCCAATTAGTTAAAAAGGTATTTATGAGCTTCACTGTTCATAAAGTTATTCTACACTTATTATATTATTATTATATACAGTCAGCTCACTAATATAGGAATGCAATTCTCCCCCCAGGTATGTATTTACTAAAAACTATTGATTTGAATTTATTTAAACACCTCACACCAAGTCTGTTTTCGGTCACTCTTTATCTGGACTTAGAGTCTGTAATAAAATGATCTATCTATGCCACGTTAAGCAATCTTCTTTGGCCACCAGAAAAAAAAAAAGATTTCAAAAAGGTACTCCCAAAAGCTGAGAGATTTATGTATAGCCTTGTATGTGCCTTGAGAAACAACAATGATGCTGAGACAAACATAAGCTTTTTTCAAATTCTACTCTAAAACGGAAGATGATGTAGATGTAACTGTCTCAGCAAGCTTAAACTGCTTTGAGCACATACTGTAAAGCAGCGGATATTTTTGTTAAACAAATACATTACGGGCGTGAACATTTTCCAGATATTTCCTATATGGTTGCATTTACCAACTTGCCAGGATACATCCCGCTTGATGTTAGAAAATGTTGTTACTTTTGACAATGCTTTTCTTCCAAATTGTATATTCACTGATGCAACTTAGTACTATATACTAGGAGACCGTGATTGCCATGCTGAAGCTTGTCTGAAACTATGGAAAGTACAATTGAAAAGTTTACCCACAAAACAATTGGCACCGCTATTATGTACTGTTTCGTGCACATTCTGAAAGTTGAACAGGGCTTTTATGTTGACATTGCCGCCTGTTTAACTAATGCGGGATTCCAGTTTTGTGTCATTGAAGAGGAAGATGTAATATGAAAACGCTGGAAGAGTTGACATAAGGGATGAATCAGCTCAAGGCCTGAGTGGATCATTAGGCTGCTATAAATCACTGCTATACGTTTCAAATAAAGTGTTACCATTTGTGACTGTGTGTGTGTGTGTGTGTGTGTGTGTGTGTGTGTGTGCACCCTTGCCCCGTGCTCTGGCTCCACTGAGACTCCATGCCCAGCAGTTATAGACAGCAGACACCGCTACCACTGCCTCCATCTCTCTCTCTTTCTTTCACACACACTCACAGACACACACATACAGACAAACACACACACACACACACACACACACACACACACACACACACACACACACACACACACACACCCACACGCACACACATGCAAACACACAAACAGACCACACCTCCTCCTCACTCTATAACAAACAGCAAGGGTCTGGGCCCCCAAGGCTTCCTGTATCCTACACACAGCCAGCAAATAAACACAATCACATTCATTTACCCCTACACACACACACACACACACACACACACACACACACACACACACTAGCATTCAGGCATGTGCAGACACACAAACACGCACATATTTGGTCTGAAAGGACTCAGACCAAATGGGTAACCACTGCTATTTCTTCCCTCGTTAAGCAGCAATATTACGAGCTGACACTCTGAGAGGCCTGTGGGCTTGGACTCGGTGTCCCAAGGTTCCCACTGTTAAAGGGAGGAAAGAGGGACCAGAGGAATCAGTGGAGATAACCTGAGATTCTGCAAAGGTTTTAATTCCCATATTCAGATGTGGTAAAATCAAGGAAAGTGCATGTCCACAGGATGATTAAGTTAACACAGAGATGGATGAGCTTTTCATTTGACATTCTCAGACTCTCTGCTTTTCTTGCAATCAAGTATTGAAATTGCACAATTTCCTTTGCATTCTCTGCACGTGTTTACTTTATATCTGTCAGAGGGGGAGTATTTTCTATCACTATGCATTCATCAGGATTTCTTTATTTGAATAAAGCACAGCTTGCAACTGTTCCTCCACTTCCAGTCTTTAAGCTAAGCTAAGCTGATGGCTACATTGCATTATAGTTAGCATGCAAAACCGGAGAGTGTGGTATTGATCTTCCAACAAAATGTGAATACAGAAAGTTTATTCCTAAATAAATGCAATGTTTCAAATTGTTTTGCCACAATGAATTTAAAGGACGATGGATTAAAGTGGCTAAAATGACTGAAACCATTTATAAAATAATAATCATAATAATCACTCAAACATAATTGTCCTTGTTTCATTTCATAATAAATCTGCAAGAGTACAGAACTGTTGCTGCCAAAGGACCAATGGACTTCCCTCTGTGTATATTGTATAAACATGGGAAGGCTCAGTAATAATAATTTATCTTTATATCAGCTTCATTCACCACCAGGCCAAGGAAAATATTCCACTGGTCTGTGTTGGCTTAACAGCAAACTGCTGCAGGACAGATACATGTAAGCATTTGTGAGTTGGGACAGGGAGAAGTGGTTTCTGGGTAACCATTGCTGGCGTAGGCCTCCAAACAAGCCAGCGTGCACTGCAGGCCTCCAAAATATGAAATATTCCTTGCGCAAATCTGTGGTTCTTTGTGTCAAACAAAATTGTGTTAGAGTAATGCAGGGAACGAGCTCATGGTATCACGCCGACACCCAACAGGGGACTAAAACCAAACAACCCAATGGTGAGCATTTGTATTTGTTTACCTCATTCATTTATTAGTTTTGATTTGAAAACATTCACTTCTATATGCTGAAGTATGATACATTTGACACTTGCCCCTGTGTACACATTGGAGTTACGAGTAAATATCTTGGTAGGGACATCTCTGCATAATGTTTGCCTAGTTGCAGATAAATAGTTTCTTTACTAAAGAGAGCTTTGGTATTTACTGTTAATTTATTTATTTATTTTCCCCCCAGCAGCGTTCACAGTATGTCACAGCACCAAAACCTTTTCTTATAAATAAAGATGTATCACTTCCTACATATACCAGGAAATGTTTACACTGTTTGATTACTGTCTGTAGCCAATCTCAGTGTGCATCAGGGTGTTAAATAAAATGTATTTTTGTACCTCAGAGCAAAAATCTTTGCCATGGAGAACAAGTGTATAGCCAACACGTTTCAAGAATGAAAGAAAGGATTAACATACAAACAGACTCTAAATTAATGAAAAAAGACGACTTCACAAATCAGTTTTGTAAACACACACGTATTCCCTGTTTTATAGCAGCCCCGCAAAATGATATATTTTTGACTTCACCTCAATACATTTACATGTGTTTATGATATCCTTTTCCTCTCCCCCTCATCTCAACGGGCGTGTGAGTGGAAGATAGCGTGGTAGCAACAGAGGAAACATAGCAACCACATAATTGGTGGCCAGGATCAAACTTCAATCACGTCGTCCTATCTGCGAGGCTCTCTCTACCCTGTTCTTTTCCCATATATCTTCTTGTGCCATAATGACTGTGACACAGCTCTGCTACAGGCTTTGGTTGAGTTGGAATGTTCTGTGTTTAATTGGTAAAAAAAAAGGCATTCTGCAAGGTTGCAGTCTCATACATTGTTGTAGTGGAGACGAAAACTCATCGAAACTCATCAAACCTTTTTAACAACTTTTTTGTTGAGACATGAATAATCAGTTTACATACATGTAATGTTTTAAGTTAAGGCATGTTGTTTTAAGTGAACATACACTTTCTATAAAATATATTTCTTTTTTCTGTATAGTTGTAGTTTACCTGTTGTTAATGAGCTACTTAAAAGGAAATTAACTAACTTAAACATTTTAATCCCTCAACATAACGTTACATTAAAAAAAGATACAGCCTGAACATATGAATAAATTACCATTGTTAACAGATAAACAGTAAACTTTCTAAAATGGTATATGTTTCAAAAAGGCAGTAGCCTAATTTAAACCTACCGCTGCAGCACTTCCAAAAACAGCTGAAATGTTTTGCCATGTTGTTAAGTCTGTAAGCAGGAAAAGGAGGTTTGGAATTTTATGTCTTGATTTCCCTGAACTATACGGCTATAAAAAATAAATCCAAGGCTGAGTCTGTTGATTTAAGAAGAATTTGAGTCTCCTTCCTGTTATCAAAGACAGACATTTAGTTGGTGGACGATCATGTAAAAAAACTGAATATCACCGACCTGAGTGGAACTGAGTCCAAGAAAAGAAAAGAAAAAGCCTTTGATGAAAAGCATTTTCTAAATGCTTTCCTCTTCTCTCTTTCCCCTCTGACCTCCTATTGGTTAAGTACAGTATTTGGGAAATACATTTCCTCTATGACCGTCGATCTGTTTCCATGACGATGGGCTTCTCAAGTTTAGCATCCAAAGTTTGGCCCTAAAAAAGAGGATGGGCGAGGAGTCATTCTAATTCTTCCTGTCTCCTCTTCTGCTTTTGATAGACGAAAAAAATTATCTTACAAATGTATGATGATTAAAATGTTTTCAAATCAGTGAGCAAAGGAGAGGGAATGTGGTAGTTTGTCGTCTCACTCGTCTTATAGGCAACAATATGCTTCTTCTGAGGTAGTTTTAATTACTGAAATTCCATTATGTATTTATCTTTCAAATGTAATAGATTTATAAGCCTTCAGAGGTTTGCCTGAAAAACGTAAACTTGTGCAGAAATGTCTCTGTAGAGAATGACTACTGATTACTGACTAACGCTCTGTGTGTGTGTGTGTGTGTGTGTGTGTGTGTGTGTGTGTGTGTGTGAGTGAGTGAGTGTGTGTGAATGCTCCAGCCTGCACAGACAGCTAGCTTGCTGTGCTGTTTGGTCGTCCCACCAGACACAGGAAGTTGCAGTGTCCCGGACGTCATTGTACTGCAGGACAGAAGTGTCTTTGTATCGGGCCCCGAGGTCGCAGAGCAGGTGCTCCGTCTCTGTTCCCTCAGTCTTTCTCTCTTCTCTCTCCCTCTGTCTTTCTCTCACTCACTCACTCACTCACTCACTCACTCACTCACTCACTCACTCACTCACTCACTCTTTAAATCGCCAGCTGAAAGTATTATGCACATTAAACACATGAATGACAGGCTAAATGAGTATATATATATATATATATATATATATATATATATATATATTATTTTATATATGTTTTCTTTTTTTCTGATGTCATGATGTGTTTGGGTTTATTAGGTGTGGCACTTGGACATTGGCTATGGCATCTCCCCCCCTTGGATCCAATATCCAATAGATTTTAAGTGAGACAAGATTACCCCCAAATCTGTTTAATACTAAAGACATTATGAGATAAGAGCATATGTGCAGAAATGAATCAAATATAAATAATGAATCTGGTTGGACAGGATAGCAGTTGAAATTCTTATGTTATTTCGTGAGCTTGCAAATGACCGACATGCCAAGACTGCGGCCTTAGAAGAAACATTACAATAATACCAAGTGCTTTTTTTTCTTCTTGTCTTTCCTGTCTGGTTATTGAACATTAATTGACCTCAGCAGCAAGGACACACATAGAGGTATGGCCTTCTTGTTTACAGCATCACAGGCTGTCTGCTAGGATGGATCGGGCCTGTGACAAAGTATGGAAGAAGGCATGTGTATGCAACCACACACACACACACACACACACACACACACACACACACACACACACACACACACACACACACACCCAGGAAAGAGGAACGTGAGAAAAGAACTAGAGGGAGATTAACACACTAATCCAATATCCGATGCTCCTGGACGGAGGAGCGGCTGTTGAATGATGCACCCCCCGCTCCCTCTCTTTCACACACACACACACACACACACACACACACACACACACACACACACATGCATACAAGAAGCATAGCGACCCAAGATATTTAAGAGGGTGGTCTGAATGATCCGTCTTGTAAGCATTTCAGTAAGAACAACCACATCCTTGGCTAAGGCTCACCAATACAAGAGCACACACACAGACACACGCACGCACACACACACACACACACGCACAAACAACACACACACACACACACACACACACACACACACACACACACACCGACACACACACATACATATACACACACACCGACACACACACACACACACACACACACACACACACACACACACACACACACACACACACACACACACACACACCAACAAACTCATGGCCACAGGAATAGTATTCTGGGCCAGAGGGCTTTTCAGGCCAGACCCCTTCACAGACAGCACTACTGCCACACTGACTTGCTGCTATTACAGTATACATTCAGCTGCATTTGTATGTCTTCACACAAATCTGTGCGTCTGCGTGCGCAAGGACGTGGTTAACTTAAATGAGTTGCTGTACTTCCTAGAGATTCCTTTTCTTGGAAACCATTACCTAAATTACTTTTCACAATAGCTGTAAGGAGGTGACTCTCCAGAGGGCTTATAATTCATTCCCTTTTCTCAATGTTGTGCAGCTCTTTGTTAAGCAAGTTTAAGAGGGTGGTCCATTTTTTTTTTATAATATTTCACATTCCTAAAATTAAGGGAATATCAATGCTTAAACCCAATAAGAAGAAATACGTTTTGTAAAATACAGTGGTATACAAATGGCCAAAATGATGATATCCTTTATTTACTACTCCTTTTGCACTTTTCTCTTAAAACAGATATTGGTTATTGGACACCCAGATCCACCCTTATGCTAGCTGGTTTTCTCTTTTAAATTGACCTTGTTTTGGATGTGTCCTGTCAACAGTTATACACGTCTCTGCTGTAATGGCAGCCTATGGGGCCTTCACAGCAAAACTCTCCCAGGTCTCTCTTACTACATCCATACTAGAAAAACCCTAACTACCATAATATCATGAAACTGATAGCGTATTTCTCTATGTGGCGAGGTAAACTGTTGCAAATGGTTTTTTATGAAAGTTAAAAACAGCTGGACGAAAATAGATATGTAACTGAGTGCACCTTTCCTGTTGAGCCATATAACTGCACTGTATATGATCCTCTGTATAACTTTCTTTTGTATATCTATTATGGACCATCATTTGATTATTTAACCAGAAGATTACGAGACAAGACTGATAAGGTTGATATTATATTATATGTTCGGCTTGCTTTTAAGAACGCTTTAAGACTTCATGTGTCGTTCTCATGCAGTGCACTGTAATTAAACTTCAGCTTTGCTATCCTGTATCGAACATATATATCACCACTGTCTGTGCAATGGTATTTCAAATGAATTAACAAATCTACCACAAAAGCCGTCTTTCTGCTAAGAGACCAGTGACCTTTGGGAACAGAGAGTGCATGACAGGAACTTCACAGGATGGGGAAAAGGTCAGCCAAGGAAGGCACAAGAGAGTGCCAACAAAGCTAAAAGGAAACATTGAACCGTGGTGACACATGCCAAGATACCCCACCCTGAGCTCCTAAACATGCAAACGTGCACCCACCATAACGCACACGTATACACACAGACACACAGACACACACACACACGCACGCACACACACACACGCACGCACACACGCACGCACACACACACACACACACACGCACACACACACAAATGCACACAACCGTCACATATATGAGACGACATGACTTGACCTCTTCTCTCTTTGCCTATAGGTGCGCTACTGTGCGAGGAGGTGAGTCGTGTGGTTGTGTTTGATGGGTTGCTGTGGTGATTTTCCTTGTTGCTCATGATATTGACTGAACAGACGTATGTTAACAGGAAACTAAAAAGGGGCATTCTGGGTAAAGCTGTGTTAGCGATTGGCTGCAGAAGAAGATGTGGCCGTGTGAAATTTACACAAGTTTCCTCTCTCCTCTTCTCTCCTCAGCAACAGTGAGTGAGCCGGCAGATTCCCATTTGCAACAGATGTGTTTTGGACATCATTATTTCAATCGCTGCTACGATCGCCGTTGAATTTGTACAGTATTACAAAGCACGCTTTAAGTTTAATCAAGACACATTTGGCCTTCGCGCACAAAACTCTCCCATGTTTCCCAGGGTGGCGCGTGAGTGAACCCATATCAGTGTTGTGCATGTGTGTGTGTGTGTGTGTGCGTGTGTGAGCGTTGGTGGTTTGTTTATAGCATGATGATGCAGAGTTCACAAGAGCTGGATTTGTTTCTTTTGGCTGTGGGCTGAGTGACAGTTACAGTCAGTGAAACTCTGGGGATTCATTTGTTTCCTGTAAAGCCGAGCGGACAGAGAAACTTGATCATGTGGACCGTTGAGTATGAATTGAAAATGGACTGAGCTTTTATGCACACAAACTGCTAACACAGCACATCAGATTTCCATACGTCCTTATTTCTATACTGGTGGAATACAAAATCTAGGAAAATGATGTTTAATGTTAATTTAAACATCAACACCAGTATGTTTGAATATGGTAAGATTAACCTTAAATAAAACAATTAAATGGATTTCTTTTTATAAAATTACGCTTTTGAACATTTATTACCTTTTGTTGACCAAGCAGCTCGCCAGCTCACACAAGCAGCAGAAAAAAACACGTGTCAAACTGGACATCGACGATTCATCCTCGTGCATCAAACCACAAAGCCTCATTGTGGACCTCAAAGCTGGCACATACACAAACAACAATGCACACAAGATGCACGCAGGCAAGAGAACAAAGGAAACTAACACAAACACACAAACATACACGCACACACACACACACACACACACACACACACACACACACACACACACACACACACACACACACACACACACACACACACACACACACACACACACACACACACACACACACAATGGTGCTGACTTCCTGTGAAGTCATACCTGTTACATAAGTCTCTCTCTCTCTCTCTCTCTCTCTCTCTCTCTTTCTCTCTCTCGTCTGTCCTGACGAGAAGAGAAACTGGAGCACAGATAGACAGGCAGACAGACACGTTAATGAAGCAGATTTAACCTTCAAGAAGTATCAAGAAGCAGATCTAGTGAAGACTGAGAAAACCTTCTGTACTTAATGTTGGGCTTTTGCAACAAAACAAATAGCACGCACCATTCATTTTTTTCTCTTATTTTTTAGACAAGGCGATTAGTCAATAAATCAAGTACAATCGTTAGATTGATCGATCATGAAATGATAAATATGTAGCAGGCCTAGTTGATTTGACGTTTTCGAGCTAATTGGCTTTAGCTTCCTTGCACTGCACAGTGAGACTTTGTTGCCATAACGAGAAAGAGGCACTTTTTTCCCCTCTGAAAACAATAGAAAAACAACAAAAATTGCTTGTTCTGTTGTTCTGTTCACTCTGTGTATAAGTGTTTAGTATTTTTTTTTTAGACTAACATTGAGTGGACGTCCATATGGTTTTCGGATGGACCTCTCCTGTCACATTTGTTTCATCTCTGCCTCTCCAGACGCACGGTTAAAGAGAGAAGCCAAGTGCAGTATCTATAATTTTCCTGGAAAAGAGTCACTGAACCAGGTCTTTGCTTAACTGAAAACGTAATAATTGCTACACACTTATTCCCTGGATAGAGTACAATTCTCAAACTGAAAAACGTTTTCAGCGCCCGTGTGAAGAGACCCATGAGGCCGAGCAGGATAGGATATCAGCTGTATCCCGTAACAAGTGGGGGTCAGGAGGGGGGGGGGGGGGGGGGGGAGAAACGTCGGTGTAACGGCTTCACTTCAGAAAAAAGGGGGAAGCAAGATTTGACAAAGAACATAGATAGGAACACTTGGACTGAGAGATGAGAGAAAAAAAAATATATGAAGTAAAAACAGTGTTTTGCAATACTCTGCTGTGTACGCGCAGTTTCTCTGTCCCGTGCATGCCCGCACAGTCACATGTGTGTGTCTGTTCTCTGTTTGTGTCAGTACTGAGTGTAAGAGACACAAGCCAAGAGATAAATGTATGAAATGTTATTGTGGCGGGGGCTGGCCCTGCTCCAGAGGAAGTGCTTGGCTTTGACAATGCTCTCACCAGGAATGCACTGCAGGCCGCCGCCAAGTGGGCGTGTCCCTGCTCCGGGGTCGGAAGCCAAGTTTGGTCGGTTCAGTTTTTTGGCCCCTCCGATGCCTAAGGGGAGAGGGGGGGGTGGGTGGGGGGGGGGGGTTCAGAAAGGGAGAGAACGAGAGAAAAAAGAGATGGAGAAAACCAGAGGGAGAGAGAGGGAGTAGGTTTGTGTGTTCTTGTAAGCTTAGTTTGTATAGATTTGAATGAGTGTGTTTGTGTGTGTGTTTTTTCCCCTTTGAGAGGAGGATCTGAAAGGAATGCAACTGTTCCTTTACACATGTCCACCCCCCCTCAGGCTGCCACAGGGCCTGCTGAGAACAGACATGCATCCACGGCTTGCACACGCTCGCACATACACACACGCGCAGCACGCACACACGCACGCACGCACGCACGCATGCACTCACGAACACACACACACACACACACACACACACACACACACACACACACACACACACACACACACACACACACACACACACACACACACACACACACAGAGTTTGTGGAATGAAAGGAAGTATCAAACTACACCGGCAGAATACTTATCAAGACTGAGGAGCAAAGCTGCCCATTAAGATTCCAGACTTTCACTGCTTAACTTCTGCAATAAGAAAATAATAGGATTAAGATATTTAATGGAAAACTGTAGAATTCTTTGTAGAATTGTACATGTTTTGGCTTGAAATGGTTCTCCTTGAGTTGTAAATCTGAAAGGTCCACTGAAAAGAAGTGGAAAAGTGACTTCTGCATGCCTAAATTGATTGTCTAAACTTTAATGCATACTGTAGGAATACTATCACTTGGTTTTCTTGCCCAAGAATGTAAATTTCTAAAAAAAGAAAAAACAAACAAACAACAGCTTGGAGATCAGATGAAATTCAACTAAAAATGTATTTAATTAGTTTTTCTTTTCATGTGCTGCCTCTTTTGTTGACACTCCTGAAAGCTGAAATGAAAAGCCTCCCCCTGGATACAGGCTGGGTATAATGGTGGTATAATGGAAGAAGGCTGTAACAGAAAGCAGCAAAGAGGCCGGTGTGACGGAGGCCTTGGTGTGCTGCAGACTGGCAGTGCCTGGTGATAAGAGGCTGCGGCCTGGATGGCCTCTCTGAGGGGAAGTGATGCAAGACAGTAGCTCTTTGTGCAGTGGCATTACTTGGTCCCATGCCAGTGGCCCCACTGAATGAAATGGACCGGTTGGCTTGTTTGCTGGCTGGGTGACTGGCTTCATGGTGGACAGGCTGACTGCCTGGCTGACTTGCTGGTAGGCAGGCAACTGCGGCACTAAAAATCGTTGCTAATCTCCCTTTTCTCTTCTTTTTTTTCTGTCTTTCTTCCTCTCGGGCTCAAAGGAACACTTAAGCCGTGAACTGGGAAATATTTCATTCCATAAAATAAAAAAATGCACCAGCATCACCACTTAGGTTTGACATACTGGAAGTGAAAACTATTTGGATGCTGTACAACATCTGTCAAGACTGAAATTATTAATAAAACTTTTTGTTTTGACTAACATCTTTACTCAAGCACACTGAGGCTCAGGACAGATGCACATTAAATCAGAGAAACTTCTCAGAATCCTGAACAACCCGGCTGCTCCTCTGCTCCCTGTTCTCCCGCGGCTGTCCCAGCAGCCACTGCTCTTCTCCTCTCGGCTTTCCCGTCCACTTCCCAAGTGTTGAAATGTGTGTTTTTTCTGCAGCTGAAGCTGTCTTGTCACACTTAGGTTCATTTTACTTTTGAATTCCACAGAGGAAAGAGAGAAAGGGAAAGGCGGGGGGATGTGTGTGTACATCTGTGCATGCGTGTGTGTGTGTGTGTATTGTATGTGTGGTGGGAGGCGACATGATTTTGCAATCTGGTCCACTGAATGTCAGGGGATCCATTTCCAAATGGCGTGCACTTGCTATGTCTGCCTCATGAGCGTGCATTCCTGCCGAGCTGCACTGGATCTCATGCGCGTACAAGCAGTAGGAACCCCTCCCCAACTCACCCATATGCACACACATGTAAACGCACATATACACACACACACACACACACACACACACACACACACACACACACACACACACACACACACACACAAACTCCTCCTCACTCGCCATAATCATTCTGTTCCAAAGACAGGCGGCTTAGTCTCTAAGTGTGTTTCCACATACACCTGATTTTATGCACTTTTTTTAA